>NC_136634.1:16871235-17538735 GCF_949748355.1 Melanostigma gelatinosum
ATTGAAGCATCATTGGCTAAACTGCTTCATAGACCCGCCTCTTTGGGGCAGATTGCATGCTGGGTGTGTGTGTGTGTGTGTGTGTGTGTGTGTGTGTGTGTGTGTGTAGGGGTGCTGCCGGCTCACAGATGGAAACCACGAGTGTGAATACAGATCGCGAGGAGTAGTATAAATATCAGTCAGCGATTATGAGCTTTAAGTATTAGAGTAAATTGAACGTGTTCTGTGAAGCATAGAATACAGTCGGGGTTGGCGATCTCAGAGCAAGGGCTGGTTGATGATGGAGGTGGTCCGGTATTGGACCGGCCCACCGGGGATTCCCCCGGTATCCCCGATGGCCAGCCCGCCCCTGGCGTCGTCCACCCCCACACGAGGCTGGTATGCAAATTGAAGAGGGTCCAGTGAGGATCTCATCTGCGTTTCGGAGGTGGGCCAAGACCAGCCTCTCCATCCTTCATCACATGAGATGTGAGGGCAACTGGTCGGTAGTCATTGAGGCCAGATGGTGTCGTCTTTTTTGGTACAGGAACCAGGCACGATGTCTTCCACAGCACCGGGACTTCCTCCTGCTTCAGGCTCAGGTTGAAGAGGTGTTGAAGGACATTCGACAGCTGGATGGCGCAGATCTTCAGGACCCTGGGGGGAATGTATCATTCCCTATTGTAATCTTCACAGCAAACACTGAGCGTATATTAAAAGCTTAGGTATTCACCTGGGTCTTATTGAAAACGAGTACCTCGCCAATCACCTCAGCCAAGCATCATTTAGGCTGAAACAAAAACTTCAAAGGCGTTCACCTTGCTCGGGCTGTTGCAGGCACAACTGAAGGTATGTCATCACACACCTGATTTGAAAGTCATCCAAAGTGGGTAATAAAACAGTTTCATGCACCGTCTTCTCTTTCCTTCTCTCTCTCTTGGCGGCAGGACATTATCATGGGTATTTTTTTAGGTCCTGATTCTATTCTTCTTTACGTTTGATCCGACTTGTTGTTGTCAGACTGAAAACAAAAACATGTCTATTTTCTACTCAGTCAGTGAACCTGATATTCTTTCAGTCTGCTCCTTTGTTATCTCTGTTTCATCCGACGTCAGGCAAGCATCCAATGCACAGCAAGGGACCTGCGCGCGTTTAACTCGCATTAAAGCTTGACAGAAAGCTTCACACACTGCATATGGATCCATTTATTGGAGTGAGTAGCACGGGGAGAGAGAAACTGTCTCAGAGAAAGGTTTTATATTATCTGAAACACTTACATTCAGGTGCACCTGCTTTTTCAGTTTAAAAAAATGAACTCGTGCTATTTTCTCTCTCTGCCTCCTCTCTCTCTCTCTCGTTCGTGCCTGCAGAAACATTTGGCACCTGCTAGGCACCACCCTCCAGGGATGTCCACGCTTGGATGAATCCAGGAGGAGGTGGTGTGCGGTGGAAGGATGTGGACAGAGAGGGTGTTCAAGGTGGGGGACTGACAGAGCTGTAGGGGGGCTGCTCTCCTCCGGGGTGTTGCAGAGACCGAGCCCGCAGGGAGGAGTGAATGCCCAGCTGGCAAGGGACTCAGTATGCAAAGAGCATCATCTCACAGTGTGATGTTTGCATTTTGAACAGAGGAGATGTGATGCAGACGAGCGAGATGGGAGACGCTGGCCTCAAATTGAGGCTGACTGCTCTTCAATAAGCAAATCATCTCATCCAACACTTGCAGCTTGTTAAACTGCATCTCCTGTTACTAATCCAACACCCACTTGTCCGTCTTTATCTACCGCTGGCCCGATGTCTGTCTGTCCCTCAGCCTTCCTCTCCTTCCGTCTCTCACAAGCATCCCTCCTGCAGCTTTCCTCTTTCCCGGGCAGCACAGCAAGCAGCTCACAGGTTTTGACGAGAGGTCTGAGCTAAAATGTCACAGGGATTAAGGGGTTTTGCCTCCTGCATCCCGCCGGATCAGTTCTGCCTGCCCTCTGTGGCTGGAGCCTCCTCCTTCCCAAAACAGGTGTGGAGTGGCATTTTCTTTCTGCTCCGCCGTGCCTTATCGGATTTCCTTCTGGGGAAATAGCATTCGTCCATGTTTAGAGATGAGTAAGGAAGGAAACGGGCAATTGGGAGAGGTAAAGTGAAGGGATTAGGAGGAATGAGGTGATCCGGTGAGAGGAGATGATACTTGAGGGGGGAGATAAAAAATGGGAAAATGTGTTTTTTTAATTTTTGGTTTAATGGGAATATTCAACAAATGTAAACACAAAGTAATGGTTTCAAAAGTGATAGTTTCCCAAGTTAAAAGTTGGAGAAGTTGACTTCAATCATTTCTACATTCAGCCCTCACCCAGCATCACACACACACACACACACACACACACACACACCAATGGCAGACACGTGCACTCTTCTGCAGCTGTTTCCTCCAAATACGGTTAGACAGATCTTAAAATGAGATCTTGCTCCAGAGATGTGCAGTACAGACGACGCGTTTAACATCACATAGCTACAGCTGCTGCATATTAAACAGTATTCTGCTGTGTTTCCTCTGACTGGGTCAGCCAAAACCTTCTAGCATCAATCCAACAAACTCCCGCTCGTCCACCCCTAGGCTTTGCCCCGCAGACCTGCAGCCATCGGAATTCTTCATTCCTTGAAGATCTTGCCAGCGGCGTTGTTGTGCATTGGCATAGTGAATTACAAATGAAGCTACATTCCCATCTGAATAGGTGAAGTGTCGACAGTAAACAACACGGCAACAGTAAAAATAGCTCTGCTGCCAGTGTTAGATTGGCTGTAGTCATGTCAAGATGTGGCTGGTGGAGTTATAACTGTCAAAAGGACGTGCGTAGCATCAAAAGACATCACACGTATGATTTTTGTTGACAATCGTAAGGCCTTTTTCCTCAAAGCACAGATTGTCTTGATCATGAAGCTACAGAAGAAGCTCAAAGAACTGAGACAGTGACTATTGTAGAGTTAGAAACCGTCTTTCATCAGGAGTGAATATCCATGCTTGGCCTCTTTCTCAGATTGAGCGCTGACAGAAAGAAAATAATGTATATATATATATATATATATATATATTATATATATATATATATATATACATATATAACGTTCTACCAACTCATTCATTATGTTTTGTGCTGTGAGTATGAATGTGCTAAGAGAGAAATCTAGGTCATTTCTTCATCATTAGTATGCCAGCCAGGTGTAGTGCAAAGCGGATTAGAGGGAAGTAATGCTGATGGGACTCTCAATGCCAATCTGCTCTCTCTCTCTCTCTCTCTCTCTCTCTCTCTCTCTCTCTCTCTCTCTCAAACCAAACAATCACACTTGAGTGCTATACCTGCTGTCACATCAAAGAGCATATCCATGATAAGGCACCCAGAATTATAATAAAACATCCATGAATTACCCTCCTCCAATGATGAGCTGGTTCCAAGCCCATCAAACAAGGAATATTTCCTAAATTTTGATTTTCGACATAATGTGAGCTCATACAAGCCAGGGCCAGAACATGCAGTCAACAGGTCGTGTACATGGGTGCTTGAAGTGTCTCCCCTGTGACTGCTCCTCCCAAAGACCAGAGTCGTAGTGTACAATTCATGGAATGTGCAAGCATATGAGCAGCAGTCATCATCTAAATGTGGAAAAGCTGGAGTCGTTTCCGATGAAGTTGATTGAGCGCAAGGAAGAATTCAACATTTGGGTACCACAGAAAGCCCAATATACCATGCTTTTATTTGTTTAGTATTATTTGGGACGAGGAACGAGGAACAACAGGACCGATTGTTCACCAGCTGTCACTCTTAATAACATTGTGATTGTAATACCATTATGCTTTGACTGCAGTTATTAATCACACTTAGTGGAATTTATTTTTACAACTTGCGTGCTTCTCTTTCTGCCTCCTCTTTAAGCGAGATAGACGATGTTCCTCGTCTCCGCTGTGTTCAGTTACCGTCTTTGGTACACCGCTCACGATGACTGAGCACTCGGCAGAGTGTTTTCTTGTTGCTCTGCTGTTGATATCCGGTCGTTCCATTTACCATCCCGACATCCCGACATGGAGCTAGGTCATCAGACATGTTGTGTTTGTTCAACTTTTGTTTTTTGTTCACCGATTTCTTTTGTTCCCTCTCCAACTGAATTGGTCCCACCTCTCAAATACAACATGGAAAGTTGCTGTGAATGTATGAAGAAGTGCAGTATAAGCCCATGATGACAGCATCAATAGATCATTGTCTTTTGAATGTCTGATGAACTGGTTCCAAGGAGTAATTGCCATCCCTGAGAAATGACAGCTTGTTTCTGCTACAGCGATGGATCCACAGAGTGGAAACTCCTCCTTCCCCAAAAAGACAGCAGTGAAACGTGACACGGCTCACTCACCCCCTCCTGCTATCCGACCTCTACTCCGAGTCCTCCCTCATCTCATCACAATTCACAACCTGTGAGGGTTGATCCATTTGTAAGAAATAGGTTTGGGCTTCTCTCTGTCTATGTGATGAAGAAGAGGTGTGAAGATCCTCCATTCCCTTCGTTCATCACTGCAAAGACAAACAAGTCAGCATGCGGTGGAGGACATTACATCATAGCTGTATGTAAGGCTTTAACAACAGTTTCCCTCCTTGCTGAGGCAGAGAAAAGATGCACTATGCACGTCTAGTGCGAAGAATGAGCAGGTTTACTGACAGGTTTAGTTTACAAGTAGTAAAATGAGACAACACGACTGAAGTAGACACCAGGCTTCTTGCTCATCATCTTGGCGTAGACGGCCTCGTTGGGTTGCGCACGCACCACGAGCTCATTCCAGCGACACTGATTTCCAAAAAATGTCCCCTGGGACATCTGTGAACTGCAGCCACACCTCAGAACCACACACCTGGGGCACAGACTAAATCTGCGAGGAAGTAAAGGCTTTGCTGTAACAAGTACCGGTACGTTTGGTTGGCTGTGTGTGTTTTGGTTTTTCTGAAATAACAGAGCCATGGGGAGAGTAGAGAAAGTAAATCATTTTGCAATTTGCCATGCTGTATGCTGTGTGTGTGTGTGAGAGAGAGAGAGAGAGAGAGAGAGAGAGAGGATGTAGGAAGGAAAAAGAGATGTTCTTGTGTTCCACTTACAGTGAGACAGCAACCTGTTCAGCACTTTGTAGCTTCCAGTCACTTGCTACTCCGTCAGACTGTAGATTTATACCATCAAAGAGTTTGCTGTGGCCGCATAAAAAGAACTTCCTTCGGTGTCGTTATCAAAGCTTACGGAGCTAATTAGCGCACTCACCCCCAACATGTAGTGTATTTGCTGCAGGAAGCCAAATTCCCTTTTCCCATTCAGAGACGAATCTTGTGGTTCATTGTTCCTTTGGCTTGTGAAGTCACATTTACATGCTCAAACCGAGCTCTTGCTCAGAGAAAATGCAATTCTATATTTTGATACTGGCTCACAGATATAGACATGATGCCTGAGCTTTGTGTTGTTGTTTTTTTGTAGTATTGAAATTTTGTAAGTACAAACAGTGAGTACTACATTTCGAATTAGAAGAATCGATGACGCTTGACACTTGCTTGCACTTGGATTTGAACAGTTGTAATGTGTGTAATCTTCTATACAGCCACTGTTAAAGTGGATATATTATGTTCAGGCAAAGATACACACACACACACACACACACACACACCAATGCACAAGAGAGGAATCCAAATTCAATGTAGAGGAAGAGCACAGTTCATCAGTGGTACAAACAACGCTTTATCTCCCACTGCAGGTGTGTGGATTACCTTTTTAATTGGATCTTTGTACGAGCCCGGCGAAGGCAAAGGACTGTTGTAGTCACTATTGAAAAGCGTATGATGGAGGAAGCAAAGGGCACGGAGCGAGCAGGGGAAGGGAGGTGAGCTTCAATCATTTTTGGTGCGTGCTTTTGGAAGCACAAACCACAGAGACACAGCCGAGATGTGTGTTCAACACGCATACTTACACACAAACACAGCAGCCTTGAACAACCTCCTGTACAATCTGCAGTACACTGTAAGATATCAGCTGTATCAGTGTGTGGATTTAGAGAGGATGGTTAGGACTGTCCTCTGTCCCTCTGGTCCCTCTTATCTACAAAAACCTGTTACACACATCGAGACCCAATCGAACTCGGGGTCAAATTCATTTTTTTTTTTTTTTCACATCTCTAATTGTGTCTGTCACATCAGCACCACCCATCTTCATCATGGCAGCAGAGCTCCTCCAGGCCACTGGGGGCAGAGTGGAGCAGATGGAACAGCATATGGGTCGAGTGAGGCAGATGTCCTCCTCATCCACCTCCTCCATCCTTCACCTCCTTCACCTCCTCCACGAGCTCCCCCAAGCTACGAAAAGTTGTGCAGGCCTTGTCGAGCACCTTGGAAGGTCGGGATTGTCCACCAAGATCGTCTGCTCCCAATCTGCCATGCTGTCTAATACAATCTTTTTATTTCAGAGACGTGGCATGAAGGAGCATCTGTTCGAGTCACTATTACGATGAGCAAAAGTGGCATAATTGATGAACATCAGATGGTTAAATTGGCAGCTTTAACTGACATTTCTTACCTGTCCCAGTGTGTAGAACAGTGTCTCATCCTGCTTAAACCTCAGAGCGCATTGGGAACTAAATGTCAGGCTGCCACTTTAAGCTCCTGGCCAAATGCACACCAAAAATAAATCGAATTAACCACATTATTTCTGTAGTACAGTGCGAAAACCAAACATTTAAAGCTCTAATGACAACTTGCATAATTTACGTGACGCAGGTCTAGCACAGTTTGTACATGATTATGAAGTGGATGTCCTTCATGCTCCCTCAGGGCACTCAGCGTAAGACCTCCGCTGTGGTGGAGTCCTTCAGCCAGGTACAGAAATCCTCCCAGATCCCCGAGGGAGAGCCTGTCCCAGATTTTGAGGAGAAGCTGCGGCCCGTCACTGGCCGAGAAGATGAGGTGAACCGACTCGCCTGAAATTTCAAGAAACGCCCTTTGCGTCCCCTAATATCTCTCTTCATATTGCATGATGAACAACTGTGGGCCCTTGAGACTATGGGAGCTCATTTTAGATCCTTACCCATAGTTTGCCTAGAAACTCCAGATGACAACGGCTAAACTCCACTGGGAAGTAAAGGTTTGCTGCTGTGCGTAAACTTTAGACTTTAGACTTTCTGGGTGAAGGGACTGTTGATCCACTCGGATCAAAGTCCTGACAAAGACCTCACGAAGCAATACTGTGATGGAGTTTGTGCGATGGTTGTGAGCTCCACAGAGAGAGGAAAAACATCTGCTGCCTTTGCTGAATACTAGTGCCTGTTCTGTATAAACTGTAGGTGTTTGAGCCTCACTCAACCTGACTCTACCTGTGAATTATAGATTAGGAGGCCTAAATAGTAACACTATATACAGACGGCTGCGGAGTTGCCATCGAATTTGCATTCATCGACTGACTTTAAACTCACTGGAAAACAGGAAAATGCCAGATAGGGTCAATTGACCGGATGTATGCTGCTCTCATCGCTGCAGTAAACAATCAGCATGTCCTCACGGTGTGTCACTTGAACCACACAGTTTACAGTGTTCCTGTTTGTTCACCAGCCCGGGAAGGTTCTAGTAACTGTAAGCCAAGTAAGCCAAGGGACTTTGCCATCTTGGTTCTGTCAACTGAACATGTATCATGACGAAAAGTAGACAGAAAAAAACTCTCCCTGATCCTTTTATCTATAACCACTCTGGAGTGGATTTCTCTGTACCAGCCGCAGAGCTTAAGTGAAGCTTAAATAGCTATTATAAAGCAATTAACTTGTGGGTGCTGACATATGCATCGTCCCTTGCCATCTGTTTCTTTGGTGAGGGATGACTGTTAAGTTGTGGCTCTAAATGTTTACTGGGTGTTCCCAGCATGGCACTGCCTCCTTCTGCACAACGTAAGTATTGCAGTGGGACTTAAAGTCACTGGACGATGTAATGACAGCGTGACAGTTTTAGTCTTATAGTAAACGACAAGCAAGGCCATTGTCATTCATTTTAGGTAACCTGTAACGAATTTCCTCCACTTCAGATCAAAAAATCTGACCCTGGAGGATGCTGATGTCGACAAGTGCATTGCCTCCAACAAGCACGGAGAAGCCATTTACTCTAAATCGTTGTTACAGAACGTGAATTCATCCATTTCCCATCTTACATTGTGTGAACCGTTCTCAGTCCTGATAGTTATTTAGAGGCTTTCCGCTTAGGTTACGTGCTGTTTTCACTCAGTGCCGCAGGTTAAGATGCTCTGTCTTTTGTTTATAGATCCAGCGTTGGATTTCAAAAAGATGCTGAAGAAACGGTAGGAACACAAGGCTGTTGTCGAATACTTTCCCTGACACTCCCAATACCTGTCATGGTGTGATGGAGCTTTCTCTGATCCACCCCCGGTTCCTTTTTGGTTTTTTTGCATTGCATCCAGAAATATGTACAGGATGAGATCTGAAGAGCTGCAATGCGTACCAGTGTTGCCGCAGGAGCTGAGGTAGATGTTTTTGAGCTGTCAATGCACATAATATGCACACTGTCAGACATAATGTCACACACACACACACACACACACACACACACACACACACACACACACACACACAAGCCTGGCATACACTTTTGTGTGTGCATGTAAGCACACATGAGCAGTTGCTTCCTCTTTGTGCAGCAGCGTAGAGAAGAGAGAGGAGAAGAGGCCAGCTAAAGAGGAGGAGATGCTAAAGATCCTGGCTGGAGCTGAGAAGAGGGACGATACGAGAGGATCTGCGCCGAGCACGGCTTCACCGGCTTCAGAGGCATCCTCAAGAAGCTGGAGGAGGTGAAGAAGAAAGTGGAGGTGGAGGTGGAGGTGGGGAGCGATATGAAGAATAGCTTAAAATAGAGCAGAATAGAAAAGGGGACGAGTGTCACACAGCACAGCCATGGCAACAAAGGTATGTCACATAGCAACACTCGCGTCAGCTAATGTGAAGATGGGGAACAAATGACGTGTTTGATCTGATGATATTTCCCAGATGGTACGCGTGCTGAAGCCCCTGGAGGACATCACTGCCACAGCTGGCACCAGCATCGTCTTTGACACCATCCTTGAACTGAAGGATCCAAACATCAGGATGCAGTGGTTTCTGGTAAAAAGAAGTTATACACGGGTGTCCCAGTTACATAAAACACTTCCCTGAGTTCCCCCCCCCCCCCCCCCCTCGTCTCTGCATTTTGTTATTACGATTCAGGCCGCAGAGCTGCTACGGATCCAGTACTCTCATGGAAAATACGAAGTGAAACAGATGGGAAGCGAGCGCCTGCTGTGCATTTCTGGCGTGGGCCTCAGTGACACGCGCACCTACACTCTGCAGGTTGCAGACAAGAGACTGTCAGCCAGGCTTAGCGTCAAAGGCAAGTGCAGAATGGGACTCCAGTCCTTCCACTGCGCATGACTGAGAGAGATATATCACCATAGACTGCATTACCCACTCTAGGACATAAATAGACACAATTAATCTTTCCCCTTTTTTTGGACCAGTCACAGACGTTTTTGTCTCTCAGGGACTTTCGTAGTTGTCTCATTTTTCTCTAAACACCTCGGATTGACGCACCGAAGTACTTAAATACACTTTCACACAAGCACGTAATATCCCATCGAGCATGAGATTTAAGAATGTATTTTTAGCATCTAGGAAATGAAACAAAGAAATCTACCGACAACATTCTAGGTAAACAGGAACACCGTGGACATGCACGTGATTGAAAAGGAATATAGAAATAGTTTTCCCAGAAGTGTCTTTAATTTTGGCAGGTAAAGGGAAAGGAAGTAAAAAGAGGTGAACAGTTCGACGTGTCCTTGTCTGAGGATGGGCTGACCTACACTTATGTTATGTTCAGTTATGCTTTGTTATGCTTTGTTTTTCCCAAAAGGGCTGTGACTTCCTGTTTTAGTGGGACAAGCATTTCTAAGAATACATCCTTTAGACTCAGTGGAGCAGTTACTGCCTTATTTTCCTCCCCTGAGATTAGATGCTTGGTTCCTTCATAGCGATGCTAAACAACAACATCATCATCCCGCTATCGTCCAAATGAAGACATATGGGTTGCATCATAAATCCTCCCTCCTAGAGTTGAAAGCAAGCCAACCAAATCCCTCCTCACAACAAGCTCATTTATTACGGCTGTGTCTAACGAGATGCTTACTTGCCCAAGGTGCAAGCTGGGGCATGTAAATATCTTCACAAGGACGTGTGCCTGTCCTTTGGGGTTGCAGGAACAGAAGCATAATTGAGGTGGTGTTAATTACCCATGAGACGTCTCTGTGTTTCTTCTTCTTTAACTTTAAGTATATAATGAAGGTCTGAGGTATACGTGAGGGACTGAATTTAAAGAAGAAACCTAATAAGTGGATACAAAATGCAATCCTCTTCACCCTGTAATCCCGTTTTACCATTTTTTAAATGTGATTAATCCTTCGTTTATAGTACAGACATTGCTTTAAAAGTACGTCACTTCTGCATATCTGGCCGTGGATGGTACTGAGTTATTTTAGTTTCTTTTATCAGTGTTTAAAGGTCAAACATTTGGAACATTACTGAAGAATACACGAGACCCAAAATAAGCATCTTTTGTTTGTGTTATGCCAGAGCGTTTTGCCTCCCCTGAAGAGTGGTATGTCAGATGCTCAGTGTCCCACAGGCTCCCCTGCAGAGCTGTGTGTTGGACGGAGTGTCTGAAAGATGGAGCGGAGGTCAAAGACGACACGAGACCGGATGAAAGAGTCTCCTTGTTCGTCCTCTAATGCCCCCTTCTTCTGTCAGATAATATGGCAAAAGCCAACCCTAATGTCTGCCACAGTCAAAATGCTTGAAACCTTTGATATCATCACCATTTTAATTAAGTCAACTTTATCAGTTAAGTTCTATTGCTCACACACACAATTCTCTTTTTTTTCTTCATGAACACATCGTTTGCGTGTTACATTGACAGATGTCGGAGCTGAGGGGGTTCAGGTGGTCAAACAGGGAGCCGTTCACCAGCTGATCTTCTCTGCTGTGACTCATGAGGGAAAGTACACCTTCAGAGCCAAGGGGGCCGAAAGCGAGGCTGCTCTGTGTGTGTGTGTGTGTGTGTGTGTGTGTGTGTGTGTGTGTGTGTGTGTGTGTGTGTGTGTGTGTGTGTGTGTGTGTGTAGGTGTGTGTGTGTGTGTGTGTGTGTGTGTGTGTGTGTGTTTGTACTTGACATTTATGTATTCTCAGGTGGCAAAGAGACTAATTAGAAGAAGCCTCCTGCCACTGTCATGGAAACAAACCCTGTGTTCATATTTAAATCCAGACAGTGTCTTGTTTTTTATACTACCACTAGGAGGCGACGATGTCACACATTTTCAAATGCTTCACATTAAAGCTAAACAAACTAATACTCAAAACGAAATAAAACCACAATGAGATAAAAACACGCATACAAATCACATCCCAAACTATATTAACCCTGTTTCACAGACCCTGCAGAAATGGATTCCTCTGTGCCCGACCTGACCAAGCAGGCAAACAAAGAGAAGCTTATTTTGTAAGAAGTCTGCTTCACCCGTCACCGTGACAGATGCGCTTTCATTGACCACTGACCTTATGCTACACGCACTGACGTCACTGACAATGATTTGAGCCTTTATTAGATTATCATTGTTAGATATCTATCAATCAGATTTGTTTTATCATTAAAATTTTTGATTTTAATTGTGTTATTTGGGTGGAAATGCTGTTTTTCCCACATCTTCCATCTGCTAATTACTCCAGCTCTGGTAATGCAACAAATGGCCACTAGATGTCAGACTTGCTCCCATCCTTGTGCAGGTATTCCTCTCCAGGAGCACATTAGTGTTCGGTGTGCTGGAGGGATTTTCACTTGTTAGTCAGCCTGCTCAGCCAGAGAGCTTGTCCTTTCTCTCTCAATCACAAATGCTTCTCCCTCGATAGAAAGAATCTGACTTTCATCTTTTCTTCAGGGTTTCCAGATTTCGACCAAATACACTTGTTCCATTGGGCTTCCTGTCCCAGGCTGCATACCATGTCAAAACAAGGGGAATGGAGTCTGTGCATAAAGAGAAAGAATGAATACGTGCACAGTGCATCATATCCACACAAACACTTGTTGGTTGGTATGAGGACAGTGGCAGGAACACTGCCAATTACACAACTACTCCCTTTGAGGTTTCAGTTTATCTTGTTAATCAGCATAACAGGCAAAGTGGGTTTGAATCCAGTCAACAACTTTTATGAAACGCCTCTTGTCCCTTTCCTAGTTGTACCTGTTGTACAACCCCAAACCCCAAACAAAAAATAGAAATGATTTCACCTTCCATAACTTGCCACTGTGGATTTAATGCTGCCAGTATTTATTTTGTATCGTCGCTGTCTGGAACATTATTAGAATTGAAATGAAACGACAAGGTGCTGACCCTCAGCTTTGCAGCTGTTATGATTGCCGTCTGATCGCATGTAGCAGAAACACATACGTTTGATTGAGGCCAGGTGATCAGCTTGGCATGTCAAGTGTTAGCCATAACACGCTCATTTGTGCCTCATCACTGCCCGGCTACAAGTTAAAAAATAAAGAAAGACCTGCAAGTGCGACACTGTGTGTGGAAACAAAACAAAAAGCTTTCCTTTTACTTTCCAACTGCATTGTGCGATGGCTTCCCTCTGGCAGCCTCTGTGTAGGCTTTGCCTCTGAGTGGTCTGCTGCTCCTTGAGACAGTGAGCGTAAAGAGCTGGCAAAATAGACAGAGCGCGGTCGTGACCCCTCTCCATCCTGACGTCACTGGCTCAAACAAACTCCATTTCTCCACAGCCACCAGGAGACTGGTAATGTCTGGTTGCCAGGCTCAAGTAAATGAATCACCGACGTCACTGGTACCTTCCGCCTCCTCACTGCTCGGCTATACGGCACAATAAGGTGGAAACAGCCTGAATGGACCGTCTAGGTATTTGAAACTGAAGGCTGCTGCACCCAAAGGCAGCTTAATACATCTCACAGTGCATTCATAAGACTGCATCTAATAGATACATGATAAACATAACTCCAATGAGGCAATATTGTACGGCAGTAAGATAACTGTAGTGTCTTTCACATTTATTTGGAGATTCATTCAAAGAAGACTGGAGTTTCTTGATCGTAAGACCTTGGCTGTGAACGAATGAGACGCATTTGGAAAGAACTGGCACTGCACTATGAGGTGTGTGTGTGTGTGTGTGTGTGTGTGTGCATAAAAAGGGGAAAACGCAGAACGAAAAGGCAGGAGGAAGTATTGGTAGACGTCTGGATGAGGTTCCACAGAGTTACAGCCTGTTGAAAGCACATTTTCCACCTCGGCCAAGACAAAAGAGTGCAGCAGTTACTAGAACAGAGCGCTCTGTTGTCCTCCAGTCCTTTCTGCCTTAACGCCACTTTAGCTGCTGAGGGCTACCAGCTTCTGTAGAAACACAAAACACTGACCGGTCATAAAGATCAGCTGACATTTTTGAACCTTTTGATTCGAGTAAACAAAGACCAAAGCGTGGAAAGTTGCATTGTACTTGCATTTATTTTTACAATAGATATTCACATTCATAGCAGTTTCACTACAGCAAAGAAACTATTTCATCTCTACGGTCATGAAAAAAAAACTGAAATCACAAAGTGAAAGTCAAGGACAACAAGGTAAAGTATGTCCTAGAATTAAAATAAGAGATGCAATATGTGTTCATGAAATGAAGTCAGATGATGTATTGTAAAAACATCACCCAGCTCTTTCCACAGTGACATTTGGGGCGGCAAATGAAAAAAAAAAAAAAGGTTTGTAACACTTCAAGAGCCACGAATGTCATTTTAATAAAAATGCTGATTCTCCCATGCTTCACTTTATTGTGATTAAACCCTCAACATGAAAACCAACGTCTGTTGTCTCTCTTCAAACAGAAACGTAAGGCGTTAAAGGGAGAAAAAGGAAGCATATACTTAAAAGGGTACAGTACACAACGATCCTTTAGAACACGATAGCTGCTGAAAGAGAGATTGACTGGCCTTGCTCTGGATACAGAAAAGTGCAGCACACAGTAGATTCAGATGAATATCACAAAGAGAAGGTGTCGTTACTTGTACATACTCGTCATACTGATGGGGGGGCCGTCAGTCGTAGTCATAAAACACAACTGGGTGTGTAGTGTGCACCTTTTCCATCACTGTAGATGAGCGTTGACATGGAGGATTCATGTCAACCTACTTGACATGCGTGATGAGGATACACAGACAGTACAGCTCTATGTGTTGAATGTCAGCAGCAAAAGGCTTCAGATCAAACATCACAAGAAACAACAGCAAAAAGAAAGACTTATTCAGGGTGGAGTGAAACCACGGGCCCGCTCTACTACAACAGCCACTGGTTCCGGCTCATTACTCGCACACCATACTGGTCTCCACATCCGTTTGTCTGCACGCACAAAGCACAGAACAGCAGGGCTGATGACAGGCTGAGGTAAAGCGATGCGCCTGATGGCCTGCCATCTGTGTGTGTGTGTGTGTGTGTGTGCGTGTGTGTGTGTGTGGTGGTGGTGGTGGTGGGGGGGGGGGGGGGGTCTTATCCTGTGTGTCATATTTCACCTGCTCGCCTGATTCACAGCTAGTGTCGCTGAACAATGACCTCCTTCCTACCCGGAGGGCCAAATGCACTCCTGCACCAACAAAACAAAAAAACACACACAACAGGTTGTTTGATACATGAGGGCTCGGATGCTGACAAGTTCAAGTGACATGAGCTCAGTTTCCTATCATGCTTTCAGCTTTGGTTATCTGCGCCCAAGTCAAGTAAAAATAGAGACGACGGAGAAACAGAGTATTAAAAGTAAATCCTCCAGAGTCAGATCCGTTCTGACTCAACATGGTATCTGACATCAATAGCCCACATAGTAAGGGTGAGGAAGACGGCTTGACGTCGTGTTAACCAGCTTCTCTGCTTGTACTTCAATGAAACCCCGATTGCAGACAGCATGAAGCAGAGCCTCTTTGGATGTCCGTCCGCACGACGGCTGATATTAATAGTTGGCAGAACGTGCTCTGCAGAGTGGGACGCTTCAGCAATGCTGGGAGGAAAGAAAAGAAAACACGGGCCGGAAGACGAGTGGCCGCACAGAGACAGACTTGTTGAAACACTTCTGACTGACGAAGCAGAACACACACATGTGCTGACGAGCATGCTGACAGGCCAAAAAGGGGCGATTGAGGAACTGTCCGGCAAAGCGGCGGTTACTTTGTTTAGTACACAGCACAATATCTCACATCAAGGTGCATGTGTAGTGAACCACGAAATAACTAAAGCTCTCTCTTTGCTATTTGTGTTAGTGGTTAATACTTTTACTTTTCCGGTGTCTGGTTAGTGGTATGAATCATAATGCCAGTGATGGATACTATAGGTAATAGGTGGAGAGTGTATTCAAGAGGAGGCTAGTCCGCCGATGAACATGTTTACTATTAAGGTCCAGTAAACCTTAAGAATACACACACACACACACACACACACACACACACACACACACACACACACACACACACACACACACACACACACACACACACACACACACACACACACACACACACACACACACACACACACACACCTTGAAGGTCCCCAGTGACATGCTCCCCTTAAATTAAAACAGTTAAAGGTAAAGTAATACTCTCTACTCATACTACTAGGCTTGAGAGATGAAAGAAGTCAGGTAGGACTGTTGTCGGGAGCGGCTGCTGATAATACTACCGTGGTGGTAAGGAGACAGGTGTGAGACTGCCATACTAGTCGGGTCGTAGGGTGACAGCCGAGAAACAGAGAAAAAAGGTGAAGCAGAGGAGGAGAAGAGAAACTAAAATGAGATTGGGAGTCCGATAAAAGAGAGAAGAAGAAAATGTGACGGGGAGTCAAAGGAGCAGCCTTTTGCGTTTCGGCATGTGAAGACTGTAGTGAACCAGTCGTCATGGTAATGACGAGGTGGGAGCGCCACACTGAGATGAGGGTTGAGGGTTTAGGGGGATCTGGCAGCGAGACGTGTCCATGATCACTTCGGGGCCTCGCGGCCGTTCACTGCGGACGTCGGCGGCACCTCACGTTCTCTTCCTGGCCACCTCCGCCTCCTGGCACTTCACGGCCGACAGCGCTATGAGCATCTGGGCGGCGTAGTAGGTGGCCATGATGATGGCCCGCGAATATGGCACGGGGAAGCAGAACTTGTTGATGGCGATGGTGAGGTCGGAGACTATGAAGAGCACGGAGCCCAGGCAGCCGGACAGCTTGGTCCAGGTCCACAGGTCGTTGGCCAGCTGCAGGCCCGCGATGGCCCTCCAGCCCATGAAGCCGATCAGAGCGACGTAGACCCCCACCAGGAAGGTGAAGGGGCCCGACAGGTAGGGGTACAGCAGCATGTAGCTCACAGAGGACAAGGCGGTGACCACCAGGCCGGCGGACACGTTGACGGGCTTCATCCCGAAGGCGGATGAGTAGAGGACGTGCGTGACAGCAAACATCAGAAGGCCTGCAGGACACATTAGACGTGTGGATGTGATTTAACTCTGAAGACAATCTTACAAAGTAGCATCCTCTCTATCTGTCCAAAGCAAAACAAAGAAAATAAACAACTCGGCTCTTATATTTGTAGTTTTGGCGCGTTGTTAAAAACCCGTGATGATTATCTGACCGCTCGTATCTTTTTCCCCGTTGAACATTTTTGAAGCGATGTCACCGTGACTTCCCGGATACAATTACGCTTTTACCAACAGCAGTGGCGATGGAAGCGACAGAAGCTTTCTCCTCACCGTGGACAAAGTAGCCCTGCTCCTGCCAGATGAGAAAGGCGTCACCCAGAGAAGAGAAGATGAGGCCCGCCAAGATCTTGCGGGCACTGGAGTGGTCACCTAGGAAGCTGAACCCATGAGCCAGTAGAAACGCCCAGAGGGAGAAGATGGGTAGACATTTGATGAGTGCGCTGAACCAGGACGGGCTGGCGGTGGGCAGCCACAGGACAAAGTATACACAGGTCGTCTTGAAGAATGGCACCAGCTTCGGGCCTTCACTCTTGACCTGAAACGCAGAGTAAATATTGACATTATTAATTTAGTCAGTTTAGTTGCACTCACACAAGGGAACTCCATTCAGGGAAACAATGTTGACACTGTTATCACAACTAGATTCATCAAAAGGTCATTTGTCTCGGGGCGGCAGACGGCTTGAAATATATCACAGTGAGCACTGTGTGCGTGTTGGAGGTCCAGCATCTCACGTCTATAAACAAGGGAACACAAGCAGCTAACTACAAGTGCTTCTCCTTATTTGGCAGTTTGTTTGGGTTAGGACCGGAACAGTGTTCAGTGTGGTGACTAGTTTACATCACTGTGTCAGACATCCACGTGTTTTGTGGCTGAAGCGAAACTCTTGCAGAAGCAGCAAGTAGAAGAGGAAACGCAAAAGGCTGCTCCTTTGACTCCCTGTAACCTTTTCTTCTTCTCTCTTTTATCGGACTCCCAACCTCATTTTAGTTTCTCTTCTCCTCCTCTGCTTCACCTTTTTTCTCTGTGTCTCATGTTCTTGAGAACTGGCGAGCAAGTCTCAATTTCTTCTTTCAAGCTGTGTTACCAGTCGTGTTTCTTTCTGTCCAAAAGCATGAGGCCCCTACAGGGTGAAAAGAAATAATAATAAAAAGAAGAAGGGGTCATAGTGCATCAGGGAAAGGGGTTGCAGAGACTTGGCTGCTATCTGATGTCCCAAATGACTATTTTCCAGTGGGCCTTTTGCACCCGTCTCCACAAACATTCTGTGGTAAAGTATCCCAAATGTGAAAAAGCTCTGATTACAATGTTCACAAAAGAAGGCGTAAGTAGGGCAGACGAGAAGAAGCAGGGAAAGAAGCATGGCGGCGGGAAGCTTTCGGGAAGAGGGGACAGTGAGGAAGACGGGGTTACAAGCACTCAGATGACAGCTGGATTTAGGATAGGATGAGTGAGTTGGGGGGGGGGGGGCAGAGGAGAGGTGAGAAAAGAATGAGCGGTCACTCTAGTTCATATGGTTTATGCTCCTGGAGGGGAGGGAGGGGAAGCCCTCGATTGCACAAGCGCTCGATAAAAGAATGACCCAAGTGACCGTACAGGATCCGCCAGTGTTTGACCTCAAGCCCGCCCCGGTGTCACTGATGTGACTAATATCACAGCAGGGAAACCAAAGGGATTAAACACACACGTGCACACGCAACCAACTTGATTGGAAAGCCACAACGCACTGAATACCTTGAGAAGTGAGGACATATCACTCCAGTATTAGCTGAACTCTACTGGCTCTGTGTATCTGTAGATCTGGTTGTGGAGCATTTGAAGCTCTAAAGTGACGAAGGACTGGCCAGAAACACAGACACCCTGTTGTTTTGTGTGCTTTCGCATTCACTCAGATCTTCCACTGTGGTTTTGGAACCAAAACTTGAATAATTTTTTTATTTTCAACTAAGCTCCCAAATTGTGGCATTTCCAATGGATGGGATTCTACTGATTAAATGTTTCCATGGCTTCTTTCTGACACCTTGTGTTTCATTGTCTCACTGATCGTACACAACTTAGGACAGTTTCAGTCCTTTTAAAAAAAAGTTCCAGCTGTCTACCAAAGCAGCAGAAACAGAGGAAGAGCCCGGAGTAATGTGACAACTTAAGCACAGGACGCATGGAAACATTTCTGTCGTTCTGTCGGGACGGGAGCATTGTACAAATAGGGCAGATCTAGTATTTAATAAAGTGCAGTGAAGGAATACTTCACCTGAGATCTGCAGGAAACAGCACAATGAGATTTAGGTTCAATGATCCACGATCACAACCGGTTGTTATTTGTGGGGGAAACACACACACACCCACACACAGTAGAGTACAGTAAGGCATTAGGAGGGTGAGAAATGATTCCATGGAGGAAGGTGGGAGGAAGTCAGAGACTCCCACAACCTTTGGTCCTATTCCTGCTGCATTTGAGCCATACTTCAGTTTCCCTTTTATTGTTGTTCATGTAAACTTCCTGTATCTACACATAACGTATCACAATGTACAATGTGTGTATCTACACACCTAGTCCACAACACACACACATCTTCCAAGACATGTGTGTGTCTCACTGTAGCATTAATCTGGCCTGAAACAGTGTTGAGACTTTAATCTAAGTTATGAATACTTATGGTGACTGTTGGCGGTTTCTTTTCAAACCACCTACCACGTTACTGCTAGAATATTTGATGCAATTGTTCACATTGCATCAAATTGTTACAATAAGGCATAATTGCCAAGTGGAATTCATACACTGCAGTGGATGTAAGGGTTTCAGTTCCCCCGCTCAGCGTCTCGTACCTGAAAGAGAGTCCCGGGTCTTCGCGGACCGGTATCGTCTCAGCTGTACTTACACTCACACTGATTGAGGCGTCCGTTTGTCTGCAGGGACACTGAATGGGACATTAGCGACGGCTATGAGACGCGTGACAGTCGCCAGCATGAAAGAACAGAACATGCTGGCTCATTTGGGAGGCAAAAAAACGAAAAATCCTCCTCATTGTGTTATCATCTTATGATCACGTTCTAAATGAAGGCTGTTTGCAGAAAGTGCTGCAGCACAGCTCACTGGCTGCAAACAGCTGCCTCTGTCCTCTGTTAAACAATAGCATAGTTACTGATTGACTGCATTTGCATGATCACTAACAAGACATATGGTTTTTTTAGCTACTAGACATGCACTGCTTCTTTCGCTGTGCTAAACTACGAATCAATGCACTTTTCAAGCTAGCAAATTATCAGAACATTTGAGCCCGAGCTCAAGTAACAAGCAGCTGTCAGCCACTAATACTTCTGTATCAACCACGATGCAACAAAAACACTGCACTGAAGCATTGAACATCTATTCAATGTTTCTGGGTCATACGCTAGCCGAGTGTTGGAAACATTTAAAAAAGAGACCTGTAATGTCTTGTGTCCACAATCTGGCAGAGGGGAACTGTAACATAAGTATGATCCTGGCAGACACAGCTGGCATGCGAGTCATATGACAATGTTATTTACAAGTAGCATCACACAACGCTGCCCTGAGGATCCCTCTTACAGCTGCTTCAACTGCAAGGATAACTTAAAGTCAGCTGCAGCACAAAAGGATGATTGATCTCATAATTTAGCGCTGTTAAAATATTTGGGGACTAGGTACAATCATCGAATGCCTCGACGAGTGCAAAGTCATTAGTTAAGGACAGCATGTGCTGACCATCTGTAAAAGACAAAAGTTGATAAACTCCCTTATGAGCACAACAGTCAGTTCACCAGACGGCATGGAGTGTGACAGTCTTTATTGAAACCTAGTTTAGAGTGAGAAATAAAAAAGAGAGCCTAAACAACAGGTCGATATAATAAAGTTATAGCAGCAGTATTTTACCTCTGAGCAGGAATAGAGCGGTGAACTTACATACCTTAAACCCACTGCTATTTGTATTTATCTACTTCTCAATTATTACAATGTACCTTTTTAAATGTGAATCAAAACTACAGATCGTACACCACTCGGAGACCACTGACAAAAATAAGGCACATTAAATGGAACATGATGACGATTAACTGGCTTTTGTTTGTGCTGTTTCATGACGGTCACAAAGTCGGTTACATTTGCTTCCTCACTTTTTTCTTTCCAAATTTGGAGAGAGACAAATGTGTCCGACAGTATTTGCTCTCGGTACATGCCTGTACCTGCCCTCTCACTGCAATAGTGGGGCAAAGGTTTTAAAGCAAAGCTGTGCAACCCAGGGGCCTGCACGGCATCATCATAAACTACAGCAACCAGTTTATATGGCAAGCATTCCTCCACACAGGCACCTCTGCTAGTATCACACAGGCTACACATCAGGGTTTACTGCAGGCCAAGTTGGCCCCTGCAAAAAGGTGTAAAATGTCATAGTAGCTCTGTCAAAGTAAGAGGATGCTTGGGCCAGTTCAATTATTCATGTGCTGTCACTGTCATTTCTTCTTTTTTTTGTGTCAGGATGGCCAATTTCCTGCAATGGCACTTTAGTCAATGATGTAGCTAATGGACATGGCAAACAAGAGAGTCTATGTAAAGCAGAGCTACAGCAAAGGAGATGAAAAGAAGGGCAGCAGCAGCGGTGCACCGCTCGGCGCATTCGTTCCTGAAGGGGGAGAAAAAACTGACAAAAAAGTTCGTCACATGACAGGTTTTCGGTTTTTTTTGTCAGGGGCTGCCTTTGGAAATTGGTGGAAACAGCCTCCTGTTTGTGGAATGTCGAGACGGGACAATGTGAACAGTCGCTGCTAAAAAAACGTGTCAAAATGTCAAGGAAACGACGACACTGAACATAAAAGTTCCTGCTTCCAGTGACACATACAACCCAAATAACGAGGCAAGGTGCTTTTGACAATATGATGGGTGTCCAAGGATACTGCCTGAACATTTTCAATTTAGCACACAGATATAAATTGCTAATTAAATGATAAACTAATGAGCACGCACCAGCCTTCGAAGTCACAATAACGCAAATAAAACATTAAACAATTTACTACTAACTCGATAGTCAGTCGATAAAGAACGTGATAGACACATAAATATGGACTGTTGTATTTTCGGAGTGTTTTCCTGCAACGTTAGCTAAACTAGCTCCACTTATTCCTGTTTAGTGTGTAAAATACCAACGCGGGCTAGAAGGAGATACTCACCACTGTTACCGGGGAAACCATTTCTCCCTTGGTGGTGTCCGTGTCGGTGAGAAAGGTATTTTACCGTCAATATCAATATTCGGCTTGGGTCCTCCTGTTTGTGTTGTACTGTCGGAGGGATGCCGATTGTTTTTGTCTTCGCTCCGATGGGCGGTCCGACGTCCAGTAGGAAGTGAGAGACAAGGCCGGGGCTTTCTCTGTTTGACCAATAGGAGCAAAGAGTGGCAGTGAAGGGGCGGGTCTAGACGTGAGGGACGCCCTGATTGGAGGAGCAGACTCCTGTTTACATATCAGAGCAGATGGCCTTTATTTACATTTTGCAGAGCCTATGGAAAGATTTGCTTCGAGTTTATTATTGATTGTGACAATCCTTTGTTAATGGGTCAGATTAGGCGTTATGAATTCAGACAATATATCTGGAAAACATCTCGATGAGATCGAAATATTGGTGTAATAAAATACATTGATTGATGATTGCATAAATTGCATTAATATAAAGGAATCTTCTGTCTGATTTCCCTTCAGTTTGAGCTCTCCGCTTTGCTTGTCTTAGATCAGAAGTTAGCAAACGTTTCCCCCTAACATCCCATATGCACATCATGTGACAACATTGCTCTTAAATATTAGTGTTATTAAAAATGAGTTTACATTGAATCGAATGAATATGTGTATCCCAAGTTTGTGTCATTATAATGACAAATGTATGTATTTATTTCTCTCTCTCTCTCTCTCTCTCTCTCTCTCTCTCTCTCTCTCTTATTAATGTTCTAAGTTGTTGCTATATATTAAACGAATGAGCCAGTAGCTATACACTTTTTACATACTGACAGACATACAAAAACATCAACTTCAAACTGGAGGTATGGTCCCATACCTAGACATTGCCTAAAATTGAATAGTTGGTGAAAAGTAACTATCACTCAAATATTGTAGCCTAGTTAAATACTAAGACTACATTACATTTAAGTGGTACATATTTTCACTTTTATTCCACTTAATATATAGACAGGTTTAAGTACAGTGTGTAAAACATGATATCAATATTTATACCCAAACAGGACATCAATTATTTAAAATTAGTATCGACCAGCTTCAGTACTCTATCGCGTGGGAGCTATGATTATGTAATATGATGAGGCTATAACAGGTTGCGTTGTGTTGACTTGATGAAGAATATCGACAATGGTAGCGACATCATGTGGTCGACAAGTGTCAACATTATTTTAGGACGGACATTGCGTAAAGAAACCATACAGCCGTCACATACAACTTGGATGGAATACATTGCTTTACGTAGCTGATCAAAGTGGAACTACCGTGAAATACATTTTTACCTGTGATTTGTTAAATATAAGCCTAACATTGATATGGTACTTGTGAACTGGAATGCCTATACATCGGTGTTGGTATTCTAGTGTTGTGTGTATACTATTTTTTATTTGATATAGGCTCATGAAATAAAGTTGAATTTTAAATGACATTTATATTTCTTCAGTGCTCTTTTTGTTTGTTATATGTGTCAAATACATCGTAAAAATGTCAATGCAAATGGAGTGACACCATTTCATCTCGCACCTGCCTACATCATGTAAAATGTAATTATTAAAACTCCAATGAAGCTAGTTCATTCATACAGTATTCTCGTTAATGACAAAATCCTCGTCTCGACACTTTAATATCAACAACCCGTAACTTATCAAACTTATTAACATGAAATAGACTACACTTGTTAAACAAAATGTGTTTGTCTAATAGCATAGTGTATTACACAGTTTGTATTGTTCTGCGTATCGATATATTATCGATCCAAGACCGAAAACTATGATGCATTTACTGACTCTTTGTAATCTCGCGAAGACGGATACGCGCCCAAGTGAGTCATCTCACTTCCTTAACGTACTCTTTGGGCACTTGAATTCGTCTGCCTCTCTCGCCGTAGTCTCTACTAACAGTGATCTTAACGTTTTAGTTGTATTCTCTCAGTAGACTCTAACCGTATGGGTATGTTGATGGTTCCGGCCTTACTTTGGCGTGTGACATCAGTACAAAAGTTCGTCTTTCGGGCTTCTTGGTTGGCTAACGTCAGTAAACGTAAGGTTAGCTTATGCTAAGTTCGCTAGCATGTGCTAACGTAAGCCGGTGAAGTAAAGTAGCGTTAACTATCTGATACACTCATTTACATCCTATGGACTGTTTTTGATGAAGTGTTTTCCTTCTAGCCATCTGAGTGCCGCTTGGTTACGCTAAATCCCGTGCCAATCTACCTGGTTTGTAAGCTAAACGCTAACGATAGCATTAGCACCCCCTGGTTGAGTCTGCCCTGATTTATCTCAAACAGCAGCAGTATCACCTGCTGCCAAAATGATGGACTTTGATAATATATTGGACATCGCCTCGCAAAATCCGAGCACCAGCAATGTACAGGTGAGTCAAATACAATGTCACTTGCACTCAATTCACTCGGTAAAATGGGGCTTTGTGGCCAATCCTGTGAGCACACAAGTGCCAGCTCATCTGTCAGAGGGGATCTGATAAAGTAGCTAGCTGCTAACTTTCACCCTCGTGTCTCATCGTACATGCGTGGCATTTACAAAAACCCGTGTGCTTGTATAGTGATCTTTAGGCCAACATATCTGATGAATAACTAAGACGTTAGAAGACACCGTGCTTCATGTTCCCTATGCTGTAACTGTTCTCGTATTGTGTCTCTCCGAGCAGAAGAGATACAGTTTACAAGCTGCACCACCCAAAAAGTTTCCGAGGTTAAAAGGTGTAAATCCTTCAGCTGTGCAGGCGCTTCTGAAGAAACAAACCTGTGACAGCAAAAAGAAAGGTAAAGTTCAGATGGATAACCAAAGAGCTGTATACATACGGTGCAGAGTGCTTTCTTCATTGATTGTTTTATGTATCTTCTTTTTTCAGAAGGCCAAATGAAGAAAAAGAAGGAGGAACTACAAGCAAAGAGGGTTGAGTTGAAGTCGGACCGTAAAGCACGAGCCATGGCTTCCAGGACTAAGGACAATTTCCGAGGCTACAACGGCATCCCGGTGGTCGAGCTTCCTAAGAAGAGAAGATCAAAGCTAGAGATGCAGCAAGAAAGGTCGATGAATGAGGAGAGCTTTAGGAATAACTCGATTGACCCAGATGATGAGGATAATTATGAGTATGAACAGTCGGATTCAGGATCGGAGCCGGAGACAGAACTCCGGAGACCTGGGAAAACCACAGGTTTTAGTGGAAATAATGGTGGTAGCAGCAGCAGCAAGCCCTCCTCTAAAAAATCCAGTGGGCCACCCAAGCCCGCTCCGCCTCCCATGAACTTTGCAGAGTTACTCAAATTGGCAGAGAAGAAGCAGTTTGAGCCGGTTGAGGTGAAAGCCAAGGCCGCGAAAAATGAAGACAGGCTCCGGACAGCTGACGAGATAAGGGAGCTGGAGCTGGAGCGCAGGGCTAAGAGACCGAATGAAGACAGGCTCCGGACAGCTGACGAGATAAGGGAGCTGGAGCGCAGGGCTAAGAGACCGAACAAAGACTCGAAGACAGACAGGGACAGAGATGGCAAATCTCACTCCAGCTCGAGTTCAGTGAGAAAAAACACTTTTGAGAAGGATCAGAAGAGCTGCAAACCACAAAAGGCCTCCCTAGAAAAGCAACGTCCTCCCAGTGGGTCAGGAAAGAAGTTGCATCCGACACAGACGAGCGATAAAGGCCAGACTTCTTCCAAGCCCTCTGTTGGTGACAGAGAAAGAGAGAGACCCAAGATGTCTCACAGCGATCGAGACAGATCGAAGACAAACTTTTCTAGTTCGTCCGGTGCCGTGAACGGTAAAGGTACTTCGAAAGCCACATCTTCTCAGGTTTCAGCCAAACAAGGGGGGCTCAAGCCCTCATCGAGTCACAAATCCAGCACTTCAAGTGACCTTATCCTTAAAAAAGAAAGCTCATCAAGAGCCTCAGGTATTCCTAGGACCAGGACTCCTGGTTCAGCTGTAACAGGCCAAAGATCTCAACATGGGAGCTCCCAACAGACCAGGCCCAGTCAGGGTGGCTCATCGAAGCAGGGACCTATAGTCGGGGGCCACAAGTCTGGAAAGGGAGAACCACTAAGGCCTGGAATTAACTCTGCTGTCAAATCCAGCGGTACTTCGGTGATGAGGCCTTCATTGGGCGGCCCTCCTAAGGCAGGGAGCCAACCTCAGTCGAGGCCTGAAGGCACACTCCAGGCAAGAGCTGGCGGGGTCCCACAGGCGAGGCCTGGTGGGAGTGGCCTACAGGGTCACCCTCGAGGTGGTGGATCCCGACCTCCGGGGATGGGACCTGGTCGGCCTGGAAGTGGAGGACCTGGTCGGCCTGGAAGTGGAGGACCTGGTCGGCCTGGAAGTGGAGGACCAGTACCTGGGCGACCGACTGGCAGCATCGGCTCAGGACCTGGAAGAGCCACGTGCACCGTGGTGTCTGAGACCATTTCATCCAAGAATTTTGGTGGGCCCAGACCGGGAGTCCCTCCTCGGCCAGGCATGCCACAGAGACCCGGGATGCCACAGAGACCTATGATGAACAGACCACCAGGTTAGAATCGGAGAGTCGATAACGAGATATTACCAACCAACTGGACTTGTTAATTGGTAACTTGGTAATGCACTGGTATACTGTGTGTGTGCGTGTGTGTGTGTGTGTGTGTGTGTGTTATAGTAATTACAGAAAAAGCAAGCAACTAAGTAAGTATAAAACAGACTTTAACGGTAATGTTGCTGAGACTAAAATAACATTAAGCTTAATGAATGAATGCAAGTAAAATAGAGACAAAGAGTGACTTCAGCAAATGTGCTTTTACCAAATGGGTTAGATAATGTAAAAACTGTCGGCCACTGCTAGGAAAGAGGCCTTCTGATCACAGTAAGCCCTTCTCTGCTCTCCTATTGGCTCCATGCTCTAATAAAGAACGCCTTAAAGTTTAGTGTCTTGCTCCAGCATGATGGGCACAGCAACTTTCAGCAGCAGAACAAAGAGTTCTGAAAGTTAACTGTTTTATGTGAAATTAAATAAGGTATGAAAGATGTATTCATTTTCTGTAATTAAGTATTCCCATAGGTATTTCCAGCTCCAACACTGTACACAAAACCAATTTCATAGTATAGTGTACACAATAAAGCAATACATTTTATATACATTGCCTCATTAGCGACACACGACAATGAGTGTCTTAAAACGGTGCATGTTTTGATATGATGTAGTATAACGGAGAGCCTCTGACATGTTGCAAACGGCCTGAAACAACACACTCGGTATTACGGGACAAAGGGTTTGTTTGCTGAACTGAATGAAGTGTGTCAGCAGCACTCGGCAGCCTTTGTCGTTGCTGCTGCGTCAGAGAGCATCAATCGTTCCAACACAATTTCAATGTCATTTACCGTTTACCATGAAACTGACTTTTATAAACTCAATAAATCTCAAATCACGTACCTCCACGAGCAAGACCAAATGTCCGCTTCGTACAGTATGTTTAAAAAATAAATTAAAAAAAAGCCAATACCCAAATTCAATTTTTCTTTTTTATCCAGGTCCAATGTTGCCACCTATCACCTCTGCATACAAGAGGAAATACGAGGAAGAGGAAGACGAGTGTGACTCAGAAATGGAGGATTTTATCGATGATATAGATGAACCGCAGGACGACATTTCCAGGCACATTAAGGAAATCTTTGGCTATGATAAGGACAAGTAAGTGTTGTCCTCATCTATTCTGGTTACAAGTCATTGCTTACTGTATTGTTAATTCTACATAAAAGGACTGTATCTGCTTCTACTCCTCAGGTACACGGACGAGAGCGACTACGCACTTAAATTCATGGAGAGCAGCTGGAGAGATATGCAGAAAGAGGAGGCCAGGAGGTGAGACGAAAATACTCCTCACCGTCCGTGACTATAAGTGAACTTCTTTTGTACAGAGAGCTGTGATATGTACCGCCTTTATTTCATGGTGTCTTTCTGTATCTTTGTGCTTCGCTTCTTCAGCCTGAGAATGGCTGTGCAGGAAGATCTGGAGGAGGAGAAAAGGGACCAAGTCGACCTGAACATGCAAAAGGCCAAGAGGAAAAAAAATAACTGAAGCCCCCTTTTTTTTTGTCGTTGAGAGGAATAAAAACAACCAAACAATCCTGTGTGTGCTGAAACAGGACGGGCGGTCATGCCATGACACTCAGCGACTGTGTCCACCTCACCGTGTGTCTTTCTCGCTGCTTCTCTCAATATGATTGGACCAAAACTAAGTGGAGTGGCTCATGGCATCCAGAGGGAAAGAAAACAATGTTAGTCAAAGATGACCTGAAAAAGACAATATGAACAAAGCATTCAGGCATTAGTCTGTGACAAAAAAAATCTCACTTTCCCTGTTATACTATTTATTTCCCCCAATGTGCAGTGATCTCAATTTCTTAAAAGGACCTGAGAACTATAAACATGGAAGTGTGATTTTTTTTTTTTCTTTTTTTTTTTTTTTAACTAACAATGACGTCATCAGTTCTGATAAAATGCTATTTTTCAGCAGAAGTTGTTGCATATTTTTGATGAAACTTTGATGAACTATGCAGACAACTTAACCACTTACTGTGTTGTGCGTTCAAAGGGAGTTGAGATAAATGATTGCTTCAAGGGTTTATGTAATTGTTTTGTTTTTTCTCAGAGTAATATACACTAACTTGGTTATATTAAATTAACAACTAGTAGAGTACATAGAAAATGGTATGATTTTTGGTTAAGACAATGACATATTCGCCAGCAATATATTATGTGGTACATTGTTTATAAAATAAGTTTTAACTTTGTTATGACTTGACGTTTGTTGTCATACAATGAAAGCAATGCAGCTATGGGAATAACCTCAGCGTCGGCTTTGCTGAAGGTGTGTGCGAGACTTTTCGTCCCTCTTGGCTTGCCGTACCAAGGGGGCGGAATCTGTCGTTTCGATTAGCTACTCCTGAAAGTTTGCGGAAGTTTATTTTGAACAGCTAAAGTTGAAGTCATACGTCAAGAGACTATCATCAGAAAGACGCTTGGTGTTTTTGTTGTGCTTCAATAGATGGACCTCCGTTCAGAGAAAATACAGCGGATCCTCTCCAAGGTTAGTGACTCACCAACGAGCAGCTCTGAACAGCGTGTGAGACTCACTCTGTCGACACATCGATGCCGGCTGTAGCATAGCAGCTAGTCCATATACGCTGCTGTCAGCCTTTTAGACTGGCTCAACCAGCTCGACTTACTTTACACCACGAGTCTATGACACAATGCCAGACGTAAACAAACTGCTACTTATATTATATTTTCTCAAAACAACCCCAGTGATGTGGAGGCATAATGAATACAAAATCGCTGCTCTGCGCTGTTTGTCTCATAAAGTTATTACATAAGTAGTAACAGGATAATTTTGCCCATTGAAGTTACTTCCCGTTGTCATCCTACCCCTTTGATCACGGCTGTTAAAGTTTCTATAAGCAGCTTAAAAACAACATCCTGAATGATCCACTCAACCCCTCACGAGTGTGGACCTACATGACATTGTTGAGCCTTGATTAAGTGATGGATCTTAATTTTTGACTTTGAATCGAAATAAAAGCTGAACAGTAAAAAAAAAGAATAAATCAATCGAAGAGGTTATAAATGGATGGGCTGAATCTGAAAGGTAAATAAAAGTGAGTTATGCATATAAACACGTATACAAACATTCATATAGTATATTTGTTGTTACTCCTGGATATTAGTACAAATTCCGTGATGTTGCGGTTGAGGAGCTGCAGAAGATCTATCAAATCTACCCTGGCATGGTACCGTCCACAGGCACATACAGTGAGTTTTAATTGGAAATAAAATGAATCTTTTGTGAACCTCCACATTCGTCACATATATTTCCTCACTGAAAACTGTTTCATATCGTCCTTTTCAGCATTTAGTGATGGCACCCAAAAAGATCTTGTGAGATTAGTTGGTAACATCCCGGTCCCGTATGGAGGTAAGTCTGACCTCTTGACACTAGGATGGTCCACTACTCTGTTTGGGAGAAAGGGACGATCATGTCTGTGTGAAGTCATTATCCTGCGCTGATGCCGGCGTCTCTTATCTTAAGGTCGCTCCTACAACTTCCCCATTCAGCTGTGGTTGATGGACTCGTTCCCCTTCACTCCTCCCATATGCCTCCTGAGACCGACCCCTAACATGGTCATCAGAGAGGGCAAACATGTTGATGGGGGAGGACGGATTCACCTGCCGGGTCTGCACAACTGGGATTATGTAAGAGCTTACACTTTATTGGTGAAATGTAAAATTGGACGGAAGAGGTTCTGAGGTGTCCTCATCTTGTCTTGCTCTGTCACAGCCCAAGTCATCCGTGGTGGGTCTTCTGGCTGAGATGGCTGCCAAGTTTGAGGAGGATCCTCCACTGTCCTCGAAGTCCACAGCGGACAACAAAGACGAGCTCCTGGCTTTTGTTTCTAACATACAGATCAACGACGGTGATTCATCTGATATGCGGCTTGGCTGTTCATGATCACAAATCTGATAATTGTGTGCTATTGTTGAGCTGAACTCGTGTGTGTTTCAGGTGGAAGCCGACGTCTTGATCAGCCGAACAACAAAGTCTCAGTTATCGGGGGAGGAGATTTAGGAATGGCGTCGGTGATGAGCATTTTATCAAAGGCATGTGTCCGCGATTCTACTTCACATGTCGTGTATTCACAGTCTTAGATTAGCACGTCAAATTATTTTGTTGACGGCGGAATTTTCTTTCTTCTCATCTTCACCCAGTGTAAAGTGGACCAACTCGTTTTCATCGACGTCTCTGAAAGTTCGACAAAGGGCGGCAGCACCGATCTAGAGATTTTCCGTTTGCCCCAGGTGGAGGTTTCCAGAGGTACGTCACTTTCTGCACCGTCATGTCAGACGAGCCTCGTGGCTGAGTCATCACTGATGAAAGCAGACCGGCGTTGTGCTGAGGGAGACTGTCCTCGATGACTCTCCTCTATGACATCAAGCAGTGAATCCCAACCAGCTGCTGCTCTGTAGCTCACCCGGAACTTTGTCAGAAGGACAAACAGAAAACGACGCTTCCGTCGGGAATTCATCAACAAAGCTTTTTAAGCGCCGCCTATTTTTCCTACGAGGCTGTCAGACGTGTCTTAACTAATGATGATTATCCTTTGTCAGATCTGTCAGCCTCTGCGGGCTCCCGGGTCGTCGTCGTGACCGCAAATTCATGGAGCAGCGAGCAGTCGTACGCGAGCGTGGTCCAGACTAACGTGGACCTGTACAGAGGAATCATCCCAAATCTTGCACGTTTCAGCCCCAACACGGTCATGCTCATCGCCTCACAACCAGGTTGGTGTCGGGACAAAAGAGAGACACGCACGCCCTCTGAGGAATGGGCCTCGTTGCTCCTGAACCTTTTTCTTGGTATCGTCAACTCTGTTGTCTTTCCTGTCACATTCCAGTGGACGTCATGACCCACGTCGCCTGGAGGCAGAGTGGTTTGCCCCCGACACGGGTGATCGGAGCAGGGTGTAACCTGGACTCGGAGCGACTCAGTCACATCCTGGATATAAACCTGAACACTCACAGACCGGCCTGGGTCATCGGAGAGCTTTCAGACAACAAAGGTGAGCCAGAAAAGATCAACGCAATAGTTCGGTGAAGGCCTTGTGTTGCATTAAATGTCATCACACGAATCCTCTTCATTCCCCTCCCACTTCCTCTTTTAATTCGCGGCCGTTGTTTGGATCATCTTCTATTTGTTTTGTGTTGGTTTCTATAACCACCAACGCTACACTACCTGCTAATGTCGTTTGTAAAGGCCCTTCATTAAATGACACACAAGATTGAGCTTGTCCATGTTGTTGTCTTGCAGTTGCTGTGATGAGTAACACTGGGCTGAGCTCCAGTGTGCAGCCAGAGATCGCAGCGGGATCCAAGTCGACCAAACCATTGTTAGACAGGTACTGGCACGAATTAGTATGATTTAAAATGCGTGTTCATTTGAAATTGTGGACACAGGTGCTGTTGAAAGTTTTTTTGGGGGGGGGGGGGGGGTTAGAAAATGTAGCGATGCAGGTACCTCTCTGTGATCGTGCGTCTCAAATGTATTATGTTTTTTTCTGTGCTCGTAGAGCGTTTGAGATGATGAAGACTCGAGGACAGCGGTCGTGGTCTGTGGGTCTGTCCATCGCTGACATCACAAACAGTGTCCTGACGGATAAGATGAAGACCCACTCCGTCTGCACCCTGGCTCAGGTAGAACCACCAACGGTCTCGTATCAACAAAAGCCTCATCCTCACACAAGCGTTATGTGTGCTGTTTTACTTCATTCAATACCCATTGAAGTCAGATGCATCCGTGCTCGACACTGAAGTGAAGTTGTCATCCATTAGCAACTTTTTTTATTTTAGGGTGTTAAGACAATGCTTACAACATCGAATGAACTGGTTCTTGCACATTTTGCGTAAATTCAGGTGATTTGACGATAGGTGTTACAGGATCATCTGAGCTCTCCGTTTGCTTTAGGGCTGGGGTGGCATCGGTGCAGAGGTGTTCCTCAGCTTGCCGTGCATCATGGGATCAAACGGTTCCACGCGCTTGGCCGGAGTGTCACTGGGGCCGGAAGAAGACTCCAAGCTGAGAGAAAGTGTCACCTCCCTCTCTGACCTCATGGGTCAGCTTAGGATATGAAGGATGGGATTGTATTCCCAGTTTGGGAGACAGCAGCTGCTTGTTGACTGTTCGAGTCAACACACACACACACACTGCAGCTGGACTGTGCCTGTTCTGAACACTAGAATTTAAGTTATGCATAAAATCATGGTCATAAATCCATATCCTTTAATCATGAGATTTGTTGGTATATTCTCGTTGGCTACAGTGTATAAAATGTGGGTACTTCAGAAACATGTTTTATGAATGCACGATATATATTATATTTTTGGAAAGCCATGGAATTGTATGCAAAAGCATCTAACGAATACCGATGCTTGTTTTGAAATATTTTTGTCAGAACTACATTTACCAAAGAGGACGTAATCATCCTTACTTTTGTACTGATCCATTCCTTTGGAGAGAAATATCAGGGTGCGTGGCATGTATGTTATATTCAGGTGCTGGGGTGGACTCATTGATGAAATACAGCTCGTATATTTGAATGGCCTTATTTGTTGTCTTAGCGCTGTTTCCACATTTGAAGCAATCAACATTTCAAACGCATTCATATTTGAAGTGCCGTTCCTCTTTTTTGCCTACTTTGTGTAAAATACTTTGCACTGCTAGAACCTCTAATATGTACAGTAAGACGATACGATGTTGTGGGTGTGCAATAAATATCTGAAACCAGATGTGGATCGTCTCTGTGGGAAAGAGAAGACAACGGACAACTACGGTTCATCTCTTTATAAAACTCAAATAAGTAGTTGCATAAGTGTACACAAGCTTTGGTCTGAGCTCCAGCATCACTGATGTCAGCCAGCTTCACAAAAAGGAGCGGTGATGTACAGTTGGTCGGGTCACATGACTCGATACTCCTGCAAGCCAGACAGACGTGTGCAGGTCGAGAGTCAAGTTCTTGGGTAAGAATCGCAGCAGAAAGACAAAAGTTCATGAACAAACCGTAAAACATCTGTTAACATCACGTCTTAAGATGAAAAATATTTTTTAGCAGTAACCTGGAACTCCATTAGAAATCAACTGAATACTTAGAGAATTACAAAAGCGATGTTAAGACAGAGTATATAACGTAACAATATAAATGTTTGAGTAAGAGGTCCTTGTACAGTATGTTATGGCTCAACTTCCATTTCTTAAGATCTTTAGCTCTGAGCACCAAAGTCTTTGCAATCGCTGAAACACACCTGTGCATATGAATTATTCTTTTCTGCTCTGTGACAGTATAGAGCAGTGTAATACAGGGTCTGTCTTTTTATTTTTAAGTCTAGCTTACTATGTACACAATCATAAATAGGCATCATAGGAAGCATTTACGTCACGGTCAGGACGAGTCTTCCCAAAAGCCTCGTCACTGGACGTGCGCTTGAATACCAGGACTTCACTTTAGAGCCTGAAGTCAGTTACTGCTGGTCTTTAACACTTCTGACCACCAGATGGCGCTACGCTTAATACATATTGTGGGCGGGATGTTTACTGTAGCTCCATGCTGACAATGTCACATTCATGAAATCCTCCTGTTAAGTCTTATAGTTACACCATATTAATGAATATATACATGGAAACAGAACATTATTGCTGCCAAATCAAGTGTCAGACACACTGATACAAAAAACATTTCTTTGAAATAGAAGAAAATAAGTGAGCGGGCTTCATGTGAATGTCACTTATCTCCACCAGTGACATATTGCACCATGTCTTTCCTGTTGCTGGTGGTCACACATTTAGCACTTCTTTAAAAGTCAGCATGCAAACTGTGTTGGTTGAATCAAGTATTGACCTTAAGATACAGTAAGAACCCATTTCAGTTTGATATGCTGTTAAGATGCTTAAGCCTGCTCACAGTTGACCATAACAGCAGTATAAATGTAGAGGCTTTGGGTGCTTCAGCAAAGATGACCTTACTCTGCAGCCTGAAAAGTCCTCGTGTCGACAGCCTCAGGGCACTGACATCAGGTTTAGACACTTCTGTTGGAACTAACTGGAGATGAAGCGGTGGAACGAGAGGTGGTGCGTAAACACACTCACCCTTTTGTGCAGCAAACGGTAACAGACAGCAGTTTGAAACACAAGTTTGACACTTAGAAAAGTTTACCAAAAAAAAGGTGCGAGTATCACATGCATCTGTACATAGCAATGGAAAGAGTCCTTTCAGTCTCTCTCACACACACGCGCAAGCTACTGGCCTTTCACCTCTTGAATGGCTTTGAAAACTAATCAAGCATCAACAGACAGTTTGAATCATATTGGCGTAGTCGGTGACGCTTGGAAAAATACGTGGGCACTTTAAAAGGTCACTGATTTGGGCAGTTGCTGACCACCTGGAGGAATCCGGCAAAAGTCTGGGCTGGATTGGACCAAGGGCACTCCTACTGCTGACTGTGCTGAGGGCCTAGAGTGGCCTGGGGGAGACCCGGTGTACAACAGTGGTGCTGGGAAAGCAGAACGGTCCCTGGGGCCCCTGGAGAAAGGCTTAGAGTAACCGGGTGAGGTGGCTCTGTGCGTGTCTGAGCAGCTGGCAGCACCACACTGGTAGGGAGAGAATCTGTCAGCGAAATTGTCTGGAGGAGGGGGGATGATGGAGTCCACCACCCAGCTGTCCTCTCCTTCATATTCTGGCTCCTGAGGCAAACTGGGGAGAGCGCACAGCGAGGGAGGAATAGGAGAGGGCGAGGGAGGGATGAACACAGGACGTGGAGGCAGAGGGTGGAGAGCAGCGGCATAGTCTCTGCAGGTGAGGCGTGGGGCAATGCTGTGCATGCTGGGAATTTCCTCAGGCGTGGAGCCCAGCAGCCTCTCCAGGAAGCGGTCGTCTTCATCCGCCTCAGAAAGGTTGTCGTACTGGGAGGTGTTGGAGGGTCGTCGGTCTCCGGTGGGCACCGGCACATAGAGAGAGACCGGGAACTTGGTTGGCTTAGGGGGAGGAAGTCTGGGAGAGGAGGAGGATGTGGCGAAGGCACGGTGAGAGGGAGGCTTTGGGGGAGGAGTTTCTTTCCGTGCGAGATGAAGAGACGTGGGTGGTTTTGGGGGTGGTTTTGGCGATGGCTTCATTTGAGTGGCCAGTGGTGAGGCTGAGCGAGGAGAAGGAGAGCACTGCTGGATCTCTGAGCCCGTCCCAGTGCCCAGGCAGGGTGACCCACCATCCAGACTCCTTTGGTCATTCTGCTCAGTGTCAAAGAAAGGTGGAGGTGGCAGCACTGGAAGGTCCAACTCCTCCTCCGTCTGCACAGCAAGAGCTTCCAAACCAGGGGGCTCATAAGGTGGAGGCCAATCCATCGGCTCTTCCTGGGTCTCAGGGTCTCCAGGCTGGCCTTCCTGTTTTCCGACATCTTCGGTCTGGCTAACCTCTGGAAGAGACTCCTTTACATCCCTGTCCAGTCTGACCTCAGCGCAGGGTTTGTGTGCTTTTGGAGGTAACGGAGGTGCTCTGCAAGGCCTCAAAGTAGGTGTTCCCTGTGTGTGGACTACAACCGGGTCGGGTGAAGACAGAGAAGGAGCTCTCGAGTCCTGGGGCTCCGCGGGCAAAGGGGTCTGGTGTAGGGTGATGCTGACTGCTTGCTGGGCCTCTGCATTGGGTTGCAGATTCACCTTGACCTCCAGAGGAGAGTCAGGCTGCAGAGGCAGAAGGAGAACTGGTCTCTCCTGACCCAGAGGTTTCTTTGGCTGCTCGTCTGACTTGGCTAAAAAAAAAGAAAAGGAAGATCGGGAATATATCAACAAAGGGAAACGTGTTACTTTAGCTTGTAAATGTAGCTTCATCCCGATAAAAGAATAAAAAGAAAACAACTGCACCTGCAGGAGGTTGGTCCAGCTTTTTACTGCGGAGTTCAGACATAGCATCCTGTAAATGTTCAACCACCACGTCATCAGGCAGGAAGAAAGAAACGGCTACCTGCTCCTGGAGAAACTCCCTCAGGTCCTCCAATGGAAGCTTCTGCAGGCGCTCTGATTGGACACAGAAAGTTAACTCATGGAATGGGTGACGCTGGTCTACGAGTAATCTCTCTGATATGAACCATGAATCGCAATTATATTGTAGAAAAGACTTCAACACAGGCCTAACTTTAAGACACAAAGTGAAGAAGTGGCCCGTCAAAAGAATGCAACTGTGCCGAGGCGATGCTCGTGCAGGCGTCCAATGAAAAGTCAGCTTTTGATTCTTCTCCATGGCAACTGCCCACTTGCGTTATGTAAGCCAGTTAGGAGGCAGCCAAGCGAGAGGCAGCATGCGATGTAACACTCGCTGGTATAGCAACAGCAGCCATGGCTGCATCTGGGCATTAAACTGGTTTGACTTGCTCAGCGCCGCACGGCACGAGAGACAACGTAGTCGTCCTCATACTCACTCTTGTGTAACTTGAGGGTTGTATAAGCCATGGCAGTTAGCGTCTTCTCTCCCTCCATCATGTAGATGTCCCATAAACGCAGGGTGAGGGTGAACGGGGTCTGTTATGTAAGACACACAGCAGCAGATTAAAAAAAAACACCAGATGTAGTCCCGTGGTCAAAAGACTATACTGATTAATGGGTTTCAATGCAAAATATCTCTGGCACTAGATATGTACAGGGAGGAAGATTCATGCAGTTTGCATTCTGTTGCGAGTCAAAATACTCACTCTATCAATGAAGCACTGCAAAAACCATTTGGTGGTGTAGATTCCTGTTGTCATCTGCTCCTTGTCCTGTGGGGCAAGAATGAATGAGGATCAGTCTCTATGGGACGGCACTCCACATAATCTGTTCCCAGTTCAGACTCCTGGCCTTCTATTCAAAATGATGAGCCGAATAAAGTGACTGCAGCCCACGACCTCAGCCCCACGTCTCTCGCATGGACAGACAGCGCGAGTCGTACAGATGTACTTTAACTTACCAGGTGTTTCTTCAGCTTTGGCAGCATCTTGGAGAGGATCAGCTCATAGTGGGCCTGGAAACGATACAGCTTGGGAAATCCTGGGATGAAGAACCCTAGCACAGTAAAAAAAACAACTTGATTATTAACTCTCACACATTTTTGTCCTTTTCAATGAGAAGAGTTTATTATATTGGATATGTCGAATGCTCTGGTTTGTTCGCGTCTGTCCCTCACCGTGCATGGCATGCTTGCTGTTAGTGAGGAGCTGGGACAGAGCCCAGAAGGCCTCTTCCTCATTCAGGTACATGAGCAAAATGGCAGCGATCTGACTCATCCCCTGGCAGTAGCTCACCTCCTGGGGGACACATGAGCAGAGACAGGTCCGATTTAACAGGGTGGGCAAATAAGAGGAATTATTCATAATTTAATAGAGCATGATGCACACACACACACACACACACACACACACACACACACACACACACACACACACGCACGCACACACACACGCACACACACACACACACACACACGCGCACGCACGCAGAGACATGAGCGCACCTGAATGACTGATGTGGTCTGAAGCCAGACTGTGGATGTGTGTGGATACACCGCACACGATGACCTACTGTCCATGCAGCTACAGTGTCATAAACACTTTTGCCAGAGGCTGTTCAAATATTTACCCAAAATACATTCTCAGTAATGTCATGTCTTCAATTTGAATTAGCGCCAATTTGACTCCACAATGATTCAATGATTTACGCTAAACACGTCACACGTGGCAAGCACAGATACACAAAACTAGACACACACTCGGTATTTGTCCATATTAAGGCTGATTTATTGTGCAGCCAGAAATGGAGATTCCAAAGTATCCTTTCAAGGAAATACAGTAAATATAGTCACGGTTACTCTGAGGTTAAACTACACATTCTCTGCATTCTTCCCTATCATCTCAGAGGCAAAAGGACAAACCGCCCCCCCCCCCCTCTGTCTCTCTCTTCTACTGACCCAGTTTCTCCTGAGCAGTGTGTGAAGAGGGGAAAAGAGAAGAGAAAAAAAAGGGAACATGCCTGTTTCCTCTGGCTCAAACACCTCCACCGCACAGGAACCGACGACAGAGCCCAATCCGAAAAGCAGACCTGGACTGTGTTCGTGTGCGGGGAGATGTAATGTACTGTACACAAAGCTCTCTTTGCATGGTAATGTTTCTGTCCCTACCAGACGGCAGCAATCTGTGCTTACATGAGAATTATCGTATACAGATTAATCCACATGCATACGTTATGACACAAGCATTTACTGTATTTTAGTAAGCATGTGTTGACACGGAGAATTCTCACTTGGTTGTAAAAGCTAGATTTCACCCAACGGAGACTAACTCTGGCTTGTGGTGGAGAGAGTACAGAAGGACTTTAAAGTAGATGCAAGTACTCATCATCATGTCTAACCTCAGCATCCACAACTGCATTTCAGACTACTGGACAGCAAAGACTGTTAAGATTACAAATAAAAAGGATGAAACTGCCTCGTTTTGGCTATTATGACATATCAGTACTTGAGGTGGAACATGTCTGTCGTTTTTGACAGTGTATCTTAAATCAAGAAAACCAGGCTCTCGTTCCTGGCCTGTTAAATGATAATGTCAAAAGGAGAACTTGGCCTCATGATGCGAGTGCTGACTTATGCGCGCTCACTGGTGGTCTGGCTGTTACACTGCGTTGCTGTACAGGCAGCACCACACTCGTGAATAAAAGATCTCACCAACGGCTATAAACAAGAACAGATGGGTTTAGTGTGCTCGGGCTTTTCTCTGCTCGATCTAAACTAACGCACTTTATGAACTGTTGCACCACTGACGTGCTGCTTTTGCTTCACAGCCAGTGTGCACAAGATTCCTCCATGTTACGTAACACACACCTAGGCATACAACTTCACTTCTGCGCACGCACACACACACACACACACACACACACTTTTACCGTGTTGTAGACAGAGTAAGCTGCTAGTACGTGGAACAGGGCCTGCTGCCTAGAGGGAACAGAGAAACCACCAGTTAAAAATGAGGAAGTGGTTCCTAAGCAACAATAGAGCACATCAAAACAGTGTGTCGGAGTGCGGCGGAGTTTATTCCATTTAAATTCCCGGAGGCCACATGAATAATGAAACCACATGAAACCACCTCATCCCCAAATGAACTCCATCAATCAGCACAGACAGCTGCAAATATCTCAGGGAAGGCTGAGGAAGCCTGTCTGCATCGTATCATCCTGGTAGCATTTGTATAAGTGTGTGCGTGTGTATTTCAGTTGAGAAGTGGCATTAACAAATATAATGTAGACGAGAGAGGATGCCTCCCCTCCAAGCCTCTACGGTAAATACACGTCGTAGAGACGGGAAAGGCCGCTTCAAATAGCTGTCAGTGTCTCGGAGTGAGCAGCAAAGCAGGACCGAGCGTTGTTTTGGTCCGATTGGACTCGCTGGCTTTGAATTGAAGGGGGAAGTACATTACAAAGAGCACTCTGCCTCGCAGTCGGTCTGAATTAATCCGACAAGGACAAACCAGTTGCCTTCAGATCACCATCGTCTCCCACAACTCTGTTGGGAGGCTCATTTAATGTATGTTTAATCTATATCTTTAACATATTAGCATTATATCGATGTGGGCAGTGTGATTATGTACATGGACACTTGATGTCGGTGCACATTTCTGTATGAATACCATTTCCTGTGGGGCTTCATGCACTGACAGGAAGGCTAATAAAACACAAAGGAGGAAACCACCGCTTTGGTTGAGTGCGTGCGTGTGTGTGTGTGTGTGTGTGTGTGTGTGTGTGTGGCGGGGCTGCCACAAAATGTAAGCCCAAGGTCACACTCTGCAGAAACGTAAGGGTAAACCTGAACATGAGAGGTGAGAAAGAAAATATAAACAAGAACCTTGGAGACACAAACGGGGTTCAAGGCAATTGTTATGAAAGCTAAACTGTGTCAATGATTTTACAGGCTAAAGGTCGAATAGCTAATACAAGTAGCTGTATGTGATCCGCAGTAACAAGCTTTCTGGTAAGTGAAGCTAAGAACTCACTTGACTCCAAAGCGGTCCATGAACATGATGTGGTTCCTGAAGGTTCTGTTGACGTCCAGGTCGATCTGTTTGATCTCTGTGGAGAAGTTACGAGCCTGCAGCTTCATTCTCTGGAGGAAAAAAAATAATTGAAAAATTGGTTCTAAAAGCAAATCAGAATGTCACAGGAATTGTCCTTTTTAAGAGTCATACCTCATATTTTCCGACGTTATCTTGTTTGACTTTTTCTATGTCCAAAAGCAAGGCCCAGGCCTGGCCTCTCAGCTGCAGGGGGATGCCTTTATATACACGCTTCACCAACTGAAACACATGTGACATACGAACAGACGTGAATGGGGGACTCTCTAAACACAAAGAGGCCACAACAACTAGAAGAGAGAGGCAGAGAGCCTTGTTAGCTCTCCGGAACAACAAGGACCCATCACGGGCACTTGTGTGCTTCCTTTAACTGTCTAGACCAGCGCGGAGGGGGATAAGGGAATACGCTGGGGTTAAAAGGAGAATGGAAAACAGATTATTAACAGAAGCGGAAATAATACATCAAATAGTTGAGTCGGAAGAAAAAGGGAAGAGAGGGCTAAATTGAAACAGCATGTTGGTGTACTCACCAGTATGGAGTTACACACCTTTTCACTGTTCCTGTACTTGTCCCACTTCTTCACCATCTTCAGCCATTTCTCCACTCGCTCGATCTCATGATGCTTTTGCTGGTGAGAGGAAAGACAAACATACATGTGGTCCAACATTATTTCGAAAAGGGCATCAATGCGTCACAATGTGAACTTGCTACGCAGGTTAAAAATAGATACCTTCTCTTCAAGCGCACTGGGTGTCGGCAGCTCTTTCTCACTGGAGCGGAGAAGCAGAGACACACAGCACGTATTAGAAGTATGGACATTGAGAGGATCACCGGAGGTTGGCACTGATACAGTGCAGCAGCAAAATGTGAGAAAGATAAGAGAAAAGGAGGAAGAGGGACAGATGATATCTATATACAAACAAAGGTGTTCTCCTCGAGTTGAAACGACTGCGAGGAAGCGGGCAGAGCATTGAGTCGGGTGACTTACTGCAGGAAGCCGAAGCGGTCGGTAACCTTATAGATGCTGTAGTCAGCATCCTCCCATGGGTCAATGCGGACACCCTCCTGTCTGCCCTGAAACAACCACATACCATCACTCCTGTTATCGCAACGGTTAGGGGTGACTTACGATGGTGCAAGGCAAACAAACTATGAAACAGAACAACTGGAATAGATTGAACTGCTGGGTAAGCAGTGACAACGTACTTTCTGTCATCGAAACTACACTAAACACTTTGTTTTTTGTCTCATCTTTCACGTGTGGTTCTCGTGTCCTTCTCCTAATGAGTCACTTCAAAGTCATTCCTAGTAATCCCATTTCCTGTTGGTGTTGAATCTACTCAGACCATCTACTCCCCTGTTTTGATGCGTTACGTAGATGCACCTTTACTGCCCTTGTTGGAGGAAATATTATGTTCCAAAGAATCATGGCTTTACTGTTTTTAGATCTTTATGAAGACTTTCATGAGCTGTGTTGCACCATCTGCGCCTCAACTTTGGCAGTGGTTGAAATCAGTCCCAAAGAAATGGCATTATTTTCGATTATCATAAATATTTGTCGTAGTTAGGTGCTGGTATTCCTGTGCACACACTTACCTTGTCATATTTAGAGATGATGTCAATGCGTTCCTCTGCTATCAATGTCTCTATGTCCTTCTTCATGTCAAAATCTAGAAGCAGGCAAACAAAAATGGCATTCATAATGATCAGAATTGGCATAAAGCGTTTCAATGAGACATTGTGCGAGTATGTGCGTTTATAAGACATTGTAGTTCGGTGAGTTACTGCTGGTCGTTGGTGTGGACGATGAAGACATGATCACGTACTGGACTGATAACGGTCGCAAAAGATACTTTGAGATACTTGAGTTTGTAAAGATGAGAGTGCAGAACAATTACAGATCAGTGCTAAGCTGGAAGGATTCCCGTGTTACTGAAGAACACTCAGCATTGTTAAACAGGTCCTGAAGGGGCTCTGACCTGTGTGAATCCCCCCCCCCCCCATGCTAGTGGTGGGTACAGTGACGTCATCTTATCCCCTGAGATGAAAAAGACCACACAATGCTCTCCTTCCCATACCTCTCACCATCAGATCAGCTCATTATTACTAACTATCTTACTCACCAAAGCCCAAAAAGAACAGAAACTCATCTGACAAATCATACAAATTGCTGCTCCTTTAAAAGTAGACATGGTACGCAGCGTGCTGGAGCAACTTCCTGTTGGGGTTGTGCCCAGAGCTTCAGCCGACAAAACGCTAGACCTCAGCTCGAGGTCACAGTGTGAAGTTATAAGTAGTGATGCACTGAACATGATTCTTTTTGGAGGAAACAGTCAGTGTATTGTATGCCCCTTAAAAGGATGCAGACGTTGAGTCTCTCGGTTAGCAAGCAGTGGTTGAAAAAGAAAACAAAAAAGAAGATTTAATACAATTCATGTCAAAGTGGTTTCAAACAGCATACAGAAGCAAAATACTTCAAAACGTGAAAACTCATGTTAGATTTTGTTGTTGATATGTTGTGTGACTGTCATTGGCTGTTTAGGGATATTAATAATAGTCTGTTCCTCATTTTCCAAATTTCAGATTTTTGTTTTAGCTCAAGTCAGACTGCGAGTGAAACAGAACGATTTAGATCGACCCTCTCACAATATCAAACAATCTGAACCGTTTTCCCCTCCTTGATCTTGAAACGCAGATATACTGTGTAAAACAACCCAACAGTCCTCTGGTGTGTTTCCAGACTCAGACAGGTGCATTACTTTATGATTCATAATCCCTTTTTACCTCAAACTAATGGAAAACATACATAAAGAGATAAAGAAAGCATGTCGATATGGACACGTGTGTTATTCCAAGACCATTTGAGTGTTAATCGCAAGCAGGCATCGTAGGCCAGTGGGTGATATAAGGCATGCATAATGAAGGGTGACACAGTCATGTCCATGGGACTCTGTTTCTATAACATGTGGGTGTGAACATCCGGATTGTTAGCGGCTCATAATACAATACAGAGGCAAGAAAGAGACAGACTGAGCTGAGCCCATGAGGAAAGAGACAGAGAAGTGGACAACTGAGGCCAGAGTCCTTGATGAGACCAGAACTCTGATGGTCCTGGAGCCCCCCTCCCACCACTGTCTCACAGCATAACCCCCCCCCCCCCCCCCTGCCCGACCCTCTAAGCCTGCCTGGAGCTTGATGAGCTCTGGCAGCGGGCTCGGCTGTTTAGCAGTTGTCAGGGCTGAATAATCCCCCAAGAACGAACAGCCTCTCCGCTCATTTGCCAGACCAGCATCTCAGAGTGAAGTTTGGATATGAAGAAATATGGCATTTATGTGGAGATAAAAGAAACGGATACAAAACCCAACAAAGCCTTTGTCATAACGCTGACACCTTAAATGCGGGACAGGTGACGAAGTTAAGACAATATAAACGAAAGTTACATTTGTAGGACGATCTACAACACGTGAAATAAAATATAATCAACTAAATGAATTGCCAGTTGTGACACTCCAAAACAAAAGATGTATTTCAGAACCATTCAGTGACTTCTGTTTGAAAAGGTCTCAGGCTTTAAAGGAAAACTCCACAGAAGAGCCCGCTGCAACAAATGCCATGACTGAGGAATACTTTCACTGACGTCTGACAACACGAGTAGCCAGCTGAGCCCTCAGGCGCTATGCGTGTCTGAAACGCCTCGCAGCAACAGGTGTGTGTGGCACCTGCCGCCTCACACACAGACCCTTGTGCCGACCACGACGATGGGCGATTTCCACAACATAATGTACACCGTGGTGCCAGCACAGTGGGCCAACTGACTGTCGTTGGGCATCACATTTCAAGATGAAGTTTGTTTAAGAATCATTTGTGTTTTGGGTCAGATATTATAGCTATAAACTCTCTCTTTAACTACACTGAGGGTGGGAATTTCATTTTATACAAAAAGGTGTGAAGAAGAAAATAGATAAGCAGAGTGCACAGGGAGTGAGAAGGTGCAACTGAAGCTTTACTTTATCCTTTTCATCAGGTGCCAAGTCATTTACGCCATAGAAATCTGACCCCCAGAAGCTGAGCATCCAGTGTTCTCCTTCAAAACAACAGCTGAGCGTCTCGTCGAACAGGTGGCTAGTGTAACCACACCACCAAGAAAATGGCCTCCGCTGTTCTATGCTTTCCTTTTTACAATTCCCTTTTTCTTTGTTCATCTCAGGTCAAAACTAGTTCAGGTTTTCCTAGGCGTCAGCATATAAAACAGCTGCAAGGTGGCACCATCAACATGCTCTAACCTCGTCTATGTCCTCTGATCAGGGGAAATGTCTGTCGAGTAGTACTTTACACAAGTCACTCGGCTTCAAAGTAGAAATGGGGTGAATATCAGGAGTTGGAAGTGTTAAGCATCAAAGTGATGTCTCAATAACAGAAACGTTACATAGATGTGAAACGTTGTGTTGAACTCCTTGCGGCCGCTGATTATTTGAAGACATACAGATTATAAATACTTCTAAAGGCCAAACCATCATTTTCTTTCCCCAGCTACAATTCCTATTTCACAGATGAAGTCAAACATACATGAGTACCAAGAGTTGTGAGACATAACTAAGCATAACGTGACTCACTTGAAGGCTCTGGAGGGGCCTTCAAGTGAGTCACGTGATTCTGAAAGAGAGGTTTTTCATACAAGCTGCACGTGGGGTGTTGTGAAGCGTTTTCAATCACGAGTGTTCGCGGACTGTTGTGCTTCATCTTCAGCTTCCAGCTGTTTACTTCCTGTGTTGAGTCTCCAGACTGCTGATAGTATTGTGTTGGGGTCAGGAAGAAAAGGAAACCGGTGACCGGCACTCCTTTTACAACAGGTTCAATAAGAACTGTGACGAGAGTCTGACAACAAAATGAGTCTCCATCCAAGGAAAACCCTTTTACAGACAAAACATCAAATGATCCAGACTTACAGTCAGCAAGAAAGATGTGAGTAATGCCCAAAGGTGGTCAGTTCACATCGACACTGCTGGTATTTTGCTTGTGAGTCACCAACACAGCTGAGGCCCCTCATTGGGCGAGCCATCAAGGGCCTTACATCCTGTGGTTGGTGCAAAGAAATTTCCTTTGAACAGCTATTTCTAAGAAAAGTGGCTGAGAAAAGTTGCAGTGGGGATCGGGGTGTGAAACTGATGGAAGCGGGAGATAAAAAGGGAGTAAGCAGCAGAGAAGGTTCCTGAGCGGGAGAGAGATCTTACAAATACAGTCCTGAAGACAAATATAGCAAGAAAGAGATTAATTTAAGGTGTAAATTAGTTACAGCTTTTAAATCGTAGACAAGCTGAACATTTCAGATGAGTCCAGGGACAACACAGGTGTTCACATCTTCTATGTTAAAACACAGCAATCCTTCCACGCCTCTCAAAGTGTAGGCGGCGTGAGGCCGAGGTGGTGAGAAAGCGGATCGTGAGCCACAGCTGCAGATGGCTAATGCACAATTAATGTGCAGTGAAAAAACCCCTCTGTGGCTAAATTTTGATAACCTGCTTGCTTACAGGATACAATACTTTGAGCCTGCAGTCTACGTGACATCATTTCCTGTTATGACATGGCGCTCTAAATCTAGCTTGCGTATATAAATTTTCAGAGCACTGTTGTAACCACACACAGCTTGCACAGCGCTCTGAATCCGTGGTGTTTGGCAGAGATGCGGCAGTCAGAACCTCCTTTACTGATTCATCACAGAACGGTCCGGCCTCGAAATGTGTCGCATCTTCCCGATGTGTTCAGTCCTGCTGTGACCCACATGGCCTCAAGTTTCACAGAGAAAGCCAGAAATACGTAAGACTTTCATGAGTCAGAATAACTAGGACAAGTCAATTTATTGCAAAAGACTTTTAAGGAGGAAACATGGAAACCCCAAAGGCCATTTATTCCTGTTTTAAAGCAAAGTAGGCTTGCTAGTATGTCTCACTGAAATACATTCAGCTGTGTTTGCTTACTCTCTACTCAATTTCACGGTGGTAATAAAGTCAAAAACATGTCCTCTTTTACATAAACTTCTACATTTCCTTGTTCCATAATCATCTCTCTTTTGGCACATGATCAATCTTAATCTGAGCAGCAGTCCGAGAGTTAAGGCAGAGGATTATACAAGAGCAAAAATCTGAATGACAGCCCGAGATTAGGAAGAGTCTGGCAGTACTCGACTGTGGAACCTCCGCGTAGAGTGAGCTCCACTGGACTGAGAGTGAGGGGTGTGTATACGTGGCTGTGTATCAGCGGGCAGACATCTTGAGCTGAAACTACTTCAGGGTGTGGAGAGTCAAACAGAAATAAGTTCTGGTCTTCCTCCCACTTACAGGTTTTGCATTAGAACCCAAAGGAACCGATTTATCTCGGTCATTTTAAGATTTTGATCACGTTCACCACAGAGCGTCTTTGTGGTTGGCACTCCGACCCGCTTCCCAAACTGCTGATGGCGTGACGAAGGAGAAGACGACAGATGTTTGGTTCATTTCACCACGGAATGATTCGGCAATGCTGCGTGGTCAGCCAAACGACGCTCTGGCTCTGAGATCAGACCAGCTCAGGCCATGCACTCATTCAACCTGGTTAACCTCACCGAGCAGAAGCTACTCCCATACCGTGCATGCGTGTCATGCATCACCATGGATTACTGCCCTGCACACGAGGAGAGTAACTGAAACTACCACCCGGCAAAATACCATCGGCAACTACGACAACACCATCTGATGTTGATTATTCAAGGGCTTTCTTGTAGTCGAACAGACGACAGACAGAAAACCTTATCACATGCCACCCATTAATGTAATTCAGTCCTTTTCTGTTTGTCTCCAGTACACCTAAATCCCATGATGTCTATGTTTCCGTTTGCACATTGTCATATGTGTATATATATCCCATATAACCCATCTTAAGATGTCATAAAACACATTAAATGTCGTACTTTTGCAACCGTGTTGTAATCATTTCAGTAATTACTAACACAATTCACTGCAATGAACTTCAAAGACTGCTTTGTAATGCACTCTGTGTGTTACATTGCATTAATGCTGTAGGCTGGTGGTGATTGTGGAGAACACGCATATCTTTCCAGCTCAGAAAAAGGAACGAGGCCTACAAGCGACCACATGGCTCTAATTTCCACATGAAGAAGTCTGAAGTCCCAGATGGCTTCAGAGCTTCAGTTTTAATGAGAGAGAGAGAGAGAGAGCGAGAGAGAGAGAGAGAGAGAGAGAGAGAGAGAGAGAGAGAGAGAGAGAGAAAGAGAGAGAACGAGAGAGAACGAGAGAGAAAGAGAGAGAGAGAGAAATGGGGATCGCTCAAAAAGGTGTTTCTTTCTATTTTCAGCAGGGGCACGGTAGCTGGGGAAATATATCAGATGTCTTTTCTTGCTGATAAAGTACCTCCTGTCCTGGTTTACATATTCCAGCCACAGACTGCAGTCATGTTCACCCTCAACAGATCTTTTGTTAATTTCCTCTAAACACAACGCTCATTTGGCAGCTGAAAACAAATGGATGTTATAAAAAGGGAGCCCCTCTGAGACTAAGAGCAGAACGAAGTCGCCCGCAGGAAATCTAAGCAGGCTGGTAGATGTTCAACAGCTCGCTCTTCCTTTAAAGGGAGGTATGGAGTCCAGATGGAACTTCAGAGACACAGTTAAACTGACAAACCTGGATCACTGTCCGCTTGAGTAACAATACACAAGTGTGAATAACTGGTATAAAAAACACAGAGCAGGTTTTACCTTGTTTGCCATCTTCAAGCATGTTGCCCACAATGATCAATCATGACACATACAGCGAATGACACGTGTATGTAAAAATAACCCAGACACTTCAATTCCATCATCCTGCAGACAGTAGAAGGATGCAAATGTTTAAGGTCCATGCTGCCAAACATGTGCTCTGCAGGTGTGACGGTGCATGGACAATGGACAATTGTTCACCCTCGCCCCTGTGGTTCCTCTCAGGAATTTAACATAGCGGCTATCGACTCACGGCAAAGCATGGCAAACAGTGAGCTCACCTAATCTACTCTCGACTGGGTTGAAGCAACCACCGACACCATATGAACTAGAAAATCCACTTAGGAAAGGATACCAAATTAGGCCAATGAGAGAAGACAACTGGGCAGCCTTGATGGCCAGACACTACGTCTCCTTCACAAGAGAGTCCACGTCTTTCTTGCTGTCTGAGCCTCTTTTTCCTCCGTCTCCCTCCGATTCATTTGTACGCTGTAAGATTTGTGTTTATGCATAGAAACAGGGACTGCGTGACCCCATGGGTGAAACATCCAGAGCACAGGGACCCGGGGAAACTAAGCACATGGCTGAGAATAGCTTTTTGTCCCCAATGGGCTTTTCTGTCCTGCTCCACTCTGCATTACCACTGTCGCTCTGCCTTATCGTTTCTCCCCCAAAGCTGAGCACATACAACACAGATCGGCCAAAAACACTCACCATCCCAAACTAACCAACCTCCCCCCCCAATCTTAACAAAAGGAAATAACAAGTGGGAATCTGAGGAAGGAGAGCTCTCTATCACCTCACCCTGCATCTGACCCGGCCTGAGAACTGTCTCTGGTCCTTACTGCCGCGTCTAAATATAACAATCACCACACAAAGTTTGAGCCGCTGGAGTCTCAGGCCAGCCAGAGAAGCCTAGTTTCCCAGGGTGGCAGCACATTTTCAAAGGGGATGGTATGAGGAGGACAGGAATGTCAAGGGAACAGGATTCATAAACACAAAACCGCATGACGGGGCCGAGAAAGCCAAACTCTTATAAATGGATCCTCTTGCTTGCAAAGGATTCATAAGAGTCCTAAAACCATCTGTGAAGCCAGAGGAAACACTCTCATCTAGTTTAAATAACTGGTGCTTTACTTTACAAACAAGCACTGTTACGTTCTAAACTAACATTTGAATATGAGGTTGAACAACCTATAATGCACGGGTGGAAATACACGCTATTTAGGAAAGTTATGCAGTCTCTCCCACTTACTGTCAAGTTATTTTGAAATTCCAGCTTTTAACTCAACGGCCATTTTCAAAAACATCCTTAAAAACTTCCTCCAGCAGGACTAACGTCCTTCACGGCACCGAGATGCCAACGCCGCACGGTCAACCAGCTCCAGACAACATGAGATCTGCTGCAACGCACCACATCACAGCAACTGAGCCAATAATTCAAAAAGGTCAACAACACCTGCTGAACGCCAGTCAAGAGCGCAGCAGAAATCAAGCTAGGCTCACTGATGCACACATGCTGGTTGTTTGGTTATCATAGTTTTTGTGCTCAAATGATGTGTACAAGCACAGACACACAGGATTATGGAACACTGGAGGGAAATTGTAATTTCGCCGTGATTCAACAACAGAAGGAGGTTAAATATACGGCGTAAAAAACAATCTGAAATGGCATCTAAAAGAGAGACAAAGCAGAGACAATAATAGAGGGGGAATTCCAAATCAGCCTAATTTAGCCTTCATACAAATGCCACAAAACAAACAACTATACGGGCTATTATCCCATAGAGCCATTACTCATCTCCTCAGTGGTGGGTCTGTTTGCAGCCCGAGTGACCATCTTCAGTCTCAACAGTAGTGTGACCTTAATTTTACGAATGATAGTGTGTTGGGAATAGATTTAGCTAATTTATAGACGGTTTCAGCTCATGCACTAGCTCCAGCAGAGGCTCACTCTACAGCCCAAATCAATGCAGTGTGATGATCACTTCATGTTAGCGAGCAGGGCTGATCCCACGGTCCACACACGCAGGTTTGTGGAACTGGAACTGAAAATAGCACGTAGGTGTGAGTGTGACAGCCTGTCCACGTGTACCCCTGACTATCAGCCAGTCTGTGCTGCGATACGCTCCAGCACCTTGTGACCCCGACCAAAAGAAGAAGAGATATGGAAATGCCATACCTCCAAGACAAGACATCTGGAAAGATAACACTGAACCTCTGAGAAGACATTTCATGAGTCACACAGCAGGGCTAAAGCCCCTCTGTCTTGTTAATGTTGGCAAAAGGCTTCGGTATCTGGTGCGTTTTGTGACACCGGGCATATCATAAAGCCCCTATTCAGGCAGACAAAAAGGTCATTGAACCCTCTCCACCGAAATCATATTGTCACAATAGAATACAATGAAGGCGGCTTGTTGGAGAGTTACGAGAGAACCACACATGAAAGTCAAATTTGGTCTGATAAGGATAAAACTATTCAATCATATTGAATTGAGCAGTTTTGTTAACCAAACTAAACCTCAACATATCATTTACAATACCGCTGCAATGCTTTCATCCAGGAAATGAATAGATGCCAATGCTTTTGATGCATCGTGCAGTGAGATAAGTGGTGATTTACATTATGAAAATGAAGAAGAAAAAAACGTATTCACAAACTGAGAGTACGCTGCTGACTGAGGCCCATTCACAGGCATACACACTAAATAATGGCTCACATGCTCTGCCTCACACGTGGCTCACATCCTGTTGGCATCAGCGAGGGCAGTCGGATCATTGTTCAAGTCCCTGAAAGCCTTCTACAAATTACTGTTAAAATCACACACATTTTTATAAAAGTCAAACTCCTCCAGCAAAGCAAAACTTTTTCAAGGCTTTTCTTTGATGTGGCAACTCATTGGGACTTGATCTCTCAGATCACAAATCAAACCATCTGACACCAGCAGGGCCGCGGAGCAGAGAGCGGTACACGATGCAGGAGGAACGCGATGCTGAGGGACGGGCGGATGACGGCCCTGTCACATGCATCACACTAAAGCACAGCAACAGTGCTGTCACCTTTCCGGCGTGGAGCTTCCTCCTCAAACCACAAGCAAGAGTGTCACACCCTGAAGGCTGAACATAGGAACAATAAAATAAAGATACAAAATGTTCCATGCTTGTGGGCGTGTGCAGCTAAGAGACAATACTACTCATCATTGTGCACATCTTTTGTGGACTGACTTGTGATTAGATCCTGTGCACCCAGACGCATTGGACTGCAGACATGTATGCACACAAACAAACACAAATCTGTCTCCTTCCCGATGCAGGCACAAACAATGATGAGGCACACCAATTAATGACTGTGCCAAGTTAACCTTTCAAAAGGGGGACCACGCATGACACACACACACACACACACACACACACACACACACACACACACACACACACACACACACACACACACACACACACACACACACACACACACACACACACACAGACACAGACACAGACCAGTTACTGACTGTTTGGACGCTGGAGCATCTGTGGGTTGTGTTGGGTGAAATCCTGCTCGCTCCAGTGACGAGGACCGTGTTTCCTTTTAGCATTAAATGCATTATCTCGATCACAAGTACAGTTCCTGATTCTGACACTTGTCTCACACTTGCAGCCTACGTTCATGAGATAAAATGCGGAACTTAAGGATGTTCAAGACTGAAAACACAGAGAGGGATCTCACAAACACACGCTGTTTGATGAGAGTGGGTAACCAGAAAACAGAGGACAGATAGGCGGATCCCATCGTGGACACATATCTCGCAATCCTAGCCGGAGTTTATATGCTATTTAAATTCTGGAGAGCCCATGAAGAGTGATGCAAAATCAGAAATCCCCCGAGAGAAGCGCTCGATCTTACCACAGAAGATAGCCTCGCAATCTACTCTTACAGTAAAATGATTCGGTTCCTATAAACAAAAAACACCAGCATACATCTCCATTTATATAAATCACGTGCACAATGGGAGACCATCGACATCCAGAGCTGTCCACGCAATAATAACGTGAGGTATGGCTCCGGATACTGGTTTGTAGAGGATTACGCAAGTTGGAAAAACACAAAAAGGACAAAATACAAGACATTCAGGCGACAAGTACTCTGTGGCCACTCACGTCCATGTGTTTCCAGGGCTAATTACTGTCCAGTGAGTGAAGAGTAAACAGTGTAGTAGAGACACTAATGTTCCGTCGTCGCTGCTTACCTTGTGGAGAGACGTCCCTTCCTCTGCTGCGCTGTACCTACAAGTAGAGACTAAATGCACTATTCTCATTATCTCCCTCGCTGTCCAGAGGAGCCCGTCACCGAACCACGGACAGCACCACCACCGTGCTGAAGACTCGTCCCCGACTGTCGACGAGCGTCGCTGATATCGATGCTGGTCAAACGGACGCACCCCCTCGTCCAGCTCCACATGCCGCGAGCTGGGCTGTAGCTGTCTGGCAAGGCGGCACGCCAGTGACAGTGACGCACGAGCACGCGCACGATTGGCGGCAGCACGTGCACGAGCCTTCTTCTTCTTTAAATTTGATTGGCGGGTCGCAACCAACTTGTACAGGTGCATACCGCCACCTACTGTACCGGAGTGTACAAACTCTTTGACAAGAAACGGTCCTCTTGCGCCCTCTTGTGGACAAACGGTGGACCTACTGGGACGTTGCCCCGTGTTTTATAGATAAATACGTTTGCGTTTGTTCTTAAATCAACAACCAGACTTATTTGTCCTTCTTCCTGATTTGAGTGGCGGTTGCAGCCAATTTAGCTGAGACTCTCGTCCTATTTGTGACCCTCATAGAGGTGAACATACCCAGTGTTTCATTAAGGTAAATGAAAAGCGGATGATTAGAATAGAGAATAGAATAGAAATGTACTTTATTCATCCCCAAGGGGAAATTTGTCTGTGGCAGCAGCAAACAGGGTTACACAATAAAATAAAATATTGGGTATGGAAAATGCACACTATATACAATATAATAAAATAACAGAGCAGGACCTATTCAATTTAAGAAACAAAGTAATAAAAATGCACAGCATATACACTGAATAGAATTATATTGAATTAACTAAGTAGGAAAAAAATAATTAAAATAAAATAAACAAAAGAGCACAAGATCACCAACAGCAGCAACAACGGTGTTTCCTCAAGAAGAAGAGTCGACTCATCCCCTTCTTGTACACAGCGTTGATGTTGTTCTTCCAGTTCAGTCTGCTGTCGATGGAGACACCCAGGTACTTGTACTCCTCCATGTCCACATCCTCTCCCAGAACTCTCAGCGGTTGTGGAGCCGTCGTCTTCCTCCTGAAGTCGACCACCATCTCTCTGGTCTTGGTCACGTTCAGACGCAGGTGATTTCTACCGGCCCACTCCACAAAGTCCTCCACTACTGCCCTGCACTCCTCCTCCCGTCCATCCCTTATACACCCGACCACTGCAGAGTCAACAGAGAACTTCTGCAGATGGCATGACACAGAGTTGTACTGGAAGTCAGTGGTGTACAAGGTGAACAGGAAGGGAGACAGAACAGTTCCCTTCGGTTGCCTAATCATCCTTTTGTGTGACAAGTATATGTTCTCCTTATTCATCCCATTAGTCATCTTGTGACTCATCCTATTTATCTCTGGACCTGGACCCTCTCAAAGACACTTTCAGCTGCATAAGTGAGAAACAAAAAAAAGAGCCAGACACACGGCACTGGGGTTAAAAATACATGGCAGGGAGGCTTAACGTGTGTTTAAACAAAATATCATCGGAAACTATTCTGTGATTTCTTAAGTACAGTCTGAAAATGTGCTGTCAAGTAAATACATGTATTAATGCACTCCTGGCCTCTCTTGGTATATTTAACAGTGTTTCACCACACAAACGAGGCCTGTTGACCACCTCTCAAAGGGGAACTGTTTTGGTCTCTATAGCCAATGACAACTGTAGAGAGGGTGAATTTGTATACAACTCAAAACTTTAAATTGGATTAAGGCTTAGAGTTAGGCACAGCCTAATTAAGGGTGTGGCCACTTTGAGTGACAGGTGCTTTACCAGGTCATTAGTTGCTAGCTGTCTGCTCTGCTGCATGGGTGATGCAGCAGAGCAGACAGCCTGCCTCAGTGCCACCTCTTTGTCCATTTTTGGATCAGTTGGCAGTTAAGCTGTGTCATCACTGCGAAGATGGCGTATCAAAATGTCTGCTGTGAAAAAGGTGTGTAGTGACTGACAATCTGCAGCCACACAGGTGACGTACATTGTCTGTACGACTCATCAGTCTGGGTGCATGCACTACCTGGTGCTGGTATCGGTGACGTCATTTCCAGCCTGCCATAACTTGTCCTCGTACAACCTCTGCTCTATAGCACAAGAGACCAAAAAGAAAGAAAGATATATATATATATATATGTGTATATATATGTATATGTATATATATATGTATATATATATATATATATATATATATATATATGTATATATATATATATATATATATGTGTATATATATGTATATGTATATATATATGTATATATATATATATATATATATGTGTATATATATGTATATGTATATATATATATATATATATATATATATATATATATATATATATATATATATATATATATATATATATATATATATATATATATATATATATATATATATATATATATATATATATATATATATATATATATATATATGTGTATATATATGTATATGTATATGTGTATATATATATATATATATATATATATATATATATGTGTATATATATATATATATATATATATATATATATATATATATATATATATATATATATATATATATATATATATATATATATATATATATATATATATATATGTGTATATATATGTATATGTATATGTGTATATATATATATATATATATATATATATATATATGTGTATATATATGTATATGTATATGTGTATATATATGTATATGTATATGTGTATATATATGTATATGTATATGTGTATATATATGTATATGTATATATATATATGTGTGTATATGTGTATATATATGTATATGTATATATATATATATATATATATATATATATATGTGTATATATATGTATATGTATATATATATATATATATATATATATATCAAGAGACCGCAGGGGGCGCTGTTTCTACTATCACGTGCTCTGTTGGCCACTTGACTGAAAGCAAAAGGGGGCAGGCTGTGTGTGTGTGTGTGTGTGTGTGTGTGTGTGTGTACAAGTCTATGCTCTCATTCATGCACAGTTTATAGCAGCCGAGCGGCGTCACAGACGGCTCTGCTCTCTCAGACCGACAGAAAGGGTTGGTGAGTGATCATTCTCCTTCTTTTTCTCTCTACTGCGTGTCCCGGCGTCGCTTTTGGCTCTTTACTCGGCCGTTTTGGAAGAAGCTGTGCAAATATGGCTGCAGTATTTATTTATTTAAAAAAGACCGACGAGCTAAAACGCAAACCCCTCTGGCAGCTGTCGTTATGTCTGCGCAGCGCACGTTCGTGTCGGTTTGTTGCATTTCCTCGTCGGCCCGGTGCTGAAAGCTGTGCGGGGTTTATGACGTACAGTAGATTTCCAGACCTCCGCATTAACATAACCGGGCGGCTGTGCGCTTCTTCGGTGTGTAGCAGTCGGGAATGAAGTCTTGACTCATGAAAGTCGTACCTACGCCTCGAGGAGGACTGCTTATTACCCTCGCAGCCATGGGCTTGGATTGAAGGTTGATTTTCTAAGGTTGTGGGCATGTTCAAAAAGGCCTCTGCTGGATATCTGAATTAAACATTCAACCTGTTATGCCTTTCCCTTGATGTGATCTTACGTTGAACGGTCCAGGTAGGGACCTGGTTGGCATTCCTGCGTCGTTCATGACATGAATGTGGGCGAAAGTCCAAGTAAAGGTCATCCATTGACAACTACATTTACCGGCAGCTCTGTTAATTACAACTCACGCATTCGTGCTCTGTATACCATAATAACACATAATATAGCCTGTGATATGTTCGTGCTTGTGATGTGTGATAGTAGCTAAAGAGACGGTCACCTGCCAGTGAAGGTCAGTACATGGTGTCCTGTTTGTAAGGACGCCATACAAGTAGAGATGACACCCTTTGTTTTTCTTTGCATATGACTGGACACGCTGCTTGTGTGGATTATAATACAGAATATGGTGCATATATCGACCCCTTTTTCAACCAGACCACGTGGGCAGGATACTTCATTTAACACCAAAATAAATGTAACCTCCCAATGCCCAGGCGTGTCTGTGTGAAGTGTTTAGTAACGACATCTGGTAAACATGCTTCGTGTGGGGGGTGGCGTTTACGGTCAGAATCATAATGCAGATATACGCAACGTTAAGTGCACGACGACATACGGGTACTTGACATGATTAATTAACGCTAGACTGGCTTTTGCTTCTGCAACTTGTATTACAGTAAAAAAAAAAAATTGTCCAAACGCTAATTATCCCATATTCCAAACCAATATGTTTTGGGTGGCTTCGTTGTGACAACAATGGGATGTGCTCGGTGCATTTGGAGGGTTTTGTGAGTACTACGGTGCCAGGTTTGCCCGCTGTCTAAGCGGCGCAGCGCTGCGACCTTTCCCCTAGTTTCTGCATCACAGGGTGGATCATGTGACGTTGTAAAGTAGCGGGGGGAGGGGACTGCTCGGTGGAGGCTGTGCTCCTTCACAGGACTGGAAGCGTACAAACCGAGACGTGTCCTGCTTTCAGAGGGCTCGTGTTGAATGAAATAAAAACTCTCTTTCAAGACTCTTTCAAAGCTAAAGCAAAACATTGTTTTGCTTTTAGAAACACAGATGAGCTTTGCAGAGAAACGTTTGCGGTAGTCTTAGCGAAAAGGAAAGTGAAACCATAACGTAAACAGGTCCTTCTCAGTGGCACAGCTAGTCTGTAGTTCTCACGCACACACTGCTGCTCTCCGATGCCTGCGGTGGCCCAAAAAAGGTTTAATTTGAAGTGAAAGCATGTGATCTGGGCCTCCAGAACCATGAAAGATGTTGGTTACTTTGTAGGTCATATACAATACTATACTATATCTCATGTCACGTCCTAGAAGAGGGATTTCTGGTGAGAAATATATATCTTTAAAGACAATATGCCTTGTTCAATATATATAGCAGTACACAACTTGTCATCGGCTCATTCATATATCATCTAAAGTGGTGCCGTATATTTAACGGATTCCTCCGGTTGTGCATAAGCAATAATTAAATCAGACATGGATGTAGCCGAGACACTCATAATGCTAACCACCTTACCTCCGGTTCACAATCAGTACATACAAAAAGAATACCAATTAAATCTTAGTATTGGAAGCCTTATTAGTTCCATAATTACAAAAGACAAGAAATCTGCGGTATTGGATACCGGGTAAGATAATGCACCGACATGGCAAAATATGAGCTGTAGACCAGACCCTTTCATCAAGGTTATTTACCTGAACTCACTTTATTATTAAGATTGTGTGCCAAGATCTCTTCCACTACTGGAGGTGGTGGATGATGGCAGTGCAAAGTTAGAGATGTCACCTCTGCAGACTTAAAATCAGTTCCCACTAAGCTTTCCGTTGTCTCCCCACTCCTTTCCCTTCTTAGCTCCCATATCATATTAAGAAAGAAAGAAAGAAACCATTTTTATTGTCATATACATATACACGGAATTTGACTTCTGCATGTGACTAGTGGTGTCACGGATCGAGCCGTGATCCGTTCGGATCACCCCTCACGGTTCGGATCACTTGTGAACCGCGGATCAATCGAGTTTTTTTTTTTTCACAGCGTAATCATCATAGTGTGTAATAAAGTTCTACTGCTGCTGTTCCTTTTCAAGTAACAAGTCCCCGAATATCAATGCAGAGTGTCAGTGAACAGATATAAAGCAGTAGTGTGTTCACGTGAACGGAGCAGCTTAGAAGCATTTAACGGTGAAGTCATGGCGAGCGGAGGAACGTCAGAAGCCGCGGCGTCATTTAAGTCGCAAGTTTGGGAACATTTTGTCTTCCCTGTAACGTATAATGACGGGATGAGGGTGGTGGACAAACAGTTATGGTATGTCGGCGTTATTTAAAGAGAGACACACGACAACGGCAAAACATCGGAATGTCCACGACACTCCGTTGTCGAAAACAAAGGATTTCTAAATCTGGTTAAAATGCTTGAGCCACGCTACGAAGTCCACTCACGCACCCACTTCAGTGTGAAGCTGTTCCAGATGTCTATGAGAAGGAAAAGACTGTAGAGACTGCTTTCACCACGGCGGAGTGATTCTTAGTCCGGCGCTGTAGACACGCCCCCTCTGTGAGCGCCACACAGACACACAGGTGCTGACAGAAGCATCAGAGTGAAGCTAGACAGGCCCAATAATATTCCAGTCACCACAGAAAGGTCGACCCTCTCCCCAGACAATGGAGATATTCTCATCTTTTTGAAAATAATGTCACAGTAATGTAACATTATTGTGTATTTGAATGGCATAACCTGACAGGAAGTAAACATAGACCTAAGGTGTTGCTGAGCAGTTCAGTTCAGTGTAAACAGTGGAAGCTAGCTCACTGGCTGTTTCTTTCTTTCAATATTGATCAAAGGACGAGGATATCAACATACCTCATGTTGCACTTAAACTTAACAGAATTCTTGAATGTATTATTTTTATTTATTTATTTAATTTTGTTTCAAATTGGACATCTTCAATATTTTCTTTGCTTTAAGTGTTCTTGAAGTTCTTTAATTAATAAATGGAAAGCAAAGTTATATTTGTCTCCTCCCCTTTTCTTTGTTGATCCGAAAAATGATCCGAACCGTGACTCCTGAACCGAACCGAACCGTGAGGTTTGTGATCCGTGACACCCCTACATGTGACCCATCCCTGTATATAGGGAGCAGTGGGCTGCCAATGATAGGTGCCCGGGGAGCCGGGGCTCAGGGACACTACGACACGTGACACGTCCTAGTCGAGGATCGAACCGTTGACCCTGCGGTTACCAGACAACCCTCTTAACCCAGTGAGCCACGGTCGCCCCTAAATTGCATATTAACATTTTAGACATGCAATAGCTCACTGAAGCTTTGCAAATTAACAATACAAGGAACTTGTAGTTTGGAATAAAATGGTTTTCCTTGTGTCGGCTCTTTGATAGTAAAGGATATAATGCCTCACCTGCCTCACCAGTTCGGTGATGAGTAACTGACACGACATCGTCAGCTCACACGCGTGTGCCGAACCGTGAGGGGTGATCCGTAAGGATCACGGATCAATCTGTGATCCGTCCGGATCTACTTCTAGTGCCTACTAGAACGCTTGAAAGCCAATAAGAACCGGCTCCCACTTCCTACAAAGAGCTTAAACTGATTTAAATCTTGGAAATTAGGCACGCTGCAGCGCCGTCGAGGAACAATGACTTCTGATTTCAAATAACTGTGACGGGAGCTGGTCAATCCGAAAGATTGATCTGATATCTGCCTGACAACAATTATTAAGCCTCGTCCAGATATCGGGATGTTGTGACTGTATGATGTTGGTTGTTGTGACTCAGTATCCCTGTTGTGATGAATTTACTCGATCCACATAACATAAAGTAAGAGAACATTGATGTGGCTGGGTCAGTGTTTTTGACATACATCTCCCTTTACCTTTTTATGTTTGATGAAAAAACTTTCTTGAAACGTCCTCTTGACTAACTTTATTATCTTGCTCTGTGCTCGCCCTCAGTGACCCTGTACAGCAGCAGCCACCATGGCAGAAGCTCACCAGGCGGTGGCCTTCCAGTTCACCGTCACTCCGGATGGCATCAACCTCCAGCTGTGCCACGAGGCTCTACGCCAGATCTACCTCTCTGGCCTGCACTCCTGGAAGAAAAGGTTCATCCGCTTCAAGGTGAGAGGTGTCGGACATCTGGGAGAGCAAAGTCCACCGGGTTTCTGTGCAGCATGTGCGGCCAATTATTTTATGACCTGTGACTGATTTACTGTTACTGCGGCCTGTTTGTTCTCTACTATAAGTGTCTCGCACTAATTAATTTCCATTCTCAGTAAATATTTACTCGGTAAGCTTCATTGTAAGGGCCCCAGTAATGCTCTGTTTTCATGTATTAATTGCTGTCCTACTGTAAATTGGTGTGTTGGGTTACATTAACTTGCCTACTCTGGACGGTCACTAACTCTTAAAGAGCCATGGGAGACGGTAACCTTCCTGTCTGTCCTTTGTGTCGTAGCCTTTGGCCTAGTTGACCGTCTGTTTACACGCATCACACCGAGTCACTCAAACCCAAAACAGCTGATGTCAGTTTCCCCACTTTCCTGATTGTTGATATTGATTAATGATATCTCTCATTGGTTTTCAAGACCCAAAGCACTGTTATCAAAGCATACCCTTATAGACTATGTGCTCTCTGTGACTCAGGGGACGTTTGCCGCCTTTCATTTGCTTTACCTTTCCACAGAATGGGGTAATGACTGGTGTGTACCCGGGCAGCCCTGGTGGGTTCATGATAGTGGTGGTGTCCTACATGTCCTACAACAAATATCAACAGCTGGATCCCTCTCTGGGCTTGATTGCCAAGCTGGGACAACACATGCCCATCAGGTAAGGCCACCGATATCACGAGGCCTTTAATGACATGGTGTCAAGGAAAGCCAAAAAAACCCCTCCGTTATTGGCCCAATATGGATCAACGGAGAGTGTTCCTGTCGAGACATTACCATGCTATTTGCCATAACTATACAAGTTGGCCCAGTGCTTGAGAGGAAGCCCTGAGCAATTATAGGGAGGATTAGCTGTGCTGTAGTTTAGGCTGTAAAATAGGTGTGGAGTAAGTTGTTGGCATGTGAAAATGCCCCGTCTTGTCAAACGCATCGTAATGGAATGTTGACGCCGTGTTTCACAAGACAACACATAGGCCTGTTTTCTTCGGCCTAACAGATTATAAAGTTGTAATTATATTTCTTTCACCTTTTGTTCCAGCTGTCCACCACACAATCTTCTTGTTTGCTAACAGTGTTAATCATGTTTAGGGATATTATGAAAACACTTAATGTCTCACCAACAATGCTGGGGGAGTCTCCCTCAAGTTGAGGGTGTTTATGACCGTATCGTTACGTTATTATTCCAATGATTGTTTTTTATGGTTAGAGCACCTGTTGGTGTTGCAAACACTGAAATTGCAGAAAAGCCGTGCAGCTTCTTAAGTTTATAAAATGTCAAATCACCAGTGACACTGGCTATACTGATTTATAAAAGGTTTAGGATTTTACCATTGGCAGTTAATCGCTCACAATGTGTGTGCGCGTGTTTTAATCCTGTCAAGATAAGTGACGTGCACGTGTTTATCAGTCATGACTTCACGTGACCTTTGTCCATTGTGTTATTGTTGTGCACTCTCTCTTGGAGTCATCTGTTGGTAGTAGTTTTATTATATGTATTCATTACACCACATCATCTCACTGATCTGATTTAAGAAAGTCTTACTTTGCTAATCTCACATTGAGCCCCTCTGTATTTTTGTCCTGGTCCCCCCCCCCCCCCCCCCCCCCTCTTTTGTCTCTGTCCACAGTCGATACATGTCCACTGACAGCCAGAGGATTGTTGGAGGTGTTCTGGTGGGCACGGGCCTGTGGGTCAGCATAATCATGATTATGAGGAATGTCCTGAAGTCCCTGTTGTCGTGGCACGGCTGGATGCATACCCGCCATGGCTCTGTGTCCTGGTCTACTCGTGTGTGGCTGGTGAGACGATGAATGGGCTCCTCTGTGCAGTTCACTTCACAGCAGATACTGACAGGAATGGCTCATGCAATTCTTTTCTTTAAAAATACCCAGAATATAATTTAAAATGATTCAATTCAAGTAACTGTACTGAGTCAAAGATACAAGACTCAGCTCTTGGTTCTTTTTAGTTTAGCCCACTGGGTACATGTTTGCACTTTGCTTCATGCCTTAAAGGTTTCTAGATGCAACACAATGTGTAACTTTGACGTCTCCCTGCCCCCCCTTTATCTGTTCCTCTTGTCCAGGTATTAGTGAAGGTGTTCTCTGGCAGGAAGCCAATGCTCTACAGTTTCCAGAACTCCCTGCCGCGACTACCTGTTCCCACTATCAAGGACACCTGCAGACGGGTAATTTCCACCAGCCGCCTCTGTTTTGTTTCTAGGTATATAGAGTCCGTATGGCTGTGCTTTCTGTTTACGCACTGCAGTGCGACGCTTCCTGTCTGTGCTAGTTGCAGCATTTGATGCGCGTCATGTCACACACTGCTGCGTAAACACAGTGTGTTTACAGCTTGAGGCAGAGCCGCTAAACAAACTTAATGCGTGGCTCTCTGATAACCCTTTGCTTCTCTGTGTGTGGCCAGTACCTGGAGTCAGTGCGTCCACTGATGGATGATGAGCAGTATGAACGGATGGAGGGCTTGACTAAAGACTTTGAGAAGAATCTGGGACCCAGACTGCAGTGGTACCTCAAACTCAAGTCCTGGTGGGCCTCTAACTATGTGAGTCTCTCTTCTCTGCTCTTTTGTCAGAGTTTTGGACGCTGTCCTGAGTAATTTAGCTTCAATCTGTCAATAATGTCACCTCCCTTTCTTTGTGTTGCACAGGTCAGTGACTGGTGGGAAGAGTATATTTACCTTCGAGGCCGTGGGCCCATCATGGTCAACAGCAACTACTATGCCATGGTAAGACATCTCTACGTGTGTATCTGTTAACAAACAACCGCTCAGCCTTTTGTTTATAGATTAAGCAACAAGCGTCTCCATGTAGGCTGTGATTCATTCTCTGAAAGTGTGTGTTTAGTGTTCCGAATACATTTCAGAAGCTTTCAGTGCTTTAGTGTGAGTGTAATAAGTGGTGAGGTATGTACAAAGTATCATCAAAATGTCAAAAAAGTTTGTCACGAAGATTGGTTTGATTTACCACACTGTAAGTGACATTTAGTCAAATGAGCTCTTGAGCAGCTTTATGGCAGCTCTGCCTAAAGATAAAGTTGTTGATGTGAATAGAATGCTTGATAGTACTTTAATCCTACAGTTGTAGCTTCTTACAACTGACCTTTCTGAAGTACGGGTTTTGTTGCGTACCACTTGTCTAATCTTGTGTGTGATAGCTATGCAAAGTTGGCAACCAAATGTTTTTCTGTGGAAGGTAAGGACACCCAATTGGCAGCATAACCCCCATGCACCTCCAGTATGTCTCAGGGGAACTCATTACAGCTGCGGTCTTACAATCTTGGGATCTCCAGCATCTTGGCTGGCTAAGCTGCAGTCACTGTATTGCTTTGTGTCTTTACTGTTCCCAGTGGGCAGGTTGAGTGCTCCAAATCCCGGTCAGATTTGTGATCACGGACCCGGTGAACTCACCAGGAGAACCATCAAGAACTGAGGTTCTACAAGAGGCACTGAAACCCACAGCGCCCTCTCTATGCTCCTGCCTGAATGAGTGCGAGAGCAGACTGAAGGGGCTGTTATTGAATAGACAATAGAAGTTAGACTGAACACTTATCCAACACAAAAATGTCTGTTTTGAGCTTTGACCAAAATGGATCTCTGCTCTTGCTTATGAAGCAGCGCTCTTAAAGGACGTAGACTCGGTATGGGGTCAGTGGAACAACAGCAGGCTTAAAATAGCAGGTCATGATGGCTGACTATGTGTGTGCATACAGCCCTTGGCCAAAATAACTACAAAGAACCTATGGATGGATCACACGGGGCCATTTTGTTCAGGCTGCTCCTCCGTTTGCATTTATAAGTCACGTCTCGTGCTTTTCATGGCAGTAGGGCGTGTTGGATGACATGTGAATGATTATTAATTGATACCTTGTTGCAGGACTTCCTGTATGTGTTCCCCACCTCCATCCAGGCTGCCAGAGCAGGTAATGCCATCCATGCTATCATGCTCTACAGGAGGAAACTGGACCGAGCCCAGATCAAGCCAGTGAGTACAGAGCGCTTTCCTCCCCGTTTGACTTTTGAAATGATTTTGGTTCGCTGCGGTTAATCCACATACCTCGACGTAAACGACAACAGCTCATATTGATCCAAAGTAAATGTGTAACCTTCTCGTGTATTATTCATTGATTTATAGTTCTTATCTCTTCTTATTTACAGTTCTTATCTGTGTTTTTGTCTTTTAACTTTACAATGAGAGCAGCTTGTCGTTCACGGCCCTTTCTTGTGTGGTCTTAAAGTTAGATTATCTAACCGGTGATTATGCCGGTGCTTGATATTGTCCTCCGCTCACTGTGTCTAACTGACTGTGCTTTTTGCCTGTTTTGATGGAAGTAGAGCTATGTTGGCCGTGAAATCAGCAGCATTTTCTAAAGACTCAGTGAATGAGTGCTAATGAATGCTGGTGATTTCAGTGAGACACATCAGTGTCCTCTCCTCCCGCTCCTCTGTCAGTCCTCTTCCTTTACCAACCTGCATGATGCCAGTGCAAATTACTTTCTGTTTTTTTTACATTTGCACAATCCTGACATGCATTTTACAATACAAACGGACCTGCTGCACAGACCAATTGTACGGCACTATACAAACAAAGCAATGCATGAGCTCGCCCTGTTACACACTCACATTCAGTTGTCTCTGTTTTACTGTCTTGTCCCTTCGCTGTGTCGGACGCTGCGTTAGATTTACTTGCTGGCGAACAAGGTTCCTCTGTGTTCGGCTCAATGGGAGTTGATGTTTAACACCACCCGCGTCCCTGGTTTGGAGACAGGTAAGAGGAGGGCACACCCCCCGCCATGCCCTCTCAACCCTTCGCTCTTGCGACGGCAACAGCTATTGGAAACCCCGACTACTCGTCTCATTCTCAACAGCACAGCCCTAAAATACTTCACTTCTCATTGGCGTTTTGTTAGTTTTGTCTATCTGGGAGATATCAAAATTTAAGTGTAAAACATGTCTATTTTAATACAAATTCTACTGCAGATATTAGGGCTTTGCTGGTGGCATTGAGATGGCAGACCCCTGGTTTCTGGACCCTTCTCATGTCTCCTTCCCCAGCAGTCTTCTCAGGTCCCTTCTCCTCCTCTTATCAAACCAATCCTCATTACCCTCTTCCCTTCATCTGTGCTCCTCTCTGTGTAGGTGTGTGTCTGCTGCGCTCTCGAGGGGATTTTTTTTTTTTTTTTCTTTTGAGAATTAGTTTGCCATGTCTGTGTTTGACTCTCCCCTTTTGCTTTTCAGCTCATGCTCCAAAACACTATTCCCATGTGCTCAGCCCAATACGAGTCTATGTTCAACAGCTGTCGTGTCCCAGGTGTAGACACAGGTAGAGTCTTTAGCAGTGCCGCCTCCTCCGCACTACTCCTACTGTACTTCTCCTTGGCACATTTGTCCATGTGTTTGAATTAGAGATAGTCTGACCTCCATGAATAAATAATGCATGTGTGAAGGTCGATGCACATTGAAGGACTAATTTGCATGTGACTAAAGTCTAGTGTTTGAGAAAGCAAGGCAGCGATATTGTTAAGGTAAGACCTGGAAATGTCAAACGGTGTTACGCTGGCCTGAAAACATTAAAATGCATATATTTACAAAGGGAATCTATTGGTAATATTTCACATACAGTTCAGTATGTTCAGTATGTTCATGGAGTTAGAAGGATAATAGAATACTTTTACTTTTGGCTGGTGGTCATAGTTAGTTTAGCGTTAAATGACCTGTGACGGGGCAGACAGCCTGCAGAAATATCATGATATGCTTTTTCAAGCATAGAAAGCACTGAAACAAGAACTTTATTGAAACTTATGTGCTGTTGTTCAGTCGTAGAAGAACTAAAATGATAAGTAACATGCACGGACAGTGTGGAAAGGACTTCTAATGCATGATATAGCACAATGCAAAGACCATCAGTTCAGTATGAAAGCTTGAAGCCTCAGGACAAAGACCGTGAGCTGTGGTGACACCTAAACATTGAATACTTTATCTCTCTGGCTTTAGAGGACATTAGTGACTTACGATTCATTTTAAATTAACCAAAATGTATAAGAAAAATGTGAATTCAGTGGTGAAAAAGTACTACTTTTGATTTAAATGTAAGTGATACATTTACAGATTTGAATAAAACACAAAAGTTCACCCATCAGGTTGTCATAGGTTTAATGTTAAGTGTTAAATACAACTTATTTCTTTTTTTAAATTTCCAAAGCCAGTTATATTTATGTTGACATTGCTGGAGGTGTAGGCCCAGTTTGACCTGGATGTGAGGTGGTGGTTGGTCCCAGCGTGAGTATCCCCTCCTTTGTCCTGCCTGTATCGAGAGCAATGCTTGTTTGAATCCCTGAGCGTCTCCAAAAACAATATCCTAACTCTGTTTCAAAGATGCAAGTGATGCTTTTGAATTAGTTTCCCCTGGTTGTGCACGGTGCTGTTCAAACAAGCATTGCCTCAATTCATTGTATTCTGAACCACCACCCTGTTCCCAAATTACTTTCTCTTTTCATCTCACTCTCCGCACGTCCATTTTCAAGCTTCTTTAGTTTTTGAACTGGATAGTACTCCCTGCCATCATGTAGTATCATTTTGAATTCAATTGTTGTTGTTTTTGCCCTTCAAGTTAATTTAAGAAGGATGCCCACAGAAATAAAAAACGAGCCCACAAAAAAGTATGTTTCTCTCAACAGAAGTCTGTGTTGTAGATATCACATCATTTCACAACTGGGAGCCAGATTTGGTTACTACCACTTCTATTAATCCCAGAAATCAAATGCTGTGACATCCACACTCCATTCAAACGGCTGCCTTCTTTTTGACATTTGAATCACGTGCAATTTAAAGATGCACCGAGATACACGTAACACATGGAGCTGCTCTCTGCCATCAGCCACAACACTCCAATTGTCTTTCTTTCTCCGTTTTCCACTTTTTCTCTCTCTCCTCACCATTGGTCCCTCTCTCCCAGACGTCCTCCAGCACGTGAACAATAGCAAACACATAGCTGTGTACCACAAGGGACGTTTCTTCAAGGTGTGGATGTTTTATGACGGCCGGTTGCTGTTGCCACGGGAGATCGAGCAGCAGATGGCGAGGATCTTGGCCGACACCACCGAGCCTCTGCCGGGAGAGGAGAGACTAGCCGCGCTGACCGCAGGGGACAGGTGGGTGGCATTGCAGAGCGAGCTGCAGCCGGTATCGATGAGGCCACGCAGTTTACACCATGTAGTGTAGCCCGACAGGAAGTAAAGAGACACGGCACGTATTCAGTGGAGTAGTGATCTGCATTCTGTAGTTATACAGGGTTGTTATACTGGAGACGTACACTTTAACCGTTATGCATCACTAAGGACTTTTTGTTTTTCGTGTTTTTTGTTTTTTCCGAATTTCAGAAGTTCAACCTCAGCTCCTATAATTGGTCTATGATAAACTTTCAGACCCTTAAGGACAAAACATCCCTACCCTGACTGCCATTACAGCATAAAATCATGCATTCTTTTGTACCAGACTTTCAATCTAGAGCCCTGATATCAAAATTGAAATGATAGTTTTTACTGTTTTCCACCAGATTGAGCCATTTTGGGATGTTTGCCTTGTGGGGCAAATGCATACTATTTTACTGGTTTCCACATTGCTGCTGTATTGCGGAGCACTGCAGTGTGTGATGCAATGCAGCAAAAATCAATGTTGTTGCTCATCGTTGAAAATAATCCCCCCTTTGCATTTAGTATACACACAGTGTTTTGTGTTGTTTCATAAAAGCAGTAGTGACAATATGTGAAATAACTGGCATATTAAGGGTTAAAATAAAGGAATATTTTAATTTGTTGGCATTTTGTGACGCTGACACCGACATCAGAGTTTTTTTTAAATGGGATACACAAGTTGGTTCTAAGGAGTTAGGACTGACCTTAGCCCAACTGATATCACATGTTTGAGTCATCAAAATTTGAGAATTTAGAACATTTTCTAACAATATATTGTCTGATAGTCAGCGATGGTATATAACAAACATTTTCTGTACGGATCTCTTAAATTTGATCGTAATAAATTGCACAGAGCGGGACATTTTGCTGTTGAACAACAAATATAGTGGAAAAACTGTGTGATGGCAACGCTGTTTCTAAATGACCTCGGACATGTCTGTGTTGGATCTGTGCTGTCACTTCTTACTGGCTGACCGACGTGCTGTCATGTGCGATGAGCTGAAATCTAGCCATAATATGGGCCAAGACGCTGTATTGGTTGGGCGCTGGTACTGACTGTGAGAGGAGTATTTGAAGGTAGGAAAGGGTGTGGCAGTGACTACAAAAATGCAAGAAATAAGTCCAGTACTGCCCTCCCACACAGCCCACTTTTCTCACACAGAGGTGAGACTTGTTTGCACTAGTTACAAGTAGGCCTGACTCCTGTAAGGCATTGCTGGATTGTATGTAATTTGTCATTTGCAGGACCCCATGGGCCAACGCTCGAGAGACCTACTTCGGCCGCGGTAAGAACAAGCAATCTCTGGACACCATCGAGAAGGCAGCCTTCTTTGTTACCCTCGACGACACCGAGCAGCGCTACGAAGAAAACAACCCAGTCAAGTCTCTGGACAGCTACGCCAAGTCCCTCCTCCACGGGAAGTGCTACGACAGGTGGGGCAGATAAACCCGATACCTTTCGTTTCAGATTATTAGAAGAGTTCATGTATATATAAACTGAAGTTGTTTATTCTTTTTTTTTTTTTTTTCATTCAGATGGTTTGATAAGTCCTTTAACCTGATAGTTTTTAAGAATGGCACCATGGGACTGAACGCAGAGCATTCCTGGGCTGATGCTCCGATCATCGGCCATCTCTGGGAGGTACATCATGTTGTTTTTATCGAATTCATTTTGCATTCTTGCATTAAAGTGCATTAAAGTGCATTATTATGTCACAAACAATGTGTACCTCAGTTTATCTAAGACAGAAATTTGAAATGCATCAATTTCATGCCTTCTATTTAATTGAGTTATTCATGTTCTGTGTTGACTCTCTGCATTGCAGCATGTTCTTTCCATGGACCCTATTAAGCTGGGATATACTGAGCAGGGTCACTGCTGTGGGGAGCCCCACCCCAACCTGCCGGGTCCTCAGAGGCTGTCGTGGGACATCGCTGCTGAGGTACGGGTCGGTTATGCTCAAGAAGAACTAAACACAATAAGGCACAATCGTTTAAAGTTGGGATGTTAACTGTCAACCGTTGAGCGGTTAACCACACCACAGTGTGTGTGTGTGTGTGTGTGTGTGTGTGTGTTTGCCTGATTTAAAGGTGGGCAACAAACGTAAGGAAATAAAAGAAAAGGCCGAACATATAATCCAAAAGATATTGGATCAATGTAGAACTTAAAAATGAAGCGCCGCAGCTTATTGAGTCAGTGGAGTGTTGCAGTAAAAGGAAAACACCTCTTGTATTTGACATAGTTTTGTGTTTTTTCTTCGATATTCATCGCTTAGTTGCCAGTTAACGGGTGTCGGGCAATCGAAAGCAAATGTAACAGAAACTGAAATCCCTGGTTTCAAGAGTTTGGCCTCGCTCAAACGTAGGGAGAAAAGCCGGCCGTCATAAAGAGGACGGCGCATGCTAACCGTTTAAATATGGAGATGACTGTCTCTCCTGACAGACATTAATTGTGCTGCTTTGCACTTGTTTGTACACATCAAAAGTGACAGAAATAGGCCGCGGTTACACTTGTCTTTTCAAATCGACTTTTGTGATCTGATGCGCCAGATCGGAACTCAGCTCTGTCTGCATATACACATATGCAGACACCGTGGTGGACACCGTGTGAGGGTGTTTCAGGAAGCCGTTTGACCATCTCAAGAGCTGATGTAGAATACTATCAAGGCAAGTTTATTTGTATAGCACATTTCAACAAGGTAATTCAAAGTGCCTCACATAAAAGCATCAAAACATAAGGGAAAAGAAAAGGAGATTTAAAAACAATTAAGAACATTCATTGAAACAATAAAAACAGTAAGAAATGAAATGCAGGAAATTGATTAATATATATATATCAGCTGGGATTTGATATGCACAGGCCTTGGCTTCCCTCTGCTGGCAGCCTGAACAATGTGCATCAGTGTTGGTATTTTATTACTGAAATGTGAAGATGTAGAGAAAGGGCTGTTGGGTGTTGTTTATTGGAAATTTAAAATGTGACAATAACTGGTGTTGAGCCTGAAATCTACAAACGTCACTGATGTAAATTTGATTACTCTGAGCTTTCTCAGTATGTTGTCTAACATGTGACTCTGTCACCTCCTCTAGTGCCAGGACGTCATCCAGAGCTCTCTGACAGTAGCCAGGACTCTGGCTGATGATGTGGACTCTCACATTTTCCCCTTCAATGACTTTGGCAAGGGTCTGATAAAGAAGTGCCGCACCAGTCCTGATGCCTTCATCCAGATCGCCCTGCAGCTGGCCCATTACAGGGCAAGTACATGTCACTGGTTCCTAAGTAATAACCATTGGACACATCTATTTCATTGTCGTTTAGCGGCCTTTACGTGTTATGCTTACAAATATAATAGCCGACGCACTCCAGTGACGTTCCTCTGAATCTCCAGCAGAGAGCAGTCTCAACATGCCAATCAACGCGTCACTGAAGATTGTCAAACTTTTTCAATGAAGGAGTTAATCAAAACTGTGTTCAGCTTCAGTTTGAGGCTGAATTTTTCTGTTCGTTTTGAGGTTTATTTGATAAAACAAAAGCACATATGAATGGAGCAACAATCTAACGTCAAGTTTTGTTGCTAATTGGCATTTAGCTCCAGATAATTGCCTTGGATAGCAACCTTGGTAATTGCAGTTTCGGTATGGCATTACCTGGTGTATCTGTTATTTATTCACTGTTCACTCATTAACCATTTGTAAAGCGTCTTCTTGCGGTTTGTCTCTTTGATGCTGATCCATACTATCCCTCAACAGGACAAGAAGAAGTTCTGCCTGACATACGAAGCCTCCATGACGCGTTTGTTCCGTGAGGGCCGGACAGAAACGGTGCGCTCCTGCACCACAGACACTTGTGCCTTTGTCCGTGCTATGGTCGCAGAGGAGACGGTAAGGCTCGACGGCAGCGACACGCCGCGACCCTGACTACAGCGCTACTTTAAGTCACTCGCAGTCGCTCTGTGATAGTTTAACTTCTGTCTCTTTCCCGTTCATTTCAGAGAGAAGAGTCTCTCCGGTTGCTCAAAGCGGCCGCAGAGAAGCACCAAAACATGTACCGCCTGGCGATGACAGGAGCGGGCATCGATCGCCACCTTTTCTGCCTCTATGTGGTTTCCAAGTACCTCGGAGAAGACTCTCCCTTCCTCAAGGAGGTACGAGGTGTCGTTGCAAGTCGTTAAGTTGTCTGCTCTTACAGCTGGAGCAATGGCTCTTGTAAATGTGGTGTTTCAGCAAAACAAGCAAAGTGGCTTTGATCCAAGTGCTTCTGCTCACTTTTTCATACAAAGATGAGAAGTTGAGGCTTCACCTGTTAAACCTTTTGACAATGTTGCACTTAAAAGTCGGTTTCCAAGATCTGGGTCTTTATGCTGCCTTCCAATGGAACTTGTGAGCTTTTGGTTACAACGTGGGAAGTGGAGTACACGATACGTTTGGCGTTCAAGTGGAACGTCGTGAAAACACAGCTGCTACATTTTCCACAGACGTATTATATAATTACAAAGAAAAACTTTGTACCACTGAAATACAATATATTAACTCACCGTCCACCAACAAATGTACTTCCGTGGCCTCTTCCATTCCTGCGAACGTCAGCCAACATGTCACCACTGGTTAACTCCGAGCTTTCAGCCAGTTTCCTCTCATGGGGTTGTGAATATCACCAGAGAGGGTTTGTTTATAAACACGCCCAGGTCTAAGCTTTTTAAAAACAAATCACGCTGTTTGGACTAAATTAAGCCGACTTGAATTTACTAAAGTAATACCATTGATGTAACAGTGTGGTAGGTGGTTGAACATAATCTTTTCCAGGACTCCATAAGTGGAAAAAATAAGTAATGCAGAGAAAACCACGAGGATTAACTGTTAAGCTTTGCTTCTAATTAAACCGCCTCATTAAGTTTACAGGCACATGCATTCATTGCAATGTAGGCTTCTACTTACTTTTCTCTAAGTGTATGTAAGTAAATTGTGCTTTGTATACTTCCTGAATTATAACCTGTTAACAAATGTCATATAATTTAACTACGCCAAAAGAATGAAACGCCGCTTTTCTTCCCCTTCCACTTAGATGTGACACAGTATATTATTATATATTAATATATAGAGTATATTTAAATCCAGCTCATCTCTGTGTTATTTAACAGCTTGATCTGCTCATTCCTTAATAACTGTCCTCTGAGTATTAGAGAAAGACAAACCGATTCTCCATCAGGCTGTTGATTGGGCTGAGATCCGGTGGATTAAATGTCTCCTTCTTGTTTAGGTCCTCTCTGACCCGTGGAGGCTGTCCACCAGTCAGACGCCCCTGCAGCAGGTCGATCTGTTCGATCTGGTCAAACACCCCGAGTACGTGTCCTCCGGAGGTGGATTTGGTCCAGTGAGTTATCCATCAGTTTTGATGTTTTTTTGGTTATTTTTAAGAGGGTTGTGGAGTCTTTCTGCAGTTGGAAAACTCATGTAAAATGTAACGTGTGTCCATTATGGATGGATGCATATTAGTTTCGTCTTCACTAAGGAATCGGTGGTCACACACCTGTTCTTTGTTCATGTTTATTTCGGGTTTGTATGTATGAACATTCCAGCCAATTGAAGATATAGTTTGAAAACATTGAGACTGTTGTTGAGATGAAACTCGCATGTCTTTCCTCTTGTGTCCTAAAGGTGGCTGATGATGGTTATGGTGTCTCCTACATCATCGTTGGTGAGAACCTCATCAACTTCCACATCTCCAGCAAACACTCAAGCCCAGAAACTGTAAGTTCCGTCCCACAGACAGTTTATTTGTTCAATGTCTGTTACTTAAAGAGACTTCTTCAAAGTGTCTTCCCACTTTTTTTGCTTTATTTCAGGACTCTCACCGTTTCGGCGCCAACATCCGACAGGCCATGCTTGACATACTGGATCTCTTCCAGCTCGAGAAGAAAACTAAGTGATGAGCCCTCTATGGGTGGCATTAACATAATAAGTTGTTTTTAGCAAGAAATCTATTCTTTCTGAGGTTTGTACAGAATCAAATATTGGATTTTGGGTTAATTGATGTTACAGAAATAAGAATGATTGAGAGTTTTTGTCAATGTGTTTTTGAGGCGGTTATGCGTGCTGTATTTATAGGCAAGGTGAGATACTGGTGTTATTGGGTACAGGTAGTGCACAGATCAACGTTTGTACTGACAGGACTGTTCTTAGTGACCCACTCATGTAAAACGGGCAGAAAGGGAGGGGGACATTAGAGCTCTCGTCTGTGTTACCACACTAAAGGATTGTTCATTCGCATCATCCAATATTGCACTCATGTTTTGAAGTTCAGAGATGGTGCAATATGTTCACTAGTGTTGTCCTGGTTTTAAAAATCCTATGAAATTTTGTTGTTCTTTTTGGTTTCTCCTTTTAAATTGCAGCGCCTGAGTCACGTGTAACTGGCCAAAGCAGTAAATGTGATATTAAATATCATCAACAAATACTTGCATGTTGCATGGTGTCGATTAATTTCATACGGCTCGGTTTAAATAGTCTGATTTACTAGCCTGAACAATTGTATCCAGTAATGTTCTACAGTAAAACAGTTGATCTGTACTCACGATAAGTACAGGTATTCAGCTTTGGTCTGGAGCGTGACCCTGTAACGGTGAGATCTGGATACCAACACAGACGACAGGGAGATAATCAATGGATCCACAAGCTGCTGTCATCGTATGGTGGAGCGTAAAGGCACATCATGGTTGTGTCATGTTCATTACTCAGGTTTTTCTTTTAAACATGGCCTAGTATTCTAGAGTGCTGGCTCCAGCATTGGAAGCTGAGTGCTTATGTTGCAGAGTACATGTGCAACAGTATCAGATATTGAAATGCGGTACAATGCCGTGTGACCCCCGATGAACTGGTGGGTAGTACAACGTAAAGTCTGCTGTGGAAGTGGGAGGATCGGCAGGGCGGGGCGTGTTTCTAGGGTGCGTGTTCGGCGGTGACTTTATTTTCTTGTTTAAAAACAAAAAAAAGCTGAGCACTCCATGACTGGTCCTTTAGTTCAAACTAACCAATTCCCAACTACCTTGGTAGCCTTTCGTCAGATCAACATGAATTGTTGTAATAGCGGTATTTCAACTGTCAAAATAAGTTGCAGAGTCGCTTACTAGGCTGTGGTGTCTCCAGTAAACTACGAAATCTTTTCTTTTTTCCCCTCAGAGTGATACTTAAGAAGTGCAGATATAGAGGGGCTGTCACGTGGGGATGCATTTCTGTTCTTGTGTATATGTTGTCAGGTCATATTTATTTTCCATGTTTAAACTTCTTTATTAAAAACATTTACCAGCTGAATGATGCGCACTAAGTTAAAGCTTTGCTGATTTAAGAAGTAAAACAGACAAAATACTTCCTCGTTTCTTTTTTGACGTGACAGTTTTGTGCTCACAGACTTTGCAAGTATACGGTGAAGTTGTATGACTTTTTGTCCCGGTAGACCTCATGTTGACACTGCTGCATGTTCTTTTTTGAAGATGAAGCTGTATATGTTTGCCTTTTAATTCAAAGATGGTGTAAAAAGACAAGCGGCTGATATACCAAAACGAGTTTTAACAATAAAGTGAATGTCTGACAGCTGTATGACCGCTGAGTATGTTCTCGCTTTCCTACAATCTGTTCTATCATTTCATAACTTGTGGAAGATGTGATGTGTGAACAAGTCAATCAAATTTTTGATGAAATAAATCCAACAGTTTCGATAATTGATTCGTCGCTGCTCAAGCAACAAAAGGCCTAACATGATAATGGCACGATAGGAAATGTTAAGCGCTCAGAAAGATTAGTACAGTTCATCCTGAGGGGGACATGAATGTGTGTACCAAATTGTACGGCAATCCATCCTAATGTCAAGTACATGGTGGCACCAGAGGAGAATTCAGGACCACCAAAGTCATTAGGAATGGTCCTCTGGGGACCATGAATGTCTGAACATACTAGCATAGCTAATAACATATTGCTGCACTAACTTTGAGACGTTTGGCTGGTGTCCAGCTTGGCAGTATATGACCCATGTTCTTCAGCTGTTGGCTTATTAAATCTAACCATACCCCTCCCTGAGAACCAATGAGGCTGGAGGTGAGCTGAAATGGCCTGTCGAGTAGGGCTGGGCAAAATATGGATATCATATTTATATTGTGACATGAGACTGGATATTGTCTTAGGTTTTTAATATCTTATTTGATCGAATACATCGCGATATTTGATTTTCTCTATATCGCCCAGCGCTGCTGTCCAGCACACATGGCGTAGACTTTGCAAAAGTATAATGTTTCATCTCTTGTTTATTTCAAGGCTCAACCCTCATCTGTATCAGAGGGTTGACTTGTGGCCATGCCTGTGTTAATCAGTTTTACAATTAAAGTAATTGTCAGAGCGTAAAGTAAAGCGCCTAGAAACCGTTCTGGTGTGATAATGAGCTCTTTCCTTCCTTAGCTCAGTGTTTACTTAAGCAAAGGGAAGCTGTGGCATGCCATCTGGCCAGGTGGTTGGGATCAAGTGGACGGCACCCAGGAGCCAGTTCCGTCTCTGGGTGTATTAATAAGTCCCTGCACAGTGACAGTTTCCTTCTAGCTCCTGTCCACCACTTGGGCTCTCTCCCTCTCTCAAACACACACACACACACACACACACACCTCTACAATAGTACACTCGCCCTGATGTCACCCTGCCTTCGGCTTCCGATAGCAGGCTAACATTTCAAGACTGCATTCCTGAGGTCTGCTTACTCCTCGTCAACTCCGGGAACCTGCAGTACGGCTTCTCGAGGTTCACTTTCAAAGCTAGAACTTTGTTTTTCTTGTTTTGAAGTGTGTCCTGGCTGTCTGTGCACGAAGAGATGTTTGATTATTATTTACACAAAGGAGAAAGGAAATTTCTTCTCTATTTAGAACACAAGACTGTGACAGGTCCATACAGCATAATCAACAGACTTCAAGCGGCTGGCTTCTGGACCACAAGCCTTTAGATTGTTCACCTAATTGGCGAGCTGGAAAACCCATTCACTAAAGAGCAGACACTGAAACCTAAAACCTTGACTTGCACTTTCTAAAAGTAGACTTTGGGAGAGATCTACGGCCTCTGCTTGTCACCAGTTTAATTCATGTACCACTTGCTCCACAACACTCTCAAAGAAAAGAGGGGAGCCAATGTTGCCCCTCCTGGTTTATAAGCTGATCATTCACGCAGGAGCGGGGATGTTCCTATTTTGTGTGTGGTGGTTGTCGCTGGTAGCTGAATTGCATTGTTCTCACTGCAGCTACTGCCTGTAGATAATTTGTGTCATTCTTGATTTGGGTTTTGGCAGGACAATTTGTTTTTTTCCTACACAAGGCTTTGTTATGCCCCAAACTAATTGGGTTGAATGTTACATGTTGAATCAGTGAACAAGGGGGAAAAAAATGATTGTGTCCTGCTGCTAAATGTTAGTTTAAGGGTGGATGTCTTGGACCGCAAGGTTTCTGGAAAGAATTGTGTTATTGTGCCTCGATTTTGTGTTAAAGCGGACCGCACAAAAGGCTGTTGAGGATAAAGGATCAACAGCAACCATATGACAAAGTACTTCATTGCACACGGATTAAACGGACATTATTTTGGAGTCTGAATATACAATAAGATTAAATCATATAGTAGTGAAGGTCACATAAGGCTCTCTCACCCCTGCTGTTCTCTGAAGCAGAGTTCCTCCAGGACTCACTGTAACTTCATCACCTCACAAACCATGGAGCCACACTGGGCTTGTGAATTTTATCTGGCTGAGAACTGCGCCCGGATTAAAAAAAAAAAAGTGCCACATGAATCTAAGTGATTAAGGCAAGGGTGTAAACGGAGAGGGCGAGCTCGGTGACTGGCGTGGAGGCCTGCCACCGAGGCTGTCCTGCTGCACCTGTCTAACTGCCCTAAAGGAGCAGGGCCTGGGGCCCCCGAGGTGTAGCCCAGCCAAAGGGGGGGGGGGGGGGCAGCAGGAGAGAAAGGTAAGGAAGAGAAGCTTAGCGGAGGTTGAGCTGAATGTGATTCCCCTGAAGATCCTTTCCACTGCGTGCTCACCCAATCTAAAAATAACCTTTATTTGGTGTAAGTGGAATTAGTGGAGATGCTAGTCGTCAGCATGTTCACGGATACATAGACATAGACTTTCTGACTCGGAAGAGTGAGGGGTGTTAATAATAAGAGACTTGCAGACACACACGCTCACACAGGAGCATGCACATGGATGCAACAAACACCACAAATGAAAAAGACGATCCTCACGTATTCACTTCCCATATTTCTTTTTCGGGTTATTTGTGCGTGTTGGAGTCTATTCCACAATCCATAGCATAGGCAGTCAAACACACACAGAGGCATATTTGGGCCTGGCTAAAGAGTAGATAAGAGCTTAAACCTTCTCCTGATTTCTCCACTTGAAAACTGGTCTCCCTGCTTACCTGTCCAGCCTGCTGCCCCGCTGTGTTCACTGCTGTCTTGAAATAAGCATGAGCTGAATTAGTGAAGTAAGAAAATGTAAACTTTATTGCAACTTTGTCATTCTAAGTTCTCTGATTTACAGAAGAGAGAAAAAAACACTTGTAATGGCACAGTCATCGTAATATGTACATTACTGCAATAATCCAGACACGCGTGTTGTCCAGATTTAAGAGTGGCATATTAAGGCGCATGATTCGCTCAGTCTGCAGAGGGAAGGAATTAACACGTCAAAGCTTTTCCTGCAACTTAAACGTGAACATACCACAGCATGACTGAAAAGCATTCGAACGGGAACTATAGGAAAGCTCCTGGCACGAAGGGCTTGGTTGGGAAATCACAGTTTGTCTGTTGTACATTCAGCTCTGGGAGAGATTAAGACGTAGATGTGTTCACAACATGCTGCGTTGCACTAAGACATTTGGTGATTTGATAAGCTTCAGTATAGACCTGAGTGTTCAAGTTGATACAGTAAACGTGTTCGATCAAAATTATACAATTCATTTCGTGGTAAAGCATTCACTAAGGTTCCAGAGTCTGTATCATCACTGCTGGACGGTTAAGATTGTCTGGTGAAGAGTAAATCAACAAAGAAAAGCCAACTAGCTAATTAACTCAATGCATCATGGTGGTAAGTTGGTTACATTTCTCCATGGGCTAGCTTGAATATAGTCGTAAAAGAAAATCAGTTATCTCATCCATATACAATTTGATTAAAGCATGAATCATCCTTGAAACCAAATAAAAAACACATCTTCCACAAGTAATCCTTTTGAATTTAGGCAAGCGATGGACGTGAATGTGATTACAGTTACTCATCAAGGTTCATGTAAAGTGCCACTACATCTCTGTGGCCTTTTATTCAATTATCAAGTATTCCTTCCTGATGAATTCAAGATGGCTACAAAAAGATGTCTTACATAGAAGAGCATCTTATTTTTGTGTTTAGTCTGAAGAGCTCTTTCCCCATGTCGTCCTATCAGAGGAGTAGTTCCTCATTTTGGGAAATGCTTTTATTCGCTTTCTTGCTGAGTCTCAGATGAGAAGATTGATACCATTCTTGTATCTGTATGGTAAATAGAAAGTTTGCAGCCAGGAGACGGTTGAGAAATAGTCCATCACTTAACCCCTCGTCAAGTCACAACTCTTTGTTATTTTGTACGAATTAAATAACCGAGCTATAAGCTGTTAGTTATTGAGTATGATTTTGTTAGCTTTGGACCAGACTAGCTGTTTCCCCATGTTTCCAGTCTGCACACCGCTGCTAAGCCAAGCGGCTCCCTGCGCCGTCTTAATATTTGCCATACAAATGTGACAGCAGTATCAGTCTTCTCACCTATCGCCCTGCAAGAAAGCGAGCGAGTGTATTTCAAACTATCTGTTAAAAGTCTCATTTCGAGCTGTGGCGTCGTCAACAAGGCTTTCTTTTCTTCTTCAACTTCATTTTGGCACTGACACATGAAAGAGCATACCAACACAACATCCGACAGACTTGGTAAAAAAAAAAAAAAAAGAAGTGCAAAATGGTAGCATCTAATCTAAATTCAAATATAGCCAGAGTTACAATTACAGTGGCTTGGCCTCAAGTTCATCTGGCCTACAGTACTAAAGGACATTCAGAACTGTCCAACAGATATGATAAATTAAGTTGAACTCCTCTAACAATAAGTGCTCAGGGTAAGTTTGTTGTGTCTGATGACTCTGTAAAGCGGTGAAAATCCATAATATGAGGTACATTCAAAAAACATCAGCCCGTTGGCCTGATGGGTTCAAGTACAAGCCTCTCTGACGAGTGAGCAACACATAGGGTACCACGGTGCGTCACGTTCGGTACGAAGCTTTCTGTGAGCTAATTTCCTCCCAACAAGCCTTTATCCTTTGTCCTTTATCCTTCTATATCTTCATTTGGTCTTCTTGAGAGATTATTGTTAAGCAACAAGGGGCTTGCTTTGTTCCTCCTTATCAAGAGAGCCAGCAGCGGTTCAAAATGTAAAGACTGTAGAAATGCAGTATGTAAACGCAGAGATTTCTCCGGAACTTACATACAAAAAAAAAGCAGAACAGATCAAAAAAAAAAAGTCCGGAAACAAATCAGCAAAGAGGTAAAACCGATCATTTTTTAAAAAGGAAGAAAAGAAGAAAAAAAATCATTTTGAACTGTAAAGTGCAAGTATATATATATATATATATAAAAAAAAAACTTTCTTCATATCATCTCAAGCCTTGAGACAGGGTCAATGGTCTTTAGTGGAAAAGTGCAAGTTGAGAACAGCACGAGAAAAAAAGAATCTGATTCAAAACAGTAACGGGATAATTCGGGTGACTCGTGGATCAGTCACGTGACTCAGCTTCTCCGTAAGAAAACAGCCACCTCCTCCAAGGGCACAGGGTAGTCCTGTAGGAACGTCCCCCCATCGAACACCTGAGCATTCCTGCTGTCCTGCCACTGGAAGCCCCCGTCAGGTAAATATATATCCCTCTGCACTGCCCCCTTCTCCACCACCGGTGCCACCAGGACCTGGAAACACACATCGGCTTGGTTAAAAACAAATTCGCATGCCAAGTATACATTGCAACTTGATTCCTTCCCATTGAGAACACCGTTAAGTCACCTCGTCTCCGATGAGGAACTGGTCATCAATGGTGAAAGTCACGGGGTCACTGGGACTGAGCCACCACATCGGCCGGTAGATGGGGTTGCTCGTCATCCGCCACTCCTCTGCATACTTTTCTATCAGTGGGATCACATCGCTCTGGTGCTTTGCTATGTAGGCCCGTGTCAGGTTCAGCACCTATGGGTCACCAATGGAGAGATGAGCAATAACGTAATGAGGATTAAAAGCATTTTTGTAAAATCATGCATTTTCATTTCTCCAAAGTATGCTCAGGAAGAAATCTATTTCGAGTCATTGTCTGTCGCTGTTCGGGAGACTTTTTTTTCCCACTCAGAACCACTTCTAGAGCAACAAGCTGAAACAAGAAAAAAAATCTCTTTCCCGAACTAAATCATCTGCCTCGACGATTCGCGACAAGAATAATATTGACAATGTGCTCTGCTAAAGCCATTTGTGCCATCTCTACACCCAGACGTGCAAACAGAGCTTAAAAGCATCCCACTGTTGACTTAGTGGTTTAACACTGTCCAAGTCTTTCTCCTGTCACGCTCCGTCCAAACTACTTCAGCATTCCTGGAAGGGTCACATCCTCTCCAGTGTCCCATGACAAAAACAAAAACTTGACCGCATCTATAAAACAAAATGTCTTTTTATGAGTTGGGATTGAGAACATTGGTAGGAATGAGCCTGAAGTCACAGCTCGGGGTTTGAGTGGATCTCTCTCTAATTGAGAAGTCGTGTGTGGGTTTGAGGTTTCGTTTGCTATTTCACTCCAATGCGGTCGCTGCTGTGAACTGTCTATGACTTAAGTATCACACGTTCTGGAAATAAAGGTGCGCCAAATGTAAAGTACACCGATTTAAAAAAAAAAAAAAAAAAGAAGAAAAAGCCTCATTCATCATTTTTAATGCAGCGGTCTAGTTTCCTCTAAAATTTCTTCTCAGTCTCACTTAAGCCGAGTTCATAAATTGAAAGCCACGCAAGAGACCAAAATGGAAAACATTGCTGCTGTCAAATGTCTTGCTGTCCAAAAGGCCGATTTTTTATCTTTGTCACGCAACACAAGTCACAACCAATATATTTAGCTGCCTCCGTCCTCTCCTCGTGGAAAAAAAAGCAGTTGATCATTCCCACTCCGTCACACTTGTCAATTACTCATGGAAATCTTAATTGCCACAATAAAGTATTTTTCCAAGACTTCCAAGAAGTCCTCAAATTCATTATCATTCCGGCTCTTGAGAGTGAGAGTGAGCCATAAATCTTGAGGAGAGTGTAATTCAGAACAGATGGACTCTTAACCACAGGTGAAGCCGGGAGGGAGCCAGGCAGTCGCTCCTATTGAGGAAAGAAGGGAAGGGCGAGGGGAGTGGGAAAAATAGCCCTGAATCTCCTTGATGTTCAGGAACCTGAGTATCACCCCGTATCTGTCACCGGACTCTCTGAGATGGTAGGCTGTGTTTTCTCGGCGTGCACGGTGAACAGTGCATTCCTGATTTCCAGCGGAGAGGGACAGGGTTTCGTCCTATCTCTCCTGCTGCCAGGTCTGACTTTTGATACACCAGGTCTCAGCAGCCCTCATGCGCCTCTGCAAACACACCGGTGGGAACTTCTCCGCACTGACCCCTCAACACTGAGGAGAGGCTGCTGGGTCAATAAACTCTCCTCTTTGCATAAGCAATCTGAACCACTGTGCAAAGAAGGAGGGATAATCCAGCATTCACACATCACTTCACTTGATCTCTCCACTGCAAATCTTCACAAGTGAAAATCTTGTTGTCCAGTCTGCAAAAGAATGTGTGCCTACTTGGTTGCTGCTATTGTAATCATATGGGGATGAGGGCTGATGTAATGACAGCGCCTCAGCCTGAGGCTGCAGGGTGGGCCAAAGTGTTTTCAACAGGAAAGAGTTGCCGGGTTGGAGCGGCTACATGAGGGGCTCTATACTGCTGTGTAATGTGGTTTTGGTTGTGGTTTTTCAAAATAGAATTCTAGTTTGTATACCCGGTCCTCTCCGCAGACCCAGGGTGGCGTGTGGAAGCTGATAACAGGGAGGAAAGCCGTGATCTCCAGCCAACGAATGAACAACTCCTCATCTGTGACCAGGTCTCCAGACAGAGAGCCACCTGAGAGATGGACAGAGGCAGAGAAAATTAGGATATGTCAGTTTAAACAATTGATCCTTTATTCATTTCTTGCTTTTGGAATCAGAAGCGTTCCTTGTCTTGTTTTTTTGTGTGAAATAGTGAAGAATTATTTAGTTTTCATGAAACATTAAGTACGGTAACGTACTGTTAGAGGTGAGAAAAGTGGCCCATGGGCTGTGGTATTACCTACTGCATCAGGAATGAGGAAGTTGTATCCCAGCAGAGTGTGGTGCAGCAGGGAGGGAATGATGCCCTTCAGGCCCATTGGGCTCCAGTCGGACTGCATGGGGCTCATCCTCACAAACAGAGGCTTGTGGTTCGACCTGAGACACAAACCGCACCACAATTATAAGACGCAATTTAAAACATGTAAATAATCCCTCTCTATAAACAGTGGCAGTTGATATTGGCTAAAAAAGTACAAACAAGATGAAATGGTTGAGATGGTTACCGTGTCCCTGCTGTCACCATGGTGGAGTCTCCTATCCTCGTGGCCAGGTCGGCCAGCAGGCTGATGTACTTGTCTCCCCCGAGAGTCTGCGGCGGCCGCAGGACTTGCTCCTCAAACAGATTCCCTTCGCCCCCCTCCAGCATGACATACTCCATCCCCAAACGGGCCTGCAGGGCTCCCACCCTGTCCAGGAACCAGCTCACCGCTCCCGGGTTGGTGATGTTCAGCTTTACACAGAACTTTCCTCGCCACTGACTCATCACCGGGATCTCAAGGACAGAAGTAGAGTTCATTTTATACAACTATGATTTTCTATTATTGTTTCTATTTATCCTCTGCTGTTTGCAATGATAGATGTTTTCCGGATTAGGCCATGCTCACACTGCTCTGCTCTTTATCAAACTGCAACTAGTGAATGGAGACCGGCTGCAAGGCAGATGGAAAGTGTTTACTTTTGGAAAAAAGTTTTTTTTAAGTGTAGGGAAGTTCAATTTTTTTGACGTGGAATATGTTTTCTGTGACTGGACCGTACCCAATGCAGAGGAAGTGGACTTTACTGTGTTGGAAGGCAACTCTTTACCACAAGGAGCCCCTGGGTAGAAGTTAACATGGAGAGGACTTTGCACACTGCTAATTGAGCTCCACTCAGGCCTCACCAGCTGTCCCTGGGGGGCTGAGGGGAGACTGAGCCAGTGGGCCTCAGTGCCGTCCATGAGGGAGGTGTGGAACTGCGTGGTGTCCACGCCCAGGAAAGGGGACAGGGTGATGGAAATGTTGAGAAGCTTGACAAGTGGGAGGTCCCTGGTCAGTCTCTTGGACATCCCCCTTTTCCTGCTGTTGAGGTAGTCATGGTCCTGCAGAGACACAGAGCGATACACTGTGATATCTGCATTAACAATCCTGAAATGTCAACGCTTTGCATAATGAGGCAGCCGAATACACTCAAAAGTAATTTTCTCAATAACTTCTTATATTGCATCTAAATAATTACCATACAATATGATGCACTAATGGAGTAATTCATTATGTTTATGAGCTGGAATGACAAACATCTTTATATTAGGATCGCTTGCTTTAAATTTGACCCATTGATCTCCCCTTTGAACTGTATGACCTGTCAGAACATTTTCACCTATATTTTAATTGACATGGTCAAGTCAAACAGAGATTTCAGGTTACATAACTATGGAACACAACCTTTTAAGAACACAAAGACTGACCCCAGGAGATCAACCAGCTGTGGGAAGAAAGGGTAGATTAGCACATTTTATGTAACTTCTTGGAAAGTTTATTTTCTGTTCTGCTTCTTTCCAGAATTTGAATTTTACACAAGTGTCAAACACAAAAATTAAAGAAGACCAAAACATAAGTTAGCATCTACTCTTTTTTTTTAAACTGGCGTTGCAAACAGCTGCATTATTTAGTGTCTGGGTAATACATTTAGAAACGTGGCAAACTTATTAACAACCCAAATTTTCCAACGCCTGCACTTCCAAACTAATATGGAAACTGGGGAGAAAAAAAAAGTGTGTGTTGCAGTGTGACTGATCATTTATGAACACTTGTAAAACTGGAGTGAAAGAGAAGCCTAGTTTTTTTAAATGATTTAATTTGACAGAGGATCGTTGTTGCCGGTCACACTTCTGTGGAGCCTCAAACTTCACGGACAACTACGAGTTCCATAAGTTTCCATGCAGCCCTGTTCATTTGGCTGATTCTATATGGCTTTTATGGAGGGGAACTGGGTGACAACAAAACTGGCATAATATCTTTGATGTCCCAGAAAACGTGAGATTGTGGGTGAGGGAAGATCAAATGACATCCATCAACTGACACGTGTTATTCCTCCCATTTCCACCCCCTCTTTTTAATCCTTTCACACCATCTGATCTGGTAATGGGAACGTACTGTACGCATAATGAACTCAGTCTCTCCGATGGACAGATTGTGTGAAAGTCCCCCCCACCTCCCCATCAAGCCAGTGTCAGGATCACCTACTCAAGTTAGTCTTGGCTGACATCCCGTCTAATCTCAACACACCCAATTCCTTCCCATCCCTGCGGTTACCCCACTCAGAGCAACCTGAGATCAGTCGGGAGAGTCTCTGTTTGTCCTCTCTCTGCTATATGTTGTTTGTAATGGAATATCACCGGGTATTGACTTAGATCCACTTGACGGTGGTCCTGGTGGTCTTGTTTCCAGGCAGTTCCCGACAACTTTCAAGGACTTGGAGAACTGGGTAAATGTGAACCAGTGATAAACACCACCGACACCTTTTAACCAGATATCAACCAAATCATCAAGTTTAGAATCCCTGAAACATATTACGTGATACATCACATTTACATGGTTTAAGGCAATTCAACATGGAGCCCTAAATAAATCTTTTTTTCTACGTTATGACATGTCTGTGAAGCTGTCCTCCCTCATGCGCTCCCTGCCTGTCTCCAGCGCTCTGGAGGCCCACGAAAACTCTTTCATCTCAACCCCTTGACGAGTTTTGAGCAGGTCTGCCATTGAAAGATTCCCCAGTCTGCTGAAGACTTTGAGGCTGGTGGTACAGAGACGGCACGGTGAGGCCCGGTGATGAGCTCGTACCATGTCGGAGAGGAGGGCGGTGGAATGTTCATTGAGGCTGATGACTCCCTCCCCTAGCTGGTGTCTCCTCAGACGATTAGAGAAGGTCCTCAGCTCCCTCTCCACCTTCGGCCCTGAATCCACGTTGGTGAGCAGCTTCCAGAACGGCAGCCTACAGCACACACAGAGGGATCATACAAAGCCTGCTGATCTCAGGAACCTGCATGGATTATAGTTTATGAGTAACTAAAGACACACAGAATTTCAGTCAGTGCTCATTGGACCCACAGATGCACCACTATTTGACTTATTGCTGTTAGGGCAAAACAGACATTCTCAATCTAAACGGAACTAACCACAGCGCGTTCATGTTGGGCAGCTCCCTGCTGTGGTGGAAGAGTTGTTGCACGGCTTCCTGGTGAGCAGCTTTCACATTGTGGGCCACACACACGGTGTACTGCAGAGGGAGACGCTCCATACTGGGCAGCGACTGCAGGCAGAACTGCTGTTTGCTGTCCACCCCCAGCTGCAGGGGAATATCGGGAGACACAAACACGGCAACACCTGTGTGGCGGGACGCAGACAGGAGAGGGCACGGGTGTTAGTTTGTCAGCATTTCTTTAATTGTTGTCTCAGAGAACCAGATGATAAAATGTCTTAAACAGATATGAAGTGGCCCTTGGTGTAAAGCAATCAAAAGCAGTGTAAGCATGAGACGGCCCGTTGCAGATTCCTCTTATATGACATCGTGCTCGAGTGACACTGAGACCAGGGCGAAGGTGACGGATGGAGTATGGGGAGGTAGAGTGTCAGCTGATATTGCTCCACTCAGATGTGAGAAAAACACTCGCTAGAATGAGATATAGCAGTATGCGGTTAGATGAGTTTACACCGGGACTGCTGGCAACTTTGAAGTAGGTAGGTTACACTGCACACCAACGAGAGATGGATACATATCCAAAGTCACATTGAAGACAAACACTTTTTCCTCCTTCAGGGTTTCACGATGAAGCACATCTCTTCTTCAACCTCAGTGCGGAAACCAGCATTTCCTCTCCTACTGTATGTATATGCCGCCTTCCAGAGGCCGCGGGAAATGATACGATTATGCGAAGCAGATAATTGTGTCTGCAGATGTAGCTGCCCTGCAAGGAATGCCCCGTCCCTCTCAGGTTACCCCCACCCCCTATCCTCACCACCTCTCACCCGTGGTGACTCCCACCTTCTCCCTCCCAGCTTTAACCACCTTCCTCTCCTCTCCGCTCGGCACCGCTCCGGGTCTGTCCCATCTCAGGGTCAGCAGAACCCGGGCCAGTGCCTCCCTCCCGCCCAGACTCTGACGCCCAGGTCTACCTCGCTCTGCCCAATCTGCTCAACAATCAGCGCAAAGTAGCCACACTGGGATTTTGGGAGCTGATCAATGAACAGATTAGTGTACAAGACCTGTTTTCAAAGCAGGCAGGCAGTCTGAGAAACCGGGCCTGAGAGCTTGGCTCACTTCAGCCACCCTCTCTAGTTTCAATGGGCTTACTGTTTTCCTGCAGGCAGGGGTACCAGGAGCAGGCAGCACACGCACGTACCGGTCCATAATCAGATTAATAGTTTCAGAGATCACGATTAAAGTGCTGCAAAAAGCCAAGCGAAGAGCCTTCAACCACAGGCTACTTATCACGTGTTTGCAACGGATAATGTCAAAGAGATACTGGTAACTCCTCAGCTGCCCCTCACAAGGTATTAGGACACCTCCCAACTGCTTGTTATAGATTCATAATGGCAGATAAATGTAGATTTTTGCAGAAAACACTGTTATATATTCTAACCGCAGGCGATAAAACTGCTATTTTTAACATAGCAAAGGTGCCGTGAAACTGTGCACGTCAATGACGTCCTCACACAGTGGAGTAGAAAATGGGGGCAGCGGTGAAAATGTTATAGCTTTATGGAAGGATGGAAGTGGAATGCGAGCAGTGGAAATAGAGGCGACCAGAGTACACCAGACACCGAGCAACCTCGTAGAATGATGTGCAGATACAGCAGGCTGCAAACAGTGTGTTTTACCAAAGTGCACACACGGTGGAAAGTGAAGTTTAAGTTTGCAAGCATGACTTCTTGAGTCATATTTCATTTTTTTATGGGAAATGACAATGCAGGGCCTCAAGGAAATGGGACAATCTGGCTGTACCTTTCATTCCATCTTTGACTAATCATGCAGATTAGAATGGTAAATATACTAAATCCTGTCTCATGTGTTTATACAGTTCTACTCAACAGCACTTTGCATGTCATTTGCATTTTTGCATGTCATTTGCATGTCATGCATTTTCAGTGTGGAAGGAACTTCTGATCGAAGAGGAACTTCTAACCTCAAAGTTCAGCGCTCAGAATGACACGGACTAACATCTTTGACCGAACGGTATCTCCAGATGCATGTACCATGCAGGAGCAGGAATCAATAAGTGTTATTTAAAGAAAGTGAAGCAGGTTTGAAGCCTTGAGTTACAGCCAAGGTGGGTTGCACAGGAGTTAAAGGGGAAGCGAGAGGAAGGACTCTATTTTTAGAACAAATCCTTAAACACTCCAAGCTTCCCCCGAAATATTTTCCACTAGCTCTCAAAAGCTAAATTATATGCCTGACCGACCGTATCCACTCACCTTCAAAGCAACAGACACGCAAAGGTGAAAATGAATGAAAGTGTACTGTGCAGATTTGAATGATTTGATACACACATGCCTCCATTTTTACAGCTGTTGAACGAACACACAAATCATGCAACCTTGGGTCGCCTCTTTACACACGTATACGTGCATTCTCACACACACACACACACACACACACACACACACACACACACACGTCCTTTAATGGGAAACTGTAGACTTCCAAGAAAAAGACAGAGCAGGACTTGCAGGACCATAAAGGTTCGGCACTTCCTCTGGCTCAGCCCGAGCTGAACGTTTGGAGGTGACCCCATGTGTCTTCTGATGGGTCAGGAAGGTTTTAATGTGGCGTCTAAGCCCTCGGAGAGTGGCTGGTCCGGGTGGAAAACGCCACCGCCTGACTCCCTGCTGCTGTTGTCCAGATGGGCTACACTCTTTTAACTGTCATATTTATACTGTTATTTATGACACCTGTGCACATTCACAGACCTGACTGGGGTTGTAAAAGGTGCATTCAAACGCGAACTATGTGTGTGCGTGCAAGTCTGTGTGTGTGTGTGTGTGTGTGTGTGTTCAGGCATGCATTTCCTTAACAATGGAAACTTGGTTTCTGTGCCCAACCTCAAGACATTGACGGCCACAAAACTGGGATCTTGCCAAGGTAGTAAATTTCCAATTCCACTTGTTGAAAAAAATAATGAAACACGCAAGTGTGAGACGCTGTGTTCTGCACAAATGTCCCCAGAAGAAAGATGAAAACAGATCTGAGAAGAAGATCTCACATTTGAATACTTTGATGTAATATCAAAGTATTTATTTACCATTTACTTCAGTCTCAGCTGGTGAAGTAAGCATACTGAGAAAGCAATTCAGTTCTAGTGTTTTCAGACAACTTCCTGACTAGATTGTGTTTTATTTTAATTTCAAAAATGAAACAAGGATTTATTTCAGAGCATTTATAAAAGGTATTCAACAAAGGAAACACAGCTGACCTGAGTAACCACTGTTTATGTCGACGGCTGTGAATGAGCTGATACATACTGTAATTACATCAGTGGACAGAGCGCTCCATTTAAAAGGGTCAATCTCTGCTGTCTCTTGCTTGTTGTCCTTGATGGAAAGTATAGATCGACTGTGGAAAATCTTGCGGGATGATTTTCATATATGTGATAGGCCTCTCATACAGGAGATGACAGCTTGCTTTTAACAAAGCTTGAATTGGCGAAGTGAGTCATTGTGCAAGTGTTTCACCTCTTGCTCGTCCTGGAAGAGTAAAGGTTTTCGGGGCAGCTGCCCAGGGACCTCCTGGTGACCGATTGAGTAACAGATGAGCAGCTTGTCTTCCTTCTACATGCAAGCTGGATTTTTCTCAGCATTTATTTCTGTATACCTGTGACTCAGTGATCTTGGGTTGACATAAAGACAAAGAAAATGCGAAGGAAATACTCAACCACGATAAAAAAAAACACTGTAGAAGAGAACAAGCCTTCACTTCGCCTGTGTTTTCCGTTATAATTTGGTACTAAACCTTGAGTAAGCCGCCTCAATTATACTTATATTAAGTGTTGGTATTTAGTCCACCAGGCCTCAGCTTTGTGCATTCAAACAGCTAGAAGAGAAAATGCTGTGACTTTTGACTCAAGGTCCACTTAACTGCAAAAAATATGAAGTAACGGACAAAATGATTGCTTTTTTAGAACGTTTTGTGCTCAGATTTCTGTGTAGCAGTCACATTTTTCTGTAGTTTTCTAATCTAATCTAATCTTGCTTCACTATTGCTCACCAGTACGCACCATAATGGAAATGCGTTTTTACTTATTGCTCTCATCCTTGTCGTTATAAGATTCAGTTACTTCAAATAAAGCTGATTAAGTGTCATTATCTGAAAGAAAAAAAAGAAAACAACATGACGGCTACATAACTTTTATGCCGATCTGTGTGCTGTGGTTGGCCGGGCCCTTCTGAGAGAGACAGAACAACGAACGAGCAGGAGCAGTGAAGTATTGTTTCTTTGGATCCCGTACGGAAAGACTGAGTCAGAGATAGAAATAAAAGAAAAGGGGTGGGAGATGGTGAGTGGAAGGAGAGAGAGAAAAAAATGATGCTGAAATGATTGATGGAGAGACCAGAAGCATAAAGGGAGAGAGAGAGAAAGAGGTAATGTGTATCCTCATCCGCATATGGACTTGTGTATGTGCGTGTAGGCGGTGGTCTTAGATCTGAAGGAGATGCTGTCAAGTCTACGGTAATCTCTGATGCTCAGATATGAAGAGACAGTAGATAAATTACTTTTATTGAATCCAGAGCTATGTAATGTTAAAGTTAGAGTATCACTCTCTCATGTATTATAACAGCCGGCTGTGAAGACAAATAGTATCTCTCCAAGCCCTTATTTGTAATGATGAGTTGGGGAAAGTTTGATGAGAGCCAAGGTATTTGTCTGATGTAAACATACAGTATCTGTTTCTGCATGCGAATGAGGCCCTCTGATTATGAATGACGCTCATATTAAAAGGATTTCAAAAGGATTTTACACTCTCATATCTTTTACCTTCAAATATAAAAATATATTTGAAAGTAAAAAAAAGCAAAAACAAAAGTTATTTACTAATATCCCAAATAGGATGATGCAATCGAATATTAGCATTGAAATGAAAATGATCATATCTGTGTGTGCGTGTGTGTGCGTGCGAGAGAGAGATACAATAGTAATAAAGTAGCCAGAACTAAAGCTCAAATTAAAAAACTTTAAACTTTAAAAACTAAGCAAAACACTTATCTTTTTATTTATTTATTTGGACTTTGTGAATTTAAATTGAAGGGTTTCAAATACACCAGCTGTGATTTAATTTAAAAAAAACCCACACTAAAATACATTATTGATGAAATGTTAATCCTTCTGTAAAAGTTAAAATTTGTACATGTATTATCCCTCCAGTATTGTATTAAGTCAACAGGCAGCACCTGGTTACTGTCATGTGATTTGACCAAGTACACTAACTCTTTTCCAAAGTATAGCTACCTACTGTACATCGATACTATTTCTGCTTACATGTGCTCACTGAAACCTTGTGTACATTGGATCCTTAATAAAACTTCCAGTTGAGTAAATGTAGCATAAGCCCCCAGAGCTTTGGGACAACGTAGTCCCCTCTTATATTTTGCATGCAGGATGAATCTTCAGTGATATCTAATCTGTTCTAAGTAGCCCAGTTGTTTTTGTATGGATAAAGACAGGTGGGGCTATGATAAGTTCCTCCAGTTGGCAACACTCTCAAATGTCACTCTACCGCACAGCTGCCTATATCGTCTCCCCTCGACTCTCCGCTTTACTTTTCTACCTCTTCTTGAACTTGTTACTTTTTGCTCTCTTTGCGTAGTTATGTCGAATCTCAACTGTCACAGTACAGTATGCATTGATTCTGTTGCTCTGTGGCTCCGTGTTTCACTCCGTTTGTCTTGCTCTTTGACCGTCCCCAGGAGTCCCCTTAGCTCAGTCAGTCGTCACTCACAGCTCCATGTTGCCTACCACATTCACAATGTGCTCCTATGCCTAACTAGAGTCAGTGGAGACAGGTCACACGCACACACACACACACACACACACACACAGCAGTCAATGGGGTTACACGGCTGTTAATATTACACTAAAACTGCAGCTAAAAAAAAAGAAGCCGAAATGCAGATTTGTCAGTCCGTTGATTATACTGTATATAGATTTCACCAAAATGATTAAGACACGTGGTGACTCTTATATTACTTTTTTTATTACCACTGGAGTGCCACCTTTCATGAATCAACAAAACAAACGTGCCACATCCAACTGAAACTGAAGCAGCACACCTGCAACTCATTTAGAAATGGGGCGGAATTATAATCATGAATGGAAATTGGTTTGGTTCGTATCAAATATGGTCAATCCAGCTTCTCTGTTTTGGTTGAAAGCAGCTGAGATATTATTGACTGAGAAGTGCAAAGTCTCACATACAAGTACACAGTGAATGTTTTAAGTTAAATACACTTTTTGCAGACACATTGAAAGCCCAGCGGCTGTGCTTTCTGTACAAAGTTACGTGAAAACACAACAATGAATACGAAATATGGCTCATAAAAAAACAGTTAGTTTTGGATGTTGTCTTTATTTTACGTGCTGTAAGTGATTTTTAGTTCTGCATTCAATTCGATTTGTTCGGTTTACATGCAAAAATAATAACAATGTTTCACTGCCAAAACTAGGAACAAATCAATAATCTGATTAAGCCTTCGCACGGTTGCATAAACCCACAGTTTCCCATAATGACCCTACTTACTATCCACATAATGGAGGATTGTTTTTCTCCGCAAAAGCTGCTATAATTGCTTCCTGTCCCACAATAATAACACAGTTATGACTCTACCACATCGTGCTGTTTGTCGCATATTGGGAAAAAGAGGATGGCAAGTGCAGCCAAGTCTGGTATTGCAGTCTAATGTTCTGATGTTCACAGATGAAGGTAAGGAGAGGTAATGGTGTTCCAACCAGTCCGATGTGCACAAGAGCACATATGCCTGTGTTTTTTCTTTTTTTTGCAGGAGCCTGGAGCTGCTTCTACAGAATTTTATCAACGATGAATTCAAGGTAACCAGCGGATCTGATATATGAAATTGCAATGGGCATTACACAAAAACGACGGCTGCAAATAGACCATGTACCTACACCTGAAATGAGGTCATCATACAGGATGCAAACTGTTGTGGATGCCAGTAATTATCAACTACAACTGGGTTCTGTATTCTTGTTCTACAAAATGAAAATGAAACATACAGCAAATAAAAACGAGTATGAAAGGTGCACAAGCAGCACAAGTAAGTTTTGGTGTCAGTCTTAATGTTACATCAAAGCAGCAGCACATCATTGGATTGCACAGCCCTCTATCTATTGCGCTTATCCTCCCACCGAGGCTATGAGGGAATCATACCAAGATACCAAGTTGATGTCACTGCAGTTGAATAAAATAGCACTTTTCTACCTGCAACACAATACCCTGCAAGTGTGATGGTTAAACACTTTTGTTAGTGGTGATTCAATATTCTTGACACATTAGCTGAATCTGAAGCATGGCAGTCTACATTGTTAGGTCTCTTTACTATTTAACTCATGAGCTGCATGCATGAGAGAAGAAAGACTGTCCAAATGCATTAAAAAGATTCATCCATAATTATTTCCACTGATCCTAGGAATAGGAAAGCAGCCAAGTACAAATTGCAAAACGTCTTCAGTTGTGAACAACTATTCTCATGAGGCACATCATGTAAATATAAGATGCAAACAAAAACATCCTTGAACTTTAAAGAGAGATATTATCTCAAAAAAACTTTAATGATCCAAACGGCATCGCTGTCATTGCTGAGCATCGGCTTCTCCGTTTGGGCTATGCTCAGTGTGTGTCTGTTAGTGGTTACTTGGCAACGTTCAAACATTTGTTCGAATCGGGATCTCATCTCATCTGTGGTTTTTTTTCTCTCTCTCTCTCTCTGTGCAAAGCCAAACGGAGAAACAAAGGGTTACCAGGTCCTGGTAATTACTGCCGTCCTCTCACAAGGTGGAAAGGGGATTTAAGTCATGTGACTCTCTTGTTAAGCCTGCCAGCGTGTTATATAACATCCCAAAATGTGGATGGGTGTATGTGCGCGTGCATGTGTGCATTTGTTTCTGTCAGTATGTGAATGAATGTGTGCGTGAGACTGCTGCAAACAATCAGCGAAGTCATAATAGGTGTTTGTGTCACCTCATTGGCCGATGTCTCACCGTTTCACCCTGCTCTAGACGCCGTTTGGCACTTTGACTTTGTAGCTACACACTGCACACACACGCGCACACACAGTATGCACAGGGTTCCCTAACACACTGATGAAGAAGTACATGTTGCAATGTGCATGTGTGTGAAACTGGATTTGGAAATGTCTGATTGCACAAAATAGTTTTGCGTTTATCCAAAATCTTTCAAGAATGAAGAAGCTAAGTCAGCAAACTCCAGACAAACACAACTTAAGCGCATAGTCCCTCGAGGCTGCAGTAAAGCACACACACACGACACGTTCCTCATCAGTCACATGAACCATTCAACATTAACCAATCCCCCCTTTAGTCCCAGGATAAAATCAAACAACTCCAAAATAACCTGATGAGTTATAAGAGTCAGCCATCATCCAACTTGTCCCTTTAATAGAAACAAAAGGCAATTACCTCGGAATCCCTAAGAGTTAATTTAAGACGCTGAAGGTGGTTCGCTTCCCTTTGTAGTCTAATCTCTAAATTAATCAACTCAGATGCCACAGACAGTATTGTGTTACATTCTATTAGTGGGATGAACGTCCTGTCCAGTCAGTGGTGTGTGTTTTTTTGGGGATGCTGGTTCGGGAGGCGGTCGAACCATTTTTCTCAGCTCAAACACAAACAAACGTGCACGAGGAGGGTGGTAAGAAAACACGACAACATCCACAGGGCTTCCCTGGCACCCTGGGAGTCACGCCACACATCGTACATCCACTGATGTAGGGTCCAATTTCCAAAAGCCCTTGTGCTAACCCTGCACCATTGGCAAGTGTGGAACAACAGCTGACAATGGGTCATTTGACATATTTGAGAAGGTCTTTCTCACTGTAACGGACCAAGGTGTGAAGAGGAACTTACTGCTAATGAGATAGCCTCCACTCGAGTAAATATCAGCTGATGCAAATAATTGTTTGCAGCAATGACCTCTCACCTGAGGAGCCCAGGAAGTAGCGTTCCAGGGCAGAGCCAAAGCCAGAGGGATTGTCCTTAAGATCACTCACAATGAAGGGCTGCGTGGTGGCGTTCTGATTGTTGATGGGCCAGGTCTGACCCCGGACACTGGCGCCGCCGTACCAGGACACGTTGGTCATGGAGAAGCAGTCCTGAAAGGATGCACAAAAACAAAAAAGAGAAAGACACATAAGGAAAGGAAAGCGGTAGAGGATGATTTATAATCCGAGGGAAGACAGCAACTGAACTAAAATTGATGCTGACTGGATAAAATAGATATGTGTGGGATGTTTGAGAATTAATAGAGCTGATAGAAGAAAATGCAAGTTCAATTTGATGTAAGATCATTTAAATGTTTAAGCAGACTTAATAACTACTATTGTACATTTAATTCATGAGTGGATATAAGGTGAATTTAACTGTATGTTTCCAGTGGCTGATTTCTTGGATAATTCTGGGTAAATGTATTCGACAATTAGTGCAATTTGTAGTATATATCGGGCACAGGTCGGTATGCGATGGCTGGAACACAAGACTGTCTCAGAAAGCATCGCACGCAGAAGGGATTGAATGGCAAGAATGTTTTTAAAGAGAAAGCGTGTCCTTCCTCAAAGCGTCTGAACAAATGCGCAAACCGGCAGCTCATTTATTTCACAATCAGCAAATCTGGGCTCTGCTAAGGAGCTTCAAAACAGGTGCCAATGGTCACCTGAGAGGCGTCAGGCAGGATTTTGAAAATTGGAAAAAATAAAGGCGTCTTTAGTTTGGAAAGATTTTCTGTGAGCAGTCGCGCCACATGACAGGGAGTTATGGCGAGGAATGTTCCAGTGGGGACAGATTAACCTCCCCAAACAACCCAATAGTTAAATGCCTAATTAAGCTGGGGAAAGTACAGTGTGTCCGTAAAAAAAGCACAACTGTGAGGAAGCAGATTTAACACGAATGTCTACTCAGTGCAGTTCAATCGCGGGTGTAGAGAGGGAAAGGATGAGGGAATCACGCACATTTTTTATTTGTTTTTCATTTGGCCTGTGACAGCATGTCAGCTCAAACGAGTCACTCAAGCGTAATCATTGTATTTTGTTTGAATTGATTTGATATGATGTCGTAGTTTCCTCAGAAATTTAATTTAAACAATTCCAACAAAATTAAATTGACCTTAATTACAGGCTTATTTTTTTGTATTTTTTTGTATTTGAATCAAATGAGCCAAGCTATTTATGACATTGGATTAAACACCATAGTCTTCTGCAAAAATCCCTGTTTTTCCTTAGACAGCTATTTGATTTCATTTGAATACAGTCTCTTGTGAATGACAATAAACAATTCGGTGGTGGTTGAAATCAGGGACATTTAGGTAGACCCCTGATTTATATCACAAAGTGCAAAACTAATTTTTTTGCACATAACATTGCGCGTAAAATGGCATTTCATTAAGTCTGACTGTGTTTAGTGCGACAGAGAGAAACCCTACCTTCAACTCCACTTGACAGTGCACCGGCGTCCAAGTCATACTGTAACACTCTGTCTCCGACTCCTCATTCACCTTCAGCGAGATTTTCACCTCGGCCACCGAGTCCCACGTATAGCAGAACTCCGTTTTGTTCAGCCAGCACAGGTTCCTCACAAAGGGAACCTCGATGTCGGGGTTCCCCACGTTCCCGACGTCTATCTCCACATAGGTCTTGTCATCCGTTAGGGTCTGTATGACCAGTGAGTGGGTTCTTCTCTCCCAGATCAGTCCGCTAAAAGTACCCCTAAGGATCCAGTTCTTGTTGGGCTGGTCCACCACCTGCCAATATATGATCCCGATGGTCATGACAAAGAAGACGGCCACCCCGAGACAGGCAATAGCTCCTTTCCAGGTCTCGTTCATCTCCTTCAATCCTGTGTCCCATGCTACCTCTGGGATGGGGCTAGGGTTCCTATTTCGAGCGTGGGGCATGTTGTCTTTGAATCAAACACAAAAAATGCTGTAGAAATCTCTGTGCGTAAAAAAACTCTGGCGCTTCATCATCACGTCATGGTGTTTTCAGTCAGGCTACGGGGTAAACCAGCCTACTCTTTATCTTTACACCGTTTACACTCTTGTTGTTTTGCGCAATTGTGCCTGCAACAGTGACCTGTCATGTGAAGAAAGCTGTGAGAAATAAAAAATCCAAGCGAGTAAATGAAACAGTATGAATGAAGAAGTGACTTACCACATACTGCTGCTGTTTTAAAAGAGTTGCGTTTGTAAATTGCATTGGCTGCAGTGAGCTCGTGAGCAGCCCCAAGCCGGGTTTGGCAGCAATGCCTACGAATAGCTCCTAAGACGCTGTCTTGCGTGCCCTGCACTTTCTGACGTAATGCCGGGTTGTTTCTTCAGCGGAAAGGTAGAGAGAGGGAAACGGGGGATCGGGAGGGTTTGGCTGAGTCTTGGAACAGCCCGCCGGGGCGAGGAGGCCACGGACAGCCTGAAAGGGAGGGATCCCCATGCGTGTTTGCAAACTCTCCGTGCGCTCTCCGTGCGTAAAGACTGTGGAGACTTGACATCCGGTGGTTTGGTAGACGGCCAGGGCGTCATTTGCCATGCCCTATCCACATTTGATAATGTGGTGTTCCATATTTGAATGGCAAGCGAGCAAAAGAGTGATGTCTGAAACTGCATTCAAATCCTACCTTAGCAGTGGGATAGGTCCAGGGAAGTCTTCATGCCATGTGTGTTTAGATTAGTTGGCTACATATAAGGGCTTATTCATCAAACTGGCGAAGAGGTGAATAATACCATGTCCAGTGTTTAATACATTATTTTTAATAGAATTAAACAAAAAGGAATTTTGTTGGTTATGAAGATTTGGTTTGCATACCGGGGACTTGGTTGCATGTGGAGGTTAAAATGGCTTTGAGACAGTTTGCGTTGACAGTTCTGCTCAGTTTACAAAGTGTGATGAACCACCTGTCATCCACCAAACTTCCATGCTGAAGCTCCAGGGTCAGTGCTCTCTAATCACCATGACCAAGTATCTACTGTATAACATACTAAGTATTATATTTGTCATTTTAGATTGCTTTTATTCCATTTCACTCTTAAATCGCTTCGTTTGAATCCCCGCAAAAAACACTCAAAGAAATGTCTCATTAAAAAAAAAAGCTAAACCTGAAAGAAGATCTATGAGAATAAATATGCAATGCAGGTGGACTACTGTTTGACAATAAATGTGCTGAGGCAATGTATTGATGTACAATGCAAAGCATTGCTCGACTCTTAGCTCTCACAGAATCATATCCTTTGTAATAACTTTCTGAAACCGAAACTGTATGCAGATTATGTTGACTCATTTTAATCTCAGTGTCACTGTCCATTTATTTCAACACAGTTCTTACTGTAACATGGTCACGGCTCTATTGGTATCCAACAACAACTCTATCAGACCCAAAAATAAGACAAGAGGAATCATGGCTTGAACAATGTTGTTATGTTTGTAGGTTAAGGTCTCTTCCGCGGTGCTGTGCACAAGATATCCCAGTGCAGAGTGTCGGCTGACATTCCTTGAAGATCAGTTGCCCCCATCCCTGTTTATGCATGTCAGCCCCCCCCCCCCCCCCCCCATCCAAATCCATCACATAACTCTGGCAGGGGCAGAGACACTGGATAAGGCTGTGGGAACCTGTGAGCGCACTCTACCTAATCGTCCCACTCCGACTGCAGTCGATTTAAAAATCTCCGGAAATCAGCCTGTAATCGTGTGTGACTTTGAGGCGATTTATTGACAAACTGTCAGGATAGAACGAGACAGACGACACTATTTTTACTTTGAATCTTGCAGGAAACAAACTGTCCTTCTATCTGCACAGACTAGTTTGAGAATGTCAGTTAATGTGTCAGTTGTCATATGATAAGAAGGCGCAGAGTACTGAGCATCTTTGAAGACATATTTATACAGCTCGTTGCCTCCAACTGTTTCTGATGTTGCATTTGTGTGCATTATACATGTACTGTACTAGATGAATCAGTGTTTGCATGTGTTTGGATGTGCATGCTTGAATTCGGACCAATGAAATTCAAGGTCACATGGGCTTGTGGCAGCCATGCTCCAGGGTCAGAGGTCAGGCCTATGACATCAACGGAACATCCTAGGAGGGAGGGTCTAAATTTACCCGCCATCCAGATTGCTCCCAACTCCATCCCTCACGGCTATTAATAGACAGAGGACTTCTGCGTGGCATGCACCGACTCTCTCCGGGAGTGTGAACATGGCACATGAAAAAACAGAGGAATCTGACCTGAACTGGCCACTACCTCTGACCACTCATCTCGTGCTGATGGCAAAGGGGCAAGGGTTTAATTAGGTGTGGGGTAGAACGGCTAATGGTTTATGTTTTAGTGTATCAAGTGGACTGCTTCATTAAGCCAAGAGAAAGTTCAAAATTGTCATGATTGAAAACTTGGAATTAATTAGTTTGGCGTGTTACTATGCTCATATTTGGTCGTACAACACATTAAGTAGCAGAGGATGAAGTCGCTCTCCTTTTATGTGGGTTGTTATCAGAGCTTCTCTGTGCTTTGTTTACATAGCTGTGCTGGCCGTGCATGCATTTCAGTGCATGTGAGTCTCTCTGGCTAGCTAATGGCCGACGCTCTGCACTGAGGGTTGCTGCGGAAGCGTAGTGCTGTCAATATGGTCCGTTCCTCATGTAAGGATGAAGTGGATTCAGCCCCTTTACATGCAAAACTATTCACTTCAACTGACAAACTTTTCCATCTTCACGTCTGGATCTTCAATTTACTGTTTCCCTTTCTTATTTTTTTTTTTCTTGGATATTCAATACCGACAACTTATCCTCCGGCAGCCTGAAAGTCGGAGGGAGAAAGTTTCCATGTGGCCCCAGCACCCGCTCTTGGCGGGACAATCCCGCTGTAGACCGAACTGTTTCCGTCCAGCCACCTCTGCTGTTAGAGCACTCCCTTCTCCCTTCTCCTCTCTCACTTTCTCCCTTTTAGTACAGTGACACAAACAGCCACTTTCCACTGCCCCAGACCTGAACCTTCATTCCAGTTCTCTCTCTCTCTCTCTCTCTCTCTCTCTCTCTCTGTCACACACACACTCACACACACGTGGTGTGAGTTAAGTCTCACTTAGTTGGAAGGATACTGAGGGCATTGATGAGTGTCTGAAATAAAATGAATAATTGATTGCTGATGGAACTCAACATGAACCTTACATGTCCAACCGAGTACAGATGTGTGTATGACTGTGCGTCACACAATAAGTACCGTGACAATTAAGGCCAAGCCATTGTAACCAGAATATGACTTCTGCAAAACAGAATCATATGCAAAAATAAAAACAATTCACAGAGAGCAAAATAACGAGAGCAGCAGAGCTCTAACAGGCTTTTGCCCCCGGCCATTTGAAAAGCAATAAAACCTCTCTAATCGGGTTTGTATTCTTATGGAAACCAGTGAAATTAGGTAATGTAGTTCACTTATATTTCCATCAAAGAGCCCAACTCTGTGCATTAACAAACAGGCTTGAATCACATCTATAAATGGCAGAGTTGGATAACAGTGTGAGACCGGACTTCTGGCTGAAGGTTGCACTGGTTCATGTTGCTTGCCCCCTCCACTCCCCTTAGACCTGGCCTGGACTGCACTGGCTGGAGCCTTGCTAAACATTGGCACCCTGATGGAGCTACTGCTGCTGCACCCACGGCAGTTGCCAGGCTTATGGCCAAGGTAGCATAAGAAGGGTCATAAGAACATGTAACTCAACCATATCCTTCTTATTCTAAATGATCGTTCTCCCAAACAAAGGAGTTAAATCATGTTTGGCTGTTTGAAAATGCATTTATCAATGTATAGATGCTTTCAAATGGCCCCTTTTCACAAATCATGTCTTTCCAACACAAAGAGACATTTACATAGTCACAGGGGGATGAACCACTAGTAGGCCTCGAGGCAATAAATAAAGCTGAGGGACCCTATTGAACCCCAGTGTTCCCCAAATTTGTTTACTTGTCTATTCAAGAGTGTCAACACATGATATCAACTGGAAAATTGAAGCTATTAGATTCACACAAAGGTCTAGTCATTAGTACGGTAAATGTGTCAGGCTTGTTGTTCGTTTCATCTCTCTACTCTCAACTGTGTAGCACAAGATTCCTAAAACATACAGTTGCAATTAAAGCTCGATCTATATTGATCAATTAAGACAATTACCATATATTTCTTGCCACACAATGAACCGGGGGCATTTTTATTTCCCCTAAGATTTAGGGGTAGTTGCCTTATTTCCTCAGTTGATAATACAGCTTTGTATTCATTCTGTATCTGTATTTCTTCACAGTCAAGTTAATTAATCGGTACTGTACATAGACTGTATCCACTGTGATGTCACCTATTGGTTTGTAGACTGCCGTTTTAAAGCCTTGAGGTCTGCATTTCGGCCGTCACCATCTTGGTTTTTGCAATCGGCAATCTTGAGTTTTTGTAACCAGATGTGACACTAGTGGGCGGAGCTAAGTACAACCAAACGATGAATAAGGCATTTTTAGGTGACCAAAATGTTACAATTAACTTCCATGAACTGAAAAAGCACTCCGAAAGGGTCAAAGTTTTAAGACGAAAACACGGACAACACCCAGCCCTGACAAGGCGTGGTAGCGACCTGTCAATCACAAGGTAGCCACGCCCTAAAGCACACCCTGTTTTATGGTGTAATTCACTCTAAATGGGAAAATTATTTACAAAATAAACATCATGCTGTATTGAATAAGACTTGAAGCAAGCGATTGAGACCATAAACTCATGTTCACAATGTTTACTGAAGTAATGAATCAAGTGAGAAGTAGGGTCACACAATCTGACTTCTTTTTGCAACCAGAGAGAGTCGCCCCCTGCTGGCCATTAGAAACAATGCAAGTTAAGGCATTTTAGCCTTCAGTCTCACTTTTCAGACCCGGAGGTTGAAACCTGGTGTTGTATTTGTGTAGGCTGACTGAGGAGGCTCTTTTTTATGTTACTGTTTTATACTTAGGTATGGTATGCACAGACAATAATCATGAAAGAAAGGGAACAACAAGTCATAAATTACTACTAGAATGTCATGCATAAATGATATGTTACTGAACAGCTTGACTGTTACAGGTGGCACTCTAACAAACACTCTATATGTATATCGAATCATCGATTTCAGAGTTAATCAAATTCAATATAACTTAATACTTTATTTTATTGAACAATCTAATGTTTTAATGCATAATATGCAGTGACCAGTACACATTACATTAGTTTTGAAAGAAACCTCCCACGCCTCACCTCCTTTATGAATCTCCAGCACCGTATGCTCTCATATCAGCTGTCAGATCAACCAGTTCCACAGCAACAAACAAGTAAACAATCAAGGAACTGATGTCAGTGAACATTTATTTTTCTTGAGACAAAAAACAGAAACAAAACTAAACTGGATAACTGTAGGGATGACATGACACTCTGATACGGTGTGATAAATACCTGCTGCTACTGGTAAACATTACACCAACTGCATAATGATCAAATTAATGCCCTCCAGCACCGTCCACACACACATACACACACTCAATGGCATCTTAACTGATGGAAACTTCCCTTCCTGGCATAGTGTGGGCTGTCAGTGTGGTCCATTTCCTGCCAGGTCTGAACCGGCTGAGCCAGGGACTCATGTTCCACTCAGGGGGCCTTCAATCACTCTTACCCCCGGCCCCGCTGCAGGCACGCCGTAGTGGCTGTGAGGTCAGACGGCGGGGCAAAGGGACTGAAACGAGAGATGGGACGAGGTCTCCCTCTGCTGCTGTCTCATCATATGTGCGCTGAGAAAGTGCACACAGGCAGTGACATTCCCAAAATGGAAACCCATTCTTAAAAAGAGTATGAACTCTGCTGTTATCCCAGGAGGAGATGAAGGGAGTTGGTCCAAATGGGAAACATGTATTTTCATGACAATTATAGCAGATTTCTGATTTGTGTCAATTTTATATTTTGCATACTAAGGCACTAATTTAGTTTCATTACCACTATCTAAATGCCCATTTATGGATACCTCTCCATCTATCAAACTGTGCAGGACATGCGCTTGCATGTGATAAAATGAAACATGCCTTGATATAATCTGTATTTGCATTCTGTATTTGCATTTGTATAAAATGTTTATAAATGTGTTTATCTCAAATGGAAAGATAATATTGAAATTGCAGAATTAATATTTATTTAATTATATCATCAGTGTGACAAAATGTGGAGGAATTAATAGATTTAGGAAACATTCAGAAAATAGATTTAATTGGTATTAGATTGACTCAACAGGTTAGTCTTTAACAACAAAACATCTTCTCACTGGGTTATCATTATTGTAACTGTTTATTGTTCGTGAAATAAATACCCACAGTGTAGTTTGAATTCGTTTTCCAAAGCTGCAGGTCATTAATACATCCATGCTGCAGACTTGGGAAGTTTACCTCAAGGGCATGGTGCACATCCACTGCGCCTGCGCGGTGCGAGTACCCCCGGAAGTACTTCTATGCACGCGTAGATTTTGACAACCCTTAAAAAGACTACAAAACAACTACCTGGCAGCTGTGTCGGAACAAACCTCTCCAGTAATGCCAGTAACACGACTGCTGTAAGTGTCCAGTTGATTCTCCTAATCTCTAGGCGTGGATGCGCAAAAGGACGTCCCAGATAGAGATTAAATCGTTGCTAGTCCGCTTCTTTGTCAGTATGTAAACTAGCAAACCCAGCTAACCTTAGCATGTCTTGGGCTTCCAGCTGCCCCCCCCTGTATGTCTGAAAGCAGCTTTTTGCACACGTTTTTCCCATTTGTTGGAGTGCTTAAATCAGTTACGTAAGTGGTCACTGTCGCTGTTAAAATGACGTTACGCAACAAGAACCAATCCAGCATTAGCCAGATATGCTAAAAACATAACGTACTACTGTAAACACGTGACCATGACATCCAGTTCGGTAATGATCTTTTCTAAAAGAAGAGTTTTTGACCAGCTGCTGAACATAGTGGAGCGTTTATCAGCCACGTGTTTCCATACGTCATGCCATACATCACATCAAGGCGCAGCGTGTGGTTTGGATGGCAAACAGTGATCACATCCTGTGGGCTTTCATTACAGAGCTCTCTTTTGAAACTGATCTGTTTTATTTTGTTCCTGCTTTTTATCTTTTTATCATTTTTTCTCAACAAAAGGCTACAGATAAACGTCACCACACAAATCGAGATGGTCACTTGTTCTCTAATCTCCTCCCAGTTGTTAGTGGGGTCGTATCAGATACAGGATGTCTGGGAATGATACTGGAGATGATGCAAGTGTGCCTCTCCTCAGATACCCTCTCTACCAGCTGGGAAACCCTCAGCTGAGGATCTTCAGACCCAGCTGGTTCCTGACGCTGGTGAGGCCCGGGAAGGAGCAGCCTCCTGACACCGTCCAGTTTCGCATCCCAATGGAGTAAGTCTTTTGTTACAGCATTGGAGAAATGCAACGATTCTGTTTCATAACAAAGTCAAAAAAATGGCCACCGCATTTCCCCCATCACTAAAATGATTAATTAACAAAACTGGTTGCCAATTTAATTCTGTTGATTGTATGGCTGTTAACCATATGGTGTAGTGGTTGAATTATATTACGTTTGAGTCATCTATTTGGTATATAATCTCTTTAGGAAGTCAAGCTTCATGTGTTATAAGCTATATGTATGTTAAACCTTCCTCAGGAGCGTGGATGGTACTACTGTACATATAATGCCACCGAAAAGCCGTGATTGTCCATCATAAATGTGGCTAGTGTGTGTGTGTCAAACTTCTTACACGAAGGTTAATGGATGTTTAATTTTTTGGAGATCATATTAGTCAGTCTGCAATCCTTAGTGCTTCCTACTATTAACATGCATTTGTGACACAAGTGCGGTAAAATGATTATATGCATGTGTAAGTTTACTGTGACTTAAAATAGTTTGCTTCAACTTGCATTTTGGTGTTCTGATGCCACTCTTTGTGTCCCTCGAGACGATGCACCATCAGTGTATTGCTTGTCTGTTATATAATAATACTACATTACTTCTACTGTGATGAAATGGAGATGAGTAAAGGTGTATGTGTTGATGTACATGTGTATAAGAAACGTTAAATAATCCCATTCGGTTGTCCTGTTATTGCCTAATCCTACTTTATTTAATGAGTTCTTTCTTTGCCGCTATCACCTTCTAATAACCTCCGTCTTTCATTTTCAGAATACAGTTTTCAGTCCAAATGTTAGCTCACATTACTTACTATTTATTGATCATGTCCGTTGTTATTCATTACTACTTATTGCAAATATCAAATCTGATAGCAAGCATCTGATCTAATGCAATTTTATATCACTTTCTCCACTTTCCATAGAGCCATACAATACAGACTGCAGCGTATATATTTAAAGGCTTACTTTATCATATTTGGCCTTTTTAGCAGCTGGTTTGGTTTCAGCCTCGCATGTTCGGTTAGATGATAATCATCACAGCAACCTCAACCTGAGGATGAAGCAATTATACAAACTCTTACAGCAAAATCGATGTTGCTTCTTAAGATGAACAATATAACAAGCCCTGTGTGGGCTGCACATTGTAATATTACCAGACTGCAAAATCAGTTATTTTATTAGGCATTCAAGTTATATCAGGCTATTACTTTTGTTTGAGTATTGTGTGCTTATGGTTCATGTTTTAGGCTGCATTGATTTGTTTTTTATGGCACTGTAGCAGTCCTGCTGGACCAGTAACTGTGTAGCTGGATTTGGGCATTATGGCCACCAGGTGGCGTGACCGCCTCAAGAACAGGAACCGGTGGCTCAGTCCCTTAACGGTAAAGTCAGCTCTTACCGCCTTATGTCTTCAATGAGCTCAGTTGCAATGGTGAGGTCAAAAGAGCTTTTATTTGGTGCTGCAGTGGAGGTTTGAGCCATGTTGTAAACAGAAAGACGTCATCTAGAGGAGCCAATGTTAATATCCACACAGAAAATGAAAGCGAAATGTTCTTGTTCGTTTTCCAAAACTTGTGTCAAATAGGGTTTACTGCCTCCTTTGCTATACATATAGTGTGTGTGTGTGTGTGTGTGTGTGTGTGTGTGTGTATGACCACTTTATTAGGTACACCTGTTCTACTGCTTGTTACTGCAAATATCGAATCAGCTGATCGGGTGGCAACAACTCAATGCATTTAGGCGTGTAGACACGGTCAAGACGATCTGCTGGAGTTCAAGTCAAGCATCAGAACGGGGAAGAAAGACGTTTTAAGTGACTTTGAACGTGGCATGGTTTGTCGGTGCCAGACGTGCTGGTTTGAGTATTTGAAAAGCTGCCGATCAACTGGGATCTTCACGCACAACCACCTCGAAGGTTTACAAAGAATAGTCCGAAAAAAAAGAAACTATGCAGTGAACGGTAGTCTGGGCAAAAACGCCTTGTTTATGGCAAATGTCAGAGGAGAATAGCCAGACTGGTTGGAGCAGATAGAAAGGCGAGTAACTCAAATAACCACTCGTTAACATCAGGAAAACGAGGCTACAATTGGCACTGGCTTTCCAAAATTGGGCAATAGAAGATTGGAAAAACGTTGCCTGGTCTGGATTTCTGCTGCGATATTCAGACGGTAGGGTCAGAATACGGCGTAAACAACATGAAAGCATGGACCCATCCTGCATTGTAAGAAACGGTTCAGGCTGCTGGTGGTGTCATGGTGCGGGGGATAAGTTCTTACTACCAATTGAGCATCATTTAAACACCGTAGCCGGCCCGAGTATTCAAGCCCATCCCTTTTATGACCAACGCCTACACATCTTTGGCTACTCCCAGCGGGATAACGCATTATGAGTAAAAGCTTTGTCATTTTGGTTGACTAACACATTTAGTCATAGTTTTTTCGTTAAACAAATGAACACATTCTGTCATGCAACTCAACAGGAGGCCGTTACTTGGCAGCGATGGGCTGATTTCGACTAGGTCACCGAGGTTAGCACTGCTCCTCCGGTGATGAGAGCCGCCAGAGCCCACACTGGGAGGAGAAATTGGAAGTTTGAGGCAGATCATCTGTGTGTCTCTGGTGGGGTTTAGACCATAATCTGTTCATCCAGGTGCCTGGCCTCCCACTCTGATTCTTGCCTCCTCTCTGCCAAACTCCTAGGGTGCTTATGTAATTGTGAGTGTGTGTGCGCACGTGCTTGTCAGTGTGGGTTAGTCAGTTTGTGAAAATGGTGTGTGTGTGTATATATGCACAAAAGTGGGGTAAGTGCAGGGTGCGTGTGTGTTTATAAGGGTGTGTAAGGGTTCTTTCCTCGCAGTCTTTGATGCCTGGGAGAGGTGCATGGCTGATTGATATGCTGCTGGGGCCTCGGTGTGCTCTTGAAACGCTGTTATTTTTTTAATGCTTTTTCGTACACACAACGAAGTAAATGGACACCGATGGAGAGACGGTGACACAAAGCAAATATCACTCCCACTCCCGGCGTATTGATGAGCTGTTATAGTTATGACTCTCGAGGGTAGGCCTTTATCTCGTTGACACCTGGGAGCGAGATATAAATGGTTGTCGGTCTCTCGCTCTCGCTCTCGTTTTCATGCTTGTTTGCGGTATCGCTCATCTGCGCATGTCTCTCTCTGTCCCACCCGGGGCTCTGCTGTTTATTGTGCTTTTTCTTAAAACACTTTGCAACGCATCCAAAACCAATCCCTCTTTGGCACACCTTTTGAGACACCTGGACTGTGTTCTCTCATACTTCTCTTTCTACCTGCTGGAGGGGCATACTTGTTTGTCTTTTTGATTGTTCTCGACCCTTTTGTGCTATGTTAGTATTCCCTCTCCGCTCTTGAAGGAACATCATCAAGTTTCTGGGTTTACACCCACACACACACACACACACACGCACACACCTCTTGTGCCGACACACACACAAAGAAAAGAACACGCTGAACGTTGTGTTTGGCCGACTGCTCGGTCACATTTCATGCTACTATGCTGTCGAATAACTACGAAACCCAGACCGTGCTGCGGTTTCTCACCGTAGTCGGACGTGAACTAAATGACCCCGCTGCACAACAGTGTGCCGTCGTCTCTCCACCTGTTGGATCCACCAGTGTTATGGTCGCCACGGCCATCACTGTGTTACTGCTCGCGACGTTCCAATTCGTCAAGCCCGGGCTCAAATAGGAAACTGGGTTATTTTTTCCCGCAAATTAAACTTGGTTGATGTCATAGGAGCCAGCAGAGGAGTGTAACTAACTGTCAACGCTTTAATGACCTGTCTCTCTGTAAGTAGTGAAGTGACGTCTGGTGACCCGCTCTTTGATCTATTTCTCTTCCATTGTCGGACCAAAACCCGAACAATAAATCGAATCCATCACACGCTGCTCTCGTCCTCTCAACTGTCTCCTCTCTCCCTAAGTCTCAGGTTCCTTAATGGCTTTCCCTCTAAACAAAGTATGCTATTATGATCTTGATACTTAGTGTTGAGCAACTTCTGTGCATGCATTGTCTCTGCAGACGGGAGGGTTAAAGTAGTGAGTGTGCGTATCTCGACCCAAACCCGACAATGGGGCAGGCTGACAATAAGGAGCGGCTTTCTTTTGCCTTTCATCTGCGCAGAAAACTCTCCTGTTTCATTCTCACCACTAAGCCGCTCTGACACAATGCACTTTGATGTTGTGCGTGTGTGTGTGTGTGTGTGTGTGTGTAGACTGGTTGGTGTACCTTAGATGTTTGTTGTGTGGTGTGTTAATAAAGGTTCCACATTAGTCTAAGAGGGTTATTAGAACACACAGCGTTAACATATCAGAGGGACAATTCATCTGTTTGTTACTGAGGAATGCTCCTGCTCTTTTAAAGTCGTTACCGTTGTTCGCTGTTCCTATCTGCTGATGCATTTTTCCTGTTTGGCGTGTACGTCATCATATATTTCTCTTAAACCATTACATCATGCTGCTGTATTAGCTGATACAATGGCAATTCAAACAGAAAATGCTGCCAGCAAATTATAAAAATAACATCTATGTCAAGCTTGATGGCGGTTTGGCAGTCACTTAAAGGATTTTTCTGGGTAACGTGAGGCAAGTTGCATGGAGAAAAAAAGAGGCCACATAGTTGATGACGTGTTGAAGGGTTGAGGCTCCGCTAAACTGCAGTAAGCGCCTGCAGCCCTGCATCACCTCTGTGTGGCTGCATCCTCTTCTTTTCCATTCCCTTGCAATGCTTCAAGTCGATCTGCCGCCCGAAAAAAGGCCCCATAAAAAGCCCAAATGTAGATGCAGCCCAGTTTCTATCAAACAAGGAACCACATTAAAAGCGTTTCAGTGGTTTGCCAAGTCAAGTTGCAAAAACAAGCAACCTTTCCGAGGAGGATTCATGGTCGCCACAAGAAGCACCAATGGTCACTGAATCATCCCTAGACAAAGTAACGTTCAGCTTAGAACAAGGAGGACATGTCAACAGCATTCTTTGGATCAAATGTTGTTATAGTGTTTGCTAATTTACAAGGACTGTGGCACGGCATTCAGTTTACACAGCAGAGTACACACTCCATTTTTGAAGCGTGACTCACCATGATGACCGAGATGAAATTGCCAAAGTTTTTCACATAACGTTTTTTTTTTTCTTCAGTTACCCACTTTCCCACCGCTAAACCAACTGTTTGTTGTTAACCTGAGAAAAGGGTCTACGTCGGTATGTCCTCCCATGCTACATGTTGGTGTTATTCTGGGTCATATACTGAGTACAGCAACCGTGCTGACATGTTTGTACCATACATACACATTTGATAACGTTACCAAATATAAGACATTGAACCTTTTATGTGAAAAATCGCCATAGTTTGAGTATTTTGCAAATAGGAAAATGTCACAATTGACTGACCATTTCTCCTTTTTGTGGATCAACTTGTTTAGGTCACAATCATTTACTTTCCAGTTTTGCACCTTTTTTTTCATGAACTTGTGAGTAGTAACATTGATGAAATACAATGTTGAGTCTGTTCTAAACTCAAATCCAATACTTTTAGTTATTGAAACATTTAGAAATATTTTTGCATTTGCAATCCATTGAGTCAAACAGTACATGCACATTAGAGTGATATACTCCATACATATAGATATATATACTATGTATATTCTATACCTTTTTATCTATCTATACGTATTTGAATCTATGTTCAAGTAAATAAGAGGTTGTTGTTTAAAATTGTGTTGAGGACCTTCAAATACCAAAGAGCAAATATTATTCAGCCTAAAACAATCCAGATCTGCTTAACTTCAGTGTTTTCAGTCCATATTGTGTGTTATTTGTGAGTGGGTGGACGTATAGGGCATTCTTTATGTACAACAGAGACCCCACCCATTCACTGGGCAGATGTTCTTTTAGCACCAGCGCATTAAAGGACAAGTGGCATGCAGTAGCCTCTGAGCTCTCAGAACACATTCACTGTCCTTATTGTCAAACATGGTCAAAGCCGCCTCTGTCCTGTCATGCACGTTTTCAACGGTGCCCTTTCACCTACTTCTCTCATGTGCACAGGTGTAAATGGACTTTCAACGACTGGAACTGATACTCACAATCTCCTTGGCTCAGTGCGAGTTTAGCCCACACATTTCAGAATGGGAGATATTCAGGAGCATGTAGAGTCACTGCAGAGGGGGGGGGGGGATCACATTTGAGAGCAGCTGATCGAGGTGTGCGGCTTAATCTGCAGATTCACAAATCTGCTATATTGTCGCACACAAACCGCTATGTCACAGCGGGGCGAAGCAAAGGCATCGGGTTTACCCTGTTCCTTCATCTGTGCCTGCATCCCTTCAGAGACCTCCTGCTTTGAGCACGACTTGGTATCAGACTTAGGTCTTACGTCTCCCTTTGACACCTCCCCCTGAACAATGCAGAACAATATCACTTTTTGAATTGTTTCCTAACAATGATGTTCTTGTTTTAGACCTGCTCGGCAACAACGTACCGTAATTGAACCTAATCCGTCGTCGGATGCCCTTCTAGGTTTTGCTTTCGGAGTTCTTTCATCATCTTGGGGGCGAGGGATCTTTGTAGCGCGTGCGTATGTGTGTAAATATACACACCGGTTGCTGAGGAACGATGCCTTTTTAGCTCTGGCAGTTGCTAGAGGGAGGTTTTCATACTTCCTGTGAGACAGAGGTGTGAAAGGTTAGCTTGTGGAGAAAGATGGGTGTTTATACTGGGATGATGATCAGATGCTGCCTGCATCACTACTGGAGACACCACTCCCTTTGTCTAAGTTTAGTCTTGCTTATGTACCCTCTTAACTTGACATCTTCTCCTCAACTTTCACCCCAGGGCTTTGTCTGGGACTGGATTACAGTTTCAGCTGAAATGGGAGTCATGTATTGACTCAGGTCAGAGAAAAATCTAATGTAACCCCTCTCAATCTAGTGTTCTGTGTGTGTGTGTGTGTGTGTGTGTGGATGTATTCATCGTTAATCTCTAAATATAGTGTTCTATATAAATTATTAGCCGGTATGTATGTATGTATGTTTGTTGCATTTTGTATTTCACTTACTACTGACATAGGTAAATGATCATTTATCTTTGTGTCGTGTATTTGCAGCTAACGCTAGTTCATTAAGCATATATGTGCAATACATGCACAGGCATCTTGTGCAGAGTAACTCTACCGTGCTAGTGTATATTTCAACATCTCTGCGTTTCTGGTGACTGGATCATTTGAGTGTTGAAAGCAGCAGGATTCAGATTCTCCCCATTAATCAGGATCAGTGTTTCCTCTGCTAATGATCCAGACGAGACTTCGCAGTCCCCGAGCCACTTTCCTTTTCCTCCAGTTCCTCGCCCCTGCTTTCTAGGGAAAGCTCTCTCTCTCTCTCTCTCGCTCTCTCTCTCTCTCTCTCGCTCTCTCTCTTCCCCCCCCCCCCCCCTCCCTCCCTTGACCTCAAGTACCCCTGGTCTGGCTGCTCTGCTTCACTTCCCTCCAGCGCACACGCACACTGTGAGATGGGGGGAGGCGGGTGCAAATGGACCAGAAAGGCGCATCTGCATGCCGCATCAGAAACACATTTCTCTCTTCTCGACTGGGTAAAGTGAGCAAAATAGTCCTAACGGGATGTTAACAAGTTGGTTTACAGCTTTCTTCACACAGTGATGCAGCAACTCCCTCCCCCTAACGCCGCCAGTAGTCCTCGACCAGAACTGGGTCTGAGAGGCAGAGCTTATTGACTGCTTAGTGGTCTTGTCTTTCAAAGGAAGCTGCCTGAAGGTGGTGTTTGGTAGAAAAACCGGATCACACTCAAGAGTCACCGCATCAAACCACCCTGCTTCTGTAATGTGGAGATCGTCAATCAAGTACGGTAAATGTATGCCGAGCTTGCTTGATAAACACGACGCAGCAGGTCAAGTGGAAGAGTTCCAGGTCTACATCAGTGGAAGCTTTGCCAACATTTATCGTATTATAGAGCACAACGAAGCTGTTTGTACGGCATGGAATTTGTCATGTCTTTGTGTTCACAGATGGGATTTTGTCACGCAAATGTTTGCTTCACCTAATATTGTTACAGCAGCTCAATGTGTTGTGCTGTTCCCTCCCTCCCGAACACAAATAGAGAATATTACATTATTCTGTTCTATCAAAGAAACGAATGAGGTGATAGAAGACGCCATATCCGAGGCACTCATGTCAGACCACAGCGTCGCTATTAAGCACTTTGTCAGACGCATTTGGGAAGTGCTCTCCACCAGGCTAATCCAATTGGCTCGATTGATTAGCAGTTAAAAGCCTTTCTTCCTCTGTTCAGAGCAATCCATTCCGAATGCTGCCCAGTGGGCGAGCTCTGGCTGGGCTGGCCCGCCGGATCAGTTGGTGCCAGGTCCACTTCCTGTGTAGGGTTTCACCAGGCGCGATCAATACATGCAGACGGCTAATTGGATGAACACTGACACTCACATTTCTCTTCTCTCCACTTTATGGTCCAGAGAATAAAAGCTGAATATGGGTCTATACCGTAGGGGAGCGTCCTGTCAGTTACACTAGGTAATATAACGGCAGAGCTTATGGGAATGCAGGGTGGAAATAGGCTGTATCATTCCTGTGTAGGTGGCAACTAAGTGAATGTGGTGTTATTTGCTGGACTGTGCAATCCAGCATTGTAACCTTACACTCACTCAAATCAGTCCGCGTGCAAACACCGATGCTGGATGCCTTGTTTAACTCCTGGTCTCCTTTTTTGTGTTCTTTCTCTTCTCTGTGCATGTCTGGACAGAATGACCAAGTGTGACATAAAGAACTACCTGGAGAAGATCTATAACGTCCCCGTAGGAGCAGTCCGCACCAGGATACAGTTTGGTGAGTGTCCTCACTGCTTTGCACATGCAGAAAGCCATTACATTTACAGAACTCTGAGTGGTTGACACTACCTCCATGACATTATTTCTCATAGACTAAAAGTACGATTGGACATAGCTCACAGGTCTTAATAAACTGAGATCCGACCTGTGACCCGAGTGTGGGCCAAATGTATTTCGTCTAATTTAATCCCGTTGTATTGCCACCAATCCAGGATCTGGATGCCAATATGTCTAACACCATCAAAGGAGAACAATTATTCTTTGACATGAAATGGAGATTAGGAAGTGAAGTGCCGGAGTAATTGCATATTGCTACTTTTTTTATTTATCTTGTACGTATCCCTGTAAGGCCAATTGTATGCCGCAAATGTTTTGGTTCTTCAGGCCTGAAGTGATAACTCCAACCTGTGGGTGAATTAACTGGAGCGGTCTGTGCTGCCACATGGGTTTGGCTTTATCTTTGTTTTCCGGTACAGAATGTATTTTATTTGTTGCATCACATTGAGACGACTGGAGAATAACAAAAACAATACACGCAGGCATTATTGCATGAGTCATGACTATGAAAGCTCGGGGTTGGACGATCATTACACACATCATAACTGTACGTCTGTGTAGGGACGTGGAGCCCGTCCAAACTGCTGAGAGAGGGCGTTAAGGCTGTGGTGAAAACACTTGATTCATGGTATGCAATACCAAGCCGCAAATATTTCATCCAAATTAAAATCCTAAAGTTGTACTGCAGCTGTTGTGAGTAAATCGAGCAAGGGGTGTATGCACACACACACACACACCTATACACACACACACACACACACAAACACACAGTCTCCGTGTGCTGAGCTCTGAACTTCCACCGTGAACTAAACTGCCTCAGCAAACACTGTGATGTATATGAATAGTTGATTTGATAATTTAATCAAAAGAAAGGTAACTTTCAAGCAATTTCCGGCAATAACAAATTATTATCCGACATCGATATCAAATTCTGTTGGAATTTGATATAAAACTATTTTATACAGTTATACTAGACGACTCCCCACCGCCCAATATTGAAAATATACTGTTAAATAAGTGTTTGTCAATGCGTACAGTCCCGTCTTTATTTAAAATGTGTCTTTGAAGTATCAAACATTCACTATTTGTAGCCTTGAATGTTGGCTGTCAGAAGTTATAAGTATCTGTGGTCAACTTTCATTCATTTTCCAGCCGATTCTAGCGAACGCTTCACAGTAGAAAATAGAAGCATCGAGTCAAACATCTCAAACTACTCCAGCAGCGTAATCCCCCGATCACGATCCATCCGAATGCTCAGTGACACTTATTGTCTCTCAAAAGTATTGCTCAATGCAATTGCCTCGGTCTTCCCATTGACGTGCAGCAGCGGGAGTGTTTTCCAGCGGCTGGCCGCGGTAGTTGTTAGCGTGCCTGACTCTCCTTTCCCCCGAACACACACAGCTGCTTATCGGACAATCTGCTGCAGCAGCATTCCAGCCTCCAGCTGTCCCAGGACACTCCACGCTCCCTCCACACAAACACGTACCATTCACTTGCAGCTTCAGGGCTCTAAGTGCCCCCCCCCTCCCCTCCTGCCCCCTTGTCAAGGATGATCACAGAGCCACGGTGTTATATCATTGACTTAATATTCCTCTGTACTTTTTATTGGGCGAGGAAACCGCTTACGTTGGCATAGACTGATTTTAGGGTCCCTCTAGTCGTAAGCTTTTTGTAAGTTCATGGGAGAACAGAAGTAGAGGACATATAGGTGGCTTGATGTTGGAGAGGCGTTGACGGACGTGCTGAGAAGAGTCGGCACAACAGCTCCTTCTGTGCTGCGCCTGAAGGGCCACGAGGAGCCCCCTCTACCTCTGGAGGAGGGAGGACGAGAGAGAGGCACCTAGCTTAGCGTAGCCGACGCTGTTTATTACAGTTGTGTCATTAAAAGCGAGGGGAAAAGGAAAGCAGTGAACTGTGGGGCGACGGAGAAGAAAGGGCGGCTCGGGGCCCCCGGTGCTCCAGAGGTGCGTCAGAGAAGGTATCCCTGTCTGCGTCAGGAGTTCCACTCCACTGGCAACACAAAGTCGGCAGCGGGTGGAGGAACGCAAACGACCCTTTCTTCCCTCCATGGGCGGCAGGGGTATTTTGGAAGGAGTTGCCATGGTTACCCCTCCGGCCTGGGATTTGTAATGCGATAGCCGGCTGCCAAACCGCAATCTCAAAGTGGGAGAAATTGTGCTTGCGTTTGCGAGTGTTGCATGAAAGCTCTGTCTGTATGCGTTGGGAAAGGCCCGTCATGTGAATGAAGAGAAACGCTTCTGCTTCTGAGTGTGTGTGTGTGTGTGTGTGTGTGTGTGTGTCTCGTGTGTTTGTGGAGGGACAGGTCAGTGTCCTACCTTGCTCGTTCAAAGGTTATAGCAGTTCCCTGTGGATTCCCTCAGAAATCAGGAACACACAGACACACACACACTCTTCGTTACCTTTGTCTCCCACCCACACATGGGCCTCCTGTTAGCCGGGGGGGGGGGGGGGGTTTACAGCCCAATGCTCAGGGCTTTCCCTGAGCATTGGGGCTGCCTGACTAGTGATTACCAGCTACATATATATATATATGACACACAGACACACACAAATGACTCATTACATCGGTATGGTTCCCTTGTTATTCATGTCATAAACTGTTCCCATGGCGATGCAGTCACACGGAGAGTTGACTTGACCACCAGCGTCTCTTTGAGATCCGAGTTCTGAGGCAGAGATGAAACGTTTGATGCTGCGGTCGGTAGCCATCGTTGATAGTAGCGTAATGTAAAGATTGAGGCACCTGTGTGAAGTGCTTTTAAGTTTATTTGAAGCCAGACTCCTAGCCTACACACACACACACACACACACACACACACACACACACACACACACACACACAAACAGAGCAGCTCCCAGAGCCCCCTGTCCTCCAGACTTGCAGAGGTCTGACAGGAGAGAGGATGATGTCATCATCCTCTCCAGCTGGGGAAGAGTTTAACCTGCAGTCAACAAGATCACGCTCTGCTTTACCACACACGTACACACAATATATTCTCTGTTCTACAGGGAGATTAACAACAATTAAAGAGGAATTCAACATAATGTGATTATTGCACAGATAAATAGATGTCATTTTTAGATTTAGTCATTGTTTCCTAGCGGTGGTTTTAAAAAAAAAAATAGATTATTCATTTGGGCGAAATGACATCAGAAAACAATGACAAATCAGTGTTACCTAGAGTCCTAGATGACATCATCAAATGTCTTGTTTTATTCAACCAAAGGTTCAAAACTCGACTACCCAAAATATTCCGTTACCGTTAATGATGGGACAAACGCTGGAACGATCAAATGTGCATTTCTGCTTGAAAATTGACAAATGAGTACTTAAATATAAAGTAGTTGCCATTTCATCGTCTAATCGACTGATTGCAACTCTGATAGCAATCATGAAAAATGTTCATAGATTTAAAAAAACACTAAAGCAGTACTGCACACTCATTTGCAACATCATCCACCGAGACCCAAAACAACTAGAGAAGCTACCTCAGTGTAGAAGCAGTAAAGCTCCAGTTGACACTTTTCCATCATCGTCACAGTATATTGGCCAACCCAACTCTCACCATATTCATAAATGTCACCATCGTCACTTTGTCCCGCTGTCTGCTGTCTCACAACCACAATTTGCTCACGTTTAGTCATTCCTGTTTACCAACAAATGCAGTACCTGCTGTTCTGTGTTTCTCAGGCTCCAACAAGAAGAGGAATCATCTCAACCAGAAGGTGAAGCAGCCGGACTATAAAGTAGCCTACGTTCAGCTGGTGAGAAGACACACGCGTACACTCATCCTCCCAGTCTTTTCGGGTTGGCGTGTTGTTTGAGTAGCGTCAGCTCAGTGACTCCTGTTCTGTACACAGTGGGAGGTGGAGACCCCCCCCCTTCCACAATCACTTTCTCTCTCCAACACACCCAACCCTCTGTGTGTTTTTTTTCTTATTGTGAGGGCGGCATTATTAAACACAACACTCAGGGGGAAAGGGCTTTTTAGGGGCCTTAAGCCTTCAGCTTTTGTGCCATGAGCTAATTTTGAAAGCGGGACTTGCCGGGTGAGGGAGGTGAGACGGGTTAGTTGAGCCCCCAGGGGCCGGCAGCCTTTTGAAGGCGAGCTCTCGGACAAATGCAGGTACGAACAGACATACGATAAAAGTGAAGCATTTTTAACAAGCGCTGTTCCTTCACCTTCCATTGCTCAAGTGTTGTCATGAGGGAATCCTCACACAAATCACCCTACCTCACGTCTCTCTCCTGTGTGGTTCACACACTCTGGCTGGCCCCCTTGAGAAAGCATCAGTCTGGGTTCTTTCAGGGCCCGAGGGTGAAAGGTCGTCTTTGGTTACGTGCCAGACTTATTACAGGAAATATTGAGATATGTTTATCATCTGGTGTAGCTCTCCATTCTGTGCTCATGTGCAATAGAAGGAATGTGAGCAATCGTGTGCACTTGGTGTGTGCGTGCGTGTTTGTGTTTCGAAGGGACACCCAGACTCCCTCATTGCATCACAGCTGTTGCCTTCACACCTGTGTTTGAGGTGAGCGTTGGGTCAGGAAGGCCCATTCCCTGCACGTCTTGACACATGTTTGAAGTCTGTTAGTCTTTGAAATCAAACAAACCTCCTCAAACTGTTTTAATGCGCCTTTGATGCAGACGTGAAAAGCAAGGGGCCTTTGTTTTGGTGCCTGCCGTTTTGATCTCGCCCAGACAAATCAACAGCGGTGTAGACGCTTGTTTACGCCGCGCCGCCCACCCAGCCATCAATCTTGAAATGGATGAATAATGAAAATTGTCTAAACACGACATTTGAAAGAGGATACATAATTGAAGCTTGATGCTTCTGTCTCACCTGATGCACACGACGGTGATGGGTGTGAGGATGCAGAACGACACACCTTCACACACACATCTGTGACATGTGTCCCAGAGGACCTGTGTTTTTCCTTGAGTGTCATTCGCTCTGTAGTCGCAATCACGTCGCGGTTTTCTGAACGTCGCGGTTTTCTGAAGTCACGCTCATTTGATGGTGAGCAGTGGGTCGAAATGCTCAGATGCAGGCTCTCTTTCTGCTTAAAATGGCTTGATATAAAACCGAATATCCGGCCTGTTTCTCTGGCAGGTTTTTGGAAAAAAACATTCTCTCGCTCAACTCTCTTTCCTACCTCGCTCTCTTTCTTGTGTAAGCACTCGCACAAAGCCCCCAGAAAACCCTCCTTCCTTTTGCAGCGGTGGGTAGAAAACAAGATTGTTCCTAATTGACTCCACATGTGGGAGAGTGTTCTGTGGGTCGATGCTCACACCGCGGTCCCCCCCGTTCTACCCTCATCCTCCCCTCTCCCGCCTCTCTCCCCTGCTCCCTCCATCAGCTAATATTGCAGCAGTAATACTCTCCCTCTCTCATTCCTTGCTCTTTGTTTGTGGTTGAAGGGAGGCCTCCCGTTAGAGGGGTTCCGTGACTGCCATTTTCCTCAGACTTACAGGGGGGACCCCAGTAACGGGGCAAGAGATAGCGTCTGCATGTGTGAAATGTGCACGGTGTGTGGGAAAAGTGTGTGTGTGTGTGAGGGGATCACACGGGGCTGGTGGGTGGGGGTCGGGGGAGGGTTGACTAAGGGTATGAAGGAGTCATGCCAGAGCAGGGAGGTCCAGAGACGGGGTAAAGCGATCAGTGGGAAGGGGAAGAGGATGTGTGTTAGTGTGTGTGTGAGAGTGACAGAGGGGGGCTCAGGGTGGTGGTGCAGGTACTGGGGTGACAACAACAGCAGTACAAAATGAAAGTCTTGTCAGACTGCTTTCAGGTCTGGCTGCACATCAATGGGGCTGGTTTCATGCACCGCTAGGACAGGCCGAGTCCAAAAGGGCTAACTCCAACCGCTACGCTCAGGGTAACGCTTGTTTCCGCAGTTGACTCATACTGTTCCATCTGTTTGATGCTGTAAAGGGAAATCCAAATCTGCATTGCACTTTCTGACCTCTGTTGTAGACACTACTTCACGTACAGTAGGTGTAGTTAGGTTTCGTGACTGGTTCGCGATGCCTTTCCGTCATATCTTCCTGAGGTTTTTAGGAATATTCTTGTATGTATAAAGCACATAAAACCAGTAAAACCTGCGCATTTTTTGCAGCGAATCCTCTTTCAAAGTCGACTTGCATGTGCCTGCTAGAGAAGAAGGCTTTTTTTTTTTTTTTCTGCAGCTAACCATGTTCATAACGCATGTCAGACCCTGTGGTTTACCCTCATTAAATTATCTTGGGCCATCTCACAGCTGAAGTGCATTGTGCCACCATTTCCAGTTAAACCTTGCTTCCATCTGAAGCCTTCGAAACCCAATCTGGTGCTTTTCATAAAAGAGAAAGCGGTGCACTTCTGAAATTATAGTCATTTCTAAATGTTTTCAGTCATTGTTCTGCAGCATTATTATCAGTCAAACATTTACGATACAGTCCTTTCCGCCTGGCATGCGACTGGAAATGCTGTGGTGAGTTTTGGTCAGAGGAGGAGTTATTCTCTGTCTTTTGGAGTGGCAGCTAGTTTGCTTTGCTTTGCTTTCTGGTGCCAGCTGCAGCACTTCAGTGGGCTGAGTGCTCCGAGTGCATGTTGAAAGCTCCCAGAGGGCGACGCTGTGAATATATGAATGGGATGCCTACCGGTCTCGGCTTTTCTGAATGATCCAGATCAGTGCCACGTTGTGCTGTAAAAGTAAAGAAGCATGCTGGAAAAGTAACGACGTCCAATCAGCAGATTGTCTACAGCTGGTCGAATCTGACGGCATGCTGTATTTCAACATTGCTTGCAGGATTTTGTAAAATCGCTTTTATTTTTTTAAATTAATTTAAATGTCATTAGCATTTCTTTGGTTGAACCGCCCTTGCATTACAGGGGGCAATGTTGAAAGTACTTTATTTAATAATTGAATAAAAGAGGTGTATTAGCTGGTAGGTGAAGCTTCTCCATCGTTTCCGAGGAGGAGGAGGAGGAGGAGGAGTGTTCGCAACCATTTAGCTTCAATATCCACGCTAGTTAACCGTTGTTTGACAGTCCGTATACACCTCGCTTGGGAGTCTGTAAGCATCGTCGACGGTAGTGAGAGTAGATGATGGAGGGAAAACTTTGCAGCAGAAGGGAGAGCAGGCACACAGATGGCCCAAGGTTTTGTCACGATGCCGACCTTTAGTTGTCATGAAGTGAGCAGTTCGTTTTGTTTACACATAAATGAATGATGTCATTACTTTGGTAGTAGTCACGATCTACCACCCAGATCCATTTACGCATATCTTAAATGCTTTAAATATGCATTTCAAGAAGTTGTTTTATTTACTTAAGCGACAAACAAACTTAAACTCTGACATTTTTTTAGCGTTTTCTGTTCTTGTGTAGACTGTGTAGACTTCTTTCTGCTTCTTTCTCCACCCCCGCTCGATCCACAGGGAAGGCATCACTCTGAGGGAACGAGAATGGGGGGAGAGAGACAAACAAACAGAGGGAGCGACTGAGTGGCAAACATGGAGGAGTTGTGACACAGCTGAAAAGGGGGGAGAGCGCGAGAGAGGAAGAAACAGCTGTATTGAGAGTGATTATGAGAGGGAAGCTGTGGCCAAGTCTGGCTCTCCTCTCTGTTTGACTGACACTAGATGGCAACGTTTGGCTGTTCAGCTTCTCTCTCTCTCGCCTCCCCTCATCTCCTATCTGTTATTGACTCCTTGTTGCTCAACAATAGACCCTCCGGGGTTGTGTGTATATGTGTGGCTGTTTGTCTATGTGGCTAGGCTGAGGGGTGGTGGTGGTGGAGAGGGGTACAGGAAAAGAGGGGGTGAAAACCCCCAGGATCCCCCTCATCCTCCCGATCATGTTCTCCACATGTTCCGACCCCGGCTCTCTGGAGCTGGAGGTGCTGAATCAGGCGGTCGGGCCGAGGGGGAAATCTGGCTTATCTGTCTGGAATTTTATTATTTTTCAACCGTATGGATCATGAAGGCTCCCACTCTCCTTCCCGCCCTCCTTCACACGGGCTTTCCTCACAGCATTTTCTGTCTTGTTTGCCGCTCTGCTTCCTTCCCTTCCCCGTGCTGCCTCACCCTTGCTTATCACGCCAATTAACATTTTTAACTTCTGCCACAATTCCCCCAGTGCTTTTTATTATCCTCTGTCTGTCTCGCTTTTCACTTTAACATAGAGCTGGACAGTTAAACACGTGAAATTTGCCATTTCATTTCATTCCACGAGTAATTCTTACATGACAATGTTTCTCCTGTATGCACGGCTGCTTGTCGTACATTTCAGTATTTGAAACTCTACTTTTCACAGCAAAGGGCATCCTCTTATGCTATTCCTTGTAGTTGAAATACGTTTTAAACGATTATAATGTAACTGTTATTATTTATTGATAACGTGAGCTATCCTCTTCTAATAACATGTGTCGTATTCATTTAAACGAACCGCTCCGGACTGTTGGTGACGTGACCCTGTGATGCTTTTACAGGAGTGAGCCGAAACAAAAACACCCAATATAAAAGAGAGACATTGCAGCAGTGTCATGGTGAAAACAAACATTGCATTACATAAAAATAACTATCAATAAAACCATTCAAAGAAAATGTATCCAACACCAGCATTGTGCTCATACTTGATAACGGGTCATGTTTTTGTCTAACTTAATGATAGAAAGGCGCTGAGTCAGAAACACATACTGCACATTAAAGGCAATGTCCTGCTCCCCAGTGAATCCCCTGAGATCTCATCACAAAAACACAATGTGACGAAGCTATCAAGGCCAAGTACACTTTATCAGAAGATCGAACAGAACATCTCTGCTCTCCAACTGCACAAACTAGAGCCTTGTTTTTTGCAACACTATGTCCAGTGTGCGCGTGTAACACAGTCGGTTGCAACATTTTTATTACATGTAGAAGTGTGAGAGAAAAATGAAGCACGAGTTCGAAGTGAGAAAATCCTGATTTATCCAGAGTCATGCAGCCCTACTTTCACTTACATATATCTGTCAGCATTCTAGGCGTATAAATCTTCGGAAGGAAGGAACGGGCTGATACGCTAATTAGTGTGTGTTCATATATACACACGTGTGGGCGTGTGCACACACATGCATGTATGCCGGTGGTGAGCCTAATAAAAGGAGAAGCTTTTCCTGGCAATCAAGCGTCGCTGAAAGCCCCCCCCCCCCCTCTATCTCCCTGTGTGTCTCCTGATTTCACTCCTTCACAAAATTCACCCCTAAGTAAAATCCTGTGTGAGAGTGTATGTGTAAGGTTTCATAAGAGCTCAGTGGAGAGAGAACATGAATTATAGAGAGCAGAGCAGGGTCTTAACCATCCGGTTTGGAATCTCACACGCAAACCCTTTCTTTTTTGAACGGCTTCAGTCGAGGCTCTGTGTTTCTTTCTCACGCGTTTTGACTCTTTACGCTCGATTCCGCTTTAATGACATGACGTGACTATTGCCGCGGCAAATGTTGATCAGAGATGCACATCAAGAAAAACAAAGCGGGACAAGTGTGTCTGTCGCTACGTCTCTTTCACCGTCTTTCCTTTTGTCGCTTTCGATTGATTCCTACTTTATATCTCTGCAGCATCTTCTCTCATCACACTCATTTCCTCCCACATTTCGTTCAGGTTCCCCCCCTCTATTTAGATAGCCATGGCAACACACACGCATTCCAACATGCGCGCACACACGCACACACACACACACACACACACACACACACACACACACACACACACACACACACACACACACAGCACGAGTGCTCGTAACCTTTCTTGATTACCCCTGACCTCCAGAAATGACACAGCTGCCACTTTGATCAGCCAATCACCATGCGGTGCCACCCAGGTTCTAAGCAGAGCTGCCACTGGCCTGATGAAGCCCTCTGATAGGCTCCTGCTGATGCATTTCCTGTTTTGGTATGCTTCTTCATTTTTTTTATTTTCTCCACCAGCTGGTCCCCGCATTCCTCAGTCGGGAAGGGGGCAGGGGCAATGCCTGCATGTTTATGTTGCATGTGCATGTAGGGTCAAGCGTATGTGTTTTTGTGTCAGGGTCTAAGTGTGTGTGTTTGTCTTTGTCTTTGGTAGCCTATATAGTTGGGTCTTGGGACGAGAGGGGGCGGGGTTGGTGGAGGAGATGCTTGAAATTGCGGGGGGGGGGGGGGAGGGTACGTGAGGGTTGTTTACATGCGTTGGAGAGAGAGAAATGGGGTGCATGGGGGGTTGGTGGGGGGGTGACATAGATGGAGGGGATAATGATGGTGAACAGCTGTTTGTGTGTGTGTAATGGGGGTGGGTGGTTAAGGCGGGCGAGATTTAGGTGTGATTTAAGGTACAGGGGTTGTGTTGTCGTCGAAGACAGAAGGCGTAATGATTCACCGTTTGGTATTATTGTTAATATGGGCAGATTTGGTCGTGTTATTCTTGCCTGTTGTCGTTTGTGTTGTTGTGATCCTCAGTGTCCAGTTCAAGACCAGATGGATGTAAACGTCTCTGTGGGTGGCTGGGTGTGTATTTAGATGGTGATGATCTTTTCCTGCTCTGTTACAAGGGTCCAACGTCTCCAGTAGCAGACATGTCCAGACATGAAAACTACCAAGCACACTTTCTCACACACACACTCACACACACAAACACTTTCTCACTCACACCCTCTGTTTGTCTCTGGGCAGAAGTATGTACGTATGTATCACTGGACGCCCTGCACTAGTATGTCAGAGGGTCCCAAAAGATCCTAAAGTATTTTCAGTCGACACCAGAGCCGGTGTTCGCCCACCTGCCTGACTCCTGCTCCTTGCTCTTTGTCACAAAACGCATGTACGCATTCGGGCTGGGAATCCTTAGGTACCACACAATTACTTTCAAGTATTTTTTCTCAATGTATGACCACATTAACAAAAGCATAATTGTCAATATCTTTCATAAAATCTGATAAAAACTCGCTACTCGGATAAGGTATTGGCGCATACTACATACCAATACAATGCAGTACTTCATTTTAAAACAAAGTGCACTAATGCTTCACTGCAAGGAACTGTTCCTATGCGTAAGGCTGTAACTACACATCCCTTCTTTGCTAAAAGTGGACGCACACACACACACAGTTTATGCAGTTTGATGTTGTAATTATATTGTAAGGTTTAGAAAAGTGCGCTGCTTCATTTTTAGAACAGTGACTGAGAAACGGCGTCTAAAGGTATAATCCTCAAAATATAATGAAGTCAAACTCCAGTTCGATTTATGGTCTGCATTTTTTTATGCAGTATCCATTCAATGTGTTTACATTCTGTACTTCCCTTTCTAGATAGTAGTTCTTGTTGGTTGTGGCAGAGTCCGCCATTCCAGTGATGGATTCAGATTGCCTCTCTAAGCACGAGGAATTCACAGGAAAACAATGCATTCATGTTATCCAGTGTAATTGACCCATCGGTAAGCCCCGCCCCCCGTCCCCCATCCCTGCTCCGTCAAACTGTCAGAGCCACCATGGAGCCCACACTGTCACGAACTACACTCACTGCACTCACTTTTGGAAACACGAGAAAGTGATGTCAGGTCTACAATATGCATTGGTAGGATGCCGATTTGAATCAGCAGTGAAAAAGATAAAGATAGAAGCTGAAGCTTCCAGATCACTGTGTAAAAGTGAACCTGACGATTGAGACAGAAGACAATAACATTAAGGAACACTGTTCCCAAGAAGTCGGGTTGGTCTTTATTCACACAAGCATGTGTGTACTTCAGTATACCTTCAGTAGCTAGCGTAGCATATAAGTGCTAATTCAATTCAATTCAATTTATTTTTGTATAGCCCAAAATCACAAATTACAAATTTGCCTCGGATGGCTTTACAATATGTACACATTTGACATCCTCTTGTTCCGGGACCCTCACACCAGAACAGGAAAAACTCCCCCAAAGAAACCCCTTTAACGGGGAGGAAAGAGGAAGAAACCTGTGGGAGAGCAATAGAGGAGGGATCCCTCTCCCAGGATGGACAGAAGTGCAATGATGTCATGTGTAGAACAGGATAGTGAATTACAACACATTCAATTTAATTACAGCACATTCAATGTATGACACAACCACGACAGGAGGCAACACCTGGTCCAGGTAAACCCGGATACACAGGAACCAGTGAGGCGAGAAAGCACAGAGACTCTGGTGAAGAAGCAGGTCAATAATGTGCATTAATGGTATCGGTAGTATGAAATAGTAATGTGAGTAATAATAAAAGTGATATTAGCAGTTGGAGTCAGCAGGGCCATGGTAGGAGGAAGGACCAGGGTCCAGATGAAACTGCGGTCATGGGAACCTGTGAGGCGAGAAAGCACAAGGACTCCGGGGAAGAGACAAAATCAGTACTGTGCATTAATGGTATCGGTAATATGATTAATAATGTTAATAATGAAGATCGTAGTAGGTGTCAGCAGGGCCATGGATGGTTGAAGAACCAGTGTCCAGATGAAACTGCGGTCATGGGAACCTGTGAGGCGAGAAAGCACAAATACTCCGGGGAAGAAGTAAAGTTAGTAATGAGCATTAATGGGACATCAATGCATACGCACGGAGGTGAAGAAGAGGAGGAGAGAGGTGCTCAGTGTAGGAAGTCCCCCTGTAGTTTTTGCCTATACCAGTTTGTCCATGGGCCGGTCCAAGGCAAGCCAGAGCCACCCCTAACTATAAGCACTATCAAAGAGGAAAGTCTTAAGCCTACTCTTAAATGTGAGTGTGTCTGCCCCCCGGACTGAAACGGGAAGCTGGATCCACAAAAGAGGAGCTTGATAACTGAAGGCTCTGGCTCCCATCCTACTTTTTAAGACTCTAGGAAACACAAGTAACCCTGAATCAATGGATTGCAGCTCTCTAGTAGGGCAGTATGGTACTATAAGCTCTTTAAGATATGATGGAGCCTGACCAATTCGGGCTTTGTAGGTAAGGAAAAGGATTTTAAATTCTATTCTAGATTTTACAGGGAGCCAGTGCAGAGAAGCTAATACAGGAGTAATATGATCTCTCCTCTTAGTTCTTGTTAGTACACGAGCTGCAGCATTCTGGATCAACTGGAGAGATTTAAGAGACTTATTGGAGCAGCCTGAAAATAAGGAATTGTAGTAATCTAATCTAGAGGTAACAAATGCATGAACTAATTTCTCTGCATCGCTTTGAGATAGGATGTGCCTGATTTTTGAAATATTACGTAGGTGAAAAAAGGCAGTCCTAGAAATAAGTTTTATCTGAGAGTTGAAAGACAAATCCTGATCAAAGGTAACTCCAAGATTCTTGACTGTGCTGCTGGATGCCAGTGCAATGCCATCTATAGAAACTATATCACTAGATAACTGATTTCGGAGGTGTTCTGGGCCTAGTAGAATAACTTCAGTTTTGTCTGAGTTTAACATTAGGAAGTTGCAGGTCATCCAGGTTGTTATGTCCTTAAGACACGCTTGCAGTTTAGTGAGCTGGTTGGTTTCATCTGGTTTGATCGATATATATAGTTGAGTATCATCTGCATAACAATGAAAGTTTATAGAGTGTTTTCTGATCATATTGCCTAAAGGAAGCATATATAAGGTGAACAAGATTGGTCCAAGCACAGAACCTTGTGGAACTCCATAACTGACGTTGGTCTTCATCGAGGCTTCATCGTTTACATAAACAAACTGAGATCTATCCGATAAATAGGATCCAAACCAGTTCAGTGCTGTTCCTTTGATGCCAATATAATGTTCCAGTCTCTGCAACAGGATGTAGTGGTCTATAGTGTCGAACGCAGCACTAAGGTCTAACAGGACAAGAACAGAGACGAGTCCTTTGTCTGATGCGATTAGAAGGTCATTAGTTATTTTTACCAGAGCTGTCTCTGTGCTATGATGCTTTCTAAATCCTGACTGAAAATCCTCAAATAAACTATTGTTACACAGAAAGTCACACAACTGATTTGCAACTCCTTTCTCAAGGATCTTAGAGAGGAAGGGAAGGTTAGAGATCGGTCTACAGACAGAGAGATAGATAGACTTTATTTCAGACTCAGGGTCCATACAGACAGATACATCAAAAGACAGACACAAACAATAAAAGTACATTGGCCTAGCAATGCCTTACAAAGAGACAGCTGTACCAATGTCACCACAGCTGGGACTGGTAGCGTGTGGTGCTAAACCTTATGTTGGTTAAAACAAGTGATCCCATTTACAGAGTCATTCAGTCTACAGATGAATTTGTACATGAAATTTCTTAAAACTGTTTGGAAAGTGTTTACTCGTGCAGCCACAAACATTTCATTAGCACTACTCCACTACACGTCATTGTACGCTACTTGAAGTCTCTGTAAACTCTTTTTTTTGTAGTTTGACCACAAGTGTGCAGTGTAGAGTGGAGTACAATATGCTCTGAACAGAGACATCTTCACTCCATCTGTACACAGACTAAACTTGCGTGAGAGACTGTTTGCTTGTGCATACATCATATGACATTGCCTGGAAATGTCGTTATCATCGGTCATGTGTTCTGTTAAAAAATGACCAAGATATTTTACTTCACTACTGACACCAAGATTATTGTCAGACAATTTGAAGTCAGGGAAGTTTAGACATTTGTCCTCTTTAGTTCTACAGATCAGGATAGCACTCTTACTGGCGTTGTATTTGATGTCATGTTCCACACCATACACAGTACATATAGTGAGGAGCTGCTGAAGACCAGCGCTAGAAGGACTAAAGATCACCAGATCATCTGCATACATGATGTGATTAACCAGAGTATTTCCAATCATGCACCCAGTATTACAGGCTTTCAGTTGCTTGGACAGATCATCAATATACAGATTAAACAGAATTGGGGACAAAATTCCCCCTTGTCTGACACCATTGCTAACCCCAAATGGGGCTGACACACTTTTACCCCATTTTACTTGCATACTCTGGTGCGCATACCAGTAAGCCAGAATTCTCACTATGTATGTGGGGACACCTCTTTGGCTCAGTTTAAAAAATAATTTTTAAGGTAAGGTTACTCTATTTGTGGAAAGATTGGTCGAGGGCAGGAGATTATTAATGTTCTCTCTAATAATTATAATCTTATCATTAAAGAAGTTCATGAAGTCATTGCTACTGAGGTCTATAGGGATACTCTGCACAACAGAGCTGTGACTCTGTCAGCCTGGCTACAGTGCTGAAGAGGAACCTGGGGTTGTTCTTATTTTTCTCTATTAACGATGAGTAATAAGCTGCTCTGGCATTACGGAGGGCCTTCTTATATGTCTTAAGACTGTCTCGCCAGAGTAACCGAGATTCTTCCAAGTTAGTGGAACGCCATGTTCTTTCAAGTTTTCGCGATGTTTGCTTTATACCATTGTTGGGAACGTAAAGGAGCATGTTTGGGTTGTCAGCATCTAAGAAACTAAATTCTTGTGGGGGGGGGTGTGTGTGTGTGTGAGCAAGGGGGGGGGAGCGAGGGAACAGCTCAGTGACATGTGACGTGGGGACGTGGTGACGTCTCTCATGCGTGAGACCCAAAATGGTGGATAGCCAACAAGGAGACCCGGCGTCTACATGTGGTAGCAGCTGTTCAGCACGTAGCTAGATTAGCTCAAAGCTATATGTGTGTGTGAGTTAGTAAAAGGGAAAGGAACCCAAACAAAATGAAATAAAACAAGCGATTACAATCCTCTGCGCCGCGCAGGAGTACGGAAGATTGCTCTCTCAGCCAGGGGAGAGAACAGCGACTCTTTGCCTCAGCCGGCGGTTCTGACCTCCTGAACTGATGAGACGCAGCTTCGATCTCACTAGGCGGCTCGCTCAGCACAGATCACAGTAGCATGGAATCCACGCTACTTCGACACAAACTCCCAACGATCTCAGCGATAGTTAGTGTCGGCGATTATTAAGCATACACCTCGTTATAAAAATGAACAGTACTTTAAGCACGTAAACAAGATAAAATAAACACAAATGAACTCTCTCTAACTCTGCCCAGACTCCATTTTGCCTTACGGCTACGATTCAATCGTGGTGATTGAGGGGAGTCTTCTGGGGGGTTTCTCCTGGGCTTCGGTGGGTTCAGCCTGCGGCGTCGGAAGCCGTGTTTCTCTCGGTAGGAGAGAATCGCTGTCGTCTGGATAAGGGAGTTTCGCGTCCTTATGGCCGGAGCAGACGAGGCGCTTGGTGGGGAGTGGAAGCTCTCTGCCTCTCGTTCTGAAGAAGTCTGGCTTCTCCACTTCTGCAGGATTCAAAGGGTTCGCTTTGTGGATGCGAACAAAGATAAAATAGACAGTTTGGTGAATTCGGCCAGCGAATATAACTGAAACCTAGGATTTTGGTTAAAAGGAGGAACAACGTTGCTGCGTGCCTCCTTCTACCCTGGAGGGATTGGTGGAAAAGCATTGAGGTGGGGGCTACAGGTAGTTTTGTAGAACAGTGGCTGAACCACAGGGGTCCTGGTGCTGTCTTGGCTCTCGGCCAATGAGATTGCAGCGGTGCATTCAGGTGACTTCAGGAACCCATAGTTTTTGGGGGGGAGGAAATTTACACCCTAATGTGAAATTCCTTCAGAGGAGGTTTGGTGCTCATCAAACCACAATCAGGATGAAACCGTTGCTTGCAAAAGGGAAGGCCTGACTCTTTGTCCCACAGCACATGTTGAAGCCATATAATCAGACCCCAACACCATGGAGCGAACCTCCTTCGTTTTACTAACTTCTTTTTTAAAGGAGCAATAGAGTCTAGTGTCCTTCTCAGTGAGCTTGTAGCACTGTCGACAAGATGATCAATCTGGGTAGGACTAAAGTTAGCACAGGAGTCCTCTGTTATATTGAAGCATGGTATCGAGTTAAATACAGACGGAATCGCTTCTTTAAATTGAGCTACGGCACCATCAGATAGACATCTAGTGTAGTAACTCTTGCTTAACGGTGTACACTCCGTTAGTAAGAATTCAAAGGTTATTAGATAATGATCCGACAGAAGAGGGTTCTGTGGATAGACTATTAAATCTTCTATGTTAATGCCATAAATCAGAACCAGGTCGAGTGAGTGGCTTTCTGTACATTCTGACAGAAACCAATCGAATCTAACAATGAGATAAATGCAGTACTGAGGCTATTGTTCTCGACATCCACATGAATATTAAAGTCACCTACAATAATTACTTTATCTGTTTTAAGGACTAGACTTGATAAAAACTGAGAAAATTCTGATAAAAATTCCGAATACGGACCTGGGGCCCGGTACACTATAACAAATATAACTGGCTGTATTATTTTCCAGGTTGGGTGTGAAAGACTAAGAACCAAGCTTTCAAATGAGTTGTAGTTTAGGTTTAGGGGTTAATAATAGGCTAGAGTCAAAGATGGCTGCTACTCCACCTCCTCGGCCGACGCCTCGAGGAATGTGAGTATTGATATGACTTGGAGGAGTTGATTCATTTAGGCTGACATATTCATCATTACTCAGCCAGGTTTCAGTAAGACAAAATAAGTCAATATGATTATCTGATATTAGCTCATTTACGAGTACAGCTTTAGATGACAAAGATCTGATATTTAAGAGTCCACATTTAATTATCCTATTTTGTTGTACTGTTGCGGTAGTTTTAACTTGGATTAAGTTATTTTGTTTAACTCCTCGATCGTTTGTTTTTGATTTAATTAATTTAAGTGGCTGTGGGGCAGACACAGTCTCTATGTGGTTTTGCGTGAGTAACTGCTCTAATGGAAGCTCAGAGGAGTGTGTGAGACTGCAACTCTGCTTCCTGGTCTGATCTCTGGGTTGTCATGTACCAGGTCCATACAGAAACTGGGTCAGATTTGCAGAGATGAGATCTGCTCCATCCAAAGTAGGATGAATGCCGTCCCTCCTCAGCAAACCAGGTTTTCCCCAGAAAGTGTCCCAGTTATCTACGAAGCCCACATTGTTTGCTGGGCACCACCAAGACAGCCAGCGGTGGAACGATGACATGCGGCTAAACATTTCATCATTGGTCAGATTCGGGAGGGGGCCAGAGAAAACTACGGAGTCCGACATGGCTTTTGCGTATGAACACACAGATTCCACATTTACTTTAGTGAGCTCAGAGAGCCGGCTGTCATTCCCGCCGACGTGAATAACAATCTTACTGTATTTACGGTTATCTTTAGCCAGTACTTTCAGGTAGGACTCAATGTCGCCTGCTCTGGCCCCGGGTATACATGTAACTGTAGCCTCTGGTTTAGCTAACTTCACGTTTCTCAGAATAGAGCTACCTATGACCAGAACTCTGCTGGGTGCAGAAGACCCGTTTGTAACGCGAGGTGGCTGCTGGCGAGTCGAGTGCTTCGCCCTTTGCTGCTGCCTTTAATTGAACCACATTCAGAGTGCTAACGTACTCTAATACATAATATTTTAGGAATGTATACCTCCTTCCAACTTCTCCAGGTCCAGAGTTCATTCACAATCCACAAAACCAGCCTGAAAATGAATAAAACCTGAAATGATTGAATGAGAGTCGAAGGAGCAAAGCCGGATATTTGCTGGTCCCTGGTCAGAGCTGACCAAAGCTACGCTACGATTGGCCAGTCTGCGTATGAGGGCAAGACTTAGCAAAGGGTTGCTAATGTGTCGTTGATAACAGACTAGTTTACTGTTGGAATCTTAACATCGAAGCAAAGCTGTATTGAGTAGATGCCAATGCAAACCGAGCATCTTACCGCCGCTACTTCACAGTAAAAGCATTTAACTTGCAAAACACTACTTTTTATTGTGAAGCAGCCACAGAAAATGCAATTTGGTTATCAAAAATGCATCTACAAACAAAATTGCTATTTCTTTTTATTCTTTTTATATATCAATGCTGACTCGAGAATCACACGGCAGGCACATGTAGATTGTCAAATATTGTCTGTCTCCCTCATGTGGACCAAAGGCCATTCATGTGAATGACATGGAGACACACTGAAACGAACACTGCTGCAAGCCAAAGCTGACCAAGTTATTTGGCTGTGGAGGAGATGTCCTTGTAATTGGAGGGAGGACCGGGGTCCTGACCCCGAACAAACCCACGGCAGGATGCTATTGGTTAGCGGTCTACTCTCTCTGCCACTTATCTGTCTTTTACAGACGGGGATGATTTGTCCTTTCTCTCAGCTGTTATTTTGCTAAATGCCTTTCAGGCTGTCGACTGATCTCAACGGTTTGACTTCTTCACCAGACTTTTTAACATTTCTTTCATTGTATCCTGTTACGTCTTCCCATTGAGGAGGTCTGGACGGAGGGACAATAGGGAAGAGTATTGTGTGTGTGTCAATGAGATAAAGTGAGAGTGAATGTGTGGCCCACCCAGGGGCCTGGCAGAGGGAGCTGTTTACAGTCATCAGACTAGTCATCATCTCTTCTCTTCTGCCCTCTTCCATCGTCTTTCCTGCCTCTCCCAGTTTGCTCAGACTATTCATTTCTCAGTGATTGCAGATAGAAAAGCAACCAGATTTTTTTGCAATATTAGGCTAAGAAACTAAAATGTAGCGATCAACAATATGAGCACAGGATTCTCAGCAGGTCTAACCTAAGATCAACAGTTGGACTGTGTTGGAGTGGACTGATATCTTTCTGTCTTTTAGCCTTTCAGATAGGGAGTTAATACTGTGTGTTTGTTAGTATACACAAGAGTCTGAGCTTCCACACATCCCCAAACATAGAGAATTATTGGGAAACGCTCTGTTGGTTTGTTCATCTCATCAGTATAATTCAAAGCAAACCTCGTAGGTCCACTTCCAAGTCAACTGAGGTACAGTTTGTTAGAACAGAGAAGATGTGAACTAACTACAAGAAACAGCCCCAAAAACATTCTCATGAACATGTCCATTGTTTGGGCATTTTTTCCTATGATTTTATGGGTACAAGGAGACGGATGTTGATATCGGATAGCCAGCAGTTACTCATGCTTGGAAAGGCTAGCATAACAAAGTGAACCAAGGGCAAACCACAGCCTGTACTGATCACTGTCAGCCATTTCCTTCTTATCTGGTATGAAGACCAGAGATGCTAAATTATGTCAAAAAGTGCAGATAAGTTCCAAATGCGTAGTTAAACCTAAAGGAACTGGAATCAAAGTAGTTCCCCCCCCCCCCCTTGCTCCTTGGCTGCCAAAATCTGTAATCTTGTAGGATGACAGGTTGCCAAAACTCTGTCCTATAAACAAGCTACTTGTGAGTCCATCTGACTTTCATTTGCAAGCCCCGGTTCACTTGTAATTGGGCAGTGTGAACTTAAATGAACCGAAAAGAAAAATGCACAACATTTTCATCTGTGGTTAAGACCAAAGAAAACAGGCTCTCAAAGGTGTGATCACACCTTTTTAAAATCCGCGGTCTGGACTCCTCAGGCCTGTTAGGAAAGAGTGTAGTAAATGCTCTACCCTCTGGTGGATTTGAGGCGCGTAACCACCTCCAACTGGTCAAGTGGAGCTGGTTACTGGCCAACAGTAGGAAAATGGTGTCTCTTTTAATGAGCAACTCACAGCTTCTGATGTCGATGTGTACAACTGCATGAGTTGCTGAAAAAGTGCATGATATGCGTGCTGCAGTCAACATTTCCCTAGTTAAATAGGGTTTGTTCACACACACACACACACACTCTCAGCAGGGGGTTGCCCTCAGCTCTAATCCTGGTAACCTCAACGTGTGGTCTGTCCCTCTGTAGTCTGCAAGGTTTGCCTACCGTGTTGCGGTCATAATAGATTCTACCACAATGTGAACACCTCTCGGTCTCTTTTTCACCACCACACACGCACGCACGCACGCACACACACACACACTCTCTCCCCCCCCCCCCCCCAAGATGTCTCCGAGCTTCGCCACGGTTTACCCCACCGCAGCTGCCATGAGCCACGGCCTCATGAGATTTCTCACCGCGTCGTCAACACCTCGCTGTTTCAGTGTGCGGTCCAGATTTGGCCGTGCCCTCGCGGCCCCACCAACATCTGGTTGATTTTTACTGACTGCTTTGTGAATGGCACTGTCCTCAGATGCCTTCTGGATTGTCCATCAATAAAAGGGATATGTAGTTTGTCTGACAGTCTCGTATTCTCAGAACACTTGAAGCCTTTTCAGTCTCTGCGACCACATTGAGAGCTCCTCGATCAAGTGTGGTCATCCAAGAAGTCGGAGCACTTGGCCCCGACGCCTCAGTCCCATCTTATTACGCCCCACAATAACTCTAGGTGCTCAAGGTTTCGAGAGAGCACAAAATAAAAGGCTCGTAAAAGAGTCGTTAGAATGTTTTTTTTCTGATGGATTCATTTTTTTACGTTGAATAGATTATCCGAATAGAAGTCACCATAGGTAGGTTTACGTCTGTATAACAGTCTCTTAAGTAACAAAATGTTGCTTCAAACTTTTTCCATTCCAGAGGACATCAAATCTGATGCCATGGAAGCTGTCCTGTGGATTGAGGATATTCAAATATTAGGTCCAAACTTGCTACAATGGGGTTGAGTAATCATCTTTGAAAGCCTCCTTTTTGTTTTGTTTTTTATGTTCAGATTTGTAGCATAGTTCTTACTCCGTGCTTACTGTGCAGCCCATTCAGAGGCATTTAAATGCTAATTTGTAATACATCCGTCACGTGGCGATGTCTGGTCCCGGTCCCGTCCAGTCATGTCCTGTATATTTTAACTCACGGAGCAGCAGGTTGAATCAGCCTTTTGTGTCCTCAGGATTCAGCTCCAGGTCGGAAAAGCACGTGAACCGGCACCTTCCCGTTTTCATCAAAGGCATTTTAACACATCAAGCCAGAACAACTATGGCTTTCATATTCCATACTTAAACCCAAGCTGATGAACAACAAAAGAGTCGCCCCCTTCACATTTCCCTCGTATTGATTTCACATGCATTCCAAGGTTACCGGACACATTCGTCCATTCTTTCAACATTCTTCTGTTGTTTTTCTTCTTCTTTTATGAATAGAAGTCCCCCACGGCTGTGTTTGACTCACAACTGTATGCTTAGTTTGTTACAGATCAGAAGCAATGATTCAGATAGAAGACAGTTGTCCTTTGTGAGTCTCTTTCCACCTCTCGCCCGGTCTTCTCTCTTTTCACTCTGCTCTTTACCCCTTTTCCCTCTGGGGCTGCAAACAGGATAACTTAGTGCTTGTGTATGACTCCACATGGAACACACACATACACAAAAGCAGGGTTAATTTAGGGACATTGCACTGAATTTCGCTTGCACCGTAGAGGCTTCCCCCAACTATAAGTGAGCAAATGCATACCAATTAAGACGCAAGCCACTTTCTGAATGTAGCTGCTGTATAAACAACACGGGGACACCGATCGTTGCCCCCGAATTGACAGATGTCCCCAATCAACTGGTTCAAAGTCCGACAGCGGTCCCCAAATTCCTGGATGGCAGCTTGATTCAATTGGGAGCACGGTGAAGACGATGGCGTGACTGTTTTTCTCCACTTTTGTCCTTTTTGGCCAAAGCCCTCGGTCTTCTCCATAAATCACTCAATATGCACTCATACACAAACCCCCCCCCCCCTCTCACACAGACACAGGAAAGAGCGTTTTGGCTCGGAGACCGAGGGGTCATTGGCTTTGCCTCTGCTTTGGTGCGATGTATATATTTCAAACAAAAATAAGAATGCACTCTGCCGGCACTTTCTCTCACTGCGGAAATGTGTCCAGCAGACGCTTGACACACACACACACACACACACACACACACACACACACACACACACACACACACACACAGGGTGCGGCCTGCTGCCAACAATAAGACTTGTTTAACGAGTCTCGGCGCTTTGTTGATTTCAATCTCAATCTTCAATCTCTTTGTTGTTTTTTGTGAATCACCGCTCACTGAGGCCGATATCAATCTTCGCCATGTGTATACACGAGGTGTCCAGCGCTACGCCGTATAACTGGGAACTGTCATGCGACAAGGTTTGGTTGAAATTGGGTGAAGTTGGCTCACTGGTTTCGTTGTTTCCCCCCCGTTGCCAGGTCTGCTGTTTATAGTGCTTCGGTAGATCCTTTCCTCTTCCTCCTCTCCAGTCACGTCCCGCGCATCGCTGACCCCGATCTGTTTCCCCTGCTGCTACCATCTCCCCGCTCCTCGTACTCCTGCAGCAAGCGTCCCTTGGCCCGGTGCAGTGTTTGTTTTCTGGATTATGTGTTCCTCGATGACGGTGTGTGCGAGTGCAGAGAGACACAAAGGGCCTTGGCAGGGGCGTTCGGTTTCCAGGTGCATCGCTGGTGTTTGGCAGCCCTCTGGCCTGTGCCTCCTCACTGGGTCTGCACTCTTGTCTCTCTTCCTGCATTACTGCGCTCACTGGAAAAACCTCCTGTAGTTTGCAATACAGGCGTTACCGCAAGACAGGAACACAAGAACAGTGTTTTTTCTTTTGATTGAAGGTGGTGCGTGTTTGGCTGCAGCTGCTCCTCAAAGCTGGTATCAGAGAGTTTAGACAGTAATGGCCAGGTTTTAGAGAGTAACATGAATTCAGGTCTGTCTAAAGTATCGTACCAAAATAGTCATTTTTCACAACCTTTCTGCAGTCTTTGCAGGCTAAGACCCAGCCAGTCTCTCCCTCCAGGGTGTATTGTTTTCACTGAAAACCTCCAATTAGGATTAGTAAGTGACTAAGAAATGCGGTGGAAGGTGGACTGCAGCCTCTCAACTATTTTTATTTTGTTGTTTTATTTATCATTGTCTTAAATGGACAGGAACTATTCAAAATCTAGAGGGGAGTTTGAATTAAAAATACCCTTTGCAGCATGAACATTAGGTAGTTTAACAGTTTATTGTCGATTTTATTATTATGCTCATTTGCATTTCCTCCCCATTTAACTCTTCACTTCCTGTTATCTGAAGCATGTTATATGTTATGCGTTTCACATGAAGCTTCCCGTTATCAGTGTTCTCTGGCTGCAGCAAACTACACTCGTTGGATGCATGGAGACATAAGACTAAAGAGTGATTTTAAGTTGGAGTTTAAAAGTGAGCGAGTTTAAAACCAGTCTGCTGCTTCTAAAAATCGGAGAAGAAATTCTGGGAAACTATGACCTTTATACCTAAACCAAATTTGGTGCAGCCTCCATTCGGTGCTTGTCAGTCTTGTTTGAAGTATGGAGTATCTCATCACTTGTGTGCATTATAAAGCTCTAACCTGCGTATATCCAGCCAACAAGCATCCATTCCCTTATTTATCTTGTCTGTTATTTAGCTTTATAAAGATGTTATAATGTTCTGACCTGGTCGTAACATTACAAAACGCATGCAAATATGCACTTGAGAACACGCATGTATACATGCACAAGTACAATAAGGATCCCTGAGACTCCTGCTGTAGGTTGTGTCAGTCGAGCATGTTTTGGAGTAGCCAGCTCCGTTCTGTTTCTTTGGCTGAGGGAGCTTCATGTTCTCTCCTCCTTTGGGAATTAAACCATGCTATGTGGTAATTATGTGCATGTTTTTCTTGGTATTTTGGGGGTTGGAGGCAGACAAAGTAACATTCACATCAGAGCCAGACCATTCCTTCACGCCCACACACACTGACCCTAAACAAAATATTTCACATATTTAAACTGAACAGTTGATTGACAATTGTGTTCATGGAAGCAATTCATTTTATGAGGGTAGGCCCCTTTTGAATGAATTCAGAAGTGTATGACTCACATTATGACATTTGTCACCATGAAGTGGAAGCTGCTGTTTAGTGTAAACTACCACGTTAGTACCGTAATCATTTGCTCAAAATCTAAAGAGTGATAAAAATGGCACATGTAAGTGCAGTTTCATCATCAAAAGTTGAGTCATTTAAGGTCGGCAATGCTTTGCCTCCAGTTGAGACTGATAACAGTGAATTCTTGCTCCCAGGTGTCCATGGGAGAGGCTGAGAGGGATAGGCTAAGGGTATGTGTGCATGCCTGCACCCACTGACCTGTGTGTGTGTGTGTGTGTGTGCGCTCTGTACTGTAATCTACGGCGGCCTGACACAGACTACGGTTAGGCCAGTGATGCATTAGCCATGGCCAGAGATGGGTTGGTATGGAATAAATAATGGATACCATCCTTTCCCCCTGAATAAATCAAGACCAGAGAAATGGAGAGAGATGAGAGATTAAATGTGGGGGAGAGTTGGAGAAATTGAATGCCAGAGAGAAAGTCAGCGTATAACTGGAAATAGGGATATCGAGGGAGAAACAGTGTCCTGAATTCCAAATCTGTATCTCACTTCTCTTCCGCAAAGAAAAGGAAATAGTTTAAGGAAAATGCAGTTTGACGCGTTTTGAAATGATTTGAAATAGAAAATAAACAACAAATTCCTCTCATTATTAGGTAGGAAAATGGTGGTTCCTTTGCTCATTTTTCTCTTTTTTTTTTTGCCTCCCAGGCCCAGGAACAGACGTTCACCTTCCCGAACATCTTCCCAGAAAAGGAGCGGGTGGCGTCAGAGGGCTCCATGGACGAGCTGCAGGAGCAGTTCATGGAGAACGAGAAGCAGAGGCAGAAACTCGACCCCAGGAGAGGAGGGGTCACGGAGTGGTTCGGACTGTGAGGCAGCCCCCTGACCGTGAACTCTGTGCTCGTATGGTGTGGCGTGGGTGTTTCATTGGGAGCAACGTGTATTGATGCACGCCACTGTTGTGATGTCACTTCTATTTCTGTAAGAAAGAGTCACAAGTGTACAGAAGAAGGAGCATGTGTGTGGGAGACTTGTGTGTGTGTTTGTGAGGCTTCGGTCCAGTAACTCGAGCCAGAACAGAAACGCAGGAAGGAGGGGAGTGGCCCGGCTCCATCGTTCATGAAACCAGCCCATCGTACAGCATCACCATCACCTCAGATGACCTCCTCTTCTTCCTCCCCCCACCCTTCCTGTTCCACCTCCTTCTCCTTTTACCCCTCCTCTTTGACAACAGTACCTCTGCACCTTTTCTTTCTTTCTCTCGTCTTTCCTTGGGAGTTTCCTTTCCTCCTCGTGTGTCTCCTCTGCCGTCCCTCCTTCACTTTGTCCCTCGCCTACGCTCCTCTTCCTCGACCACGCTGGGGAGGGGTATGCGGTGGCATCCCTAGTAGCCCTGACTCTCAGCCAGTTGGATCAGACTACCTGGACAACCCACATCCTTTCCTCTTTTATGAGTTTGCCTTGGATTAATTGACCACTTTAGGTGAACAACAATTGAGTTGTTGTTTCAGCAAAGCAACGACATGGAATTTGCCGGAGTGTTTTATTATTTTGCGGTGGCACCTCTTGCCATAACTCTTGAGAGATTGTACCCAGTGTTTGTGTGTGTTTGCCGAGCATGCAGGACTTGCCAGTGAATCTGTCTAATTGTAAGTGCTGTTGGAATAAGAGCTAATAAATGGTCACTTGTCCAAAAGGGCTCCACTTACGTTTTTTCTTGTGTTCGCCTCATCTCCCACGGCTGCTGCGCTCAACAACTGGCACTTCGAGACGCTTTTTGCCACACAAGCTGGCCTTCGCGCGTGCCAACGTGGTCTGGTAGCTGTTTTGACAATGTAATGATCTGTGTTTGAATCGGGCCACTGGAGGACTGAGTTCTCTTACGGTAATCTGGCCCATAAAGGGGAGGGACCTCTCCTGGGCACGCTCAGACCCTCCATTATGCTGAAAGGCCAAGGTTACAGTAAGTGTCCCCCAGCCGTGACCACTAATGCTGGCTGGCTAGTACAAAGGTCCAGTCCCTGACCTCATCCAGCCAACTCAGCTATCACTAAGGAGAATGTCAATATTGATCCTGTTGGCCCATTGTCTGCTGCCTGGAACCACTCACCCCCTGCGTCGCTATAAAGCGATCTGATTCAGAACGGAACAAGCCTCCTGTTACACAGCCACTCCGTTTCTTCTCTGTCTCACTCACTTTCTCCCTTTTCTTCTTTCTCTCTCTCTCTGTTGCTCAGTCCGGACCTCCAGAGAAACAGCTGCTTAACCAACAGAGAGTAAGACCAAATTCCTGTTCTCACTCTCCCCCGGCCTGAACAGGCCCCACATTAAAAGTTGAGAAATCAAATTCTGGCGTTTGCCAAGCAATAACCTGCCCCTGTTCTCCTCCGGCTCCTTGTCACAGGGATACTCTGTGTCTTCTGAAGTCTGATGCACACTCTTGTGCATACCTACTGTCGACTGGCATTGATTTGTTTGTTTGGTGTTTTGGACTGTCCTGGAGCGTAGACGGACACTGAGACACACTTTGCAAATGAGCTCATCTGTTGCTCATGCAGATGAATATCTTAGTCATTTTAGCTCGATGAAGAACCAACAGGAACAACTGATGGAATGTTTGGAGGTTGAAGAAGTAGAACAACAAATGAAGTCATAGATGGAGACATCCAATGTAACACAATGTTCTTTTGACGGATACATTTCTGGGTGACTCAAGTTCATTATGGAAGTAAATCATTTATATTCCACAGAAAATAATTTTATGAGTTCGACTTCTACTCGCAGTGATCATTCTGCTGACGAGATAATCTAGCATATTATTCTAATCATTGACAATGTAACATTGGTTACATGAGGATCGACTTTCCTCTTTAAGTGATCACATCTGTGGAGGACCTGCCAAAATTGCGTAGTGTTTGGATGTGAATAAAATAGATGATTGCTTTACCTCAAAGTGCACCGTTTACATTAAAAACATCTGAGGTGGAATGAATGCCAAATCACATTCCTTAAGATTTGGACACCAGCAGTTTACATGTTAAGAACATGGTTTCTGGTTGTTCCTCAAGAGGGACCAGAAGTCGGCTGGACCTCGCTTACAGGGAGAGCCAGCTGACCCCCATCTCACTGCACACACCAGCAGGATGCTCCTTCATTACAAGGGGAGGTAGTCTGATGGGATAAGTGTCTCCCCCCCCTTTCAGTGAACTGGAGAATAAAGTCACTTTGGAGGTGGAGGGAGATCGTGGATCATCCTGGCTGCAGAACATGAAGAAAGGCTTATACTTGAGGACCGTCAGGTGACTCCTCATGTGGCAGCCCTTTGATTTTGAGATCTTTTACAAAAAGGATGTGAGAATTGTTTAGCAGACTCCACAGAGGTAAAAACAAAACATATTAGAGATACTTAAACATCGTTATTTAATCACATTTGAATCGATTAGCTACTCTGACTTTCAAATGCACTTCGCTGTCCTACGCGATCCAGAAATAGCCAAACCAGACCCAGGGTATTCCTTTTTTGGAGATGAGAGGGATTGTAACTCTTAAGAGGAAAATACCGGTACATTTTTGTTATAGTTCTCTGGCATTTTTGACAGAGAGGCGATGGGAAATGTGGGGAGATGGAGGCTTTTAAGCACTCCTGAATAGAAATGCATACTAAATGTATGTGTTGAATGATGCATAACCATATTAAACTATCAAGAAATAGATTAACAATGTCAGTGATACGATGAATTTGCTACAGTTCATGTAAGCAGGTGTTTGGAGCTCCTGTGAGAGCAGATCAGACCGGTCCTTGCTGGCAGAGACCGGTCATCGCTGTCTCAAACCTGAAGTCACAAAGCTAAGTGCAGGCTCGTCAGGGTGTTATTCGATTCTAGTTTTCTCCACTAGAGCCAAACCTATCTGCTCTGAAAATATCTTGCACCAAATCCACCGCCGTAAAAAAGAATGACTACTTCAAAGGAAGGTTGTGTGTGTGTGTGTGCCTGAGCTATACACTCCTCCTCTCGATGTACTTCCCATACCTTTCCCTTGTCTTCAAACCCAATAAAAAGCTGCAGGCCTTGTCCATGCGGCTAGCAGCCTCTTCCCTGTTTGTTAACACACAGTGTTCTCCCTGCTTGTCAGATGATGCTGCATGGCTGCAGAGTGAAGGAACAGGAGGATAGAGAGGTATGCAGCGAAAGCAGCGAGCCCCACATATCCTATTCCAGCTGAACTCGGGATGACTGTAGGTAGCTCCAGATTTATAGGGATCCGTGTGTGCTGAACATGATGCATCGTATATTGTAATGCAGCACACGTCGAGTAAGTGCAGAGAAGGGGGGGGGGGGGGGGATCGAACATGAAGGAAGCCCAGGAAGGATGGAGAGGGAGGGCAGATGGAGGTGAGGAAGAAAGTGAAGAGGGTGAAGTGAGAGTGAAAAAGAGATGACATCACTGAGAAAATGCTGAGCTGGATACAAGGGATGAAAGAGGTCTACTCCCACAGTGCACCATCTCTCTCTCTCTCTCTCCCTCTTTTCCTCTCTCTCTCATGAGATGTACAGTGCAGGCCGTGTTCCCATCCTTACACGGTTAGTTAATGGAAGGGGGGTTGAATATTTTAAACGGACCTTCACTCTCCTCTTTTTTCCCTCCTTATTCCTCTCTCCCTCAAGTGCACACATGACCCTGTTTCTGCTACTGCAGTCCACACTTGGAATCTGCATGACATCATGCTGTATTTTTGGGATGAGTGGCGCGATAGCGAATGTCCATCCTCCCTCTCTATAGCCTCCCTACGGGGGCACATCTCCTTGCTGGCTGTAGTAACTGCCCACTTGCACGGCAGCTCTTCGCCTACAGATGCTTCTCTGCATCCTGCAGCTGTTAAGGAATTTAAATCAAGTATATTACAGGAACACTGCCCACCTTATGGCTGTGCTTGACTGTATGCTAGAAAGAAAGAAAGGGAGCGCTTCACATGGATTGTAGTCTGCTTCAACGAATAACAAAAGGTTTAAATTAAAGGCTTTCTCACATGGATTCACACAATTCATCGCCAACTGTAAAATCACACACACACACACACACATATCGTTACTCAATTACTACCCCTACCAGCCTTTATGTGCAGACGCACACACTCCCACACACTCCCACTTGTGTTCACTAAGACAACCGGGGTTGCCTGCTGAGGATTCTGACGGTCTCGTTTGGACCAGCGCCATACACATTCTTCCTTCCCCAGGTTGCCATTGGTTCATCTGAGCTCAGTGCACTCTGTCACCCCATACGTGTGTGTATCTATGTGCATGTGTGTGTCTGTTTCAGTGTGAGTCCATGTACCCTCATGCATTTTTTCATAAAAATAAAGTTTGCAACCTCAGTTTTTCCAAGAATTTACGACAAACGCACGTGATGTTCATGTTCAGGCCTCATCGTGACCACTCGCACGGTAAGTGCACCCTGATGTGGCCCCTCGGTGTGTGCGTACACGCTGTCATACAGTACTCACATCCATACGCCTGTTGGCTCAGCACCAGGAGCAACAACTGAAGGGGGACGCTGTAGGAAACATGTGGACCGGCTGTTTATTGTTGCTTAAATTACAGAGAATCCGAATGCTTCACTATGAAAGGCTCTTCTGATATTAAGAAGGAATGACAGATGATCTTCTGTTGTTTGTAGACATAAAGCACACACTGATTTCTTTCCAATTTGCAGCTTTTTGTGAACAAACAAAGTCAAATCGAGTGTTTCTACATTGCAATTACACATGCTGACTGTCAATGAACTGCATTATTGGATTTAGATTAAATTGAAGTTCATAAACAAGGTATTTGGCAACTTTTATATCATCTCATTTATGACTTAAGGACAGTGCTTATTATAATTTTGAGGTACCTGTACTTTGGTGCGGGAAGTACTCAGAAGTAAAAGTAAATATATTATAATATATATTACATTTTCTTTATTATTATTAGTATTCATGCATTAACATTTAAACAACATTTTAACATTGTAGATGTAATATTGTGTGCTGTTGTATTTTGTATGTCTCCAATGTAACTAGTAACTATAACTATCAGATAAATGTCGTGAAGTAAAAAGTGAAATATGTATCACTGTGTTGTAGTGTAGTTTAAGAATAACGCATAACATAAAAACAAGTACTTTCTTTTTTACAGTACTCAATCACTTTCCACCATTGCTTGAGTATTGCCAGATTTCATGAGATACTCCACCACATTTTAGACGGCAATATTGTACTTGTTACGCCTACATTTATTTGACAGCTACTTGTTGCTATGCAGATAGAAATGTTATTAATAAAACAGTGTGCAGCATTTGATGCATTTGTTTGAATTGAAGCATCCATCGGGATATAACGTAGTTAAACCAGCTCCATCTCAACCAGCTGCACCATTAAAATTCACCTTACATGGAATGCATCAATAACAAATCACTGTATGATGAAATGACACCGCTGACTGGGGAAATTCTGTAATAATCTATAATTTTATTTTCGTATTTCTACTGTAGTTAAAGATCTGAATAGTTCTTCCTCCACTGTTTGTAGGATCTGTTAACATCTTGTCCTGGTCTGGTTCGTGTGAAGCATCTTATTGCTTCCATGCGCGTCTACACAAAGGATTAATCAGTCTTGTCTTATTCTGGTTTCTTCAGCAGTGCTGGTGCTTAATAAAAGCTGAATGCTGTTTTCCAACTTTGCGCTCCTCTAGAGACCCTACCCCTCTTCTCCTGTCACAACATCAATTAGGATCAATTTGAAGCCCTGACAATAGAAGATGGCACATGCCAGCCTTCATCACTAAATACGCAGTGGCGGGATCTTTGATCTATGTTTGTGCTGAAAGATTAGTTTGTGGTGACCAAGAGAGAGAGAGAGGAGCCTTGGGGCAAATTATTTTGTGGCACAGTGTTTGTGAGGCTTATGCACAGACGTCTGTCTGAAAGAGGGGAAGAATTTCTCCTGACATTCCAGCTTATCTGCTATTATCACAATGCTCCTCTGCTGTCACTGCCAGCTGTTCAACAACACATGCATTAACATTTCAAACAACTTAATAATAGTGAGGCGTACATAAGAAGAGCCAAGCAGGACAGGGGAGTTGGTTTGGTGCATTCAGGGTTAGTATCCAGAGAAAAAGAAGGATTCAGTGGTTCAAATGAGTTCAATTGTCATAACAGAGTAACAGAAATACTGGGGCCGGGCCACCCATCTGGACTACACAGCACTGAGCCCTGGTCTACACACATACACACATGTGCACTGGTGCAGTCAGCCAACCCCTCGCTGGTGGAATCGTACTGGCTGGAGGCTTTGCCAAGTCAATAACACACACTGATCCCTGATGCTGAACTTCCTGGACGTCCCGGCTGGTCTCAGCGCTTCATGTACCTGCTCAGCGCTCCTGCTGCCGCCTGGCTGCACGGTGGGCTGGATAGGGATCAGTGGGTCTATCACTGCTCTACGCCTGCCCGCAGGTCACTCCGACTTGAAACACGCTTCAGAGGAGAGGAGAGATGGGAACAATGAGCCTCGGAGATTGGGAGAATTCATTTCCTTCAAGCAATGAGATATTGTGTAACAAAGTCCCAGAAAGCTGCAGGTCTGCTGAGACCCTCAGCTCATTTAAATCAAGATTGAAGACTTTTCTGTTTGCTGCTGCCTTTAATTGAACCACATTCAATTCATATATTAATCAATTTCCTGCATTTCTGCATTTTACTACTGTATTTTATTTCTTACACTGTTCTTAATTGCTGTTCAATCTCCTTTTCTTTTGCCTTATGTTTTGATGCTTTTAATGGTTTTAAAAGGACTGCACAATATATCGCCATTTCCTCAGGGACCGAGTTCGTGCAAGGCGTACACTATAAAACGCAGATCGGCAGAGATCTTTTCCAGACGTGGTTTGTGTGCGAGTAAATGCAGAATTGCGGCAGTGTATGGTTGATTGCGTGCAGCGTAATGTCTCAGGGAGACATCAATTGTTGTTTCAATGTATGTTTTAAATCTCCTTTACTTTTTACTACTGAATTTTATTTCTTACACTGTTTCTTTAATTGTTTTTAAATCTCCTTTTCTTTTGCCTTATGTTTTGATGCTTTTAATGGTTTTATGTGAAGCACTTTGAATTACCTTGTTGTTGAAATGTGCTATACAAATAAACTTGCCTTGCCTTGCCTTACTTTAACACAAGTCTCCTCTCATCACGCACAATCAAACCAGGGTCACTAATCTCTTTCTATCGTCCGGGGAGCAGAACCTCGAGGTTAAATGTCTGACATCCCGATGGAGACAGAATGTAACATGACGGGTGTTGTGGCGATAGTGTGTGTGTGTGTGTGTGTGTGTGTGTGTAGGGCTTATCCAGTACATGCTAATAAGATATCTCAAAAGGGAGATTCTTTAAGGTCTGAGAATGTTGTGGTTTACCGTACAACACAAATCTCTGCCTTAGCTCTCATTGTCAAACAGACACTAGTGGAGCATCTGCAAAAATGCTGCCCGAGTTTTAGTACCCCTATTGTTTACACACAAACACAGTTACACAAAGACATTCTCAGACGTTGATCTTGGTCGCCCACATTGAGCACGTTCGTGACTGATGTTCAAGAGAGGTGTGAGAGAAGGGTGAACGTGTGGTAAAGCGGAAAGCGGTTAGGTAGAGTAGCTAGGAAAATATTTGGGAAGGTGAACCAGTGAGAGACAGATGGATAGAGAGAAAAATAGAGTGAGATTTAGAGGCTATATGTTTGGGTTTGGGGATCAGGAAGGATGAGAACTCTCCGAACTCATCTCGGGTCTAAATGGCTGTCGGCCACTGGATGGCTCTAAAAGAGTCTTCTCTTCTGTCTTACATCTCGTTTCACTGCCAGCCCTCAGCTACGCAGTGCTTACGTCAGAGAATCCCACAGTTAGGCAACACTTAGCCAGCATAATGACAGAACAGCTCACCCAGCCAGAGACGGATCAGACTTTTCTGGCTTGATTTCAACCGGCGCTGCTGGACGTTTTGTGGCCTGGCTTCACTAGATGAGGCTCGACTTCCCCGGACTAGGTTTGACCATCAGGGTTTGATTAGAGTGGTCTGGGTTGAGTTGACACTGAGCTTGAAGAGTATGTTCTCATTGGCTCTATTTCAACAAAGGGTACTCAACTAGTGCGACCTGGATTTGACTGTCTGGCTGCCACTAATGTGGCCTGGGTTCAGTAGACTTGTAGAGTAGAGTTTGACTTGTATGGCCTGAGTTCATCAGACGGAGTCCAACTTTTCTGGCCTGAGCTTGTCACATGGGGCTCAACTAGCGTGGCCTTGGCGGATACAGGCCCTGAGTGATTAAGGATGTGTTTGTTTCCCAGGCAGCAAGCAGGCAAAGTGGCGGCATTGCTCCTGCACAGCCAAGGACTTGGTGTGGGGGTGAGAGATCCAAAACAAACTACTGTGATTGCCTCCCATATGCCCCCCTGACCTCTACGTTTCAATTGCCAGGCAAAGAGGAGTTGAGGTTTTGAGATGGGGGGAGGGGGCTCACATGTCTGCATGTTCATGTGCATGGTAAAAACATCATCCATCCATCCATCCATCCATCTATCTATCTATCTATCTATCTATCTATCTATCTATCTATCTATCTATCTATCTATCTATCTATCTATCTATCTATCTATCTATCTATCTATCTATCTATCTATCTATCTATCTAGACATTTTATATTCCATTATTATTATTGTTGTTGATGATGAAATTATAATTGTTGATAGCAGGCTCGGCGAGAGAGAGAGAGACAGAGAGATTGAGAGAGACTCAAAGAGGAGCAAAAATGAAAAAGGAAAGGAAGGAATAAAGGGGGAAATGGACAGGGAGTGAGAGAAAGGGAGTCTTGTCGTCTGAGAGGTGGTGTGGTTCGGGTTAGGTTGTGGTTGAAGCCTTGAGAGAGACGGGAGGGGAGAAAGAGGGAGGCGCAGGGGGGCGAGCAAGGCAGCGCATACCCGCAGCATTCAAATGGAGCTCCCTTTGGGAGGTTTTACGCTTCAAAATGGTTTCCTGTGACGTGGATTGTGTGTTTGATTTGAGCTTTGAGGGGTTTGTGTTGTTCTCGGGAGGGGAGAATCTAGCACGCTCTCATTTCCGCACTACCAACAGCCAGCAGAAAGTTGGCAGGGTGAAACAGGGGGATTGTAAAGACAGATTTTTCTCTCCCTCCTCGCAAGAACCACATTTTTTTTCTGCTTTCACTTTTTTTGCCATGTTTTTCTGCTGAGCCTGCTCCAGGACTTGCACTGCATATTGATGGATTGTTCTTAATAATTGGACCTACTCAGACCCGTGTCCGTCCATGGTTGACCCAGGCCGCCTTGTATTCTGCTGATTATAAAATGCACAAACAATAATAATGTGTTTATGCTCAGATGTGTGCACACATTTGCACCCTGACACAGATGTGCATGCCTGCAAAAATGTACGAGCAAGCTTGCACGCATACAAATAGGCATGCTGTCAAACACATGCCCTGGAACTAATTGCAAACAATGGATGCCAGCTGGGCAGTAGGTGTAGCAGGCAACACAACTGGGCCCAGGTTGATTGTTTTTTCAACTGTGTCGGAGGGGAGGGAAAGAGAAGAAATGGCAGACGTGTGAATGAGGAAAAGTGCGGAAGAGAGAGTAGAAGAGAGGTTAGGGTCACCACAGAGGGAGAGGGAAGGGGCATACGCTGAGGCAGCGGGAAGCCACCTCTCTAAGACATGACAGCCAGTCATACAAACCATCAGAGAGCTGACTGTTCTGCCAACTACTGTACTTCACAGAGCCAAGAAAATGACAAAATCAACACTGGATGTGTTTTTTGTTGGGGAATATCTGTGGAACCCCACTCTCTTTCCTGAATCAGCAGTTTTTTCTCTTCTCTCTCTCTCTCTCTCTCTCTCTCTCTCTCTCCCTTCTCTCTCCCTTTTTCCTCTCTCCCTTCCATCCCTCCCGCCTTTATTTTATCACTGTAAATACGGTACTGTGTATGCCCTCATGCTCGTGTCAAGAGGACAATTATCGTAACAGCGTCTCTACTGTATGGCGCACATGGAAAATCTGACTGCTACGGGCCAATTTTCTCCATGGAGTTATGTAAATAGTTTTGATGGATATGAGTGGGATTTCCCCAGTATGTGGGGGCATAGCCGGGTCTGAGGGGTTCCACTTCCGTCTTCCCAATCCCCATCCTCGACATCAGTAACCCCTTTTGTCAACCGCGCTAGCAGAAAGCTTGTGCTTATTGTAAGTAATCCCAACAGTTACGTATCCACACACAATAACGTGTTGCAGTGCAAGGCCACCAATTAGATGCTTCTGGGACTGCAACTGGTTTAAAGAGCCTATTGATACCTGAGCTTCTGTTAGAAGTTTAGTTGCATGTATGTCTACCAAAGCGGGCTTAAAATTCACTATGTCTTATGAAACAAACAATTTCAGCCTATGTCAAAGGTAGGTAGTGTTACTATTATTCAGTTTTTGGCCGTCTAGAACATGTACATCTCGTCATGTAGACAGGAGCCGTAGCAAATGCAAACAAGAATCCATAATAATCCACATATGTAAGAATGAGAACGCAGAATATAAATTCATGCTGAAAGTGGTTGTCATCCGATTTCTCCATAGTGTGATATTTCCATTGTTGCTGTACGCGTGTCCATTCTTTTTCATCTCACAACTATTGCATGTGTCTAAAAATAGAGTCGTGCGCCGTACAGATTGTAAAGTCCTTTGAGGTCAATTTTGGGCTATTTAAATAAAATTTACTTGACCCTCCTTCCTTTACATACACATTATTTTGGAGCTTCAATTAGACCTATGCTTATGATATATTGTCTTTCTTGTTTTACATTGTTTGTTGCTCTAGCGACATTATATCAAAATGTGACCCTAAAAGTCATCAAACCTTTTTTGTGCATCATTATACTTCTCGTTTCTGTTAATGTACAATGAATATGCATATAGCTATGAACTCCCAATCCCACATTATGTGTGTTTGGTGCATTTTATGTCTGTTTAGTCGGTCTGTATTTTCCCTACACATTTCTTTTTAATGTTTTCGACTGAGATAGGCCACAATGTTCTTGCGTACGTGTTGGATAGCCTCTAACATCTCCTTTTGGCCTCTTGTGGTGGGCAATGACACACAAGAGGGAGTGAGCATACATTGATGTCTAACAGTGACAGAGACCCGGCACTCGGACACGGACAAAGAAAAATAAGAGTCTCTGGCTGATCTCCCATTTCGCCTCTTTGCTGGTGCTCCCCTGTACCAATAAAGCCCTGCGTAGAGCAGAGCAGGGGCCCTCCAGGTCTTGTTATTGCAACAGGAGTCCGTTTTGGCTGGAACTCCTGTTCTCAGCACACAAAACAACAATAACAACATCAGCCCACAGCTCTGGACCCGAGTCAGAGGCAGTCCGAGGGTAGGGGGGGGGGGGGTGAATGCCTGTTAATGTTGCACGCCGTGGTTCCAGTCTGACACTTCATCTGTGGCTCTGAAGTGACTGGTATTGGCGCGTTACACGACGCTTAAGTGTACAGTTAGTGTAACACTCTGGCCAGTCTCGCCACTCAAAAGGGCAGCCGAACAGCGCTGGGTAAATCTGCCTTTCCCTTTCACTCCCCACAAGCTCGGAACGATCAGCGAGGCAAACTTAACTTGAGATCTTTATCTTCTCTGTGTTAAAAGATTTAAAGTATACTTTTACGGCACGATATTGTTGCCTATTTTAGCCTCTGATTCCACTATGTTCTGTGTCTGTTGCTGTGTTTTGGTATGTTTTTCATTGTGATGTTTGTACTTGTATTTTCTTGGTGATGTTATCTGTTCGTGTTTCTGCATGAATCATTTTACTCGCTTCCCATCTTGGCCAGGACTGTTTGGCAGAGGAGATATTGGGGCCTTTCTGGTTAAATAATGGACTGACCACACAAGTCTCAAAACAAAATATTGAGGGAGATCACTCAACAACATCACAGTGGTCAAATCTATTTGTCATTAAAAAGTTTGTCCTCATCCAGACAACAGCAAATCCATCTTTCCTTGTTATGATCGAGGCCTGCTTCCCCCCCCCCCCCGCCTCCTTTACCCGTCTGTTCTCGGTTGTTGTTCCTGTAACATAATATCTGTTTGTGTGTGTGTGAAAGAGCCCTCTCTTGTGTTGATGACATCTTGAGAAGGCCGCCCACTAAATGACTCATAAAAGAAGGACTCATTTGTATTTCTTACCCCTTTCTATTGTCAGTCTCCAAGTTATTTCAACGTACAGTACACATGCACAGTATACATCTCTGGCCCATTTAACGGTGCTACAGTGCGTGAAAGCAGATTCTCCTGGGGTTACATTATGGATCCATTACAGTTTGTACATTTGCAATAAAACATTTTTTAAAAAGCCCCCCCCCCCCTTTTTTTTGGCTTAGCTTTTCTGTACTCTGCGGTTACCTCCAAAGGCAGAGTAAAAAGAGATGGAGAGAGAGAGAAAGAAAGAAAGAAAGAAAGAAAGAAGACGAAAAGAAAGATTGAGAGACAGATAGAGAGAGCCGGAGGGCAGAGGCGGGCTCAGGTGACTCAGCCCCTGGAAGCAGATTGAGGGGCGCTGTGGGTTTGAGCCCCCCAACGTTTTACTAGAACACAGGCTTTTTAACAGGAGGGAAAAACAATGTTATAGCTTCTTCCTGCACCACTGAGTGTTCCCCACCAGTAACAGGGATTGGGTCATAATGTTATGGTCTGGCATCAGGTGAATACAGCAGCCCCCCCCCCCCCCACCTCCTCTTCTGCTCTTTTCCATGTGGAGGAATCGGCTCCAGTGTTAAAGAAATATCAGTCATCAACGTTGTTATTGCTCACTCACTTGCTCCATCTGCAACACTGGTGCTCAAACGCACTCTTTGTGTGAGTGAACATGGTGGCTGCTCTCCCTCTCTCTCTCTCTCGCTCTCTCTCTCCGTTTCATTTTGTTAAATGCTGCTTATTATTTATTTCCCAGTGAGGCGGACTGGAGGAAACTCTGATGTAAAGAAACCAGCTTACCTTCTTACTGTCAAGAGTGTGTGCGCGTTTGTGTGTGTTTGTGTGTGTGTGTATGTGTGTGTTGGAGGAGATGCCTTTATTAGCTGTCATTAATGCATACGTATGTACATTTCCATGAGTTCAGGTGAAGGTGTGTATTCATGTGTGTGTGTGTGTGTGTGTGTGTACTGTGCACAGTTTGTGTGCCAGTTTTATGATACAAAGGAGCTCTGTCAGGTTCGGCAGTATGAATCAGGTTGCAGGGCAGCTGAATGTTTGACAGTAGCAGTAAAAACAAACAGAAGTTCTCCACTCTGGAAAAATCTAACGCTATGAAAATGGCAACTATGGCAATGATGGGAACCGATCCATGTTGAGTTTCCAAACTGTGTTGCGTTTGGCCGGGGAGGAAAATGGCAAGGGGTAAAATAACATGGGTATATCTGTAATGGGATACTTGCATATACGTAGGGTTTATACAGTATGTGCGGGATTTAGAAACACATGTGCTTGTGTGTATTCTCACAGTACATACTGTATAACTTGCAATGCATTGTAGGCCTACATGTGAGTGTTCTACCCTTGTGTGTGCGGTGACTGAGGCACGAGGATCCATCTGAGGTGAAATCCAATCTATTTCTGAGATCTTAACAGCTGCTCTGTACTGTGCAGCATTTCAAACTATCTTGACATGCAAGTCCTGTACTGCATCAATTACGGATATAACTTCTCGTTAAGTGTCATGTATGTGGAAATGGGGCTTTTCCTTGGCGTAACACCAGGATTCCAGTGCTCTTCATGGAATCCACTTTCATGCGCCTTTCCTCCACCTATATGAACCCATTCGAGCAGACATTAAACATTAAACACAATACTGTGTCAGTGCATTGGCCTGCAGATATATGACTTGTTTTGTAGGCGGGTGACAGGATGTAGTGCGCTGATTAATCATAGATAAACAGTAAATGAATGGATGGCATGTGTAAATTTCCTCTCGACCATATGCAACGGATCACCCGCACGCCTCATGGGATTATGCCACGGAGCTGGGGGTTGTTTGTGTACTGCTGAGTTTGTGTCAGTTGTGTGTGAGAAAGTGTGTATGTGAACAGGACTCAGCCCAGGGGGTCCTTTTCCTTTGCTCTGCCCTCCAGCTCTCTCCATCTTTCTTTTCGTCTTCTTTCTTTCTTTCTCTCTCTCTCTCCATCTCTTTTTACTCTGCCTTTGGAGGTAACCGAAGAGTACAGAAAAGCTAAGCCAAAACAAAAGGGGGGGGGGGGCTTTTTTCTTTTTTTTATTGCAAATGTACAAACTGTAATGGATATCTTCTCAAGAGGCAGACAGTCATCATTGGATCCATGTTATCTCATGTCTGGAGCTTCCAGATGAGAGTTGAGAAGGCAGCAAACACATTCTGCTGGCCTGACTCATACAGCGTGTGTGTGTGTGTGTGTGTGTGTGTGTGTGTGTGTGTGTGTGTGAGAGAGAGAGAGAGTGTGTATTTGCTGTGTATGTCTGTGGAAAGTGTGTGTGTGTGTGTGTGTGTGTGTGTGCGTGTGTTTATTTCAGTTACTGAAACACCAGCACATCCCTTGCATGAAACACGTTGACCTCATCCACGGAGGGGTCTAATAAATTCCCTGCAGGTGACGAGTGCAGGACTGCGCTCTAAAACAGCAACTCCAAAAAAACAACTTTGCCATTTGGTTTCATTGTAAGTTTTTGACTGACGGATTAACTGGTTGATTTTTTAAATATCAAACTAAATCTCCCTCTGAGGAACCCTGTATGGTTCAAACCTGAATCGTTTTTGACGCTCCTACAGTGCATTTGGCGACCAATCTGTAAATGCATGACACTATCTAAGCTAAGTCAGCGAAATAGTGTTCCTCTTTTGACCTGGACCAAAGAGCTGCATGCTGGAACGGAGGTGTCAACATTCAGGAACAGCAGGCTCCTGTCACGATAGTCTATTTCCAAAGAAGAACACAACCTTCCCACATTAGGAGCTGACTGGTGTGGCCTACGTTGGTTAATCCAGTATCGCACAGATCATGTATTCCCTGAGGTTGTGTGTTCCTGTGAAGAATGCAAAGGCAAGACGATCAGTTCTTTTGTCCAGTGCTCACCTTTAGTTTCGACAAATTTCTGGTTACTGACAGATTTTTGGCCACTAGGTTTGAGTGTTATGTCTCTTCGGGTCAAAGGAGTTCAGAGCCCACTGTGGTTATCGAGTGCAAGCAAAGCAATATGCTTCCTTACACTCTCAAATGATTCAACTGTAAGCTACATCAAATTGAAAACATCAAATCTCAAAGTATTTTGCTTGTAATTGTGTTAATCCTTTGTACGTCCCATTGTTTAAATATGTAATGACCTGGAAATGATGAAAGTTTCAAAATGCAAAACAACTATCAACGCTAAGCGGCACTAAACGTTGTCTGGCCCTCAATCAAACTGCAGCAGCGAGTCTCAACACAGTCGGCAGGCAGCCATAGTATCCACAGGCTGAAAAGCATTGAGTCTGCTGCGAGTATTGTAATGCTACAGGAACGAATCTGACCCCAAAGCTCTCATAGCTCTCTTTGGCATTTTTTAGTTTGGAGTCGAGTCAGGTCAAGTCGAGTTGTGTTTGCTGAACGGTCTCCGCAGCGATCGCATATGGCAATGGTAAGCCCGAGGGGTCAGTCACCATCCACACGATCTGAACTTTGTCACACAGTATTGACTGAGTTTGTGACGCAGTACAAGGTTGTAATACTTTCATTTATATGGCTGGCAGTTAGTTTGGTAAAAGCTTAACGTTAAGGCCTGGCAGTGGGGGGGAGCCGGGAGCCTTTTTCAGAGTGGAATAATTACATTTACCCACGCTACTGTAACAGAGTCTTTTCTGAGTATTCTGAAAAAAATCTGTAATGCTTCAGTACTATATATCACATGTATTCTACATCATTTCAAGTTGCATCCATATCAGAGTAAAAGCAAAAGTCACCAGAAAAAGTGAGAAGAATCAGCAGCATCAGAGAAGAAGCTGCAGTTGTGACTGCGGCCACAGGAGGGCGGAGCTCCGGAGAGGAAATTTACACGTTACAAAATGTTTGCGTTCACAGGCCGAGTTCACGGCCGAGGAAAGCGCTTCAAGCATAATCTAATTTTAACGATCATAAATGCGGTGTGATGTTAAGTGCGGTACTAGCATTATTCTATCTCGACATCGTTAAAATAAAATGTTGCATCTATCTTAATTGTGGTTTATTGTTAGGCTACGCTAAATGTATATTTATAATTAAGTTGTGAGTTGAGAGAGTGCTGATACAGTTTCTTGTTGCTGATGTTATCCCACTTTATAAGTTTACATTTAGTGCAATCTCTTTTGTAGCCTACTCTTTAATTTAACAGTAGTATCATATATCCTCATCCCTTACTCTTTTAAAATGTAACACAGTTAAGTTTACTCTAACTGACCTACTTTTTACTTTTACTGAAATGCCTTTTTACACAAGTACTTTTACTTTTACATCAGTGAAATGTTCAAAATATCTGTACTACTACTCAAGTACAACATTCTAGTATTCTTTCTATCTCTGCAGTTCTACAGTAGAGGAAATAATGACAACAAGTAGATACAGTCAGTTTAAATAACTTCTCGCCCTGGGCACCACACAATCAGACCAACCACTATTTATAGACTGATGTCTGGGCTCCTCCAGGCCTCGTACACTATCGCAGCCAGGTTGTATTCTGTTTGTATGTATATGTGTGTGTGTGTGTGTGTGTGTGTGTGTGTGTGTGAGAGCGAGAGAGCGAGAGAGAGAGAGAGAGAGAGTGAGTGTGAGTCTACACAAGCGTGTTCGTGTGAGTTGTGGGAAGCCCTGGCAGAGAGGAGCTGAGTGTTTGGGAAGTTGCCATTAAGACACAAAGCAGAGACGTCCGAGGTGGGCTAATGACCTTACATGGATCTGTGTTTGGCAGAAGTTTCCAAAATGCTGGGTGGAACACACACGTCTACACACACAACTCCTCAAACAGATCTTTGACAGAGTTTATGGTGGAGTTGGGGGACTCTTTGAGGTTGCTGTGTTTGATTTGAGGCCTTGGTCACCCCGTGTCCCCATCTCAACTCGATTGTAGTGTGGACCACCGCTCAGTGGGCTTCCATTTATCAAGTAAAATACGAACAAATGTATACAGAGCATGTTTTATGTCTGCATTACAGCTGCAAGGTTGCTTTGAATTGAGAGGTTGATGAAAACATTTGGCACAAGCTTCATTTATTTAATACGTTTTTTGGCCCGGATTTCTTCATGGCCCCATGTTTTCCACACAGGGTATCCTTGAGTAATGTGGCGAGAGGAGCTGGATTATTCGCCTTTGTGTACGTTCTAATACCTTTGTATATGAGAGTGAATGTGTTTGCATGACATAGAGCAAATGGATAGCGTTTGGATAAGGAGAGCATTAGTTGGGTGGATACTGGCATCTGGGTAAAAGTTCAATCCCCAGTTACCCTGCGTCAACCCTGCAGGTCTTGTGTGTCTGTGGTTTCTTACTGTATCTGGCTGACGATCCGACTCTTCGTCCGTCCTGCCTCGGTGTGTCTTTGCGTGTTTCATCACTGGGAGCATGTGTGTGAGTCTCTCCCCGCCTGCATTGTGAACCAAACTGAAAGAATAAAAAGAGAAAATCGATGTTTCCAGATGGGCCATCGTGATTTCAATATGTGGATGGGAGATGCAGGGAGCGCATATCTGAACTTGATCTCCGATGCACTCCTCCTGTGTCTTCTCTGCAAAATGGCACTCCTCTACATCACTTCCAACACAGAGGGAATAGGGCGTATCACACACTGCAGATGATGGGCATGACTCTTAGATTGTTGTTTTTGAAGGTTATGTAATTTTGGGGGCAAAACAGAACCTCCTGTTCAAGCAATATTCTCAACTTTCAGACTGCCAAAATAGTATTTTTAAGAGAGTGTACTACAATTGTGCATTTAGTCCAACAGTAGCACCATGTTAACACAATGCAAGGGGCTGAATTGTTGTGGGCATGTTGCACCAGGGTTTGGTAAAGGATATCAAATATGCAATCGCCTTAAATCTTATGATTGACACCACAGAATTGTTTATACTCAGGATATATATATATATATTTATATATATATATTTGTTCAGTATTGAACAACTCTCGAATGTTGTCGTAGCAGCAGTCATTTTGTCATCTATTTCAATGCTAGAAAGGTAGCACAACGACGATGCTACAAGGTCTTTTCGTTGGCAGATACACCCGCATGTTTCTGGTTTACTGATGCCAGACGTTGCTTGATGATCTGACATTTACTGTTGACAAAGCACCCAGAGAGCTTCTGCAGCTTTCTGGGTGCTTTGTCTTCTCTCCTGCTGCAGCGGCACCCGGCTATGCAAAGGAAGTGGTCTCATTGAACTGAATGGGGAAGCCTATATGCTTTTTTTGCCATTGTCAGTCTGAAAGAGCTCATCTCGCATGCAGGCTTGTGCTATTTTCTGTTTTCCTCAGACAGTCCGATGTCCCGTGGCTATTAAAGAGGATTTCCGCTTTGCAGACATCTCTTTGGTTAAAGTGCGGCCCAGAGGTTGGAGGCCCACCTTTGGGCCCAGCTGCGTCCGTTTTCTGCTTCTCCCTCCCTGAGCATACTCCAGGATGCCAACCCTGACACCAAAATGCCTGTTATTCGGGATGTACTTTCAACAGCTGCTCAGTCAGTGAGGTTTAAATATGAGGCAGGATGTGTTTTTGTCCCCGTTTTAAAACTTTTTTTTTCCAACTCTGAGCTTTTTTTTGCTCCTATCTGTTGATTGGCTTTCCAGGATTGTTTTTTTTCTTTCTAATATAGATCTATTGTGAGGATAGGCGTTGGGTTTTCCAACAGGATGTGTTTACTTGTTCATGGCTCTGGATTGTCACGTAATTACAGAAGTGGCAGCTGTACTGAACACCACTGCCAAAAGGAAATTCATTTTTGTGACTTTCTGGCATGCCGCTGTATTCCGCGTTCAGAGCAGGGTCATAGGTCGAATGGAAAATCACGGCGTTGCTGAATTCATGTTGCTACTATTGAGCACTTAGCTTCACTTCCTCACAGCGCCCTGGTCACCTTCCCCCGGCCTTGACAAATTCTCCCTCCTGATTCCCAAATATTTGGAATGACCCTCAATATGTATTGAGAGCTACAGAGTCACAGCCAATCCCCCGGCAGCAGCTGAAACCTCTGCAACGGAGAATACCAATATCAATCCACTGGCTTTTACCTATATCCACATTACATTTCCCCAAGCCATTTTACAGTTCATCCAATAAGGGATTCCTGTAAAATATAGATTAAAAACATAATCCCACACTGAAATCAATATTTGCCTTTCAAACATGTATTGCTGTACAAGAGCACAATTATATTCGGTGCAACTTTTCTCCAGATAATGTGGGTGAACTGTCCCGCTGCCTATACAGTGGCTGGTTAGCTCCAGTTTGTGCCTTTCCAAGTTGCAACTTCCTCCATGATAGTCCTCCAAATGAGATCAAATGTGTGTCCATGCCGTCTGCCGTCCATTTGCAGGACGACATCATTTGTTTGTGCCTTCTAATACCATTAAAAATCACTGTTGAAAAATGAATCTGTTTTATCATGTTTATAATGTTGGGTTAGTTTTAACCACACAAATGAGTTTGTTTAGGTTTCGGGAAACATTGTGATTTAAAATATGAGCGCTACTTTGTTAAGATTAAGTGATCTTTATTATCATGGTTACAACAATAAACACTTGATGAAGGTTATGGAACGATTGAAAACAACCTTGATTGTCAGTTTAAAACAGGAAACTAACATCTGTCTCAGGTGTTACACTGATGTTTTCTTCATCCATCCATCTACTCGTCATGTTGCAGACTTTGCTTCCATCATAATTAATACGGTTGCTAGAGGGCTTTGTCTCTTGAACGTAAACATAATTGGGAACTTGCTGAAACGGGAGGGCGAGTGACTTTGCTTATATTTCAAAGGATCGCAAAATCAGCAGTACTTGAATCAGTTTATTTGTTTTTCTATAACCTTTTATTTTTGTACATTATTTTGGCTGTCATTTATTTTGTGCCACACAAAACGTTCAAAGAGTGATGACATCTCCGGCTACCTGGATAGGAAATAGAGTCTTAACTTGGGAAACTTTTTAAAGATCTTTTTATAATGGAGAGTTTTTAAGGAATCCGGTAATACCTTCAGAATTTAATTCCATTTTCTGAGCATGAGTTTAGCAGCAAACAACTTTTTGCAAATAGTAAAGATATAGTGGAGTAAGCAGACAAGGAAGTCGCTCTCCTTCTGTGTGTCTTGTAATCTGAGACTTGCCCTGCGTTGCTCTCATAGTTCCAGCTGACGTCGCCGTCCTGACCGATGGCGACGTGGCGGAAGTGTAGCATCCACCCTCCGCTTCCTCTGCTCAGCTGTTGCCATGTTGAGAGCCGTTTAGAGGCAATAAAAAAGCTCTCAATCTCGTTTTGAGCACTTTAGGATTAATTGCTTGTTGCTTGTAGTATTTTCACTAAAGAGGCCGAAGTTCTATCATTCTGTTCCAACCACTGTGAGATCCCTGCTTTAATAGAGCATCAGCTAAAAGACACTCATGAAAATGTTTGTTCAGTTATCATCCTGGTGGGTTCGTTGGCCTACATAGGGCCTGTGTTGCATGCTCATTTCCAGTAACTCCTGTCTTTCCATAAAGGATCAGGAACAAACGGAAAAATCCAAACCATGATGTAAATGTTTAGACTTTTCCATTTAATTGCTGCATTGGACAAGACTGGTTCAAAACCTTGTCCGAGAAACGGCATCCCTCACTGAATAAATCTCATCTAAATCAATAACAGCAGTGTTGTGGTGTAGACCTTGACACCAAAATAATGAACAGCCCCTGTCTTTTTTGCGCACACACTCAAACACACACTTTCACCGCTCTCACTCACGCATACATCATACCCGTGGGGGACTCCCTCAGGAAAAAACACATCTTTCGCTCCCTGACGATCGGGCTGTGTGAAGGGATAGTGGCACGGGTTCATGGGGGCGGGGGGTTGTTTTTACAGGAACCACATGTTTTGGGGATGACTGGTGACTGCCGAGTATCTGTTAACATAGCTCCCTTCTGACAGCAGCCTCCAGTTGCCACATCAGGACTCAGTGTTTTCTACTTTCCCTGAGAAAATCCTGCTTGTTTTTCAGGGGAAGCTCATGGAATTTAGGCATCCCCCCCCCCCAGCAATGAGCTGTGAGAGCCAAGCTGTACCTCTCTCTCTCCTTCATATAAGTTCCCAATAATGCTTAAATACTTTCATGGGACCCAATAAGCCACACATTACCAGAAGATCCTACACAACAATATAAGCATGAACTCTGTCGAACCCACAGTTTCTCTCCTTCATGTTTGTTGTGGCTTTAATTTAAAAATAAGAGAAACTATGGCTTTCTGTCGTCAAATAAATCGATATAAAGGAAATCAGACAACAAATAAACAACTTGTAACAAATTATAGCTCAATTCACATTTTGCAAACATGGATGTCTTAAATGCAAAGACAAGCGATATACAGCCTTTTTAACAGCTAAACACTGGAAATACAATGTTTTCCTTTTACATGTAATCTTTCTCACAACATATGCTATTAAAATGTCTTTTTGCTTTTTTATCTTTTATGTTTTGTTGTTTATGTAAAAAATTGCGACATTAACCTAATTTATTATTGCTTTTATTATCACATTATAACCATATGCTTTAAATTCAACACCTCCCGACCCATTTTGTCTGTGTCTCTATTGTTAGACTGGACATTGGGCCAGTGTGTTTCTCCAGATAGAGCTGCTGTGGTTATCAGGTAGGAGGGCTCATGACCCGTATCACCCTGTACCCAGCAGGCCTTCCCCGGTGGCTCTCCCCCAGCTCTCCACCTTCCCCAGGGGCTCTCCGCTAGGCACTGGCGGGCTACTGTTGGTGGATACGGTATCTATGGATGGCAGGCCCTGGAAAACATGTCTCAGTGAGACAGATGGGGAGAGGATGATGAGAGTGAGAAAAATAAAAAAACAAGGGAAAGAGAATGAGAAAGATTTAGGACATAAGTGAAATGGAGAGAAAAGAGGGAAAGATCACAGGAGGGAGGATGAAAAGAGGGAGGCTCATTCAGGGGAAGATAAAGTTCTCCCTTTTTCTCCCTCTTGTTCTTGACGGTCCAGTTGATGTTTTTTCTTTCTCTTCCCCTCTTTTTCTGACAGTTGAGACTGGATCACCCGAGTGAAACCACCTGGTGTGTCGCCCTCTCTTACTCTTACCTCTTAACTCTTACCTCTTCCTCCCATACATGCACTCAGTGACCATCTCCATCCCTGGCTGCACGCCAGGTCACCTTGGCAACCCCGCCCCATTAGAATGTGAGAGGAAATATTTTGCCCATTTTTATTATCTCTTTATTTGCTGCTGACCCTGCCCTTTTTAATAATGTCTCTCTCTCTCTGTGTGTGTGTGTGTGTATTTTTCTAAACTTTCCTTGTATCCCTTTTTCAAGAGCATGACCATACTGCGTATTCCCCTCCTCAGCACAGCGCGGGAGAGCAGAGAGACTGTGTGCAGCTTGCTTTAAGTGGAACTTTAAGAGTCACACAACATGCAGCTGGTCTTTATTACTTCCCCTTTGGTTCATTGAAGCATAATTACATTCTGACTTCATCCCAACCTTAGCATGACCTCTGCTCTCCTGTCAGACACCCTGGCAGCACACGCTGACATATATGCATGCCCACCGCCGCACATGCAAACATGGAAATCACACGTGCACATTTTGCATGCATGCATGCACGCATGCACATAAATGCAGGCGCATTCGCCCACTCACACACATAAACTCAAAATCCCACCTACAGACAGACAGACACAGACATTTAGCCTCAGTCTGAGCTGACATCATTCTGGACCAATATAATAGTGTAAGTGAGCCCAAACACAAATTGGGCTCCTGCTGGAAAACTCTGCTCCATGCGAGTTCTTTGTGAGCGTGTTTTTGTGTGTGTGTGTGTGTGTGTGTGTGTGTGTGTTTGTTTGAGGCTTGCCGAAAGAAAAATGAACCTCGATGACCTCGTTCCTCCCTCCCTCTGGTTTTCCTGTCCTCTGCTGTTCTAATTGAAAACGTTTGCTAATCAGTCCCACATTATGACTCTTTACTGTCACTTTTCCATCCTTCAACTCTCTTTGTCAACATTCTTTGTCAAAGATGTGTCCACTTTCTCCTTTTCTCACTTTGTTATGTGTCTTCCAGTCAGTCATGTTTCTTCTTTTGTAATTGTTAAACAGGGTTTCCCCACATCCAAACAGCTGAGCTGTGTCCTCCAGCAGGTCAACGCTGAACAGCACCTCGCCTGCCGCCTTGTGAGAGTCTAAATGAAGTTACAAAAGCTTGCGCATGACCGAGTGTCTGTTTTTGTTACCTTGAGGCAACATGGAGGATGGCCAGGTTAACTGGGAGATTGGTCATATTGTACTCTAAGGTACCGGTACTAAGGGTATATAAGGGTTGTTTATGGGGTGATGCTGGACTGGGTGGGCTTGTTAAACATCATTAAGGCCTCCTGACGTCACCGGCCTGATGTTTGGGAAACACAAAAATGTCCCTGTGATGTACCGATACCATGCTACTAAACTCACAGCAAATATTTACCAGCACAAATGCTGCACCGCTGGCAAGGCCAAGACAGTATAGAGGCAAGTAATCTGCTTGATTACTCCTGGTTTATTCCAAGACAGCCATTACAAAGATGTTCCTTCCTTCATCATATCGTTTCACTAAAAGCAGCCATGATGCATCTACACTGAACTGTACATACAGTGAGACTTATGCATTCTGATCGGAGCCCTGCAATGAAACCCTTGCTGAGACGCATCAATGCCATGTGATTAGGGAAAGAACTGGCACCAAAAATGGCGCCGTGGAGTCATGAGCTGACATCATGTGGCATCCCCTTCGCCAAGTCTCTGTAAAATCATATCAGTCAGTGTTATGTGATTATTATCATGCATGACAGAGAGGTTGGGGTGCCCTGCCACTGTATTGTATTCCAAAGTATCCATCAGGGTTTCCCTCAATTTTAGAAATGAGATCATTTTCATATGGCAACATGATTCTAACTTTAAACCAGGTTTGGTGCACTGTTTCCCACTCCACCCTTCAACCGCACAAGGAATATCACTCATTCGCCCTGTCTGAGAGCACTTACTGTGTGTGCGTGTGTGCGAATGTGCACGTGTTTGTGTGATTGCACATTACGGCATAAAAGAGTGAGTGCGTGGGAGTAAAAATAGAGTGCGAGACTATCACACTCTCCAAATAAAACAGTGCTCAGTTTTTGAGATGGAAAAGCCTCTGAGAGTGATTTCAGACAGATTTTACGCAGGATTCAGCTGTAAGGTCACTGCTTTAGTCATGGAACAGAGCTCAACACACTTAAAAAGCTTTTCAGTGGCTCTTCCACCCTCCTCATATTTCTATCACCACATTAGAAACAGCCAAGCGTTGACCATATATCAATTTTCACATAATTTTCATCGCTTTGAATGCGAGTGTTTCTGTAACGGGATTACAAGGATTAATATTCATGATGTTCACTGCTCCTCCACCTGATGTCTTTGTGAAGATGGTTCTCAATGCACGCATGTCCAAATTTAGCCACCTGCTACGGTTGGCTGATCATTTTTGATGGTGCTTTGTTCCTGATAGCGGGTCACTATGAGAGTGAAGCGCCGCTACCTTGGGCTGGTAAATGCATCTGTAACTGTGTGTTTGCCTTCTCCTCCTCGTCTTACTCCTCTCCTCTTCATCTCTTTTCTTTCCTTATTCTATTTCGAGCCTGGGCCCGCTACTGGGAGAGAAACGGCGGATGAGTGTAAAGCCGGATATATGCGTCTCTGTCGGGGCGTTGCAGAGGCTACATGTGAAGTACTGCTGGAGCTGATGCACTACACCTCCTCAGAAATGTACCTACATGTAGCAAGCAACGAAGATACCATGTCAGAATCAGAATCAGCTTTATTGGCCATGTGTGCTTACACATACATGGAATTTGTCTCCGGTTTCCACTCCGCTCTCAATGTACAAACACAAATTTACAATGAACAAGAAAATATATGTATAAAGAATAAAAAAGGGCAGCAAAAAAGTAGAACGGATGCAGGTATAGACATTTAGCTATAATATAAGTACAAATATATATCCAAGAGAAAAAGTGTATATATATATATATATATATTGTGACAGCCCCCGGGGTGGCAAGGGGGTTTCACGACAACACGGACCAATAAACACAACCAGTCGGTAGATAAATGGTGCAAGTGAGGTTTTTACTGAATATAGAGAGTGGATAGAGGTAGGATAGACACTCAACAATACACTGTCCGCTTTCCAGAGGGATGGTCGGTGTTCACTTCCACGGTTCGGTGCACAACGGGTATTCCTCATACGGTCCAGGGCGCGGGCAGGAGCAGGGTAGTCGTACAGGCAGGGGTCGGGAGCCGGGCGGGTAGTCAGACGTTCCAGGGTGATCAAGGGGTAAGGCAGTTGTCTCCAATGGGTTTGCTGTTTCTCCGTCTCCTTCCACTCCTACTCTCTCCTCGTTTCCTGTGTCCGGGGCCCTTTTATAGTCCCCTCCTCCTCCTCTGATAGGGTGTGGTCGCTCCCTCGTCTCTCCTCCTCAGGTGTTGCTTGTTGGGCTGATGGTGGTTTGGCGCTCTTTTCCACTCCCTGACATGGGGCTCCGCCTCCATGTCAGGCAATATCGTCCCTCTACCACTTCTCCTCTGAGGTTGCCCCTCCGGCTGCCACATACCCCCCCCCTTAAATCCGACCTGGGGGGAGGACTGCTCCAGGAACCTAGGGCGTCCCGTCTTGACAGGGCGTCCGCGTTTCCATGAGCGGCCCCGGATCTGTGGACAACAGAGAAAGCATACGGTTGAAGGGATAAAAACCAGCGGGTGACCCGGGCGTTATTGTCTTTTGAACGGGACATCCATACCAGGGGGGCGTGGTCCGTGACCAGGGTAAAGTGTCGTCCCAGCAGATAATATCTCAACTCCCCCAGAGCCCATTTGATGGCCAAACATTCCTTCTCGACCGTGGCGTATCTCGTTTCTCTCGGTAATAATTTTCTGCTTACGTATGTGATCGGGTGCTCCTCTCCATCCCTCAGCTGGGACAGGACGGCACCCACCCCGGTCTCGGAGGCATCCGTCTGTACCACCAACGGTTGCGTAAAGTCCGGGGTCACCAGCACTGGTTCAGAACAGAGTACTTCCTTCAGCTTCTCGAAGGCGTCCTCGGTCTCTGCCGTCCATACGATCCGATCTGGCAGCCGGTTTTTTGTTAGGTCCGTCAGGGGTGCTGCAAGAGCAGAGAACTGGGGAACAAACCGTCGATAGTAGCTAGCTAGCCCAATGAATGCTCGTACCTGTTTCTTTGTGCGGGGGCGGGGCCATTCCCGGATCGCCTCGACTTTCCCTACCTGGGGCTTGACGCAGCCGCGGCCGATGGTGTACCCCAGGTAGTCAGCTTCCCGGAGGCCGAGGCGACATTTCTTGGGGTTGGCTGTCAGCCCCGCCCCTCGCAGAGCTTTCAGGACGGCTTCCAGTCTTTGGAGGTGAGCCCCCCATTCCTCCCCGTGCACGACGATGTCGTCCAGATAGGCTGCCGCGTATTCTCGATGGGGACGTAGTACCTGGTCCATCAGTCTCTGGTACGTGGGGGGGGCTCCGTGGAGACCGAACGGCAGCCTCTTATAGTGGTACAGTCCCATGGGAGTAGTGAAGGCCGTTTTTTCCCTGTCTTCGGGGGCTACTGCCACTTGCCAGTAGCCTTTAGTCAAGTCGAGGGTGGTTATGTATCTGGCCCTCCCGATGCGCTCTATCATCTCGTCCACCCGGGGCATCGGGTAGGCATCGAATTTTGAGATGGCGTTGAGCTGCCTAAAGTCATTGCAGAACCTGACTGAGCCATCGGGTTTCGGAACCAACACTATAGGGCTGCACCACTCGCTCGTCGAGGGTTCGATGATGTCGGCCTCCAGCATACTCTGTACCTCCCTCTCTATCGCCCCCCGGCGGGCTTCGGGGATGCGGTACGGCCTTAGCTTCACCTTCTTCCCGGGCTCGGTGATTATCCGGTGTTGCACCAGTGTGGTGTATCCGGGGTCCGGGGAGAACACGTCCCGGAACCGATCCACCATTTCCCGGACGTCCTGCTTCTGCCGGGGGGTCAACTCTTCTCCCACGGGTACCTCGACTGGCTCCGTTTTTCCTGGGAGGGTAGAGAGAGAGAAACAGAGCATGGCATCCCTACGCACCCATTTCTTGAGCAGGTTCACATGATAAACCTTCGTCGGGTGCCTCCGACCTGGTTGCCGGACTCGGTAGTTTACCGGCCCCAATTTCTCCATCACTTCATACGGCCCCCTCCATCGGGCTAGAAACTTACATTCCGCCGTGGGTACCAGGACCAACACCCGATCCCCTGGGTTAAACACTCGGGGTTGGGTTCCCCGGTTGTACACGCGGGCTTGGGCCGCCTGTGCCTCGGCCATGTGTTCTCGGACGATGGGCCAGAGGGATGCCATCCTCACCCTCATCTCCTCGACGTGGTCCACCATGGTGCGGTAGGGGGAGGGTTGGTGTTCCCAGGCTTCTTTGGCCAGGTCGAGTAGCCCCCGGGGTCGTCGACCGTACAGGAGCTCAAAGGGCGAGAATCCGGTAGATGCCTGGGGCACCTCTCTGATGGAGAACATCAGGAAGGGTAGCAGTTGGTCCCAATTCTTCCCGTCCTGGTCCATGGTTTTTTTCAACATTTTTTTCAGTGTCTGGTTGAATCGTTCTACTAGTCCGTCCGTTTGGGGGTGATACACCGACGTCCTCAGTTGGGTCACCTTCAGCATGCCACACAGATCCTTCATGATCCTAGACATGAACGGGGTTCCTTGGTCGGTGAGAATCTCCTCCGGTATTCCGACCCTGGAAAACAACATCACCAGCTCCCTTGCAATGCCCTTGGTGGCCATAGAGCGTAGGGGAATGGCTTCGGGATACCGGGTGGCGTAATCCACTATCACCAGGATGTACCTGTGTCCCCGGTTGGTCTTGGGTAGTGGCCCCACTAGGTCCATCCCGATCCTGCTGAAGGGGACGGTGATGATCGGCAGGGGCACCAGCGGGTTTCTGTGATGGGGTTGTGGGGCCACTTGTTGACATTCGGGGCAGCTCCGGCAGTAATCCTCCACGGCCTTTTTTATTCCGGGCCAGTGGAACCTGGCCCTCACCCTTTCCAGGGTTTTCTCCACTCCTAGATGGGCACCTAGGATATGGGAGTGGGCTAACTGGAGGACAGAGGGTATGAAAGGACGGGGTACCAGTAACAACCTGAGGGGGGCCCCGTCCCTTATTACTACCTGGTAGAGGAGCCCGTTATAAATGGAGAAATGTGTGGGGGGGAGGTCTCTTACCCCGTCCAGTGGTCGTCCGTCTACGGCGGCCACCTGCCGAAGGGCGTGGGCTAGGTTGGGGTCCTCCAACTGGGCCGTCCCAAACCTCCCTGTGAGGGGCCCGGGTAAGATGGGCTCCTCCGGGTCCTGGGGAAACAGCCCGGCCAGCTCCTCTTCTTCGAGGGAGGGGGTATCTGCCTCCTCGGGGATGGGCGGCGCCTCTCCTTCGGGCTCACTGGGGCTGGAGGGTCCGTCGTTCTCGACGGCTGTGGCATATACGTCCTCGGGGTTGGGTTGGGTGGCCTCCACCAACGCCCGGGCCACGGCACTGGCGACTCCTTCCGATAGGGGGTCGGTGGAGATCTCCTCCCCCAGCCCACAGATGGCTTTCTTCTTGTACTTTCGGTGAGGGGTCGTACCTGGTTTCACCACCAGGCTGCGCCACAGCTCCTGGAACACGGGCAGGTCTCGGCCGACCAGCACCTCTACGGGGAGTCCTTCCACTACTCCTGCAGTGCCGACGTATCTACCCCTCGTCGTGTATATCTCGAGGGCGGTGGTGGGGTATTCGCGGGTCTCCCCATGGATGCACGTGACCGCTCGGGTGCCGGTTAGGAGCGGGTACTGAGCAAACGTAGGTCTCACCAAGGTAATAGCGCTCCCGGAGTCCACCATCGCGGAGGCGTCGCGGCCGTTTACTTTGACCGGGGTGAGGGGCATGTGGTCCTCGTGAGTGGCCCAGCATCCGGTAATCAGTCCGCATGGGCGACTCCCCTCACTGGCCGTGGGCATGGGTGCGTCCTGGCGGTGAGGACATTCCCAGGCGATGTGCCCGATCTCGCCGCAGTGGTAGCACCTCCTCTCTTCCGGTCCAAACGCCGGCCGACGTCGGGGAAAGCCTGGGGGAAAGGAGGGAGACACATAGGTAGTTTCCTCCGTTCTCATCTTTTCTTTGCGGGTGGACCCCTCCACTTTCGGGTTTCTTCCCCCACGCACTAACGCTTGTGCTGCGTGGTAACCCTCCATGATCTCTACCAGTTCCTCGAGGTTGCGGGGGTTTCTCTGGCCGGCCAATTTTTTTGCCTCATACGGGAGGGATCTAAGGAATTTGTCCATGACGACACGATCGGTGGGCGACACCTCGGTTGGCTCTGCGTGCAGCCAGGCCGTCGTAATCCTCTTGATCTCATGCATCTGGGCTCGCGGAGAACGGGAGGTGTCATATGTCCATTCATGAAATCGTTGATCAAAAAGGGGGCTATCAACTCAGCCCAGTGCTCTTCTGGCCATTTTTCCCGGAGTGCCGTTGTCTGGAATATCTGAAAAAACACTTCAACATCGTCAGCTGCCGTCTGCTTGAGAAGGAAGCGCGCTGGGTTGGCTTTCTCCACGGTACGTTGCTCCTGTTGTGTCTGTAACATGCCCTTGATTGCGCTTTGCATCGCCTCCGCGCGTTCGGTTTGTACCTCCATATACTTCTCCATGTGTACTTGCTGTTGGTATTGTTGTTGCTGCTGTGCTTGGAGGATTTGCATTTGTACTTGCATGGCTTGTTCGTGGCGTTTTTGGGTTTCCTGGTTGCTAGCGATTAGCCCCGCTAGCAGCTCTTGAAATGGCACCGGGGTGGCCATGCTTACTGGGTCGGTCGGTCTATCGGTCAGTGTTGCCAGAACCGGACTGTGCCCACATTCTCCACCAAATTGTGACAGCCCCCGGGGTGGCAAGGGGGTTTCACGACAACACGGACCAATAAACACAACCAGTCGGTAGATAAATGGTGCAAGTGAGGTTTTTACTGAATATAGAGAGTGGATAGAGGTAGGATAGACACTCAACAATACACTGTCCGCTTTCCAGAGGGATGGTCGGTGTTCACTTCCACGGTTCGGTGCACAACGGGTATTCCTCATACGGTCCAGGGCGCGGGCAGGAGCAGGGTAGTCGTACAGGCAGGGGTCGGGAGCCGGGCGGGTAGTCAGACGTTCCAGGGTGATCAAGGGGTAAGGCAGTTGTCTCCAATGGGTTTGCTGTTTCTCCGTCTCCTTCCACTCCTACTCTCTCCTCGTTTCCTGTGTCCGGGGCCCTTTTATAGTCCCCTCCTCCTCCTCTGATAGGGTGTGGTCGCTCCCTCGTCTCTCCTCCTCAGGTGTTGCTTGTTGGGCTGATGGTGGTTTGGCGCTCTTTTCCACTCCCTGACATGGGGCTCCGCCTCCATGTCAGGCAATATCGTCCCTCTACCACTTCTCCTCTGAGGTTGCCCCTCCGGCTGCCACAATATATATATATATATATATATATATATATATATATATATATATATATATATATATATATATATACATATACACACATATACACATATACACACATGTAACCATCAACCTATAGACAATGGCATGAGTTGTAAGTGGTGGTAATAGTGTAGTATAACCTATTTATTGTTCATGAGAGTGACGGCCAGTGGAAAGACCACAAATTGTGGGATCGGTCAAGTCAGGCTGTTTTCCGCCAAGTTGTTTGTTGGCAGAGATTGTTCATGGTGAATATGGATATGGACAAAGTTGAACAACTGTTTACTTATCCACTGCCAATTTGACAACATAATTACATTTTGTGATATACAGTAGCGATGACTTGATATCACAAAGTGGGGGAAAACATCGAATCACAATCAACTAAATATAGAATTCATAGCTCATTCAGTTTTTCAGTGGTTAGACAAATTAGTTTGTTGTGATTCAGTGGAATTTCCAGAGCAAACCCACCTTTCCCACTGTTGCTCTTCATCACAGGGCACAGTGGGCGTGGTTTCCTCACCAAATGCCACTCGTGACGTCCCCAATCGACGGCTCCGTGTGGCATGCAAACAAACTGCCACGTGTAGCAACAGCTTTCTTAAACAATACAGACTAATAAACACCTATTTTGCGTCGCATGTTTGTGGCTCAATCCAAGTGAGAAAAGGAACTGCATCACTTGAAATCTATGAAAATATTCAACTGAAGTTTACCACAGTGTCTCCACTACATCCTCCTCTGCTCTTGCTTTGGGTGTATATTAAATGCACATCATAACCTGATAATGTGCAATGCTTCTACCTAGTACTATGACTGTGTACGTGGGTATGTGTGGGTGTGAAGCGAAGACTGCTGGCTTGAAAGGAGTGACGTCATCCTATGTGAGGACATGATCTAAACGATACCCGTTCAGATATTTCCCTTGCTGCAGTAGTCACCACAACTAAATTACGTGTTGGCGTATGCTCCCTCGGCTAAGTTCAGCAGCATGAGTCTACAGTAAGTCACATGGTCCATAACATGCTCTGTGTATGTCTGCATTTCTCCACACCTACAGGACAACCTAGGGTCTGTGCTCGTTTCCATTTCTCAATGGATTTATTTATTCATGTATGTACTTGTAACTGTATGTACATATGTACTTCCTCGTGTTTTCTCAAAATGAAAATGCATCACACTGCACTGTAAATCTATAGTATCCACGTGTTGCTAGGTGAGAAACTGTATACGCACCAGAGTGAGCGTATCGTTGTCTGCTTTTTAGTCTGCAGGTCCAGGGGCCTTGAAGGGAGCTGCAGTTCAATCCAAATGAGTGGGGGGTATTAAGTTAGAGCTTACAACATCGAGAAATTACGTAAATGGCTCAGTTGCTATACAACAATGCTCCTCCTGTCAAAACATAAACAACATTGTACAAATGGCGGAATATGATGAACTTCGCCGCTGGGATGGGATACATGATTGTACAAAAGGGAAGATTGGCTGAGTTTACAAAAGGCTCCTCTTTGAAAATGTATGAATCATGGTCTGCTCCTATGAGCGCTGAACTTCAATGAAATGAACGTTTTGGCCGGCACCCACTGACATCCATGGAACACGTTAAGAATGATGTGTTATGAAGATTTATAAAGGGCTTCAAGTAGTTCCTAAGTGTTTGAAAAAGGGCTTGATATAGGATTATGAGTATGGTCTACTCAGTCTGTCTCTAATGCTGTATGTGACGTGGGGAGGTCCAGCTGTGAGCCATCGTCAAACACAGTGCGGTCCCACCTCATGCACCCTTTATGCGTCACTGGCTGTTTGAACTTCCCTGGCTGTTTTTATTTGGTTGTGCATCTAAATCATCAGGGGTCAAGTAAACAGCTCTGGTGGAGGTAAACAGCCGGAGGGATAGGCTTTCCTTTGGGGCCTTCAGCAGCTGAAACACACACATACACACACACACACACACACACGCACGCACGCACACACGCACACACACGCACACACACACACACACACACACACACACACGTACGCCCTCGAATCTGGGTGCAGAGAGCACTGCCCCCTCCTATTTTGCACTTATGATCGCGGGTTCAGCTCCGTGCTTTTCTCGGCTCTGAAAGATCCAGAGGTGCCGTGCGGGCGCCAATGGCTGTTGCAGTCGGCGAGATGGTGTTTCCAAAGGATTCACAATGAACTCTGCTTCTCATCGCACACTCACAGACCCACACAACCACCTCCTCACCAGCTCAGGGTAAGCAAGAGAGAAAGAGGGGCAGAGAGGATCAAAGCCAGTGAGTGGGATGGGTTCTCTGAAATGAATAGTGCTCGGGGATATTGCTTTAACCTCTGTCCAAAGCACTGTGCTCAGGGACCTCCCTGTTTGTTTTAACAGCTCCAAGTTAGCAAGGGTCTCGCCAGCCGCAGAAGGAATCTAGGCTAACAAGACAAATTCACGACAATTTAGCCGACGTTTCATGTCACGAGATGTTGTTCGTTTACAGACTGTCCTGTCTGCTTCTTCTACTATGGATAACACAAGATCCCAAAACTGACAAGGCGTTGTTTTTGTGGTCAGCATGATATTTTTGGCATTCAGTCAACATCAAGGGGTTTGATCATTCGCTGAGGCAGATGTACAGTAGTGTTTTATTTCAGGGGTGGATCAAAAGTCTCCTCATGCTGTGTCTAACCACAACTAGGATTATATTAGGATTTATTTGTTTTGGGCCTATCCGCTTCACAGGGAGGCTAGGCCAGATACAACTCCGCCACTCCCTTTTTTCATCAAAATCTCACAAGACTGTAGATGAATGTGAATGCATGTCAAACTGCTCATGTCTCTTGCATTATGCACTTATCACTGTGGGGGCAGCTCCACTCTCGTTTTGGCGCTGAAAGGTCCCGCAGTGCTGGATCGGAGCAGGGTAGTTGTGGCGGGACCCCTCCTCTCCTTTCATCACCATCTGTGTCATCGCACTCCCCACTAAAGGCACCAGTGGAAGGATGTTTTTACACACATGCAGGAGGAGTGCCTATTGTCATCTGGTGGACCAAAAGCTACAAGACTGCGTGTGTGTCTGTGTGGTGCAAGCATGTTGAGTATTTGCATTTTTTGAATGAGACATTGAGTGAGAGTTTGCTCTATTTCAGCTGCCTGTGACTACTTCAATACCTTCGGCCTTGAACGATCGTCTGCTTTATCTATACGAATCATCATAAAAACATGAAGGTCTTCTTAAATATTTCCCCACATGTGCGGTTTCCAGTGGAGTTCTGTGGGTAAATGACAAAACCTTTTCTTGAAAATAACATTCTCGTTTCATGTCATACACAGCAGCTGACCTTCTTAGGGTAAAATAAGTGAGGCGTGGGGCGGGATGGTGTGCACAGAGGAGAGTGGGGAGGGTCTGACGATGCTAGTGAGAGTGGGTGGTTGGAATAACAAAATGTGAACGCAGCAAACGCAAACACTCTCTCCTTGTAGTGGACTAAATTGCTTTCTCCGTCTCACCCTGTCCAACTTGAAATGCTGTGGGACATATTGAAGCCCTTAGTTCTCTCCCGGTCTTACTAATAATCAGACAGATCCCTGCCCCTCTCTTCTGGGCCTCCCTCACGCACAGCTGCACTGCAACACACATGATGGGAAGAGGCAGAGGGGGCAAGGAGGAGAGCATACAATCTATAGACGTAAAGATAGATATGTAGCAGGAAGCGGGAGGTCTAGGGATTGATAGAAAGGATGAGAAAATGAATGCTGCACATCTATGGAAAACAGATGGAATACTGCTAGTTGATGACAAGACAAGCTGCCTCTTTGACTTATGATCAGTAATTACGTTGTATATGCATCGATATGGAGGGTTTGCTGTTCATATGCAGAGTCTTCTCACACCCTCCCTCTTTTCTGCATCCCTCAGAGGATGCTGCTCATGCCTGTGGTCATGGCTTCGGTGACTTTGGTTTCTGAATGCTGAGACACTTCGTTGACCTGCCCCGTGTAAATCTGCCTGGATGGGAAACGATTTGCCATCAACCTTGGTCTCAGAGGTTAGAGAGAGTGTGTGTTGAGAGGCCTGAGTAATAACTCGCCGAGGTCTCACACTCCTCTGAAAACAGCACAACAAGCTCCACATCAAGGGAGCTTTGAGAAGGAAATGAGCAAAGAAAGAAAAGCACATAGCAGGAGCCGTTGGAGCCACATTTCCAAATTATTAATAATGTTTTTCAAAGTAATCCAAACACTCTCAGGGGATTAGGGGAAGGGGGCAGAGAGAGAGAGAAAGAGAGAGAGAGAGAGAGAGAGAGAGAGAGAGAGAGAGAGAGGGACGCAGGTAGATTATCTGTATCTGCCCAATGTTTTGATTCAACTGAACTGTCAACATGTGAGAGAGAGAGAGAAAAAAGTCAGTAGTGGCCTTGGTTATATAAAGACTGAAAGCTGAATGAAACACTATCTTTATGGCAGAGTTACAGCAAGAACTGGAACTGGTGCTTTGGCTGTAGCTAAAAAAACATCCTCAGCTCTGAGCTTGTCGTTTTCATTCAGACTCTTGTTTTCTTTCAGCTAAAAGCAAGCTCCCCTGCCCAGAGAGCTGGCTGGCGCCGGACACACAGTCACACAATGTGTTCCTCATTCTCCCATTGCCAAGCTACACTCTGCTCGGGCTTCAAATAGCCAGAACCAGACACATGCCGCCATGGTACTGTACTAATGGCCATAACATTAGCCGACGCAGGAAGAGACGAGGCTCAAACTCAATGCAAATAATGTAACGCAGGAGGAGAGGCTGATGTGGTGGTAAATAGCAGTCTGGAGTTGTTTCAACAATAACAGCCCTCTGAAATCAGAGGGATATTAACAAACCCCAGAGATTTCCCTCTCTGAGGGGATGTTTTTCTCCCCGGTCCGTTGGGAAACACTGTTGTACTGATGGGATAAGTTGTCACATTAAGCCAGTTGTGTACAACTTGGAGGTCCATCTTGCTTCAATTAAAAACTCCAACGCGTCTGGTTTGGATTAGGGGTCCTGGCAAAAACCAAGGTGATTCCTTTCTTAATTAAAAGCACTAGAGAGGCTGAGCGGTGCTAAAAACTGGTTAACAAAGAATAATAGCTGAGCGGGGAAGGTATCTCGCTCTCATCCTTCTGCCCCTGCCGTTTCCTTCCTTTTGGCCTATATAGCCCACATACCAGATGGACAGACCTAACCTTGGAGGGTTGCGTGGTGGGGTGGTGGGGCGAGGGGGGGGGGGGGGGTAAAGGGTTTATGAAATCAATCCCTCTCCCCTAACACTTCTTTATCCACTATAAACCTTTTTTTATCGCTCCCTGCTTGCTTGTTCACCTCACTCTCCCTTCCCGTCCCTTTGCTCTGTGAGGATTTCTGTGAATCCGGCCTGTCTTGGCAGAAGTAGACTCATGTTTCCACTCTGAGGTGCTGAAGGTTTACTCCACAGCGGAGGCCTGTTTGCTGTGATTTGACGTTGAACCATGGCTCCCCCCTCCTTGGCCGCACAGTCACCAGTCACCTCATCCCTCATCTTGAGACCAATGGTATTTATTATTTACAAGCGCACTACATCTTATCTTGCGACCTTGTCACTCTGTAAGTTCAAATTCCAGATAGATTGTAACCACAGATGCTGACTTAAAACAATTAGTGTTGCTCACATTGAATGTGACAGTGGTCTTCAACCAGGAGCGTCAGTCGTGGGGAGAGAGGAGCGGGGCGACTGCCAGTGACAATGAAAGGGACACGTCTCTAAACTGTCATCTACGTCACAGAATACTTCAGCAGCCACAAGTGTGCCTCTCTCATGAAAATGTGATGGTCACCGAGAGTGCAGGGATGCATAAAGTGAGAGGAGCCAAATGCAGGGAGAAAATTTGGATGGGAAAGACACACAACACGCGGTGTTCTCGTAACGCTGGGCGTTTCTGAGAATGTGGTCCGATCTAATGAGCAGATTCAGCTGGTGACGCAGCGATTGCCTCCTTTCATCTTTTCATCTCTGTTATTTTCTTATCTTTGATTGTCTCTCATTCCTTCCTCTCTGTGATCGGGTCCTCTATGGGGCAGCATATCTGTGTCTCACCCCCCCCCCCCCCCCCCTCCCGCCTCCAAGGAGAGGAAGCCTGGAGGAGACAGGCCAGCGAAATATAACGATGACAAATACACAGACAGGCTCCATCTGATAAAGAGTATTTCCTGAAAATGTGCGTTAGTTTTGTGTAAAAGACAGAAGTGGAAAGATGTATCTTGCAAATAAATAGTTTTAGTGGCACACAGAAGGGAAACAACATGGAAGCAACTGTGTCAATGGGAGAGAGCGAGACTCAAGCCGCTTCTATTGATGTTTTCGAATGAATGTGGGAATGTGATTACAGGTACTTACCTCCTTTTTGTGAGCGCCTCGGCAAGCGGGACAGCAAACTGTGTTTTGGCCACACTGGTAATGTTGTTTTTGAAAGTCTTTACAACAACAAATATTGATTGAAGCAGAATATTTTGTTCGATAAAATTTTGGAAATTATTACATCTATCTTTTTGACAATATATTTTGACTTTTGGACTGAAGACCGAGACAATCACAGAGACAAGGACGCTCGCTGCATATGAGAGAGGGAAAGAGAAAGGTCAAAATCACAAAAGTCTGTTTTAACTAAAAGTATTAATGTAAATCTGATTCTAAATCCCCGTCTGACACATTATCCAAAACTCTCCTTTTACATGAGCTGTCAAAAACACAGATATAGTCAGTAAAAAAAAAATTACAATTAGGCAGAGGCCAATGGAGGTTGTTTTTGCATCAAGTGAAATATGCCTCCTGACATTTTACTTTAACCCGGTGTCATAAAGCTTTCTGCCTGCTGCCAAAACTAAACGGCATTTTCCGTTAGATGTTTGTCCCACATACACAAATACAATAAATATAATGTTCTCTTGGTCTGTCAGTAACTGGAATCATGTTAATTTCACAGAATGTGTGAAAAGTGGCTTCCCTTTGTGGCAGGACTGTGTAAATCCTTATTTCCTGGAACAATTTGTTACTGTGCCTTCTTTCAATTTTAAAATCGCGTGAATTACCACAACGAAGAAAGAAACTTTACTTTGTGGGAGTATTCTGGCTGGACCCTGACTTTTCCTTGTAGGTTTTTTAATTCGTTTTTTGTGTGTTTAAATGTTGATTACATATATAATAACATTGTGCTGGCTACACAGCAAGATGTCTAATGTTAGCTCTTTTTCTCTCAGTGACTGGCTGTTGCTCCAAGAGCCTCTTCAGACTTTTCCTGCCTTTAACAGATGTACAGCATTTTAGAGATGAGCATAAGGATTTTGTTCACATCAAATACAACTCGAATTGTATTGCACATCCAGTCCCTCATTGCTGTCTGCTACAATCGCAATGGCATCGCATCTCAGTTTCTTCCTCTAATGTCCCAGATAGGTTTTCCTGTGATCTCTGATCATCCAATGTTTGAGTAAGTCCACCCATTAACCTGGAATGGTATAAATCCTGATTGCATGACGCATACCAGGCTCACTCTCCCCGTTTACTGACCGAAACATTCATTGCTATAGAAGGCCAAACATAAATCCTGACCAGCTTATCTAACTCTCAAGGCGGCACAATGCGTAACGCTGCGGGATGCCCAGAGGAAATGAATGATCACGACAAATGGTTCGTAGAAGGATGCAAAAGGGTTTTTAAAACTTCCTTTATTTCCTGCCGGTAGACGAGTGGCAGCTGTTTGCAGTGGAGGAATAAAGAATTGAAGCTGAATGCAGTGGAAGGCCGCTGGGCTCCAGGGGACAGGAGAAAGGTTCCTTATGAAATATTAAAGGAGATTGGAGATGCGGCCAAAGCACGTCTGCCCTTCCTCCTCAGCTCCTCCACCAGCCAACAATGTGCTCGCCGTGAACGGGATCTCACAGTCCTGTCAGCTAAGGTGAGTGGGTTCCTGTGAGTGTGTCCAACTCTGTGTCTGTGTATGTATGACTGGTTTATACATATACATATACATATATATATATATATATATATATATATACATATATACATATACATATACATATACATATATATATATATATATATATATATATATATATATATTTAAGAGCAGGTCTGAGTGTGCATGTGGGATTGTGTGTGGCCCAGAGTGAGCTGCTTCACTTGGATTTCACTCTGCTGAAATAGCAGCAGAGGTTGGACAACCAGTGAGCAGAAAACCAGATTTTATTCCAATACAGAACAGATACACGCAAATAAAGAGAGTAAGCAGCAGATCCTGAGAGACGGAGCCAAGCGGACACATTGCATACCAGCAAGCTGCAGTATTTTGACGTTATGGTTTCATGCCAACAGTGCTGGCAATATAGCAGTTTGCAGGTGTTTTTTTGCTCACCAAAATGTAACTGTATGCTTTGACAGCAAATATGTAATGTTAACAGCCATTTATCAAATCAAAATGCTCTTTGTCCATTTAATCACTAATTATGAATAAGCCGAGGGAAATAATATTAGTTTTGCTCTTGTAATAAGTTAATGCCCTCCAGACTATAGCCAGTGTTCGTGCTTGTGCTTGCCGAGGCTTAATACCAACATTAGTATATTTTCTTATGTGGTGCCTGGAATATGAATCTGTTACTTTTTCACATATAATAATAATAACAAAAAATATTAGTAATAAGCACAATTGTAAAAGAAATAGAGGTGGAATTGGCGAGTGGGAAATGTGAGCTTTCTATCCTAGATCATATACGTTTGTTTTTTTTAATATCATTTTGGAATGTTGAATGTAGTGATTTTATTGATGACGATACAGGTTTGAATTATGATGGTTTACATCAAGGACCACAGTGGAAATAATTATTATATGGCAGTGTCTACGGCAGAGTGATGTTACAGCACAGAACACGAATACTGGAAATATCTCCTTTTAATAATTAAAGCAACTGATGGTACTTGATTAATAGACCATTCAAAAATGTACAGTCTCTCAATGTGTTACAAAGTCATGAAATAAAATATTCAAAAAATCATTCGTCTTTCATAATGGCTTGGTCTTTGTGGGACACTCATAGTTACATGCACTTAACATCGTCTGGTCTCCTCATGTTTGGATGCTATCGCCAGCACAATTAAAAAAACAACATCTCACCCAAAAGGAGCGAGCTCGACAACCATTATTGTCGCTAATTGCTCATAAACATCCCATATCAACACTGGCACATGCAACGCCATGAACAGGGAGAATAGAATCAATAGCAGCAAACGGCAGGCAGATGAAACCCACAGGGATAGAGGATGCATTAGTTTGGGTCATTAGGAACTCGTGGTGACCCAGTGAGCCGCAACATTATAGCAGCGTGACGGCCAAGGCTCTTCCTTGCTGTGCGTGTCTGTGCGTGTCTGTGCAGGGCCAATTGGCCTGCACTGATATCCCCTTTTCCTAGAATCCAATTGCTTGCATGCTCCAAAACACCAAATAGGAGAGGCAGAGTGAGAGCAGTTGGATACCGATGGCCATAATTGGTTATGTGTGTGCTCGTTGCATAAGTGGTTTCCGTTAAATAACCTAAAAATGTCTGGACTTTGTAAACTGTCATCATCGCACTCTTGTGGAGGGCCAAATTAAAGGTTGCCGCAGCTTTTGTATTTCTTGTTTGTTTACAGGGTCATGGGGGCACCTTGGTGTGAATAACAACCTTTTTTTGTCTTTTACAGCAAACAGAACTTGTGAGGTCATTATCTTTGGTGTTAATTAGGACGAACAAAAGCTCAGCATTGGACTCATTGTTTCCTATTCCCGAAAGGCACTTTTTTTCACATGTCACTCGTTCATGCTTGAGCTCAAATGAGTCACAGGGAATACCTTATGTTCTCTCTGAAGTGTGTATATGTTAATAGGGTGTGTTCTAGCGAGCTCTGATTCTGAATAAACACAGGGAATGGAAAAAGTAAATAATTTAAGGGCAAGGGAGTTCAAGACAGGAGATGCGTATGAAGCAGAGCACTTTATCTCGCCGTGCTGCAAAGGATTCTAAAGCCTGCGGGAGCTCATCAGTCGAAGATCATTGGAGCTTTCAAGGTTAGACTGGAAGGCCCATCGACCCTGTTGACAAATCCTCGAAAGTAGAGGAATTAAACAGGCAGGGCGAGTAGGCGGATGAAGTGTAAACACAGCGTTTTGCTCTCCTGTTACACATTGTTGGACGGCTACACTATTCCCTTGCAGCTGCACTGCCTTATAAACACACTCACTATTGTTTTGGGTTACCTCAGGTCATTGTCGACTGGGAAAGTGGCCTCCGTTAACCATTGAGGCTTTATACAAGAGTACGAGGCCTTAACTTTAGTGTGGAAACTGAGTACAGAGGGATAGACCCTAGCTGACGGAAACCCTACACCTCCAACCCAGCGGTAGCACTTTGACAGAGGAGGTCGGTGCAGAGTCAGATATAGCTTATTTATGTTTTTTTTAAATGTTTTTCTATTACTCCCTTTCATCAATGTCCACGGCACAGCAGATAGTATCCCCACTTTGCTTATTTACTCAGAGAGCCCTACCTCTGGACAGCTCTCATTCAGCACTTAATGTCCATAACGCCTTGGGTAATTGTTGTTTTCCTTTGCCTCTGAAATCTCACCGCTTCACATGACTAAGCTCCTCTGTTCTCTTGTTTATTTTCAATGGCCTCAACCAGGACAAATACCCTCAGGTCAACTTCAACAGGCTAGCGGCCTTGTGTGCGCCTCAAAAGTGCCCCGAAAATCTGTTGAGCTGGCATAAATTTGTTCCAGTTGGATGAAGGAGCAGGAAGAATGTGGATGGGTATGAGGGAGAGGGAAGAGTTCTGCTTGCGGGACTGACTCAGGTCTTACCCAGACCGGGGCTTACAGCAGGGATCACTCAGCTTCGGTCAGCTCTTCCCCGCTTCAAAGGCTGGGAGGAGAGGTTCTGTGAAATCATACAATAACAGGGGAATATAACCACCCTTTCAAAACACAACTGGACTAAACTGGATAGGTGGGAACGAGACAGGAGGAAGGGATGGAGTTTCACTGCTGATACAAGGAAAGATAGAAACATTTTACTTCTGTGCTGTGGGAACATATGTAGCGGGTGCACAAATATTCTCACTCGCCGATTAAAGAACTACATTTGTCCCAGACAACTTTGGCTGATCGTGCAATCCCCTTGATCAACAACGCCCTGCCTCACATTTACACATATTCTCACATGGGACATGCCCGATTAACCTTCACTCTCTTACTGTCTGCAGCTGAGCAAATGTCGGCTGAGGTTATTTCTGAAGGGCACCTCAACAGCAGCTGTTAACTGATAAGTCTGCTGATATTCTATGTCTCTCCACCGCCCACAATGAATTGATCCTACTGTCAAGTTGTCACGGGAGTTCACAGGTAGGACCCAAACGCAAGACCACAGGAGACAGAAGTTAATGGAAACAGGTTTTATTTAGCCTGACTAAGACAGGAAGGTGTGGCGTCCGTGGTCCGACACCCGAGTGGCAGATCGACGGTGTGAGGCCCGTGGATCGACACCGGAGGGCTGGCAGCTTGACGGCGTGTGTAATCCGTTTAACACAAGGAGGGCAGAGGACGCCACGGGGTTGAAGCGGGTGAAAGACGGTACGACCTGACCACCCCAGACTGCAGGACCAGAGCTTATGTAGAGACATGGGACTCATTAGTGGGCCCTGAGTCTGGTGTGTCAGGCTGCAGGAGGCGATCGGCTGGAGTGTCCTCGGCTGTGCACAATCACGGGTGTGGCCATGGGAGGTGTCTGGAGGCAGAGGACAAACACAGAGCACATGGCACACAATAACAAATGACAGGACACCTGAGTAGAGGAGATCAGGGGAAACACACAACGGGTCAGAGAGCGATCCTGGATCCTGACACAAGTACTGTCTGTGTATCCAAAGCATGATATAGCTTATACTTCTTCTGTGACATAGAGCTCCGTTGTCATCCAAAAACAATTAAAAACACATCAATGAGCCACACAGCTGCACTGTGTGACGTGTGCCTTTGTTACAAGGAACATGGGCATTGTAGTAGTAGTCAATCCCACATCTGGCACCATCCTGCTGTTGTACAAACACACATTTTGTGTGGCTGAAAAAGGTCCTCAGCGTTGTTTACTCCTGTTTGAGTAAGGTTTGCTAGAAACTGTAGTGCCAACCTGTTTTGGGAAATAAATCTGACTTCATATTGTTTGGAGAGACAGTCTAGTTGGTTTTGGTGTTTTTTGGGATTGTTGTTTATATGAGAGAACATTTTCAGATTTTCTGAAAAAGTACAGAATTGTTTGAAGTAACCACTGGGCTGTGTCGAATCAAAATTACAACCCAAGAGAGGGAGAGACAATTTTGAGAACGATTGCAGAAGTGCAGACAGACTTGTATGGTCCACAGCAATATTGTGTTTCCCACCGGGGTAACCCACACTAAAAATGCATGACCTCATCTCACTGAATGGTTTATGGTTTCTTTTTCTACGGGGGCTTTTATGCGGGAGACATTTTGGGGGATGCCACTGTGTCGGGTTGCCCTTCCTCTTCCATGGAAAAGGTAATTCTCACCACCGATACACAACACATGGAAGCCATCAGCACGGACTGGAAGCTTGTGGTGTGCCGACTGTTAGCAGGAGCCTGCAGACTCACACACTCAAATAAAGTATATGGATAAATCAAACTTTTACAGAGGATACATAGTGCACGAATAACAGTATGTGTTTGTGTGAACGTGTGCGTCACAGTTTGAAGTGGGTTCGATGTGTGTGAGACGCGCTCCTGTTATTCTCTCTGTGACAGCTAAATCACCCCCTCCATCCTCCCTGTACGTAACCTCAGAAGATGATTAGTTCATATTTTCCTCCAATTGTATGGACTAGTCCCTGGTGGCGGGTCTGTAATGTGTTTTATAGATATGCTACAAGTCACCCCGTAAATAGGTCAGCTGTCTGAAGTGTGATGTGTCATGTGGTCCTTTCCAGCGCTGAAATGTCTTCTCTAATGAGCCCTCGTGATTTTGGAGAGGAAAACACCGCAGACCTTTTTCCAATAAAGCCTCCCTCCGCCTCTCCGAGCCTCGCATGACAGAAACAAAAGCTGTTTGTCCTTTTGGGGATTTATGTGTGTGTGTGTGTTTGTTTGCACTGTATGTGCCGTTCTTTCTTTCAATTTGTGCTCCCCTGTCTTGTTCTCCTTAATCTTTTATCTCCATGAATTATCGCCTCATGACGTGGTACTTTTAGCGCTGGAGGGGGAGACTGCGAGAACCTGCTCTGGTCGGGGTCATATTATTGTCACAGCATGCCTTGTTACCCTTTAGTTAGGATTGGATTCGTCAAAAAAGAAAGAAAGAAAAGCATCAAAGTCATTTCAAAGTTATTTTGAATCCTCACCAGTATTCTGTCAAATGATCAGCCGATTTGTAGCCTCTTTATTACTGTTTCCACCGCTCCTCTGTTTTTAGATACAGTGAGAATCTGTGGTCAACCACAGCAATACAAAGACGGCAATAAGAATAAAGGCAGCAGATTTCATCTTGCAGGCAAAATCTATTACAAAGAACAGAGAATAGGAAAGCACAAACAAATATATTTCTGGGGTCTTGCATAGTTCAACAAGTGGAGCACTGAGAGTGTCAAGAGGACGTCATGCCTATTCGAGCTAACAGTCAAGCAAATGTAGGCATTGTACCACACTGTAGTGTTACCGTGGCCACTTAGCCACCTAACATGCAGCACGTTTCTACTTCATTCACAGACTGAACTGTGAGGATTTCAATAATCGACGCGCAGCCCTGATTATCACCACGCTCTCTTTGCTGATGAGTAACATTTTCTTCTTTCTTTCCCCCCTCTGTGCCTGCCTTCTGCTGTGCCATGGATTCTCAGGGCCCCATTCCCTATCTCTGCACCCGACCCAGCCGGGGAGGGCACAAAGGGGGCACAGTATCACTCCAGCCCATCACCATATCAGAGTGAACACATTTCCCTCAATTTCTGTGACTCTGCAGGCCGGTATGCTCTATCTCTAACAGCTTTTGGCATGAAAAGCTCATGAAGCTCATTATCATTGCCAGTATCATGGCTGCTAACTTGTATATCCTGCATGTGATACATGACTATCATTGGCCACTGGTGCTTCTGTATCGGCCACTGAATCATGACTACCGGCTTGACTGCAGGACCTATTTCCCAGAACTCTTACCATTGGCCTGTGACAGAGAGGATGATGATGGGAAATCTTTGTTTTCCTTTTGATAATCTGTGTTTTCGTTTTTCCTCTGACTTACTTTTTTTTGGGAAAGCATGCAGTATTAATCAGAGACCCACATGTGAGCAGGACTCCCTGGAGCCTTTAGTTTTATAGTCCTAGCAAAAATATTGCAGATTTTGTTATGATTTGCATGGAAATTTTGATGAAAACAATCTTACTGCTACAAGATTAGTCAAACTGAGTAGTCTTCATTTTGAATACAACACTTCTGAACGCTTGAGCGGCCCTTTGGGGTTCCTCCTCTCTCTTACATAATGCAGCCAAACGTTATAGACGATGTAAAGATATGAATTGCTCATCATCTGATTAAAAAAAAACAATGTGACTCAAAACTGCTTAATAACAACATTTTGCATGTTGAAATAACACGATTTTAAAGGATTTGTCATTCGTCAGCACTCCATCTGTTGCTAGAACGTATTCTTTTACCCCAAGTTTGAAAGACATGTCATAAACAATGGAGCTCAAGGAATGGATCTGAATAGGGCTCGGTTCTGCATGATCGAGTCAGAGGAACGTGTTTGAAGTTCACGTTGGGTCATTATGATGCGGAAGATAATAAGGACCCTGCCTCTGTCATAATGACCCGCTAGATGTATGGGCACGTAAAGTTTTTAAGCTTTCTTTTTTTATTAAGCTCTTAAGTACTGGCCACGACATGAGATGGACGCCAAGCCAGTCAAGCAGCACCCCTCTGCCAGCCTCTGCATCACGTAAAGAACGGAGATAATTGGAACTGAGTATACGTTGCATAAAAGTCACAAAGGCACTGCCTGCATTTACAAAGAGGGCACAGCAATGGTTCCAAAACCCTTTCATCCCGCCATCCTTTCATTGGCTCATCTCATTCTCGTCATTCTTCAACCCTAAAGGCAATCATCTGGTGTGAGACAACATCCTGGATTTTGATCCCAGTTCATTATCTTACAGGACGGAGCACACATGGCTGTAATGCTCCACACCATCGGCGCGCAGCCATGTTTCGGAGGTAGGGCATTTCCAGCATCCTGGGGTTCTCACCTCACAGCACTGTGGAGCTATGCCCATTCAGTTCATTCACTGACACATTAACCTCTAAATGAGCTCTGCCGTGGGGACCTTAATCTGTCTTTGGCCACACAGACACTTTAATTCCCTCACACACGCTCACAAGCAAACACACACACACACACACACACAAACCCACACACAGAGACTCAATGAAAGGCAGCGGCGGGGTCAAGGGGCAGGGTTTGACCGTTAGTGCTGCCGACACTGAACTCATTTAACTCCCCGTTCAATGATGTGTGCATTGTGTGTTTGTCTGCATGCATGTGTGTGTGTGTGTGCCGGAGAGGAGAGGAGAGGAGAGGAGTGGAGAGAGGGCACTTTTATATGGGTGGGGAATTCACATATAAGATGCTGGCAGCTCCCATAGTGTTGCAGTCAATGGAATTTTTGGTTAATCCTCATTGAAACTGGGAGCTCCTTTCATGTTAGGACGCCAAAGTGACCCACCGTGACCTTTTGTCCTCACTTTTTTAGGCCTCGCTTTAACAATTAGCCCACGCTCACAATGCCGACGCATGGAGAGGCGGGGACCAGTGTTCCTACAGCTCCAATACCCCTCCAGGGTCTGAGGAGCTCCATCCTCACCACCAAAACTGGCACATCCTGAATCAAAACAGGGTGCAAGAAGAAGAAAGAGCGAGAAAAAGCGAGAGGGAAGGCAGAGAAAAGGGGGGGGGGGAAACAAGTGAATAATAGAGGAAATCCTTGAGACCGGTTGATGGAGGGAAAAGAGGAAGGAGGAAGGGAAAGAAAGAATGAGAAACAGAAAAATACCAGAGCAGCAGTCAGCATGGCGGATAAAAGCCACTCTTAAGATAAGGTTGGCACAAATGTGTTTTTGATCGCGTCGCGGGGTCCACAGCAAACTTTGGAGAGGTTGCCAACTCACAACTACAGACGTCCGTAGATGCTTGAGATATTAATGTTCACAAAAACCCACATCTAGGATGGGTGAATTACCCTACATGGTTGTGTGTCTGGCAGAAGTCTGCAGCCATATGGGCTAAATAAACCCACACACAGACACACGCATCCAAAACCCCCCACTCACACAAATGATGCAGACGGTATCAGCGTCCTGATCAATCTATCAAAAATCTTTGACCTTCCTGTTTAGAGATTACAGTGGCGTGCTCAAAAATCACGACAAATTGCCCCGAGTGTTTGTGTTTGTTTGTTGAATTCAGTGTGTGCTTAGGTACGTGTAAAGCACACGGACAAAGAGAGAATGTGTGTGAAAGTGAGTGTGTGTCATTGTGCCGACGCTAACACACAGGCATTCATTATTCATGAATGTGTGTGAATGCTTGCCAAAAACATATCGTTCAAACAAAGGCCATTTCTCAGTGTGTGGGTGTCTGTGTGTGTACACTTCAAAAACACACACTCACTGAACTCCCGTCATACCCTTCCAACATATGCTATGAGTTTGGCCTGTGTCCCGAGGAGCACTGCCACATGACTGAGAGCCCAGACAGCCCCGAACAATCAAACAATCCAAACGCTGAATTGCACTCGAGCACTGGAGTCATTTGAAATGTGATATGGGGAGTATAGAATTCAACCATATAGACGCAGATTTTTAGATTTAAAATAGCTCCCTGGTCCGATAGCTTTTCGTCTTGAATGCCGGGAACATATTTCAGACGTTGGTGAAAGAAACCTCAAGTTCTCCCCGGTATCAATCGCATTTTCTCTGAATACTAAATCTGTCCAAGAGGCCCCGAGGATGCTTCCAAGTAGTGGTGCACAGGGTTACATTGTTTTACAAATAAACAGTCTCCGAACACTGTTTTCTCTTCTTGCCGTTGGTGAATTGGTGTTAAAAGACAGACGGATGCATACATTCACACACACTGTGTGCACATACTGTAAGCACACGGACATACACGCAGCAAGAAAACTGCATGAAATGTGAAATATACTGCATCCAACTTATCCTCACAGGTAGTCTTTTACTCGGCAAGGTACGATAACTACATTCAGGTTTTTTTCAATTTCAGTATTTGAAATAAATAAAGTAAATTAAAATCAAGGAATTTTCTCAGAGTATCTGTCTCAAAACAAAGACAAACCACAAGCGAGATTAAACTCATGTCAAGAAAATTAGTAAAAGTTGGTTTGCAGAAACTGGCATTATCTCAGCCCAGTGGCAGTTTGTTCAAATGTCAAGAGTTGATCATGAATTGACTTGTTGGAGTGCGTGTTTTTATTTCATCTTGCACTGAGCACACATTGGATTGAGTTAATGAAGCAGGTCTCAGAACAGTGTCTCCTTGCTCTCCCGGTCACGATACTTGATACTTGTTTTCGCCAGGAGAAACAATGAAAGTATTTTGTCAGATGTCACGCAGGGTGAGTTTGTCTCTTTCGCAATTTAAACTTTCGTTCATCATGACGCACACACACACACACACACACACACAGACAAGCACATGGGCACACACACACACACACACACAGACAAGCACATGGGCACACACACACACACACACACACTGCACCTTCCCTTGGTAACTGGGCTCTCTGAGTCAGTGCTCTCTAAGGTGTTTTCAATTACGCGCCCTCTGAACGCCCTCTCCTCCGCTGCAGATCTCAGTCTGTACCCTTGCTAACGGATATGCAGCCATATTATAGGTGGAGAGAGGAAGGGAAGGATTAGAGAGGGGCTGTATGGTAATAAGGCCTGCCAAAAAGCTCTCTCTCTCTCTACCTTGCATTAACACACATGTGCACAAAGGAGCTGTTGTTTCCTTGAAGTGTAGTTTAGCAAGTAGTAATAACACTGTTAATAACAATACATCTCCGTGTATGTCACATTTCTTCTGACATAACATCAAACAGACACAAGATTGCGTGCACACACGGAATAAGTTGAATGGGAATGCACCTCCATGCACTTCCCCCATTCACCATTCATACCTTTCTCTCTTTCTCTTGTTGTCTTTCATAGCTTGTGAAGCGGTGCATGTCTGTCTCACTCGCGTCAGGATAATGTTTCACTCTTTGAGTATCTCGTCTGAGACTTCAAAGATCTCGGCACACCAAATCTCCTGTAATCGTGGCTGAGGAGCCATTTTGTTGATGATATGGTTATGACATTTATGATAAATCTCATCAACGCCAAAGACAGTTAAGACTAATCCAATGAGCACACAAGCTCGGCAGCATCACTTAACTCCCTCAACAGCTTAACAAAGCCTGTCTCACTTTGCCTGTGTTTTCTAGCCTTAATGAAGGGTTACTGGCGCATCAAGGAGGCCCGCGTGTGTGTTTTTGTGTGCACTCACATGCACGCAAATAGAGTCAAGCATGCTCACAAGTTCGGATCTGCATTTCTGTGAATGAATCTGATGAATGCGCTTTGTTCAGTTCCTGGATGTTAATCAACGGCTATTATCTGAGTCAGTACAGTTTGTCTGAGAAGGGAAAAAAAATGTCTAAATGTTGACTGAGCCACTAAACGTCGTTTAGAAAAGTAATCTTCTTAGCCAAGTTAAATATCTCTGTTCACATATTCAGACAATAATATTCAGCTTCGGTTTAGAGAGGCTCTCTAGAAATACATGGGTAGGAAAACATATTGTTTTCATCGACCCCTCTGCTGATTCCTATGAGTGCTTATCTGTGCAGCACCCACTCTGGCTGACTCCATTGTACTCTGTTCTCCCCCTAATCCTGAAAAACCAAGTTGAGGAGTTGTAATCTGGAGGAACACCTCATTCTGCCTCATTCACAGGCCCATGTAATGAAACCCCCCGGTTGATGAATACGTCTATTAGAAATCTCTATTTATGGTAAGTTATTCAAAGGGAGCTTAGGGGGTTGAAGGGATGACTTGTTCTTAAAAGCACACACTGTACTGGGTGTTTAATAGCCAGGCCTCCCCATCTTCTCTGTAGCCCCCCTTTCCTCCTCCATCAATTATTTTATGAAACCTCTTGTGACTGTCTTTATGACCTCCCCCAGTCTGCCTCTTCCCTCTCCCTGTTTGTCCTCCTCTTATCTAACTCTCGCCCCGGCAACATTGCCAAGTGAGACCACCGAAAAACAGATTCGTGCAGTGGCCATCACAAGACAGCAACCATTCTTGACTGTGGCCGGAGAGAGATAAAACCACACCCTAAGCACGGCATTGTTCCCAGTCCTGAAAACAGCCACAAGTGGGATAAATAGCGTTGCCTTTTTCACAGCGTCATGTCAATTCCCCAAAAAGGCTGACACAAACACTTTGTGTTCGCCTGCAGATCATGCTTTGATTGAAACCAGAGTGTCATGATAAAGTAGACTTATAGATGGAATAAACCACAACACAATCTGCATCACTGTATGTGTGCTGTATTCTTATGGCACAGGCAGTACTATGAAATATTCCTAAAAATGTGCAAACAATGTAGAGAGCAAAGCCATTGTTTTAGATGGAGGACACAGACTGTGATGAATGGACGTACTTGAAGGCAGTGCAAAAAGCCTGCAACCATATCCTTCTCCTGTCTGAATGCCACTGCGTCCCTGATCTCTCTCTCATTCTGTGTCTTTAGCATGTCTTTGTGGTCTTGACATGATAAGTCAGTTGTTGTTGTATCTAGAACTAGAAAGGTGCACTCAGTAGAGTCTCCGCCAGGTGTGTCTGCAACGACCGCTGCTGTAATGTTTGATTGAATGAATACAAACCACAATTGTCTAACCTACCCACCGATTCTATTGTCAGAATGGATTTCAGACACTTGACTAATGTGTCAATGTGGACTAATCTCCAATTACTAAACAGAGAATTGCAGAGGAAATATGTTTTTTTTAAATTTAAATGAAAATGAGCAGGACAAACAGTAGCTTATCAAGTCAAATACTTTGTGTACTTTGATTGAGATGAGTGTAATGACTGGGCATGTGTCTGCTCATCAGTTGATTGAGGTTCATAATGATGCGACCTTGGATATCTGCCATGAATGTAAAGACAATGGTCCACTGGTAAGGTCCGTAAAATGATTCTTTCCAGAAATCACCAGCAAAAATTGGTTTAGCCTTTGTTATGATGTGTTATTTGTAGCAGGGATGATTGTTTTCCTCTGCCTTGGATACATTCTGTTGTCTCTGGTCTATTTCTGGAGGTGTGGTCAGATCCGGTCAGTTCCGGCTCGGTCAGTTGCGTGGTGTTAATCAGACCTCTCGGAGGCTGCAGAGGTAGACAACAGATGCTGGTAGGAGTGAATCACTCAGCACTGAATGTACCACATGTCTGGAATACAATGACCACTCAGTCCAGACACAATACCCACACATAAACATGGCAAATACGCCAAGTCACTGGCGGCACTCTGGTGCCTGATCGAACGCACACACCATGTACACACAAACAAACAACAGAGAGAAAAATAGAGGGGTTGCCCCGTCATCTCATCGTGATTATGACATTTGTAGATACCAGACATGTATTGGTGTCGCTGAATCATCTTACACAATGCCAACTATGTCATTCTTTCTTTCCGTCTTTTTCTATCCTCTCTTGTGTTCCTGGAAGCTAATTTGGACTCACAGCCAGACAGAAGTGAATCAGTGAGACACTAAAGCCATAAGATAAATTCCAACCCACAGTGGTGTTTTTGTTCGTCAAATGTTGCTCTTGCTGAATGGGTGGGGGTGTTAGGTGGTTGGGGTGTCGTCACATTGATGTCTGCCAACTTGGAAAAGACTGTTACCATCACTGAGGGGGCTCTAAGTCATTTCCAGCCCCACTAGGAACATTTCACACATAGGTTTAAAAGGGCAAAGTCACTCGCACACTAATGGAGACACACAAACACAATTGCTAACATCTTGCATCTCACTCCCCCCAGCCCTCCCTTACACACACACACAGACTTACAAGCACACACACAAACAGACACATGTGCACACGCTCACAGACATCAGCCTAATTATACACAGAAGTTGCCGAGGCCATTTCCAAGAGGCTATTTACACTTGTATTTATTTGTCTTTTTTCAAAATTCGATTTATGTCTCAGACTTACTGGAAGCGCATGCTGGCAAGTGCCAGGGAAAGCATTTGGGTCCACTTTAAAAATGATATGAGGCCAGACAGACTGGGAGATGAAAGGAATCACAGGAAACAAACAAAACACAATGAATTGCCACAATACAGATCAGAATGGGGAGGGAATACACGGGAAGGAGAGATGAAGAAAAAGGGAGAGGAAGGAATAATTTGCTGTAAACTTCTTTGGCAGTAAATCACAACCAAATGGTTTGAGAATGAGTGGCGCAATGGTGAAAGTGCTGAGAGATCCTTTGCTGTGTTGCCTGCATGGATGGATGAGAGGGAGCTGCGTGAGACAATAAACTGTAAAAAGCTTGCCCATTGCTTTCCAGGATTTAGAGCATTCAACAGTCTGGCCAAGAAAGGACAGTCATTTGATAGGCTTGAATTGAGCTCAATATGTTGAAAGCGATTTAGTGTATGTGTGTGTGTTTGTTTTATCGCGTGTCCAAGTCACCACTACTAACTTTGTGTGTACTGTATTCTTGTGTGCTGTACGCTGGGTGTCTACCGCAGCGAGTCGGGTGAGTCCCGTGGCGCAGTCTCTCCCCCTGAGCTTGGCAGCGTACACACACACACACACACACACACACACACACACACACACACACACACACACACACACACACACACACTCACAGGGGAGGTTCAACAGTGGCTAGAGGAGGGCAAAATCCAGCAGCATTTTCCTATTCATGGCCTATAAAATCCCATGTAATTTGGTGGTTAACTTTAATGGGTAATGGGTGAAATCCCTCTTTGTCTTCCCCTTTAATCGTTTCCACATTAAATGGGGCAACTGTCAAAATAAGATGATGTCATCATTAGGTCACCACTTGTTGCCACCGTCCAACACTTGACTTTAAGTACTTTATACAGTGTGTGACTTTTTGAGAAAGAAAGTGAGATTTTGCCATTTCTTTGAGGGATCATTTTTACAGGTAGGCTTTAGTGTTCACTGCCAGATTGACTGATAGAGAGGGCTTTAGTCTTCCTTCTGTAAAATAAAGACGGACATACGGAGCTTACAGTAGCCTGTCTGCTGTGGCATTACGGCTAAGATGAGAGCGGCCCTGAGCTCGATAATGGTAACTTATATGTGGCCAGAATTCCACTGCTTGCAAGTCTGCTGCAATGGTAATGTGGCGGACAATTGTATTCATAGAGACATTCAGGAAATACTTCAGCACAGAATTTAGTTGTTCCATCTGCAAATGGCCTTTAGTATGCTAATGCTGCAAGCCCCATGAAAACATCTGAGTGCTCTCTCCAGTTCACTGTCAGAGTTGCGTGGATCAACTGCCCATGCTCAGACAGGTCTAATGATGAGTGTGTGGACTGAGCTATTGTATTAGACTATTGTACAACTGTCAGTTTCTGTGCTGCAGTCTACCCATACTATGGTATTGACAGTCTAGTCTGACTTTCAAACTGCAAAGTTGAATTAGTATGCTCATCAAGGTGACGCTATAGGGACACTATAGATCAGGGGTCACTAATAGTGATACCCATGAGTCCGGACCCACACGTCTATTTTAACTGGCGCAGCTTTTCTATTCCGGTAAGCGTCGCCCTCGACTCAAGTGCGATATTTACACACACATGGCAGAGACAGGTCTTTAACCAAGAATGGACAGACTCTTATATGTTTATGATTCCCACAACCAGTTCAAAAGCAGTATGTCTCAAATGTTCAGCGACTGTGACGATTATTAAAAGCGGTAACGTGAAGCGCCACTACAAGGCAAGGCAAAGCAAGGCAAGTTTATTTGTACAGCACATTTCAACAACAAGGTAATTCAAAGTGCTTCACATGAAACCATTAAAAGCATAAAGGCAAAAGTAAAGGAGATTTAAAACATACATTGAAACAATAATCGATGTCTCCCTGAGACATTACGCTGCACGCAATCAACCATACACTGCCGCAATTCTGCAATTACTCGCACACAAACCACGTCTGGAAAAGATAATTAATACAGTTCAATTTGAAATCCGTAACAATAAATATTGTTCAGATATTATTCAATTGAACTTTGACTACAAACAGACGTTAATACAACTGTTGGCTAATTCAGTATATGGGACTAAATCACAGCGCAAATTAAACGTTATTGTGATGTTCCGGACCTTTGCATGAGGAAATTCTCTCGAAATGGACCTCACTGAATTGTAATTGAATACTCCTGCTGTAGATGTTAAAGCTCCATCATTCAATACTTTTATATAACAATGAATCAAATGAGTATCATCTTATTTATTTTTTAACTGGAAAATCTCTTCTACCTTTTTTTTTAAAACCTAGTTTTTGTTAAAACAGCCTTAGTGCTTCAGAGAGCATTACCAACATCAACAGTGAGAGTGGTTTCAAACAAGCCCAGTTCAACATCGTATCTGTAAGAGAGCATACAGGGCAAACATTTAAGTCGATTAGATCTTCAAAAACTATTTTCTTACATGCGTTCTCACCAATGCTGCTTAACTGTTTGTGCGTTACGGCACTCTGCCCTGACCTAATAAATCTGGGGCAGAGTGTGGTAACATTATCATTGAGGTCATCCAGCTCCATGTAGCCTACACTTGACCCTCGTGGCAGCCATGAGGAGGCATGCATGACCACTCCTGGGTGCGTTTGTGCCCATTGTTCCAAAGCACGTCTACATCTGAAAGAGAGAAATGTTTTGCCTTCAAAGTATTTCATGAAAACTGGTTCTTATAAGGGCTGAATGCATTTCATCCACTTATCAGAGAGGGAGAGTTCACTGTGAATCATTATATTGACCTATTGCAGATGCATTCCAAACTACAGACGCTTGATGTGGCCTGTGGGCAATTAGGCTGGACAACGGCTCCCTACTCACCATTCAACATTCAACATGCACTAGTGACAGAGGCATGAGATCTGCAAAACATCCTTCTGTTCTGACCTTACACATATTTACATGTGGTAGTTTTTTAAAACAAGATGTAGATACATTATATCAATCATGTGATAACAGAAGAAAAGGCTGGTTAAAAATGTAGTCATGATTACTGTTTGCTCTTTTTGGGTTCATAATTCACCCCATGTTTTTTTACCGGGTCTTCGTATTTTCCAAGGGAGTGGAAACATTGAGAGTGATTTCAACAATTCACCAACTTGACTGAAGACGGGTTTAAGAAAAAGATAAAACATGATTGAAGAAATGCTTTAGCTCAGTTTGCACAAAGTGGAATCAAAATTATTCAGTATTTTCTTTACTTTTAGTTTTGAACTGTTGTGGGTTCCCATAAGCTACGCCCATTTTATTAGTCATGACAAAACTTCAGAAACCTCCTGGGACATGCAAACAAAATTCAGTGGTAAAGTGTAACTAAGTACTGTAGTTTAGTCAACTTTTGAGGTTCTTCTACTTTGCATCAGTATTTTCATTTCATGCTTCTTCATACTTCTTCTTCACTTCATTCACAACAAAGAGAGAAATATGTTTACTCCACTACATATATTTACTTGTTTAGTTTTGCACATGCAAGGCTGCTTCTAGTGGCTGTAGTTATGACGTGAGTAAAGGAGGAAGTCAGCTGAGGTATAACGACAGATATAGGACTTTCACTCAGGAGACTGCCGTGCATGTCCCATGTGAAGTGTGTTATTTTACGATATATATGTTAACTTACATAACATACTTAACTTACATCAAGTACATAATAGGGATGATAATAATTAATCAACCATCTATGAATTGGTCATGAAGAGTTTGATCGAGCATGTGAAATTGAATGAATCTACTATCAAATAAAGATCTGAAATATAAACAATGTGTATTGTCCTATTAAATTCAAGATATTAGTAGAATGGTGTATTTTAACAGTATGTTTCAATGGCTCGCATTCGTAACCAGAGGGCGCTGGGAAAGGCACTGGAGGTGGCCACCCACAGGCTGAAGGTTGTGCACCTGTCAGAGACGCTCACATGGCAACAGACTGTATCAGTCATCGTTGGGAGATTCCTCCGACTGGCGAAGCTGGCATACCAGTATGTCTGCATACCGGCAACATGTCATCTGAGTGGGTGTTTTCTACAGTGAGCGACGTGACGCTCAGTCTTGTCTCTATAATTGTTTTAGTCCTTAGTCCAAACTTACTGAAAAAAGATAGTACAAACGAATACACAAAATATTCTGCTTCTATCCGTATGTTTTGGCTTTTAGACTTCTAGACAATCTAGCAGCAATCTAACAGCACCATGAATTCCATTTATGTAGCCACAATAATCTTTTTAGGGTGATAGCGTCATCAAAGCTTCAAAATGTAGAAAAAGCAGCTGCTGGACTGATTGTGACCAGGCTGCTCTCCTCACCACGTCGACATGCCAATTTCTTTCAACAAGAACAAATAGGCGGTGGTCGGGACATTGAGATATTTGTTAGGTTCTATTCTTTCGCTGCAGCCAGACCGGATGAATCATGTATTCAACCTTTGCTTGACATACATTGTATCAAGTGTACAGTTTGAGAGGGACAGAGAAGGAGAAAGGGAGAGAAGGAGAGAGGGAGAGAATGAAAGAGAAGGAGAGAGGGAGGGAGGGAGGGAGAGAGCGAGGGAGAGAGCTCTGTCCCGTCTAGACAACTGTAGATGGCAGCATACCAATATGGCCTTTGAAATCAAGGAGGCATTTCACCAAAGGTCTTCAGTCATGCATCAACAGGAATGCCATTAATGGATTCCTAATATTCCAGTCTGACACATAATATTGTCTCTTCTAGAAATTCATTTGATCCAAAGTAACTGTACAACTTGTAATGCTGCTGCTGCCCGTACAACTCCCACAAGACTTCAGGTCACTATGACCCAGACAAAATCCCCAGAGACTGCCAAAGACGACACAGTCTGCATGGAAATCCTTTGGCACTTGCCCTAGTGTTGAAACATCAGTGTTGGTGGTCGGAAATTCTGTCATATTTCGTAGTAAGATGAAATCCTCTCTGATTATCATTCCCTCAACGCCGACCAGCCTCAGGAATGTCTGGGCATCGTGCAGGTGATAGTAATTATGTCATCCGAGCCGGTTGAGGTCATATCCTGCCATCATGATATCATGAGCCTTTGGCTGAACAAATATCTTCAAGTAGTACTAGGGGAAAGGATGACTTCATCTTTAAATATTGTTGTAATACACTCCGTAAAAGAATGAGGGCATCGATGGCCTGTGAATGACACAAAACCACAGGTGACTCTCTTCATGCAGCTGAGGTCTGTTGACGATTCTTCTTATTTGAGAGAAATTTGACTTCTTTGAATTCTTCCCAAAAAAAACAGTCATCTGATTTGAAATATAACATTTCCAAAAAGGACCTCCCATTGTATGGTTGTAAAGTCTTTGAAATTCATTTGATTTGCTGCAGGGATCACCATAAAAACCCCGACAATAAATAGAAGTCACAACAACTTCTTTAATTGGTGTTTTTGTATTAAAAGCACAGTGACAGTAAAGTGACATCATAATTAAAAAGTCTGTGGATCTAAGAACATTTCTTTCCCAGGCCATCTCTGAACCCAAGGTCCAAAATCTAGCAAATCAAACAGAGTTATCTGCTCAAGGGCAACCTGTGCTAAGCAAAGTTTTTTGCTCCCTGCCTGGAATTTAAATTCACATGAAAGTGTCTGTTTGCAGTGGAAAAGTGTGTGCACGAACGGTGTGCTAATGTATGAGACTGTGTCATGTGCAGGTATTCTAGGGGTCTTTGTCTGAGCTTATGTATGAGTGTAAGGGACTTTCTGTGCATTATACATAGATTGATGAGCTAGAGAGAGGCAGGTGGAGGCAGAGACAGTTCAGAACAGACACCCCACTGAGTCAGTTTCCCTTTTTCAGCGGGTTTCGCCACTGCCCCGCCTCTTTTGCAGACTAGCGGCCGGTCCTGAATCGATTAATTCAAATGGGAGAAGGGAATATTGAACCCAGATTATTGACTGATTATTTTGCTCAATAGTCACTAGATTAAATATTGGACCCATTTTCCATGAGCCACATATCTTCCGAACATTCTGGCACTAAAACAACAATTTTAGGACAGACAAATCCAATGAAAATAAACTTTGTTTGAGGTGCACGAACAAAAGTTCATATTTGGAAACCATCGAATAAACAAATGTATTCGCACAACGTCTCAGCCAAACGTAAGGCGCTATACAGTGTTGTGCAAGTTCACACTTTACAAGAGCTAGCTCGAAGCTCAGTTCACGCGTGTCTACAAATGCGAGCACGGGGCTGTAATGATGGTGATCTCGACCCTCCCGATGCACTTGCAACTATAAAAGTCACTTGTCAAGTTGACTTTTGACACTTTTGGGGCGAGGATGTAATAGACAGCGCTGAGTTCCCCACTCCTTTGATTGCACTTGTCTTGCCCAACTCCTGACAGTGCGCTCACATTCACGTTCATCAGTTGCAAATGGAAACGTTCAGTTCACCAAAAGCATGAGCATGTTCAATTATCTTGCTTTTAGCTTGTTGATGCACAACACTGGCAGTCTGTGTTACTAGCTCACTGTCAAATCAGCACTGATATTGTCTCTTAAATCAATAGTACTTTTCAATATAGCAGAAAATGTAACTGTTATTACAAAATGTTGTCTAAATGCACAGTTTTCTGCTTTTGTTTTGGGAAACGTTTGCGGTCAAATTTGTTTCCATGTGTTGAAAGCGATTTTTTTTTTTAAATAATGATATTTAATACATTTATAACAAAGACCTTACTTCATAAGATTGCTATGCTTATTTTTAACAATGCACTTTTACTGAATTTATGAATGAAGGCTCTGGAAGATCTGATCAAAGACCTAAGTCCGTGCCCATTGGGAGGGAAAGTGGAGTGGAGTATGGGGTTCATGGAGTCTATGACCGCGTCCTCTACTCTCTGCACCAATCATATTTAGGGTGGAATTTGGCTTCTCCCTCTTCTGGTTGGTTCTCTGTTAATCATCAGCCCCACTGACAGCATCTCTGCTTGCACTGCTCTGCCACATGTTCTGTTCCACCACACGTCCTCTTCCCAGGAATAACAGCCAGGTTTCTGGTGTCGACCTCAGTGGCATGGATCCAGACCTGGAAATGTGTGCCATGGCCTGCAAGGGCAGATCTACTCAGTGTTTTAGCACAGGCCCAAAGAAAGTTGCAGATGGAGATGAAATGGTACATGTATCAAGTCTAAACTTGTTAGACATGCTGAAGATTTTCTGTTGAATTCCAAAAGAGTTTCACAAAGATGTGGATTGGTTTAATACATTTTTTTGGTTGCCTACAGAAAACGAGAAGTATTTATTGGTAATGTCATGGAGCTATTTGTACTTTGCCCATCCCAACATGCCCATTTGTACAGAGTTATTGCCACGAATGTTCATCCTGGCCATGAGTTAGATTGCAATCATGTTAAGAATTATGGCCAGCATGGACAGGAAAAACAGTTGCAGCAAAAGATAATTATTTCAGTGTACATATGGATATTGTTTAGAGACAGACCTGAAAAAAATATAAACCTGTCCTTTTAGCTTTTTTTTACAAACCTCTCCCCATTCATTACAAAGATGGAAGTTGTGGTACGACTTTAGTTTACAAAAGGTCTCACTGTGGTGATTGCTGTTGATTTAAAAACGTTATACAGTACTCTGGCAACCACATGGATACCACGTCTACTATGATAGATAAACGTAGTATGTACAAACTATGCAAATGTTTTCTTTTTTGGTGCTGTTTACAGTTATTTTAGTTAAAAGCAAACATAAAAAACATGACGTTGTTGAATTCAGTTTATAATTGACTATTGTTCTACCATCTATGCTTTCATCCTGCATCCCATCACCTCCAGTATTTTGAAGTATGACGTAAAATGCTTAATCTTGATCAGGCAACACCTCTTTTGTCCAGTGAACAGAGAAGCCTCCATCTCTATTTCTGTGCAACTTGCATCTTCTGATTTTGCAGAATTGACTTATGATACCAGGTACTATTCGTTTTCTGGTAAAGATAACTGGGTGAGAGCGATGGTCAGGTAGCATATCTCACAAAGCGAGAGAGAACCGGATCAATCAATCAACCTTCCACTTCTGCGAAAAGGAAGCATTGGAGTTTCATAATGGTGTGCGATTGTCAATGATCTCCTCTTGTGTTTGGCACAAGAGGCCTTATCAGCTCAGCCAACAGATCTTATCAAGACTCTGTAAATCAGTGATCAGCCAGTTGGAGCTTGTGATATCGGACGATATCACTGCTGAGTATTTTTATTCCTTCTCTTCTTGAAGAGGTTCTTGAAGAACCCCGGAAATCAGCTAAATTCAGAGAGCGCTCTGAATGGTTAAGGTTTAGAGGAGGTGTTTGGTTCTTCCTGAGAAAATCCATCTGAGCGTGTGTACAGTATGTGCCTCCTTCTGAGCTGTGTTCTCAGCTCAGATGGAGCTAATTGATCGAAACACAAACTGAGCTTCTGCTGACTCATGTTTCCTCTAGTGCAGGGGTCTTCAATGTTTTTCAGGCCAAGGACCCCCAAACTGATAGAGAGATGGAGCAGGGACCCCCGACTATATATATTGTATAAAATTGTGTTTTATATTAAATGGGCCTAGTACCGTGTATACCTCTTTATTGTGCATTCAATACTAAGCTATTCAAATAATACACAGGTTCATATACTCATGTTTTTATTTTAAACATGCAAGGTACAAGGTGCAAGGTGCAAGGTACAGTGAGTAGGGAGGCCGTGCCACTGCCATCTATAAACATACCTTGTAAGCTGATACCAATGCCAATATCAACATTGTCTGTTAATATGCATGATAATCATGCACACAAGCTATTCAAATTGATGTTTTCATTTTAAACATAATGTGGAAACGAAAAATGAGTGATGGCCTATTCGTGCCACTGCCATGCATAAAGATACCTGTTATCTTGCATACAATACTGAACTATTCAAATAATGGACACATTCATGTTTAGAATCTTTTCTTTTTATTATTATTCTTTTTTTTTTAAATTGTCTAATCAACCAAACATTTCGCGGACTCCCTGCAGTACCTCCGCGGACCCCCTGTTGAAGACCTCTGCTCTAGTGTGTAAATTGTGTGGCTGTGCATGTGTTTAAATGTGTTTGGCAGTGAAGGAACAAGGGGAGGTTGGGGACATGTAAAAATGGAGGATGGTGGCGATAACACTTGACAGTAGACTTTAGGGCCACCCGGTGGCTTCCTGTCTTCCAAACTTCACATCATCACACAGTCGATTTCTAGTGATTGTCAGGAGGATCAGAAAAGCAAAGTTACAGAGATAGACTGTATATAAGAAGTGGAGATGTCAACGTGACGTCAAACATTGACGTGTGGCCTACCATTTTGAAGCTCCAAGTCTTTTGTTGGAGCCAACATTAACCGTATATGGATGAGAAGGTTCAGCTTGGGAAAAGCGAGGCCAGGTATGGCTGCAAGAACCTCTCGTGGTTGCAGTGACTCACACTTGTTTTATACTGCCCTTGACTGCCTGTTGACTCCTCACTAACTACTCTTAACTGGCCTCCGGCTGGTAGGGGCCACTGGGGATAACACAGCTGAGAGCATCGCTGACCCCCCATCCACTACTCTGCGCAGTGGGGGATAACATTTTGCATTGTGTTTGGCTGACAGCTAACAGAACTACCAGTAGACACACTGCTATACCTCGCCACAACTCCGCCGTTGCTACACAGGCAGGCGGCTTAGTGAGTTTAATTTAGTTTTTGCAAGATTGTATAACGTGTCTTATATGACAACTTTAAGCCGATTGCTTGCAATCATCGCTGCTTGTTTTTGAGTTTGAATAACGTGTGTTTTACGACAGGCCATTGGGGTCTAGACGGGGTGACCCAACGGTGGGTTGTATTCATTCAATCACACAATACAGCAGTGGTTGATGCAGACACACATCGCAGAGATCTGCTCTCTACTGAGTGCACCTTTTTGAGATTGTATTCATGTCAGGCTTCTCAATCAGCTGACTGAGGGTGTTGACACTTTTCACTTTGGCAAATCAGATTTTTCCACAGCCTCTGTTCACCAATTATCTAATCAGATTATTTTTATGCTGCTGTCAGTGTCTTATTAATGTGATCAACACTTCCACCCCATTCATTTTCTTTTCTTTCACTGGGCTGTCCTTCCAATGAGCTCATCTGGAATCTTGCTCCATATCAAATCCATCTGGATCTTCAGCTCGGCTTGTTTTTCACTCCTTCTCCACCACCAGTGTCGAGACTCCATTGGAGGATTATTCCTGTACGAATAACCTGAAGCCACTATCGACTGCACATTGGCGTTTCAAAAATAAAACGCTTTCCTCATTTTACTCTGTAGTGGTTAAGGTTTGTTTGGGTTTAGACACAAAAATAACTTTGTTAGGGTTAGGGAAAGGACCCGGTTTGAATTAAAATGATTACTTTGTTGAGGTTAAGGGTCCTTTGTGGTCCTATTTAGATTAATAGGGAATGACTGGGGTCATGGTTAAACAAATAAACGTTAAATGTCAGTAGGAAACGTTTATTGACCCATCCATTCACCCGGACCTCCTCCCTCTGGGGACTTTGTGACTCTATAACAATGTAACTCTACTTCCTCCTTTGCTCCCAACAGACAAGAGTCATAATTCCGACTCCTGTCACGTAAACATAGGTCGTTTTTGTGCAATTGCTGAAATGACTGATGCTCTGCACTTTACTTGGGAGGTCTCGTTTGTTCTCGTTCTCAAAGACACTCGATGCATTTTAGGACAAACTGTCACTGGGGATCTCCCATGAGAACTACAAATGAAGAGTTTCTTTTTCTGTTTGCATTTGCACCACCAATAGGAAAGCTGTAGTGACTGAAGATGTCCAGCGACTCTCACACACATCTACACCTATGCGATTAGCAAAATAATAGATGAATAATTAAACATTCCACAATCATGTAAACACAAGAAAAATAACCATCACAGAAGTACCTTTGGCGCTTGGTTTTTTCGTCTTAGTTTTTTCGTCTCAGTGGGTGTGCTTTGTGCTGCTTCAGTTAGCTCGCTGAACAAATTCATTTCAGAACTGTAGGTTTTCTTTTCTTCCAACATATTGGCCAACAGTAGGTATTAGAATAGCGTAAAGTAGAACAAAGGTCATTGAGTTTGTGTTAGACAGGAGGAGTGACTTCGAGTGAGGTGGACCTTATTAGGGGGCAAAGGTCAGGAGCTCACAGCAGGATCTTTCTGGGTTTATGGTCTGTGGCTCGAAGTGAGTAAGACACACACGCACATCCGCAGCAAGTCACATGCTCCCTGTTAACATCAGCACTCTGTTAAAACCCTGAAAAATGTGTCTAATTAACAGATCCAGTTTAACGTTTTTTAGCAGCATAGTCTGTACCCTGTTAGCTCATATTTGTATGAGTCACGACTGGCAAGATGACTTATTTACAGCATATAATTTATCTTTCAGAAAGCAGGATGTTTCGTAGATTCAAACCCTTCCTGTTGTGGTGTTTACTGAGGATGTCTCCTCATGCATTATGTGAGTGAATGCAATTTGAGGTGAGTGCTCTGTTCTTCCCGGCACACTTATTTCTTTGACATCTCAGGAGAGCTCAAGAGACCGTAAAAACAAAGGAGGATGGCATGCTCAGGCGAGAGGAAATGACAGAAGACCTAAACAGATACCTCTGTTTACGTTACACTTTTGACTTTTAATAGTTTTTCAATTTTCACGAGATTTGAGATGAATATGCACGTCCCTGCTCTCAGGTACAACAGCCAAGTCACAGCAAGTATTTCTTCCTCACTTAAAAGTGTCAGATGTAAATAAGTAACACATTTATATACAGCAATATAATTCTGTGTTTAAGACATTAATAAAATCTGCAAGACTTGGAAATAATGCCATTTCACCCATTTGTTTTGGGTGAAACCAAATACATATTTTTTCAGATTGCTAACTGCTCCTTTCTTGCACTTAACCTCTGTTTGGGTGGCATGTTGATAAAATGTCTGGTCAGGCTGTTCTACTTGCTCTAGGTCTACGGGTGTAGATGAGTGGTTCAGGACCATGGACAGAGACCCAGACAAGCGCACAGTCTGTTATTGGATGTTCTGCTGCTGGAGCCTCCCTCTTCCTCTTATCATCATCATCATCATCATCACTAATGTCACAATAGGTGATGAGATTCAATAACAGGAGACTCTAAATCGGCTCAAATTTATTTTGTGATTGTACAGAATCTGACCAGATTCCAATGTTGTATGTTGGCCTTCACATTTAGTGTATGTCATGGCGCCAGGGAGAGTAATGTTCACATTTTCCCAGACAGTCAGGCAGACAGTTTGAAAGTGGAACAGACTAAGATAAGATATTATTTCTGAACCCCGGTCTGCCTCGTCATTTTGTTTGATAAGCTCTGCACCAGGTCAAGGTTTGTTCCCCAAATATTTGCTCTGTGCTGTCATTCAGACACTTTGGTGGTTTGCCTGATTTTCTAAATTTGAGAAAATCATGATTTCACAGATTGTATCAGATTCAAAAAAGTTTTGGGAAAATCCTACGAAAGCAGCAATGGCTTGTTATGCAACAAGCAGGACAGGATTTAATCTGAATCGACTGCATGATTTCATTCTCTCACATGATGAATCACTGGATGACAGACACTATCTTTAGCTTGATCACTTGCACCATTGCGGCGATGAGTTTACAGCCTTTGGGGAAGTGAAAACATTTTCAAATGGCCCCCTCAATAGTTACTCAATAGTTTCACCTTCCTGAGGAAATCCTGCATGAATTTTGCTGATCTCACAGTTAAAAAGTGCAGTTGCAAAGTTAAAAAGAGGATATATTTACTTGGAAAAACAAAGTCATGTCTCATGTGCATCCAGTAAAATATGATGACTTTCAGCTCTTCAACAAAAGTGATCTTTGAACCCAAGAGCTCGATACCAGCTGATTGGGTAAGACACAGATCCAACAGCAGTTGGCCTCAATCCACGTCCACGTGAGGACTGTATCACCACGTCCATAAGGAAAGAGTATAGAGTCACAACAAACTCTCAAAAGATTTATTTCCTTTTTCTTAAGCTATTTTCTCTCTCTTTCTTTTCTCTGTTTCCCCTCACTTCTACTCTTGCCTGTTTCATTCATCTGCTGGCTATTACAAATCCTACCCTTGCTCTTACCGGGGAAATGAAAAGTCACATCATGGACAACTACACAACTACACAACGCAACTACGCCTTGCAACAGAATACCGTACACACTGCACACTTGCCTCTCACTCTCTCTCTCTAACAGGACACACATGCACATGATCAAACCCGACAGACAGGCCTTGGCTCGGCTTCTTTTATAGTTGTCGTCCTGGTATCCAAGAAGAGGAGAGACACATTTCCTAATTTAACCCAGGTTCTCCTGAAAGGCGCTGGATATAATTTGTCCAAAGGGAGTCCAATTAGGCCCACAAACAGGCGTAAAGACACTTCGTGCAACCTGTTGCAGCTCTGGCTGACATTTACAGCAGACAATCCTCTCACGCACTCACTATTCATATTTGTAATTAATTGTTTTTTGCAGTTTGAATAATGAAAACTGCTGGGCATTAGTAAGCAAGACATTTTAGTGAAAACAGCAAGTGAAAAATAATTGTCTTGTAATTTTAGAGGTCCCCCAAAATTTTGTTGTCGAGGCTTTCAGGGGTCTGATGTGCCAATCTCAAACTGCATCAGACCATTCATTTATATATAAAGTTTGGCTCATCCACATACTCACTAGGATGCCCAGTTATTACAGCAGAAGATGCTGTTACACGGCTCCACTGAGAGCTCACAGGTGACTGTCAACAACACGTTCTGCACCTGCGAAAGACCCTTCAACTCCTCATCTCCCCTAGTCCATAAACAAAAGACTCATCTCATTCAGTTCATACATTTCACTCTTCATCTCTCTCTTTCTCTCTTCTTCCATATCTGGGCACAGCACAGCCCTCTGTTCATCACCGGGTAGTCAGTGCCAGAGCCACTGCTCATTACAGCCCCACATCTGCACTCAATAACAAGCCACACTCTGCATGAATAACGGCAGTGTTGCAGACATGAGCAAAATGTCAGTGGAGGGATTTATTACTGGTGGGCAGAGAAGTGTGTGTGTGTATGTGTGTGTGTGTGTGTGCGCGTGTGTGTGTGTGTGTGTACGTGTGTGTTTGTGTGTCTGGTAGGCCTCTTCCTCGCTGCTCTAGTGCAAAAGCTGGGAGTAACCTAGCTTAACCTCTAACCCTGCTCTTCCCCCTGTGTGACCCTGCCCCTTGCCCCTGCCTGAACTCCCATTTACCCCCTGTGCCCCCTCAGCTTCTGGCAGAGATGGATGAGAAGGAGGCCGACAAGAGATCACACACATTCTGCACCCCCCCTCAATGAAAACAAAGCGTGTGGCATTTAAGGAAGACTGGTAGACCAAAGCTTTAATCTGACAGGCTGACAGGCCACAGTGGCCTCAGACAGACCTGGGAAACAGCTGAAAAACACAGCGGTGCCACACACAGAGGGGAAAGAGGATGGTGGGGGGTGAGTAACCTCTGATGGAGACGTTCCTCTGCATTCCTCCGAGTGAGCCGTAAATATTTGCCAACGGCCCACAACATGCCTTTACCTTTCTCTAGGGTTTGCCTTTCCCTGCTGTTTCTGTAGGATGAGCCACATATAAGAGTTGCTTGTCTAAGCATCATGACCTTCAGTGTCTCAGGTGTTAGCCCGAGTCCCTTTTTAGCAGTGTTTGGTTTCCCCAAAAGCACCTCCGGCTGCTTGTTTGCCCTTCAAGAAAAGAAGTAAAACATGGCATTTCACTTTTACAACATGAAATTGTGGGAATAATGGAACAGAGGCGGAGGAGGATGTGGAGTGGTGACCCGCCTGTCAGGACGTCTAAACAAAGAGGGAGTGGAGGGTCAATCAGACAGACGCGGCCTGATAAGCCTGGCTCAGGGCTCTGTTAGCCACTGTTTACTTTGTAGACATACCACTGACCCACAGTCACTTCCTTCCAAGTTGGTCTCAGAGATGGAGAGGGATGAAAGGGAGAAGTGACGTAAAAGGAGGAGATGGTGTTGGACACAGATTGCGCTGGCGAAAACTGTGAATCTCAAGAAGGAACAAAGGAGGAAATGTTTCAAGTTTCTAGTTATTGCTACAATTTAAGAAACTGCTTTGGGTGTTACCAGGGTCATAAGTCCAAAAAAACAATGAAATTGTATACAATGAACCAAAGACATCTGTAAAGAAAAAGGAGATGGAGAGAGAAGTACAAAAAAGGAAACAAAATGAGGTTAACTCAGCAGCAGCTGAGCGTCAATTTCACTGGGATCTGGAAAGGTGATGTAATTTAGAGAGAATGGTTGCGGTTGCCAGTACAGAGCGAGGTTTACTGGCCCCAGGCTGGCCGTCTAGAGGGCACACACATCTCTGTGCAGACACTGGGAAACACAGGGTCATAAAACCAAACGAGCTCATGTGTGCAGCACCTCATAAATTAGGCCAAATAGCTGTGAAATAATACCCCAAAACATCCATATTAAAGAGAAATCTGTAAACATCTTTTATGTCACTTCTAGTAAGAACCTGGCATCCTCTTCACTTTATCAGTTTGCTTGATAAATGTTGTAGGTGAGCGAGAGGCGCTATTTAAGATCCTTGCTTTCGATCACGACACCACCAATTGAGGATCCTTATTCTGATTTAATGATTGCTGCCGCACACATAAACCAGCAACCATTCATCACTAAAGCAGACGTCTCACTTAAAAGGTATTTCCTCAGATATATTTTCTTCTCTCATCGTGAGGTGGGGTGGACGCTGCTCTCATCCATCTGATAACATATTATCTATCGGCTTTAAGACGTTGACAGGAAACAAATTCCCAGGGATGACAAAAGCCTGGAATGCACTACAAGGAGGTTGTCTCCCACACGCCCTCGGAGAACCCCCCAGCACTCCCCCATCCTCTTCCCTCTGAAGGATGTTTTTGTTTGGTAATTGATGCAAAGGTGCTATTGATAAGCAAGAATGAAACATCAAACCACCTCACAGAGCACTAGACAGGTTGGGGGAGGGGGGGGGGTGCGCGGTTGAATCAAACGTTTTGAGAACGCCACCAAAGGGAGGATTAATCAGTCTTTCTCCCCCGTTTCTGTTCTCACGTTTTTTGTTTTCCTTCCCTCTAACCCCTCCTCTTCAGTGTCTTTTTCATCCCTGCATGTGTGTGTGTGTGTGTGTGTGTGTGTGTGTGTGTGTGTGTGTGTGTGTGTGTGTGTGTGTGTGTGTGTGTGTGTGTGCGTGCGTGTGTGTGTGTGTGTGTGTGTGTGCACCATCGAGAACTTTCGGAAAATTTGCACAAAGTCTATAATCTAGATTACGTGTTGCAGACGGTGTATTTCTCAAACACAAATTAGAATATGACATCTTGTGTTCACCACATTTATGGTTACCTAATTGAGTTTAATGTGAGGTGTAGGCAGTCAAAGGTTTGGTTAGCGTCAGATACTTATGTTTATTTATGGTTGTGGTTTAGGTTTGAAAGCCTTTGGTCATGGTTAAATAAGAATAATTTACCACAACAAAATGTTTGCATCCAACTTGTGTCTGTTTCTAGTCACGCCTCTGTTATGTCATCTGTTGATACTTCTCTCGCTTTTCTGCTCATTTGATAACTTTTCAGGAAAGGCTTTTCATTGTTGTTAGTGTATGTTAGTGAGTGAGACAAAGAAAGGGGGCCTATCACGAATAGAGAAGGTCAAAAACAGCCAAACCGTTCAAATTGTTCCACCTGAACTCTATAAGGCCCATGCCGGACAGACTTTGGCCTCTTTGCAGCCAACTGATGTCATAGGTCGAATTCCTGCAGAAGTAGGCCAGGGCCTAGTAAGACAGCAGATTGCTGACTAATCATAGAGAACAAGCCGGGTAGGAGACAATGCTCAAGCTCAAAGGAGCTTTGTATTAGCTACTCACCGAGCGCCTCCATGCTGCTGGGGCCTCAGCGACAAACGGCCCCTGTCTCGAGAGGTTTATGCTGTTTCAAGGCAGCCTACGAGTGGCTTTATCAACAACTGTATTTGACAGAAATGGAGAGTTTGTGTGTGTTTTCACTACTCCTGCTTTAGCTTGCATGTCTGTGCCTCATCGAATCATTAGCCGACTAAAGTCCAAGGTAGACGCAGAGTGTTGCCAGTATAGATTCTGTTTATTGTTTCGCTACTGAGCAGATCTCTCACTGTGGCCCCTTAGAGAGTGGAGATGCCTTTCCATTGTGAGAGGGGTAGAAGAGAAAACAACAACAACAAAGGGAAGGGGGCAGGGGACTGTCTGCTTATTGTGTGTGTGTGTGTGTGTGTGTGTGTGTGTGTGTGTGTGTGTGTGTGTGTGTGTGTGTGTGTGTGTGTGTGTGTGTGTGTGTTGCAGACATGTTGTGTAAGGTTGAAGTTGCCCAGAGGGGGATTTGGGCTCGTCTTCTCTTAGGGCTGGGCATGCTCCTTGAATGCCGACCCCTGGAATTCCACAGCCCGGGGTCAGCACTTTTATTTGTAGTCCCACCTTACATTATTCGCCCAAACACACACATCACTGATCTTCTGCCGGCCAGAGGAGGGAAACATCTTCTGTAGCTCAGGTATTTGCTCACATGCAAAGGCTGGTTAAAAAGAATTTGCTGCCAACAACAACTTCTCCACCAATCATACACACTGGTGCCGCACCATCAGATAAAGCAGCGCAAGTTCTCTCATGCAAATGATGGTGCCAAGGGTCATTTCGCACCAAAAAATGTGAAAAATGTCAAATTTTTCAGATTCCATTAATTGCATTGCCTACAGGCTGAAAAGCCTCGGTGATGTCTGTTGCAAACTTCAGCTCGAGGTTGGCAGTTCAATCTAAAAGCAGTAAATGTGTTTGCACATGACCAAAACAAAGCTGCATATAGATGTGTCAGTCTGAGATGTCAAAGTATTCAAAATTAGATTTTGTTTTGAGTACACTGTTAGCCTAAATGTAAAGCACAGCAACAAAATTAAACATTCCCGTACCGACCCTCAAGCTGTTTGACCTGTTCACCTGCTCACTATGACATATTTCATCATTGATGTCTTGGTTGTTGTTCAACTGCTGCATCTGGTGCAATATATATCTTTAGTGTGTGCTGTGAATCACTGTCAGATGAGAGGCAGTTATAAATGTCAGCTATAGTGCGGCCAGCTGTACCGCTGTCTGTGTCGGAAAGCTTTTTGGGAACCGCATTGGAAGTGAAACTCTCAGCAAACTGTGTCGGGGGTCAGCCCAGCCACATGAGGACAGGCAGGGGTACGTAAGGAAACGTACAGCCTCGTATGGAAAACAACTTTGACAATGTCGACATAATTGCTTCTCTAGCAGGAACCATGAATTTAATGACGTTGGGACGACCTGGCTTTGAGGCTGTAAAGATGGTGTTTATTATAAGATCTGGTGCATGATAAAGAGTGTGTCTCAGCGTATAAGTATGTCCTGTATATGTAACAGGACTTGCCAAATGTGTCACAGCACATTATGATCTTATTTACTGTATATCCACAAAACCTTTGGGGAGCAATCGCACTCTGTTTTGGATTATATTTTATGTATTATTCCGCCTCAATGTTTCCCTGCTCTCCTGAACAATATGTTACATATGTTACATATGGACAATATATCTCAATTACCTCAGTGACCCAGGGAAATACAATCGCTTTATGATTATGTGTGAAATAACAGGTAATATGATGGGAGTGAAGTGATATACGAGGAGGTAAAAAATAAGTGCATGCAAAGCTTTCTGGACCAAAACAGCTGTCGCGTACCTTCTAAAGTTACTTGGATAGACATAGGCAGCAGCTAACACACTGCATATTGCCTGGATACTTGAAAAAAATGGCCCACACAGTATTTACAGTATATGATGTTCTAGCACGCCACTGCACCACAGTGAGAACATTTTTGAAAGGACGTGCTGGCTCTCACTCCTCCTCTGAATAACATATTTTCACCACAAAACATGCAAGGCCCAAAATGTATGTCACACTCCACAGAGGCTGCAGGGAAACGAGATATACGATCTATCGGTCCATCGAGTCGAACTAATTCGCAACAGTGTCAGCATCGGTCTCATGTGTTACTCTCAGTGATGTTATACCGACAATGTTGACAACCGAACCTCAAAAGCTGTGCGGGGAACACTTTCCATACCTCCTACTGTTTCCCAGGAATTTGTGTTAAAGCAAAGCAAACACGCTCCGGCACACAGACACACGGTCACATGCGTTGTAGCCTAATGAACATAGCAGAGCGCAAGCCATTACACATACCTCATTCATTTCCCCGTACTGTTTTTGCTCATTGCACACGTACAGCTGCAGACACTTCAACACTCACACACACGCACGCACACATACACACATGTGCATCCTCTCAGACACGCTATCAGATGCACAGTGCATAACATCACACGTAGTCACAAAATCGCACAGGCTCGCTCAACTTACGCACCATCCCATTTTTTGTTTGTGACACCGTGTTAGCGGGAAGCCCGGCTGTGAGCTAACCCCACCATGTTTTTCTCATCTTCTCTGTTATGCTTGGCACTTGTTGCGTGCTCAAAATGCACGCACACACACATTGCTCTCACACACAGCCCCACACACTACTTCTTTGCCATGTGCTATTAATAAATGTAAGAAATCAAAATTCTTTCCATTCCTGTTTTAAAGACCGCCGTCAGTTTTTGGACATAAGTTCTTTGTCGTTTATGTCCATTCCTCAGGTTATGTTTCACCACATTCTTCCATGATTCGAATTTTTGCCACTTGTTAGCTCCTGACGTCACTATATAGTACCTAAAACTACCTAAAACACTGCCAATTCACTCAAAATACTCACAAATAATGAAGATGCCGTGCTGAAAGGGAAGTAGCACATGTTTCTTGACATTTCTCATGTGAACTTCTTGTTTAAAGGACGACAAGGGAACAAAGGGTGTTTTTTTCCTCCAAAGTTGTTTTCGTGGGGGTCTTGCTTGGCTCATTTTCACGCACAGAATGGACATAGTAAATTATGAAAAAAAGTGTTATTGTGCGCTTTAATCTCCCTGTTTTTCTGCTGTTGTCCCCCTCACCCCTCCCCCACTTGACAAAACCCGGCACTGATGACACATGGGAGCTGAGCTGGCAGACACATCATCCCTTATTATCAGACAGACCCTCTGGACTCTCCCTGTAGGGGACACAGATGAGCAGGTCATTCTGCAAGAATGTGGACTGGGACAGGTGGAGGGGGACATTGAGGGGGAAAAGGGCCCTGTGGCGTCATCCTTGTCCCCTCTGCTGCACAGTTTCCTTCATAAGCGTCTGCTGGCAAACCTCCGACAACAACTCTGGATCCTGTGTCGTGTTTTGTTTGGCCGCAGTGATTATTTTCAGAGAAAGAACATCTTTATTGATAAAACTTTGTCTGTTGTCCGGGGCTGTTTTGCTTGCTGTTTTGTTTGGTTTGCCAGTCTGCGGCGAGAACTCTGTCTCCCTCTTGACTTGTGAAAGATACAGAATATTAAGAATGATATCTTTGTTTTTGAAGAAAAGAGCATTTGTTTTTAAAGAAGCAATTATTGGAACTGAGAAAAAAAGCAAAAAATGAAATACCACAGGATGTTCCCTGTTTCTGTTTTGAAATTATGATTTTGGACATATTTGGAGGATCTTCATTTGGCCCCTTTTCTTTAATTTGATATTTGTCATGACAATATACAGGAAATAAATGGGAAATAAAGCCTTATTAATGTTTTCTGCTTCCTGAAACGACCTACAAAAGGAATTCAAATAGATGCATCTGATATATCTGGCAGAATTCAATTTAATTGTGTATTTTCGTAGTCGACTTGCCTTATTTTACTATCATCAGTTTTAGTATTGTTTGTGTATCTGCTTTTGTATCGTTTTATTTGCAACATTTTATGCTGCCATCTTGCCCAGTTCTCCTTTGCAAAAGAGGTTTTCAGGTCTCATTGGGACGTTCCAAGTTTTTAAAAAGGTAAAGTAAGAAAATGTATTGAAGAACTGTATCTTGGAATAACCCACCAGCACCTTCTTCTCCCTCCCTCAGGCTCTCGGTGCAGTCATCGTACAGAGCAACTTCTTATAAGTTGATAAAAGAGTCCACAGCTGATGCACAGGAACAGTTTGTCACACACAGAAAGTCACAGATGGCTCTCAGAGCTGGGAGCTGAGCAGCTCTCATTGTTTATCAGACTGAGAGGCTGCAGGTTGCCCAACCTGCTGGGCTAATAACTGACATTATTAAAAACACACAGCACAGTGCTGCAGGAGAGAGATGTCTGAGAGAAACCTCTTTATTTTCTAATTTAAAAAATTTAGTTTCAGCATGGAGCTCAAATAAAGACAAATTGTTATTTGCAGTGATGGCCGGGCAGTAATTGCTACGAGGCAGCAGTTGATTCACTGAGCACACGTGGGACAAACAGAAGGCTTGTAAGCATCAGTTTGTCTGGAGGAACAGCTCTCTGCTTGACCTGGCCTCAGACGGTGTGCTAACTCTCGCTTTAATGATAATAATAAGGCTAACATGGTATAACCTCTCTCCCTCCGAGCCCTCAATTACTAGCCTGTCACACTGCTACGCACTCAGTCTGTCTGGGGAGCAAGCCACTGGATAATTCCAGGTTACCTGTCACAGGCACTTCTCACAAACACACTTAACATGCACAGACCAGGGGGAAACAATTGGTTATGAACACACATGCGTTGAGGAACACGTACATAGAAATTACCCCGACACGTACAGGGAGCCAAACGTGGATTTTCAGCTAATTTTCCTGCCCAGAAATGTCTGGTTAAGGTGGAACCACTGCTGCTACCTCATCTCAAGCGGTCACTGAAAACCCCAGAGGGTATCTGCTTGAGTGAGTAACAGGAAATTACTGTTGATGTTCTATGCTAATTGAAAATAAAAAATAAGGCAATTTGGGGTGTTTCTGTCGCATTTGTGTTTTTAGCATTGTTACTCCCTTGTAATATTTAATAGAGGGCGCTGACTGTGACCAGTAAAGCCCTGGCTCTCCCACATCCAGAGCTCAGTGGGCTAGTAGTTGATTGTTGCTTTCAGAAGTGACTGAATATCAGGTTCATCACTCTTTCGTTAAGAACCTATATGTTGAAGTTTCATTTTTTTTTTTATTCCACTGAAACCCTTGAAAAGCCAGTTAAGTAATCTAGAACACGCACTGTTATCAAGTTTTAAACAGTTTTTCTTAATTGATGAAAAGTTGACTTTTTGTAGATATTGTGGTTTTCACAGGACACTAATAGTATGTGGCTTGAGTTGATATTTATTTTATTCTTTATGGAAACATTCTGCACGTGCGTGCACTCCACACAGATAACTCTGAAGTGTCGGTGTCAAAACACTAAAACATATCTCGTAATCACCTGAGCTTGTGCAACCAAAGAGCTGTAAATCCACATCATTATCTCACTCTTTGTCACTTTTATGGCTCAGTCATATCCGCTAATTTAGCTTTATCTGGCTGAACATTAATCAGGCCTATCCTCATTGCAGACTTGTCCCATTTATCTCAGACCATCTCTTTGCTTTTCTCCAAACGACAGCCAGTGGAAGTGATATTTGTACTATTGGGGTGGCTGGCCACATGCCGTTAACCCTCAGCGCTCAGTCGCTTACCAACGCAATGTGGGCAGATCCAGAGAGGGCAAGCTGCACACAGAAGCACCAGCCGCTGTCACATTTAGGCTGTGCCCCCTGTGTTCCCTTGTCTCTGTGTGTCTCTGCCCCTGGTCTCCTCCCGGCTCCCTCCTGTGTCTCTGTGCCTGAGTGTGTTTTCTGATTGGGCTCATTCACTTCACCTGTTCCCAATCACCTGCCCCTGCTTTCCCTCTGCCAACCCCACACTGCACTCATTCTGCTCACCTGCCTGATCACCCCACACATATATACTCCCCTGCTTTCCCTGTTCTGGTTGTCAGATGGTCTTTTGTTCCTCCCCGTGTGCTCGTCGTGTTTCAGTGCCAATCCCTCGTTCCTGCATCATGATTCCAGAGTTTTTCCTTGTGTTTGTCTCTCCGGTTTGTCACTTTGCATTTTTCCAGTTTTGGGATTTTTTGCTCGCTCCCTGTTGGAGTCGTTTTGAGTTCCTGACTGCTTGGTGCCAAGTAAAGAACCTGCCTTCCACCTCGTTCCATGTGTCTATGGCTGTGCTTGAGTCTTTGCTGTTCCTGAGCACCGTGACAGACTCACTGCACACATTCACATGGGAAACTAAAAAAGAAAAGAAAAGAAAACCTACACCAATGCTATTTAGAAAACAAAACTGTGATCTCAGGTTGGTTATTTCAATCAATATTTCTAATTTTATTTTCTAATGCTCAAAATAAAGTAATAAAGAAATATAGATTATTTAGGAACTACAATCTCTCTCTCTCCTTTTGACCAAAGCTTAACTTGCTTGTTTTAAATAAAATACAACACTAGTGAACTTGGACTCGTCTTCAGAGTAACTGAGATTTAATGCAGCTCCCCCAAATAATACAATAATAATTTACATTAAGTTAATGTCCTTGCCATGGGAAAGATTTGTTCAAATTGAGAATAGCAATCAATTTCAAAATTGACTAGTGGTTAATAGGATGGGTACAAATGCTCATTTCTTCCTGGTGTTTGTATCCATATTGCTTATCTGCTTTGGTAACAGCAGCTTGACAGCAGTTTACAATGTAATGCTGAGGTTTTACGACCTCACGTTTGTGGACGAACCACGTTTTCCTCCTTTCTGTCATTTTTACCTATTGAATTTCACCTTCATGAAAACACACTACTAAGATAATAACTAATTTTCTTGAGAAAGAAGCTACAAACTGATCCAATTTGTCAAATTTTTGAATGTGCTGAAGGAGATTAATTTACCATGGTAGTCCTACATCCCACCACAATTTCTCATCCTTGTATACGTCCTTGTATACGTGCTTGGAGGCTTTGAACTTGCACACTGGCCAGGATGGTCAAAAGTGTGACTAGCCCTTCTGAATGTCAGCTGGCCTCTTTGAGCCATCCTGCAGTAAAGATCAGAATGATGAGTGTTGGCCGGTCATAATATCCTCTATTCATTTGCATCATTGTGCATATGTTCGCCACTGTGGCACAGTTTACTGGTCTCCCATAGGCAGACCATTAATTGCTTGGCGCCTCTCAAGAAAAGAAAACCCCGAAAAGAAGCAAACAAAGAAACAGTTTTGTTCATAGCCCGGTGCTGTTGGCCGCTGATTTCGCCCAAGTAGTAATGCCAATTATTTTGGAACACACACAAACATCATACTGCCACCCATCATTAGCAGGGCTCCGTGAACACAAGTGTGTGTGTGTGTGCATGTTTGCATTTGAATGTTTGTAAATGTGCATGTACATGTTAATGTATGCATGTATGCTTTCATGTATATTTGTGTATACATGGCTGTTTGTTTATGTTTGTGTACATGTGAGTATACGTGTGGGTTTTCACAGAGAAACCTTTGTCATTACTTGCGTGCCAGACTGGTACACATGCCATTATATTTAAGTGCACACACACACACACACACATAGTCTTTCAGTTGTGGCATTTCTGGATAAGTTCCCATCCGCATTACTGAAGCATGAGAATGAAATTGACAGTCTTGGGCTGAAGGATGGCACAGCAGACACAGACAACTGCTGCCAGCTTCCATGGCAGGTCTCAACGGACAATGGTTTGTGGCAGCCAAATGGCACATTTGCAATGTCCTTCTAGAGCAATTTCCTCACAAATATTTGCACTCTTCTGCCTTGTTTTTTTCTCAGTGTGTGTGTGGGTGCGTGGGCTTACGACAATCTCTGAAATATCTATCATTCTTAGAAAGGGTAGATGTTTTCATGATTAAAATGAAACGTAATTATGACAATTTTTCTCTCTAACGTGTCATGGGAGTTGTGTAAATGAAATTCCGGATGATAGTTTTATTGTGAGCCAGGAGATTTTGTGCACTCTCCCGTCCTGCAGAAATCCTTACACAGAAAACAGAAGTTGCGGAAAAAGACGAAGGAAAAGGGTCAAGGAGAGGAAGAGGAAGAGAACGAGAGCGTAGAAGGAAAGAACTCAGTAACCCCTAGACCCTGGCGAGGGCCAAAGAAATGGAGCTTATCTTGTTTATGTAGGGAAGATAACTAGAATGCTCATCTGGCCGGAGAGAGAGGAACCTCCACCATAGCTGGATGCTGACACTGCTCACTGGTGTGTGTGTGTGTGTGTGTGTGTGTGTGTGTGTGTGTGTGTGTGTGTGTGTGTGTGTGTGTGTGTGTGTGTGTGTGTGTGTGTGTGTGTGTGTGTGTGTGTGTGTGTGTGTGTGTGTGTGTGTGTGTGTGTGTGTGTGTGTGTGTGTGTGTGTGTGTGGCCCTTGCTTAACTGTTGCACAAAAGTCCAACTCAACACTTGTCATTCAAAAGCACGTAATAACATCCACAGGGATCCGTGTATGGGTTATAAAAAGTTGAGTTTGTGGTTTCTCCCATATTGTTTTCTTTTCGTTTAGAACAATCAAGAATTACAATTTTTTTCATAGTTTACGATTAAGCAACTTTAATCTGTTTGTGAATACAATTTTTCCTGCTGAATTTCCTGTTGACGGTTGTTGGTCTACAGATTTGAGTTTAGCTGAAGGCACTGCTTGTGTTGTTTATCTCTACCTGAACAGAAATAATATTGCCAGCCACTCAAACAGAGAGTAATCCAACAGAGTTATTTGAATTTACGGATAGGTATGGATCATGGCCTGCCTTGTAATTAAGAGAGATTGCTATTTTCCCCTCAGAATGGGCTCTCCTATCCTGATCTGTAATTATATGTTGTTCAAAAATAGAGGGGCGTGTCCCTGGTTATTGTGCAGCCTGCTTTACCACCACAACAAGTGCCAGGATCGCTGATTGTCTGCCTTTGGTTTTAAAGTTTCAATTCTTTTTTAGTTTTTCATTTACAACAACGTGTGCATATCCAGCAGATTCACTTATCTGCACAGCCTTCACTGTCTTGCCTCTAATGTCCCGAATGGATCATGACAGGTAGGCAGTGCATGTGTGTGTGTGTGTGTGTGTGTGTGTGTGTGTGTGTGTGTGTGTGTGTGTGTGTGTGTGTGTGTGTGTGTGTGTGTGTGTGTGTGTGTGTGTGTGTGTGTGTGTGTGTGTGTGCGTGTGTGCGTGTGTGCGTGTGTGCGTGTGTGCGTGTGTGCGTGTGTGTGTTGTCCCAGGTAGTGCCCCGGTGACCTCCGCATAGTGACACTGACGTGCAACAATGATGAATGCCCTGATAAAGTGAAGTATAAGGACACACCTGGATAATGTTAAAGTGAAAAACTCAGAAACCTTAAACGTTACAAGATGTTGACCTCCTTGTTTAATTAAGTGCAGCGTTCTGCTTTAAAACATTTACTGCCACCCACTTCACTCTTCCTGCAACACCTTCAATTCAATTTACCCTTTAACAAATGCATGAATATTTCAGAAAGGAAAAAGTGATAAAAGTACCATTGTTGGAAAGTGCATCTACTGTGGGCTGATATTTAAAATCGTCTTTTGGACGAAAACATGAACAGTTTTAAATCTTGAAAATGAGTTGCCACAGAGTGTAGCATTTGACCCCTGTGAATAGGCGGTCTCTGCACCACACACTGAGTATATTTCAGTGTAAAGCTGTGACACCCTTGTTTTCCAGTAAGCGGAAATTGTCATGCAATGACCCAGTGACCACATTGGAAACCACTTCCCCCTTTGTTATGATTTTCTATGGCTTAACCACTTCATTTCCCATGTTCTGGCCTTCCAGAATACAGTCTACCCCACACATTTTGTTTCATCCACATTGCTCTGAATGTGTTGCACTGACCTTTCAGTGGTGTGTGACAAAGACACCATAAGCCTCAAAATTGCAAAACTTAACAAATATGGCATCCACAGCGCTCCATGTTTAGCATGCGAGTGGGTGTGATGGATCCTTCTCGTGCTTTTCAGAAGTCGATCAGATATAGACCAAAGACAAACACCGACATTGTGCAGTGGTTTTTCTGTGCCCAAGTAGTTCGTTTTTGTCTCATCCTCATGCTCTTGAAGTCAGATCTTATATTTTACACATTATAAACAGTGAAACAAAAGATGTAACAACAGCATAAATAACCATAGATTTGATCTCTTCACGTCACACAGTTTTCATCTCAGCAAAATCCAATAAAACTTCCCTTTCATTGTTACAGTAATGTGTCAGAACCTACGGTTACATAATAGGAAAGCCTCCTCACAGCTCCTGGTTGATTAGGAATCAACAATTAGATAGTTCTGTGGGGCGCTGAAGAAGCACAATCCCCTCTTTATACCCTGGCTTTGCTGTAACCACCTCAGAGCCAATGCAAGGATGTAGATTCAATTATATGTTTATATTGTGAAATTAAGCTCTTTGGAGTAAATTAGCCAAACGGTTAAGTTTCGTTGTAATTAATGAGAGAGAGAGAGAGAGAGAGAGACAGAGAGAGACAGAGAGAGACAGAGAGAGAGAGAGAGAGAGAGAGAGAGAGAGAGAGAGAGAGAGAGAGAGAGATGGTCGAGCCCATACACACACAGGAGTTTTGACTATTCCAGGGGCCCAGTACAGTTTGTCCTGGCCATAGAGATTATGTGGTATGACCCCCTTTCCCTCAGATTCTCCCTCTCTTTGTCTCTTTCTCTCAATCTCATTCCCCTCTCTCATCCCTCTTTTCAGTCCACAGCAATTAGAGAGGCAAAGTGGGAAAAGAGGAATGTGTAAGCACGCTTTGTGAGGATTGGGAGAAAGAGAGAGGGAGTACAAGAGAGAAAGTGAGAGATAAAGAGAGAGGGAGAGATGAGAGAGACACAGAGGAGGGGAGGAGAAGAAAGGAGAGGAGAGGGCCTGTCTTAATTGGCCTGTGTGGCCACGCTGGGCTGTGATGGGCTGGGCTTGCCAAACCCTGTGCCTCAATAGTTGGCCTGGCCTTACATGCATCCCGTGCATCCGGCCAACCACAACTAACTCTAGTGTGCTCTTTGGCAGTTTCCAATGTCAGGCCTGGGAGAGTTGTGCCACCCACATCTACACTCCGCTCCACAGTTCAGGAGGCCTCTCTCATGGGGATGGATGCGTGGGTTTGGGTTTATGGTTTATTTGACTCTACCAGTTTAGGTTGAGGTGGCATTTCTGTGCTTCTTCTATACCTTACCTGTACCTTACCTTATTTAGGATAATGTTACAGTGATTTTATGCCTAGGTTCCAGATTTAGATGCTGACTTAAATTTAAATTTGACAAGTTAAAAATGCGCCTGTCCAAACTATACCATGGACATAAAAAAACAAAAACTTTTCAACCTTCCACATTGTTCAGTCCTGTCAGGGTTTTTGCATACCTAAGTCATTAATACGCTGTAATCCAGACAACAAATGAGAATGTCTAACTCCATTAATCTTTTCTTAAGACTATGTCCAACCACTGTGGCTTTAATGATCTTGACAGCTCTAAACTTCAAACTCAACAATCGGGAAAACAGATATATGTCTTTGTGCAGTGTGGCCCGGTTTGGCTTGTTTTGGTTGACTTATGTTGTGCCAGACATTGCCCCATCAGGCACAGAGGTGACGTGACAAGCCCTGAGGACCAGAGAGTCCCTGATCTCATTACCAAGCGCTAGAGAGTCATACTTTGTATGAACACCGGCAGGGAACAGGTTAAGTCCCAACACGGCTGCTGGAGAACACACACACACACACACACACACACACCTGCCAGTAGGTTATAAAAGTCAGTGATAGTAAAGTGTTTTATTGGGAATGACATTTTAAAAACACTGTGCTAATAATGCATTTATCAATAAAGGGACGGACTAATGTTGCGGAATTCACTTGCGGAAAGAGGTGTGTTTGTATGCAATTTCGGTATGTGCATGAGTGTGTGTGAACTTGTGCAGCCTCCGGCCATCCTTCAGAAATGAACTATTTTTTGATTGCATGCACTGTGTTTTTCCCTCATTTTGCAGGGGTATGGACTTCTTTGTAGGGCAATAAGGTTTCATGAGACGTTCAAAGGGGATTTTATTGAGCGATTTATAACCATAAAACACAGAACGCAAGCTCCTTTTCTATGACAGCCAACCAGCTTCTCCACTTTCCCAGAAGTAACACATGTGCATCTCACCACTGTAATGCAGAACTGTAAGAGATTTCTGCCTGTCCTGGTTGTAACGTTCAAACTCTTTGATGCCAACCTAAAGCAGAACAGAGAGCTACAGTAGCAACTCTGCTGCACCAAGAGTCCCCCCCGAAACTGTTACATTCTGGGAGCAAAGATACTGTACAGTAAATCTGCCCAGTAACAGACATCCCATGGCGGGTATGTGCATGCATGTCAACAATGAAAGGTCGTGCCATTTTGAAAATATGCATGTGATCATTTGAGACATGTCGGTTACTAAACTTAGCCACTGTGGAGCTTGCTCCAGTAGTTAGCAAGCCGTTGGAGAATGGAGGTTTGAGGGATGGATGTACAGATGGGTGTGTCAGAGGCAGTGAACACAGGTCAGGTTTAGTGTGGCATGCAGCAGAGGAAGGACTGAGGAGTTGTGGCCAGCCTGTTTGGCCCTCTGTGAGTGCTGAATTCCACTCTGGCACACTTTGCCCTACCCAGGACACCGACTGACAGACAGGGACGGACCGTCATGGACTCCGAAATGGCGAGAGGGAGAGAAAAGAGAGGGGAAAGGGGAGGGTGGGTGAGAGGAAGAGAGAGGGTGCCAAAAGCAGCTGGATATTCTCTGCAAGGCTTTAAGATGTAATACATCATTTACAAGGTACATACGGTTTAATTGATTCAAAATGCCTCTCAAGCCCAACACACTGAAAAGTGTAAACACACGCCTGAGACAGGCAAGTACACTGAAAAAAAGCAGTACATATTTTAGACATTGTATGTTTGATAAAATGTTTTTTATTGATATTAAAAATGAAAGTACATGAATTGTGCATTTCGGACGTTCTAGCGTGCAGAGGTTAAATCAATAAAATATACACAGGCTGAGTGAGCTACTGACACAGAAAACGTTGCCATTGCTCGGCAAGGTATCTTTTCATATTCAGCGAAAAGAAGTGGTTGTCTTTCACGCCATTCATCAGAACACTAGAGTAGCCTGTTTGAACATTACAATAGTGAATGAATGCAGTCCTAGCAGGAAAATATAGAATAAAATAGAAAATATAATAATAATATTATCAATAATACTACTAATAATAATAATAACAATTGCACTTCCTGCTTTGTTGCACAACTGAAGTAGAATATAATTACAGACAGGACGCAGCCGTGATAATTGAGATCTCTCTGAAAGAAAGAAGATATAAAGTATTGGCTTGACTCTTCACCACAGTACGGCGAGTATCCATTAAGTCTCCATTTCATGGGTGATGCATGACACAATAGAGGAGGAAACTATAATGTGGCACAGAATGACCTTGTTTCTGACATGGGCTTCAGTGGTTTGTCACAGAGAGCTGTATCATTGTGGCCAGGTATGGGCATCAACCTCAGCCGCCCTCCCACAACAAGATTATCACTGACACTCAGCAACTACTGCACTTCTCCCTCGGAGAGCATAGACTGTTGTTGTTTTTCCTGAGTGCTTCAGAAATGGTTCAGCGTGATAGCCCTTCATCGAATGCATAATGGTTAGATGACTGGAAGATTGTTGAGGGCTGAATGGCCAACTAACAACCCCCCTCCCCCCATGCGAATACAGATACATACTGTTGATGCACATGATCAGAGGGTATTGTCTACAGAGAAGACAGGACAGATAGATGGACAGACAGTGAGGTGTGGAGCGATGATTGGCTCTCTCCTTCATAGACAACGGCCTTTAGGTGACCGTTGATGGTTACTAGCATCATAGCAACATCATTACCTCCAATTAAGGCCTCAACACGATGACTCATGTAAGTCACGTGTAAGCTAAACCCTTAAATCTACAACTGACCGCACATTTATGGCCTCATGACCCAAACTAACACGCAACATCAGTGGCACTGGCACATAGGCAAGATGCTCCATAGAAGATCATATAGGACACCATGCACAATTACAAAGACATGATTTAATGAAGGACTGATCATTCCCCTGCCATCAATACTAAAGTGGCTTCAAAACATAGTGGGTTTGAGTACAATCAATGTTGAACAGTTATTTTTCCAATAATAAAGTCACTCATTGATGCTATCCTTTTCACAGAAACCCCTGACAGGTTTCTGGAAATCCATGCAGACCAACGTATTCAGAGTATGTGCCTATTTCTGTGATATAACACGCCTAAGCAATCCAGGCTATGCTGCTGTTAAAATATTAATTTAAAGTAACTATGGCAAACAAAAAAGGAAAAAAAAAGACATTCTTTTTGGTACAAAGCATCTACAAAAAAGCCTTACAACTCCAATTGGAAAACAGAGATCATAAAAAATAAATCCGTCATTTGAGCATCAGTGCTACGTATATTATTTGGACCAATTTTTCAAATATATTTTATAACAAAATAAATAATGCCTTTATACAGTGCCCTTATTTGTATTTCAACAAACAAACAAAAAAGCTTGGCGGCTCATTACGCAAGATACAGCTCAGACTAAAGGAAAATAACACAACGTCCCTGGAAACGTGTATATATATACACATATATATATATATATATATGTATATATACATATATATAGATATATATATATATGTATATATATATATATATATGTATGTATATATATATATATATATATATATATATATATATATATCTATATATATATATATCTATATATATGTATATATATATATATATATATCTATATATATATATATATATATATATATATATATATATATATATATATATATATATATATATATACATACATACACATATATATATATATATATGGATGTATATATATATTCAAGTATTTGTTTTCAGGCAAAAGCATGTGAATACTACTGATATACAATAAAAATAAAATGTTAGTTGACATTATTGCTGTTTTTTTCCCTTTGAATTTAAATTGTGTGCCTTTCTTTAGAACTGTAAAATAACATCAAAACCATGGAAACAAAAATAAAAGCCTAACTTGGAAAAACAGGAATGTCACGGTACCAGAAACTGACGGGGTTTTCCTTTTTTTCATTAAAACATTGATATGAAAAGAAAACAGACAAAATAAAATATAATCATTATCCCACTTGCTCTTTGTCCATGCCATGTTACTTCCTGTCAGAGCAGTCTGCAAAGCCATGGCAAACAGGAAGTACTGTCCCAGAACTGTAGTACTGTCTCAATCCAGGCGGTCCACTGTCCACGGTCCATATGTGTCCTCACACTGCTCCCTGTGTCTGGCAGGGACAGGCGGAACAGGGACTGGGTCTCCGGTCCCCCTTGCCACTCTATGCTGGCAAGCTATTGACGAGCATCCGCTCGCACTCGCTGTGAGCCTAGAAGCCGACACAGCCCATGTCTTCTCTCAGTGACACTTCCCCCTTGACATTGCCACTGCCAGGAGCGCACCCATATCCTTTATCTTCCTTTTTTCAAAAGTCACACTTTCCTTAAAACGGAAAGTTTTAATATTCATTCAAAGAAAAAAAACGTGCCTTTCAACCTCTTCTTTGAGTCCATTTCCAAAGCTAGCACCATGACATTTTTTTTAAGCTACACGTTCATTGTTCATAAAAAAATAGTGCCATTTTTTTTTCTTTACTTTGACGTAATCCGTGGCAATGTGCAATTTTGCAGACTCTTTTCTGCTTTTTGTTTGTGATCAAAAGGTGCTGGAACAGGAATCTAATTTTACAAAATAATTCCTTACAGTGTGGAAGTCCCTTTATAGGTAAAGGTGCAAACTAATAAGAAAAAGAACTAACAGAGATTTTCTTTTTGCCTCAGGAAAAATGATGTGGAATGGATTCTTTCATGCAAGCTGCTCTTCACTTTCAGTTGTCTTCAACAAGGACAAAAAAACATTCCGCTGGGTGTCCTCTTGACACTTGCAAACCACAGATCTCTTTCATCTTCTTTTCTCCCTTCCCTTTTCTCTGTTGCTTAAGGATCCACCTGAATTGCATTCAGCCGAATTGTTAACTTTTTGTTCATCGTTTGTGTTTGTGCCTTTTGTGTCAGTGACTGAAAGAGAGAGGGAGCGAAAGAGTTCAGACAGGAAGAATGTGAAGGCATGTTTGTGTGCCTGAGGAGGGTGGGTAGGTTGGGTTAAGGGGGGCATTAGAGAAGGGCCACGGGGTCAAGAAGTAGTGGATGAGAGCAGGGGGAGGGATTGGTGGGCTCGGACAGGGCAGGGGAGGTCAAAGAGGGCTGCCACAGAAATGACGTCAGAGACAAAGCTATAGTCTTTTTTTTCTCCCTCCAAACTCTTGTCTGTGCAAAGGGCTGGCAGCGGGCTCATTTGTGGTTGACATAGTTGTCCGTGGCGAGCAAGACAGGAGGCAGTTTGCTGGGCAGGCTGATGAGGGGCCTGTGGAAGACTGCCTGCTCCTGGGCTTTGATCTTCTCCGCCTGCCTCCGAAACTTTTTGGCCCTCAGGATGGCGGGAACACCCCTCCGGAGCCGCTGGGCCGCCTTCCTCTGCCACGCCTCGTATTTGGAATACTTCACGGTCACATGCTGCTTCCTTGGGACTTCCTATTGTGGCGGGCAGGCATAAAATAGAGGAAAATGGGAAAAGAGGGAGTCAGTTCATTAGTTGTGATAACATGCAGTGAAAGTGCTCATTACAATGGAGGAAAGCCTTGTTTATTTTTGGAAAACAATCTGTCATTGTTGGGCTAGTCAAATGGAAATGAAATGTCATTCTTATAGCGCAGAGCGTCATAACAGACTTGCATTGCCTTCAACTTTTTGCCCTTGTTTTGGCTCCCGAGACTGAAAGAAGCCGTCAACAAGCTCTAAGTTCAGCCTCTTTAACATACTGTCAAAGGGAAGGGCGGCCACCCGCCTCATATACATATGAGGAGCACGTCGTTCACCCAAAGACCCGCTGAACTGTCTAACCTCCACAGACCAAATGAAACGCCACATAAACACATTGTCATATCAAAACCTCTATTCTTACACAGCAAACTCTTTTAAATAGAGTTAAGTGTTGTGCTGAGCACCACAGATTGAGACAAAGTGGGAGTGGTAGCAGGGAGGCTAGAATTTATGCGTGAGTAGCCAGTGCCCCATATGAATGGCTTGTTTTGGTCCTGCCACTTGAGGAGTGTTTATCCCCCTTCATTCACTCCAGGCCTGTTCAATAGCCAAAGAACAGCTGGCCCTCAGAGCAGGCTGTACCCATCAACTCTCCCTGCCCACACAAACGAGGGACATGTCCTAACCAATTCCCTTGCAGCCTCTTTTGTTTTGCAATTCAGAAGAAGGGTACATTTCTTTCCTCTGGATATTTGCAGTATTTATTACTTTTTGTTTGTTTACGTCACGAGCAATCCCATGTTACTGATACTGATTTTCTAACAAGTCAAAGCAGAAACATTATAAAAATCTTTCCAGCCTCGTCGGAAGGGATTTGAAGAGACCTGGAAAGCAGCCATCGCTCAGTCTTGTGATCGCAGTGAAAAGACCTGAAACTCTTTGATGATTCCCTGCATGTCTGTGACATATTTCAGAGAGGCTCTGCCTGCCAGGTCAGGTGTTTTTGACTAGATCAAAACGCATGCCAGTTTCGGAAAGCTTGCTGTTCCGTGACTAATAATCACACACTGTTTTGTTACGGGATAGATGTCTCTAACGTCTCATCGACTCTCTCCCTCTCTCTCTCTAACACAAACACGCACTTTCTCAAACACACAAGTCTGTGAGTATGACTACCTTTTTTCGTAATATGATGTGCCGTGACTGTCTTGATGTTTTCCGCGAAGCTCAGCACTTTGCATGGAGGTTAACTGCTTACCAATGACCATTTTAACAAGATAAACCTGTCTGTGTGGGTTTCTGTCTGTCAGGGACATAGGGGTGAGGCTCAGAGGTGAATGGAGAAAAGATAGAGACCAGGATTGGAATTGTTTCCCATACTGGCCTGTTGTTGTTGCTCTCGAAACGTACCTGTTTTAGTGCGGGCATCATGGGTATGACCTGCAGAGAGGTGGCCGACACGTCCCTTTCGGACTTGGCGGGTTTGGCACAGTACTGCTCCAGCAGGTTGAGGTCACAGCTACGGAAACAACACTCCTCTACGATCCCACGGTTCTGGTTGCGCCGGTTGCTGCCCCTGCTGGTTGGCCTACCTGAGGAAAGACACAACAAGGGATGAGGAAAGGCCGTGAGGAGGGTAGGGTTCAGGCCTGGCATCAGTAATGAATGTGGGTTGTTTTCGCAAGATTACTTGGACAATCATAGCGGTCCATTAAGCAAAGAGGATAAAAGGTAGTCTATGACCAACTGCAACAAATCTTGTTGTTTGTATGTTAATCTGATTAGGGCTATGTGGAAGTCCTTTAATGAGTGAATACACAAGTAGACTGCTGTAGACACCAAAAGAGAGTGGTGGAGACAGACAACTAAGCTCTCAGACAGACCTTTGACTGAGCAAATACATAAAATGGAAACTCTTGTGTGACCTTGTCCTTTGTCAAGTCAGCGTAGATAAAGAGGATGAGAAGGGAGAGAGGAGGGGCAGAGGAGGGGAGCAAATGGGAGAAAGGAGATCATTGCAGAGAGTGAGAGGGTGTGTGAGGGTCAAAACAGAAGGAAAGAATGAAAAACAAAAGTGTGAGAGAGTGAAGACGTGGGAGAAAAGGTATATAAGAATAAGGTGAGGGGGGTGGAGGGTTAGCATGTTGCACAGGGGAACACTATCCGCGACCAATAAAGGCCTTGTTTGAAGCCCTGTGCCCAAATCTCACGAGAGGGAAGGCTAGATTTGATTGCAGGAAGAGGAACACAAGAGAGAAAGAGAGGGTGATCCAGGGGGAGGAGAAGGAGGGAGCACATCTATGTGGCCTAAACTGGATAATGATCTTTCTGATTGGGGAGAAGCTTCTGTGGCAGCCAGCACACAAAGAAGCTGCCTGTCTGTCAAAGGTGAAAAGCAGGGGGTGGGACAATATCATCATGGGGGGTGGATGGGGGGGTGGATGGGGGGGGGTTCTCTGCTGGAGACATACCAGAGGAAGGTGAACTCATGTATGTCACAAACACTGTGCAGTCAGAAGCTTATCCAGTTGAGGATTAACAACCACCACAATGCAGTCGCATAAGGCTTTTCATCTAAACCACCATCACTACAATGGAAGCAATAATCAGAATTTACGTTAATGATCTGTCTTCTTAACCTTCATCTATCCCCACCATCACTACAGTGGAAGCAATAATCTTAACCTGACAGTTGTCAGGTTAAGATTGTCAGGTTAAGACCTGACCCCCCCCCCCCCCCCCCCCCCCCCAATCATCAGTGTGTTTGCCTGGCCTGGGAACACTGGTGCTGAGGTGACTGGTATGCCTCTTGGGGGTGCCATTACTTTACTGGTAAACAAGCGGCCCATTGTGTCGCGCTGCGTCGTGTGTGCATTCACAGCTCGCCGTGCCGTTCCTTCTATATGCAATGAGAGGTAAGCGCTGTCGGCAGAATGCACACACTCAGCAGAGCAGCCCGGACGAGGTCTTGAGACACTCAGCTGGCCATAACACACACTGTTTCTCTCTCTCTCTTTCTGGCTCTCAGTCAGTGAGTGTGTGTGTGTGTGCGTGTGCTGAGTGCATGAGAAGGAAAAATACCAAACATGCACCACACACCACACAGCCACAGACAGAGCGATAGCCTCAGCTATCCAAACAGATGTGTGCGAACGAACAACAGGGAGACTCAACAGAGGGACATTAAAAAGCGAAACTGCATCTGTGCAGCCCATTGTGCAAACTTGTGCTGGTTTGAAACCTACTGAAATAGAAGCCTCTGTCTTCACAGACAAACTGCAGCGCGTCCACCAGCTCTCCCCCACACAGCGTCTCTGCCGAGGCTATTTCCACAACGTAGAGCGCGAGGGCCAGTGCAAACAGCAGCGCGCGACTGGACGAAGACATCTTCTTGACCTGCAGAAAAAAAAAACACACACACACGCATTGCAGAATAAATCACTGGACCAACAAATGCGACCCCACATTTAAGAAGTGATGACATACCAAACTAAATCTCAGCTGACAGCCAGATGTTGCCTTTCGGTGTTATTTAAGAGGATCTACTCTTCACGCGTTCACATTTGGATGCGTGTAAAAGATTTAAGACTTCCAGTGTTGAATGCTTCCCCCCCTATGTATTGACCTACTAACTCAGAGAAAGCCCATTGCGTGCGACAAATTATGAAAAATGTGTATCCCCCTCCCCCTGGAACTATTACCAGCCACTGTTACTGTGTTGCACCTGAGAGAATTGCTTATTTTGGAGAAAAAAGTAGACAGTATCTCTGTCGTTCACACTCTTACACAAGTCCCCAGAAGTTGCAAGACCGGCTGCTCAATAGTTAACTATCTGAAAAGCCAGACTCAGCATATATTTTCCCCTTGCTCACCCTTTGGTGAGCTCAGTGACCCTCAGAACTACCGCCCCCTATCTACCGACAAAAAGACCAGCTGTTTGCTCCGAGTCCAGCGAACGGCGTACCATCCAGACGAGAGAAGAATAATATCTCTCAACTCATTTTTTCTTCTATCCTGGCAGGCAACCAGTTGCTCAAATGCTTCAAAGCTTTAGGGGCACTCCATGTCATTCTTGCATTTTTGAACTTTCTTTGTTGCATGCAAATTAAGAGATGTCCGGTTGCTCATATTGCACAAAACATGATGTGATCAATGCATCTGATCAACCCGAGGCGCTTTTCTTAATTAAGCCAACAAAACACGGTTATAACCTTGGCTGACGTTTTTCAATACCCGGGCAGAACAGCCGGAGAGTATAAAACTATTTGTCCCCTATGGTTACCTTCATTCGGCTGATCTCCGTTCTCCGGCAGGTGTGGTAAAGTGAGTGGTGTCCGTGTCTTTTCTGGGTCTCCATGTCAGTTGGCAGTAGTCAAAACGTTGTGGGTTATTTGGATGATGAGATTGCAGGTGAGTTAGTTTCCCATTTGCTGCGGCAACAGAGATGATGTGTGAGAGGCTGTCCCAAAGACCAGGCGACAGGCAAAACTTCTCAGGGAGAAGTATTATATACCAAAACACGCCCCTTACACCCACCCCACCCCTTGCTCCTCCTCTTCACCACTGGTAACAAAAAAATGGTCCAGAGACGTTTTATGGAAAAGTGCTTAAAGGGAGAAAAAGCAAAAGCAGAAAGAGAGGGAGAGAGTGAGAGTTACAAAATATGGAACAATTCCAGAGGCATTTTCCACGTTTACGCACTGTAACCTACAATCACAATGTTTACACACAGGACGCAGACTGAACAAGAATAGACGTAGATCCTCAGACTCCAAGGAAAAAGTCAATGCCTCCACCCTGCTGTAATTAAGATTAACATTCAGAGTTGAAGCCTTGTGGCCAGGGTCTGCGGCTTTCCTCTGACTCAGGTGCAAATGTCGACTTTATTCACCGGGGTCCAATGTGTTTGAGTGAAGGTTGATTCGTCAGTTGATCCTACCTGAAGGCAGGAGGAGGATGCAGCAGCTGTGACACTGACTGATGCAGTCGTGTCAAAGTCTTTGGTCACTGTGAATTCTGAAGAAAACATTTGATGCTTCACAAACAAAAACATAGTATTAAGAAAACAAATGTCAATCAATGCATCACTCCCATGTTAAACGTCCATCCAGATGTTGCACAGATGCTCCAAGACAGAGTGGCTGCATAGCCCTCATCGAGCTACAGCATTGTAATTTTACGTATGAGAAAGTTTCCTTCTTTTTAAAACAGTTTGAGGGTTCCCTTATATAAGTGTGGCTTCTGCAGAAGGTAAGGCGCTGGACATGTCTTCAGCCTTAGACTGACACCTAGTGGTTCGCGTAGTGAACATCTGTTTGTTTGTCTTGTAGCTTCCAGCAGTTTAGAGGGCATCTCTGCAGGCAGGTACACCCTGCTGGACTGCCCCCTCTTGTGGCAGTCAAACGTCAACTATTATGTAGCCCAGCACTATTAAATGTTCGTCTGAAGCACGAGAGATGAACAGATCATCACGGAATATGTGTAAACATACAACGTTGAAGGACTATAACCTTTATAAAATATGTAAATATGACAGCAAAATGTTAATTTGTTTGATCGAATATTTTTACTCGAGCAGTAATCAACAGTACATTAAATGGAAAGTATGTTTTGATATTTATTTTAGTATGCATATAACGTACAAGACAACAACAGCATAAAACCAGACAAATCAACACATTTAGAAGTAGACCAATACTCAAATACTGATATCGCATATATGGAAAATAAAGCCTTCAACACAACAGCTCTTTCTAAATAAAATAAATATAATCTAAATATACATTTTAATCTATATTTTACCATTGTGTTTCTTTCTTTTTTTCATTTAGTTTTCTTTAAATACATTCATTATATCACATGTTGCTTTAAAAGCATGAATGGCCCAGCCTGTAAAACCCAATAATTTCACCCAGCGAGACGTTTAACATCTTTGGAAAGGTTGCCTGCACTGCGTATTTAGGTTTTAATGGTTGCAACCTTGTCGGCCAACTAGCCAGCGACAGCAAACAACAACTCATGAGAAACAGCATCATACTGGAGGTACAGCACAGAAATATGAACATGTTGGTCTTGATCACACGTCAGACGTCTCAGCGGAGAGGAAGCGGACAACAGCAGGGCGGTCGCAGACAGAGGCGTCATCATGACAAAACACTGAGGGCATCCGTCAGTATCTTAAGGTCGTCCTTTACACCCTCCAGGCCTCCTTGGATCTTCAGCGGGTTGTCCAGCACCTCAACGCTGCTGGTGTACGGGTCAAACTTCACAGAGAAGGGACGCTTGATACCGGCCACGTACCCCCTTGTCAAAGATTTTAAAACAGCAAAGTGAGACCTAAACAAGTCAAAGTCATCTTTAAGCTCTTCATGAGCGAATACATTACAGCTGGCCCGCCTGAGCATTGAAAACCCAAATATATCACTCGTCTAGTGGAAACCAACCTTTTTATTGAACAGAAAACATTCACCCAGTTGTAGTGTGTCCTGTTGTTTATGTATACGCGTAATCCTCGCATATCCTGCTTGTATCAGCACAACATTAAGACGTTCACTACCCACCGATTTATAATATGCTCTGTTTCATATTTAACAGGCTTTTATAATCATTACCATGTTGATAGTTTATAGCGTGGCAGGGATGTCATGTGCTGTACTCTACTAGAGACCAAATGCTGCCAAAACACTCACTTATACGCTACTTGTTTTGCAAGGCAACATTTGATCTGTTTGCCAACTAAAACTCCAGCATTTTGCCTCGGTAAGAAACACTACATTAGTAACAGCTGTTTCCTGGCTGCTATGGCTGACCTACAACACTCTGTCCTCAGGGGTTGACTGGCTGTTCTCTGGCCTTGTCCTTCCATAACCCCCTCTCTCTTTTTTGCTGTTTTTCTTCTTCTCTTTGTCTATGCGTGTTGTTGTGTGTTTGCATGCGAGTCCAAACAAGAACACATGGTGTGGTTCAATACCTGAATTTCTCCTTGGCATCTGAAAAACTCTCAGAGACAAAGTAGACAGGCTGGTACGTCTGGTCTTGATAAGGCTGCACTGCTGCAGCCTCTGGTTCGAACTGCCTTGTCTCTGGTTCATCGGACAGTGAGTGCTGGATTAAAAAGTTACAGGAAAAAGATGGAGACTTAGCTGACTTTGTGATTGTTGCATTTTTTTCAATCAGGGAAAGATTTAATTTTCAAGCAGAGAAAACATGGGGGAACGCACCACAAGCTCTCCATAAGAGGAGAGCAGTCCAGCTCCGTAAGCCCTCACCTCCCCATTCTGTTTACATAAGCCATACTCGACAGTGAACCAGTACAACTGATGGGAAAAACAGAAAGAGAGTGACAGAGAAAAAGGAGGATATTAGGGTGGACAATCAATTCATTATTTATAATATTTGGATGTTATTTAGATAAGGGATAAGGGACTGTACAAAAGTGTTTTTGTTTCCCCCTCAACCATTTTAGTACAGTTCCTAAGTTCTGTCAGTGTTGGAGGACGAGTGTCTTACTGTGGATAGTTTCTCAATATCTTCATCCGAAGCCCCAAGTGATGCCAGACCAAGGTTCTGCAGCAAATAATCAATACGTTGTTACCACAACATACACACACAGCATGGGAAATAAGTCTGCTAGGCCCTCCTCCCATTTACCTGTGAAAACTGGGCAAAAGTGCGGTCGGCCAGCATGGGGACGTGGCCCAGCAGTTCATGCACACAGTCACTGAGAGAAAGAGAAAGACAGATTCAACTGGGACCATATTTGTTCCACATCGGGAAAAAAAACTCTATCCTGATCAATTTAATGAAATAAATATACTTTGAGATCCCAGACTGGCGATTGAATCTGGTTCCATCACAAAACAATGGTTACAGAGTGAAACACAATTATGTGCAAGCAAGAAAAGGGAAGACAGAATTTAGTTTTCTTCGGACTGAACAGAAACTGAATAGCAATAAACATCCAGACTTTACTGTTTTCCCTCAAAATGTGAGCTTATTTAAACTGAAAACAAATAACCAGAAGATAAGTACACCTACTTCTACATAGGATAGGTTTTTCATTTAAATTCATACATATAAAAATGAATTGATTTTTGCTGTCATTCTTTTTCTAAATCAAAGGTTAGTTCTAACTTGATCTACATTTCTGGTTGTTTCATATGCTCTTTGCTGTTTTGCTTTTTTATTCACAAGTTGTTTGTGTATGTTAGCTTTGTGCTGTCAGTTTGTTTGTGCGCACTTTGACAACATACTTTTGATCAGAATGCCATTCCAATACAGTTCCATTCAGCTGAATTAAGAGACAGAGTGAGGAAAAAGCCAAGAAACAGCAGTGATTGAAGGATGGGAGGCTTATGGAGGTCCATCGATAGCACATATATGGCAAAATGCCAAAATGTGTGATGGGATGTGATGCGATGAGCAGGAGGAGAGGAGCCGCGGTCATACTCACGGTTCTGGGGAGTGCATGGGGGAGGAAGCGTGACGGATGTACTGGGTGCACTGGAACACCCGGAATGCCAAACTGGCCAGGAAATCTCTGGCTGAGAGCAGACCTGCCACTGGACGCAGCAAGAACCCTGTACGCTCTGTGTGTGTGAGTGTGTGTGTGTGTTCAGGAGGTGGGAGATAAAGAGACACAAAGAGAGAATCAAACCCTGAGTTGACGGAGGGTGTATTGACGAATCATTTCTTCATCGTTTGGTATCCCATTTTTACCTTTGATGAAGCATGACACGTCTTCCAGCTGGGGAATGTTGTCTGGACTATACCCACAATACCTTTCCAGCAGATGGAGGGACTTGAGGTATTCACTGCAGGCATGGGTGATATACAGGTCTCTCAGAGTTGAGTAGACTTCCCTCCTAATTAGGGATATAATAACATAATTCAGATTTATTTAACATAATTCAGATTAATTTTCTTCAAGCAAAGGCTTCTCAAACATAAAACAGTATGGAATACCCTAAAAATAATCTAGTTTAACGATCTTAAAGTACAGTAATTATATTGTCCTCTTTAATTGGATAGTTAAATGTAGCCATTATTTTTATTTTATATTTGGTTGTATTATTTTGTAATGTTTTTTTAAGTTACGTAAAGCACTTTGGTTTGACTTTTTGTGCCAAGGTCTAAGTTTCACATTCTAACTGTTTTAAATGAGCATGCCCTTACCATGTGCCGATCTCCTCCTCTGTGTATTCCACTCTGGGAATCAACTGCCCACTGTGGACAAACATGTACACATGTATCAGGAATAATCAACTGTTACTGTTTATTCATTTTTATTATGGATGGTCTGTGCTCCATTAGGGTAAAAGACTGTATCTCACTGTCTGTATCTGAAGGCGATGTCTCCAATCATGTTCCTCCTCTGTCTGTAAGCAGGGTCTGTGAAGCCCTTTTCAAATCAAATATATCAAACACTGATCACATTTTCTGTGCCATTAAATATTGGTCCAACAACATAACCAGCCTAATATTGACAATTCCCCTTAAACACGCTGCTGGGAAAGTAATGACTTACAGGATGGTCTTGGTCCAAGTCTGGATCAAATTTCGTGACCAGATGATGACATTTGTCCAAATCTGCTATTTTCTTTGGGAACCAATGAACTACAGGGGAAAGGAAACAGACGGCCAAGTTCACTTCAGTGCCGTTTCTTTTTTCTTGATTGCTTCTAAAAAATATTGAATATGTTTAAAATGTTGTTTTCTAAAAGCAGCAAAAGGCTGTTACATTTGACTTCTCTGGTGGTTTTAACATCCTCCGCATTCCTCTTGATGGAGCTGATGAGCGTACTAACATCTGAGAGGTGCACCTCACAGCGAACAAAGTACTCCAGGCTGTCCTTGAGCTTACGGTATGGTCGCGTCTCCAAATGTTGAATCTTAGCTTCAAATGTCTGAAAGACAGTTAACACACTGAAATGTAACTCCTGCTGCGGTGCTGGATGAGAATTATGCGGCACAGTATTTCAGACAAGCATGTCCATATTACATACATAAGTCTTTGGGAAATGTGCATGGAGGCACCTCTGACATGGTTATGAACTGCGTGACAAAGTAAAAATATGCAACATTTTCTAGAATGGTAAGCTAAACAAAATCAAACAATATTGTTTTAACACATGCAATACTAGTACTGAAATATCTAACATAAAATTGAGAGGATTTGAAAATAACATTTTTCAATTTGGTTGTGCTTCCTAATAGTCACCGCCCCCAAAATAGGTTATATTACTTTTTTATATTCTGTATAAACAGACTACAATACCATTAGCCTTAAATCGAATTGAGTACTTACCTCATGGAAAAAGGACTACAGAACATCTGAACATCTTCATTTATTAACATTTGTGACTACAGACTTGATGGCTTTTCAGAGAGTAAGAAACCCAAATGCAGATTAACTTGTGAATTTGTAACTGCATTTTCTCCAAGAAGACAAGAATCACCACCCATTTAGATTATTTTCACAATGTACAGCAACTCAAAAAATAGGACTCATGGATGATCTCATTACCTGACATTTAGAGCATTAGTGAATTATTTTTAAGCATTTATTCAATTATGAGTTAGACCGTATCAATTCTTAATAGAGCATGCTTGGAGAGTTATACCCTCTACACCCCTTTCTGCCAAAAGTGTTGCTTTCGAATAAACAAATACATTATTGTAACTTAACAAGTAGAATTACAATACCTCAAAAACCTTGAGTGTCCGCGACAGTGCAGGTGTCTTGGAGTTTCTCAAAATGAAGAAAAGGTTGAGCAGCGCTTTTCCGTTGTCCTCCTCAAACACTATCTGCTCACTGGCCTCTGCAGCATCTGCCGCTGCAGCGGCGGCTTCCCTCTCTTTGCGCGCGTCCTCAATCAAGCTTTGCCGTCGACCGAGGAATCTTGGAGACTGTTCCAAAAGAGAAACCAAAGTCTTGCGTGTACTGCATGTGTTTTAATTTAACTGTCAGAGCACGCAGACACAACAGCAAAGCGGGAAAACGGCTTTTAGATGTTCTTACCTTTTGGCTTTCTCTTTGGATATTTGATGGGAGTGCCTTACATCTCCAAATGCGCATTAGAACAGCAATGCAGTCAAGGTAAACCTACGACACAGCTAAGACTGAGGAGCTGCCACATCACACATTTTAGCTGATTCAAGCTCTTAATTGTAACATGTTTTTTTTTTCTTTTTGAATTTTGTGAATCAGGCCACCGTTGCGTAATGGTCATCTCAACAAGCGCTCCGCGCGCAATATGACAGATGTTGGTGGTTCTCTGGATATAATTTAGACACAATTGCAGATTGTTCATTATAACTTAATCTAAAAATACGTCGGATTTATACCTATAATTTCAAGTTTACTTTTATTTCTTACCGTGATGGAGTCAGACCTCTCCAACTCGGATGCTGCTCTGCGGATGCTCTTTGTGGAGGATGTGGAGCTGCTTGAAAGGGGCATCTTCAGGCGCAGAAGTCTTCTATATCGTCTTTGTGCGGGTGTCGAAGTGCGACTGAAGTGGCGGTGTATAGTTGTGGCGATCACTACCTCTCAGGCTCAGCTGTGCGCTCAGAGCTTTTCCGTTTTTTTCAGGCAGGGTGCCTCTTTTTATGGGGTCATTTGTTTGCCGTTTCTGACGTCAAACACGCAAATCCCGCTGTAGCCTAATCAATCAGACACATCTCAGCCTGGAGCCACACAGTAAACCTTATGGAAAGCCTTCACACACACACATTTAAGTTGAAGCATTTTCCTCTTGTTAGTCACAGTTAGTGGTGTTGAATTTACAATATTTGTAATTAACAACCTCAAGTCAAGTACATTATGATTTTTATTATTTTTTAAATTAAATTAATAAGTTAACCTGCGTAAGTTATTGATACTGTTTAGTATAGATTAAATAACAATTCGTTATTTTTCTTAATTCATGTTATTGTATGTGTATATGATTAACATAAAGTGAAGTTGGATACACAGTCATCTTCAGACAATAGTTACAGCTTTGACCTCAGGGCTTTACATAAAGGTTAGACCAGAGAAAAGTCAGCTGTGGAAAATTAAGTCACTTTATCAGCTCAATCCAATCTCCACAGCACTTCACAAATTAGATTTGAAAGGGACAAGAGAGCTCGACATTGTTTTGTTGTTTGGGCCACTCTGTGTCCTTCTTCAGCAACAACCACATCAAGTGCATTTGTTGTTTGTCTGAGGACTTGATCTACAGTGCCCAGATAAAATAATTATCTGTTGATTTCTGGTCCCATGCTGCGACATTGAGATTATGCTGCCACAGCACCAATCTTGATGGGTTCAGAGAAGGCAAATGGGCCCGAGACTCTTCCCCCATGCAGGAACACAGAGGCTGAAAATGCTAAAGAGCACTGACGTAGCCCCGGGCACGGGGACGACGGAGTGAGTATAGAAAGAATGATAATCCAAACAGGCAATGAGATAGAAACCACCTTTCCACCTTGTTTAAGCCTGTTTTCTGCATGGAAACAGGGTAAATGGGTATATCTTTAGAAATGAAGCATGTTTTTTTATCTTACCCTTTTTATGAAAGTGGTGTGACATAAAAGAACATCAGGCAGAAGATTTACATGTATTTAGAAGAATAATTATCAATTGTATGGTTTGTTCCATCTATGTCTTTCAAGCGGTTTAATATATTTTTAAAGCAATTCATATTTTTACAAATGACTCCTCTGGTTGATGGAGTTGTTGAATTTCCTGCCATAATAATTTAAGAATTATTGAAATAAGACATGCTAAAACAGCCAGAAAACACGATCCATTTCAAATGCATTCGTAACTAAAACAAACAAACAACGTATTTGTTACGAAATTGAATATCTACTAAGTGAGTCCAGGAAAAAAGAATACATCACACAAGAGACTTATAGATTGTACACAAGTGAGTCAGTGCATGTCCAGGTGACAATTCTAAATATTAGTTCTTTGGTACACCTTGAGGTTCAACCTGGACTCATTGTCAGTGATGGATTGAGGGTCATCAGGTGTTTCAGTGTACTTAACATCAGACACCGTCACCCAGACGACCCAGCTGGCTGTAATCAAGCCCAGACTTGTGTCCCACGCTCGTGAATCATAACTATTCCATAAGGAATAAGGACCTTTAAATTGTAAAAGCTATAAGCATGCTTAAAAGTCAAACCAAATTCTACTTGATATTTCACTCTCTAATGATTTCATTTCATTCAATTAAACTCTCAACTCCCTGCTACTCTTCAAACTATTTCTTTCTAACTATGATCTGGTCTCCAAAATGCTAAAAATCATTGTTTTCTAATGTTTTCCTCTACAAGGTTATCGCTAAAGATCTCTGTCTCACTGTTGAATAAATAAAAACACAATGATGTAAAAGTGTGTTTGAATTAGCTTACTCTCCACAGTAAGATTCATTAGGGGTGTAACAATCCCTGAACTTTATGCACGACAATTGACTTGAGGTTTGTTTTTTGATTATCAGTTCATGTTGCTACCATTAACTTCCTTTGATATTGGGGTTTTGATGACAAATGAGATCAACATGAGAATGACAAAAACTAGCTCAGACGACATGAGCTTTGAATAGGACAATGTTTAAGATACTGTCCAAGTACAGATGTAAGGACTGATGAGGAAACTTCTGAGCTGCCTCAGCCTTGCTACGAGCAATTTCTACTATTACCCTACATTTGAAATGTTATATTTTTCCGAATTATTGTTGGAAAAACTTAAATAATGTTTTTGTTTAGCCACTGTAATCTAGTTGATTCCATAAAGTCCTTGTGTGAAGCAATCTTCACACAAGCTTTCTCAGCTGTGTTGTGTCTTAGTTGTCTTTCTTAATGGCATCTGTTTGTTTACTTGTGAATCTGTTGTGTCCACGTCAGTATATATAGGCTGATTTGCAACCATGGCATCTTCCGAGATCAGGATAAGATGACCCTTGACAGAACGAATTATCAAAGAAACGGGTCCAAACGATGTCCAGACTTTATGCAAATCATTCTGTTCCAACGCACTTGTGTGTTATCCTCAGTATATATATATATATATATATATATATATATAGATCTATATATATATATATATCAGATACTCAGAGACAAACCTTTAAGCAGCAACTTGAAGCACCTGTTTGTGTTTCAATCCTGTCTCCTTCTTGCAAGAATAAATGTCCTGTTTAATGATTTTTACATCGGTGTCGAGTACATTTTTCTAACAATTATAATGTTCGATTTCCTATTGGCCATGTACATAGATAAAATCATGAGACCCTACCTCTTGGTGAGACTTGAAATTGTTACCTTCATAAATGCTTTGACTTCAAGGTTTAGCAGAATGTGACACGCACCCTCTTCTACTGGACTCTTGGTGTGTTCAGCTGGGCTGTAGAGGGGCTTTGAAGTCTTTTCTGGCCACATAGTCAGGCTGACTCATCGTCACTGAGTTGACCCCCATCATTGCTTATACGAGGTATCGAGGCTACCTTTTGTTAGCAATGATGCAGTTGAAGAGGCAATATCTCTCTGCCATTCATCCCTCTGTGTTTTTCCAATTCAATCTTATTTTCTGCAAGTGTCGGACGTGTCCACAAATGACACCAGGACGATAATTATTACAATTATGTATTGATTCAGCGGTAGCATTGTGGCATTGTGAGTGTCAGCATTTCCCTGGATAATTGTGGGACTTCAGAAGGGCTAATTGCAGCTAAAGCACCCAGCTGGGCTATTATTCATCATCCTGCACATTTCTTTTCTCTCTCCCGCTGCTAAACAATGCTGGTCACCTTTGTGAGGGGCATTAGACTCATCCAGTTGATGAAGAGAAGAGGAAACAGAAAATAAATGTGCTATTAATCACAATGATGTTGGATAAACAGCCTCAAAATGAGCATATCAGCTTGTAGTGATTTGTACATGACTCGTATACCCTTATGAACTTTGTGTGTGTGTGTGTGTGTGTGTGTGTGTGTGTGTGTGTGTGTGTGTGTGTGTGTGTGTGTGTGTGTGTGTGTGTGTGTGTGTGTGTGTGTGTGTGTGTGTGTGTGTGTGTGTGTGGGGTATATGTCCGTTCCAATTGTAAATTTTAAATATTAAAGAAAAGTGAACTTCGGTGATGCTTGACCTATCCATAAGATGTCTGATTAATTGTGATTGATTGTCACTTGTGATGAAGATCAAACCATACTGCGCTCTTAGATCTACACACATGTAGAGTGAGACTGAGAAATTTCTTGTTTGCTTTGCAAGTCAGAAATATGATTGCAGGTTTATTTGCCCAGTTTGAAAATAATATCTATGATTTCAGCTTAATAATATTAAAATAAAGACACTAAGACAAAACACTTGATGTGAGGCCTTTCTAATCTGTTGAATTAATTTCCATTCTCATAAAACATATACAAATTTTTAACATTATGACACCTGCATTGTTTACATCCATGTTTACATGCCCGCAGCCTTCTTCTTCCCTGCCTTTGCTGACGCTTTGCTGCATTTCTTAGTGCATTTCAGCAGCTTGTTGATCAGTGGAGGGGTGTTTAAACCATTGGCAGGTTTGTATTGTGTAGCCTTCAAATGTACAAGGATCTACTATATGTGCACGGGATGAACAGACTAGGGACCCAAAGATGTGTTCAATCGTGCTTTCAACCATTCCAACTTTTCAATGCTACCTTTAAATGCTGTATATGCTACGTGCAATATAAACGGGTGACAGAATTGATGCACATGCCTCCATCAATAAGGGCCACTGAACATCAATCAGAATCTGAAACAGGGTTTTTTCCAAGTAGGTTTTGATATACAAGGAATTTGTCTAGGTATTTTGGAGCACAACAATAAACATGCTCTACGTCAACAGAACCCAACCCAGGTCAATATCATTCGGAGATTTTGGACTGACAATGTTCTCCAACAGCATCATCAGCACATGCACTCACAAAAGAGAGAATACCCTTTGAAGAATGGTGTTCATCCCTCCAGTAGTTGTAAAACTTGGCGAACAATAAGCACTGAAGCGGATGAACCCACACCTTATTAAGACCATTAATGTTGTTTTCATTTTATTTTATCACCCATCTGGTCGGTGCTGTATTTATGAATGGAAGAGCATAATTAAATGGGATCTCATTTTGAGGATGGGAAAGTATAAGAAGTCCTGGCCAAAGCAATATTATTCTGTGATGATTTGAATCTTAAAGTGCTCAAACACAGTAAGATTGTTTCAGGTATTTTTATTCCACAGAAATCTTCCTCCCGCCCTCTCTCTCTCTCTCTTTGACAGAGCATCTGAGCATCTGCAACTGGCGACAGTGATTGTTTTTGCATGTGTCAAAATACAGCTGCCAAGTGGAATGACTAATCACACAGAGTGCTCCTCCAATGCCTCTGGCTGCATGTGCAATTTGACAGCTTTCGTGTAAAGTGGTCCTGGGGTGGGCGAGTGGTTGAGGAACTGATGCTCAATGGTCCGTGTTGACTGCCGTCATCACGCTGGTGCCACGGTGGCCGGTAACAACAGCTGTGGCCGTAACTCGACAGCAAGCAACACATTATCAACATTACCAGCAGGCTGCTGTGACCCCATCACTGTTCAGACCGTCAATGCTAGGACCCAAAATAGAATCTTTCCATTCATACTTTAAATCAACCTGGTTTTCAATCATCTGGGCTCGGATGTGAGTGTAGCCTCACACACAGAGGTGTACAACAGTCACACCGTGTGCAAGCGCAATTTCACATTATGACTTCAGAATGCAGGTTGATTGAAGATTTCTAAATTGAGGGCTACGAAACTGATCCTTTTTTTCCTCTTGAGAAAAACAAATTATTCCTGTCAATTGCTGCAATTTGGCCTATTTAGAAACAGCAGTCTGTTACAAGCACATTTAAAGGGAAGCAGCTTTACCATTTTATGCGATTTGATGCTTCCCGACCGTATCAAGTGCTTAAGGCTACATGTGTTGCGCCTCCCTCTTGCTCTTTGTTTCTCGAGCAGCCTGTGCTTTTCTAAATGTCATATCTGATAAGTCTGACTGTGGTCCGGATGCATCCACATATCTACTGTGTGTGTCATGTCGGATATGCCCTGCAGGATAGAAATTCACTTCAGGAGTTAAAAGTAATTCAACAATTTCCATCAATCACCATAAGTGGTCTGAGAACTTACTAGCACAAATAGCACAAATATGTTTATTTCTGGCTTACAGGCTGGAAGGAATGATGGAGAAGAATCTGATTTAATTTCAGAATTGGAAATTATTTGTATGTTTTCTTTGAGAACATTGTCCATCACCAGCCACATACATACACACGTGTGCACACACGATTTGTTACACGGCCCACTCTTACAACTCAGCACTTCTCATATCTGACCTGCCTGAGTGTCCAGAAACATAAACCTGCTTGTATTTAGGTCTATTCAACCATTTGCCCAGTGCCGGGGTCACAGAAGTAGCATTATGACGTTGTAACATCGGCCATTCCCCCTCAAGCAGTGGCACAGAGCTCTGTGGCTGAAGAGACTGGTAATTAGATTAACCTTTCCTTAATGGGCCCCTGTCATCCAGCAGCCTGGAGGGCCAAGCTACTGCAGCTCATGATGAAAATCAAGCAGCTGGAGTCACAGATAAACCCCACCTGTAGTGTTGCTGCTGCTGGTTCTGCCATATAACTGTATTGTGCTTTATTAAAAGCACTTACATGTGTGCAAAAACTGACAATTGCATCATATGTCCTATAGCGTTGCAAAAGATTGTCTTCATGCTGTCACTAAATGAGAGGCCCTATAAGGGGGTAGCGATTGTTTTCATTGATTGCATTGTTTTCTGCCACAGACAACAATGTGTGTGTGTCCGCCATTTTCGTAGCTTCCTCTTGGATGTGTGCTTATGATCTGGCACCTGGTCTCTGCGTTTTTTTATAGAGGTTGACGCCCCTAAACTACTCTAATACAGCAAAATAAGAGAATACAGGCTAGAGGGCAGAATCTCTACAGATACAGACACTGCCACACATTTTCAGGTCATAAGTGAAAATTTAGAGGAACTACATTTGTATGAATCTACACAATTTTATTTTAATTATTTTTAAATCCCACTAATTCGGCTTGAAGTTTTTACACAAAACCCAATTAAACTAATTCTATTAAAAAAAGACAATTCTAGACTAATTTAATCAATAATGAAAGCAATGAAAGCATGTGTGCCCTTGACAGAAAATCCTTAACTGTCAGAATTTGAATAAAACCTGTTTTGTTGTCCAAAAGGTTGATGCTGAAATAATAGTGGAAAAAAATAGTCAATTGCATTTTATCAACACACAAACTGTCTCTGTGTGTGTCTGCTCGTGCAATAAGTGTTGTGGGTTGTTGTATTTTCAATGGCTAAAAGGTTTAGTTGTCGTTGCAGAATCAGAAAGATGGAGAGCGCAGAGGACAACGAACAGAAAAAACAACAAGATGTCATGATTGAAATTGCTTATCGGTGCAGATGAAAGTAAATTGCACTCAAATCGCGTAAAGCGTGAGCAGAGAACTCAGCCTGCCATAAGTTGGATGGATGGCTCCGATGAATTTGTTACACATGCAGGGCCTCCTGACGCAGCCACCTCAGAGGAGATGTAGTAGTTCCGCTTGCCATTTTTCATCCCTACCCCCTCACCCAAGAACACCTCCTGTGAATAATGACTGCAGCTGTGTCAATGCGGCTGACCGCTGTGTGCGCGCTTGTTTGTGTGTCTTATTTTGATGTTTTTCTACAGTCAGTGTGTATGTGTGTGTCTGTCTGATTATGGTGCACAGATAGGCCATTACCCATGCGTTAGAAGGAGAGGGGCTTAATGGACGACAGAGGATGCAGGGGCAGGATGGCTCGTAAATGCTGCCCTGTCCTCCCGGCCATATCAATAGTGCCATCTGGGAGTTTGTCCACTTCATTCACAAAACCAATAACCCAGTGGGATGAGATGGACGTAGACGCTGTTGCTACGTGTTCAATCAAAGGGAAAAGACGAGGGCTATCATGACATCCACTTACAGGAAGATGTCCATTCTGTTCTTCTCTTTTTTGTGTGGGCAGGCAAGACAAGTGTGAAACAAGGACACAAAAGAAAGACAGAGAACAATAGATTACAATAGGTGCATTGACTGGACCACCTTCACATCCAGACCACTCTTATTCCAGACAATGGCCAATATAGGCAACAGAATGTGTACCTTCTTTTCAAATGTAAAAATATTGTTTCGAAAGCTTCTAAATGATGAACAGATCATTCTCTAGGTCCGTCTGCGCCATACATTTCCACATTCACCTAATCAATGCTGAGAAATTGCCCAATCAATGTCTGAAAATGTGAAGACAATGACATACAAAGGATCAATCATTAATTTGCTGTTTGTACTCACTCATTTCTATTCATGGTCACAAGAACTGGAGCCAATCTAAGCATGCATGTGGCAGAGGTCAAGGAGATCATGTCATCATGTCACCAGTTGGTTACATGAACACTGACAAACACATGTACACCTGTTGATCATTTTGAGAATCTGTTCAGTTAATACATGTTTTGAAACAAACCAGAGCAACCAAATAAATGATGGGAAGAACAGGCAAACTCAGAAATAATCAGGATTCAAGACTGTCCGGGCTAAACATTGATCAAATGTACTATGTGTATGATTGTTTTTGGATACAGCCTGCAATGGAGACTGAGAGAAAGAAGTCAGAGTTAAAACGGATTACCAAGAACAAATCAAGAACGGATTTAAAACCTGCAGGCAGGCCATCTATTCAAGTCAAGTCAGTTCGGTCTGTATAGCCCAAAATTACAAATTCTTCCCAGAAAATGTTACCAATTCAATAAAATCTATCAAACTTCACAAGAAACCCTGTCAAAGGAAAAACAGTGAGTAACATCAAGGACTTTTCCAAGACGTGCAGGTGGCACATGTACAGATGAGACAGACGTATAAAACATAGAACATTGAGAAAATATTAAAGAGCAGCCAAATCTAAGCTAGTAGAGACAACTTGTACACATGTTGTTTCAGCGTTGGATGGGTAAGAGACAACAACAAAGAAAGACTAAGAGAGTCAATGCTACACTTATTGACAGATAACATGCATTTGACCCACACAGGTCAGGGAGAAGTCACATTTACCTTTGGGCTACGCTTAGTATTACATCATCAAGTAAGTGGATCTTGTAAATTGCAACTTCCGCCGTGAGGTTTTCTGCGATCCAGCCTCATAGACTCGGCTATTCAAGACAAAGAGCGGTGTATGATGAGAGCATGGATATTTGCATTTCACGTTTTAACATCCATTCTGTAGCTTTTCTCTCCTGACATGATATCAATTATATACAGTGCTTGATATAGACAATCTGACAGAATGCACACAAGTGATGAGAGTTTATTGAGCATCCTCTCTATATGTGCAGTGCAAACACTTGCTATTACACAATAAAAAGTGTGTACGCACAGCTATGCAAAGCTGAGATGAGAAGATGCATCGGCATACGTATGATGTAAACAGCCAGGTGTGTGCTTCTGCCCACTCTGTCGGGAAAAGTACAAAAGATGGGGGTCTACAGTTTTGTGCGAGAGCTGCAGGTGTCACTATTGTCTTAATATCACAGTCATTTTAACATCTGCAGAGGGTAGCAAAACGATCAAAGGCTTTCAAATAACTGCTTTAAAAGTAATTCTTGTTCTTTGATTTATTAGCGGCAACTCAAATATCCACCTTACAATGAGGCACACTGAGCTCCCCTGTACATTTAACCACTTTCCATTTTAAAAAACACTACAATCACCCCACATTTCCAAAAATAGCGATTACTGTACACTTGTTTCTTGATCCCAGGCTCGGCCCAAATGCTCCTCGATCACATTTGAGTTTTTTCTATGAGTACAGACCCTGCTGGTAAATGTCACAGTGTGACAGGCACAAAGCCTGGTCACCACAATCGTACCCTGAGGGACCTTGGTGCTGTCACTTCTTCTCAAGTGTGTAGACTACCCAGTAGTTGATAGCAAACAGAAATAAGGCTGGATTTTAGTGATTTATGTCTGTAACCCAGTCGGCTTTTCAGCAAAAAAAAGCATATTTCCAAAAGAATACGCTGGAATACGGACAGATGAGCACATGTTTCACCATTTTCAAATAAACACCATATTTCCAAATAGATGGATTTTCTAATTTGAGATGTAATTTCTAATGACGAGAAAAGAAAGGAAAACGTGCATTTCCATTGTTACTGTAGTGCTTTAAGATGTTGTTGGGGTCATGTGTATCACTTCTATAGAAGGCCAGGGAGAATATTTTGCATTAACCTTACTTTTTAAAAAATTGTTAAGATTTTAACTTCACTCATTCCAATCATCAACCAGCCCCTCTGACCATGTCTTACAACCGAGTCAATACACAAAGAGCTAGGGCAGCTCAACTAAATGTATACATTTTATTTGTTTCCTGTTCAATATGTTTTTGTGTGCAAAATCTTGCACACTTTGAAAAAAAAAAAACTCAGGGTTTGTCAAATGTGTCTGTCAGAGTGAAAACAAGCACAGGTGCTGTTGGGAATACAATTCACAAAAGACACAAAAGTACACACACTCACCACCACACTCACATATATTTCTATGTTTGACACATAGAGACATCTCCTATGAAGCATGGTAATACAAAGCCCTCTTGTGGTCTAAACGTGTGATTCTCAAGGCTTTGGATAAAAGCATACATGCAAAATGTATAAATGTAAGTGTAATTAATCTGGATAAACACAGAAGGTTAAGATGTTTGCAGTTTGAATCTCATATAAAATGCTGCATGTCTTTGTGTTGTTTGAAGAGTCATCTTACATCTCACAAAGCTTTAAGATGATGTAAGATGGAATTGTTATCATCATTTTACTTCCTCTGAATTCATTGAGTTTGTTGATCTGCAGCTTTGAAATAAAGTCAGAGGGTAAAGCGGGGATCTTGTCAGTGATAGGCTATACAGGCATGGCTCAGGAGTGTAGACTACATCAATCATCTCACCCTTTCCCCCTGGCCTGCATGTCATTTACACAGTTTGCTTTTTTACTGCACTTTAATTTCACATGCACATGCTCACACAAATGAGCATTACATTCATCTCTGATTTGCTTACAGACGCACCTCATTTGTACTTTTGTAGTTCACACATTTAATCAAAGCACTTTGTGTTTTCTGTGTGATCTCTCTATGAAGGGAACTTTGACAATCAGAGCAAAATGAACAGAACAGAAACCATAAAACATGTTATTGTTGAAAACAGAGACATAAATAAATTGTAAAAGAGTCATATTATTGAGATGTATTCAATAATAATGCTGTAATTTGTCTGTCTGTTATTTTATATGATTGCTGCAAAGGGTTTGAGATGAGAATTATATTTTTGTAAACACTTGTTGTTTAACCTTTATTTCTCTGTTCATTCACACAGATCACACAGATGAGTGAGTAATACTTGTATGCCATACACAGGATTGAGATTTTCGCAACGAAGCACTTGAATGAATCGCCTCCTTCACCAGCTGTCCAATGAGAATCCAGGATGCTGGGGCACGTGTGTGTTCCTCGTGCGTGGGGGTTGAAGCGAAGACGCGTGAGCGAGGCGACCAGCTAGAATTCCGCTCAGCTAGAGGTAAGATTGCTAAAACAGCAAGTAAACACAGACGTTTCCTGAATACAAGCGTTTGCGACTACGTTAGGATATTAATCAGTAACGTATCGAGTTATCTCACTAGTGTGACAGGCCGCCGGTGAACTGTCCAAAAGACACACTTTGCTCTGACACTTGTGCTTTTATTAACCCGAGAGCTAACGTTAGCTGATATTAGCTTGTCAATGCAGCTAGCAGTATGCTAGTAGCCGTAACTAACTGGTATTGACGGGCAGTTTTCTCTACATACAGGGAAGCCATAGCATTGTTGCCACAGCAAGTCATTAGCACGCACCATCCTAATTGTTTTGTGCGAATAGCGGATAAAATGTCATTGGAACCTAAACGTGGTAACCTTCGCACTTGTTGTGTTAGCTTAAGCATTGTTCACAGCACGTTGGCTAGTAGCTTCTTGCTAGCTAGGTAGCCCGGTCAGCTGCTGTCAGATTTTTTTTCACCGCCCATACAAGGTAGTTATTAGTATGTGGTTGTTAGTCTTCCCATGTAAGTGCGTAGACTCATTTGATATTGCTTTATCGTTCTTCTTCCGTAACTGTCAGAGTCCGCGATAAGCATTTTGTTCATCGTAAAAGGAGAGATGCTAACTTTGGTTGTCGTATCCTAGCCCAGCTGCCATTAGCATGTCAATGCGTCATCATTGGCCAGCGCTTGCTCAACGTCTCGCACTGAAAAGAATGTGCTCGCGAGTGAACAACTGACCCCCCCCCCCCCAAAAAAAAGTTGAATCAACATCTAAAAGTCTAAAAAGACAACGTAACAATTTCCACAAAGTATTTGTTTGAGTACTAATGAATTGAAGTGTGTAATATTGTAAAGTGTATGGTGATCCACAGTCAAACATTATTAATGAATTATTGTCAATAAAAATAGCAATTTGTGTGATGATTAACCTGCAACAATGTTCATTGTTAGTCTTGGCAGGTAAAGAGGATCAAGGGATGCAAAATCCAGGTGGGCAGATTGAAAAACCTGTCGGTAGCCACTTCATGGAAAGGTCAGTGCAGATGTTTTATGCTCTGTTTATGTAATGTGAGCTAAAAGGAAAAAAATTGAAAGGTTCTCATAACGTAACATGCTATTGTTCACAGCAGTTGCCCGGATGGCAATAGTGCAAAATGGTAACTGCTTCTGATACAATTCAGCAAACAGTGTAACTGTATTTAGGAACCCAAAACGTACCCTATATAAAACTGATCTAAACAGCGATTATTAACATAAAACATTCATGTCTGTATGTTCCGTGGACTCTTTGACATTATTTACTCCCTGTGCAGCTTCTTTTTTTTTTTAAAGCAAAAGTTTTGGTCACAATTGCCAGTTGCATGTTGATGTGATTGGCACACAGCAGTCAAAAGATGCCAGTAACGGTAACTTCCTCATGACTTAAACATGTTGTATTACCCAATGTGAGGTTCACTTGGGATCTGATGGTAAATGTTATCATTCAGGTTTGTGACCTTGATGTCATCAGATACTCAATGCTAAATTTAATACCCGAAAAATCAGATGGATGCCAAACCACACATTATCCAATCGAGATTCAATACATTAAACTATTCTTCTGTCATTAAACAAAACTTTTCACACTTTTCACACAGATTATTAACTATTACTTTCTTATAAAGTTGTTGACTGAGACTACAGATATATTATTGCTAAAAGATACAGTATCGCTGTAACGCTTATACCAAACACCAACAAAGTCTTCTTTCAATCTCATGAAACATCTTGAGATCATCTGGTGGTTCCCAACCACCTCGGTGGAGGACTCGCCACTTTACCGGATTAATGATTGTCAATTTCAATCATTGATGATATAATAATTTCTAAAATCATTCTCATGTTTCTCTTCTCTCGTAGCATGCTTCCCAAAGTAGTGAAGAGGCGAGTGCATGCCTTGAAAAGGCTACAGGTGCAGTGTGCCAACATAGAGGCCAAATTCTACGAGGAGGTCCACGAGTTAGAGCGAAAGTACGCTGCCCTCTATCAGCCACTGTTTGACAAGGTACACTCACTTTTTATCTTTACTTCATTTGACTAACACCAGATGTCTCACATTTCCTTTGCTCATTTAATGTTCATGAAAACAGAGTAAAAGCTAGTGGAAAAAAGACAACTTACAATGTCTGTTATTTGTTAAAAGACCAAATATCTAATAATCACTTGAATTCCCTGCACTAGTGGGTGGTTAAGTGTGTCTCTCTGGTCTGATATGTCAGTGAGGATGCATCCTTGGTGCTAAATTGAAAACTTCTGTAACGAGTAGTCGTCTGTACTTTTGTCAGTCAAGGCTATTTCCAGAGCTAGTGACAAGAACTCAGCCATTCCTAGTTGCACTGAAGACTGTCAGCTGTAATGCTGCTGCACCTGTCTGCGCGCGCACGTGTGTGTCGATCTGTGTGTGTATGCATGTATGTATGAATAATTCAGCCTTATCGAATGAATGCGTGTGTATATATGCATTTCATGCTAATATTCCCAAATGCCTCTCTAAAATGATTAACTTTGTTGTGATGAATGTGTGTCACAGAGAAGAGATTTTGTCACAGGAACAGTGGAACCCACGGATGAAGAGTGTGTGTGGCACAGTGACAGAGAGGAAGAGGAGGAGCTAGCTGTAAGTACAGATTTGATTTTGTTTCTCTTAAAAGCCTGATCACTTTGACCAATCCTACTTCTTCTGGTTTTCCACACAGTTTCCCACTAAAGGAAAATGGTTTCCTTACAATCACACACAGGTCACTTAATCTCATCAATGTCACCAAAAGTCTCCTGAAATTGTCCAACAGGAAACAGGATTGTGGGAAATGTGGTTTTAATGAGAATCACTCGGGCTAACAAACTGTGATGGCTGAATTGTGAAAGACTTTGGTCTCAATGAGACTTCTACCAGCGTGTCTGCTGATCCTTAAAAAGTCCTAAAAGCTATTGAATTCATTCATCTAAAAAGTGGCATTAATCAGTGAAAACAATCTTTAAAATGCTCAGACATAGGAAGATGGAGTTTTTTTCTCACATTGCAATTGAAAATTTCAGAAATAATTGCGACAATTCTTTTAGATAATTGACGAATGTCTCTTTCCTTAGAAAACAGATCAGGATAGCGGAAACAGCAACTCTGGTATTTTGTTAGGGGCCGGGATGCTCAGAGCAGATACACTGTCTGCAAGCTCGCGACGACATGGGGAAGTTCAAATTCAATGACAATCGGCCATTCAACCACGGTTGCGCAGCATGGCTGCAACTGGTACCAGTCAATGAATAAGAGGCACGTTGTATTTTGTGCAGTACGTGTTTCAAACTCGTACTGAGAATGAATGCAGGGGAATCACACATGCAAGTGAGGCTGAGTGTACACAGTGCAAATTGGTATATGGACACTAATCCTAAGAAACACAAAACTGTCGAGTCAAACAACACACAAAGTAATTGATGTGGTTTTTTCCCTTTTAATTTGGGCTGGGGAGTTGGTCTCAAGTTTCATTCCAAGTGGCTTTAAAAAGTCTTAAATCTAACTTGCCTCAAGCTGTAGGAACCTGTAAAGCTTAACTCGCCAAGTTGTTTAGATTTTGGTGAACATTGAATTTTGATAAGTGCTCTGCCCACTTCCTGTAGGAGGAGGTAAAGGAAAAAGCTGCTATTGAGGATGCAAAGAAAGAGGAAGCCGCGCCAAGGGAAGATCCAAAAGGCATCCCCGAGTTCTGGCTCACCATTTTCAAGAGTGTGGACATGCTCAGTGACATGCTGCAGGTACATTTAAATGATTGATACACATGTCACTGTTCTGAATGCGTTTCATGCGTCTCTGATCTGATTGTTTATCTTCCACCAGGAACACGACGAGCCCATCCTAAAGCACCTGAAAGATATTCAAGTCAAGTTTTCTGAGCCAGGACAACCAATGGTCAGTTTCATAATGTTATAACAACAACTTGATATCATTCCAAGTTGATAAACTCGAGAGAGTTAAAATTGTCTATCTTGGTCTCCCCCTCAGAGTTTCACATTAGAGTTCCACTTTGAGTCCAATGGTTACTTCAACAATGCAGTCCTCACTAAAGTCTACAGGATGAAGTCAGAACCCGATGACGCGGAGCCGTTCTCATTCGAGGGGCCAGAGATCATTGACTGTGAAGGGTGAGAGAAACACGGTCATGATGGTTGAACTGGCTTCTACGCAAATGATGTTGAGGTTTAGGATAAAGTAGAGATGGTGTGCTTCGTAAGACATTTATTTTCACTCTTTCTATATTCATCTCTTGACTTGGCATCCCACATATCAGCCTCCTCTTGGCACTTCTACCAACTTTTACCTTTTTTGGGTCTTTGCTTTCTGCCGCCTCTCACTGTTTTGTACATCTCTCTTTCTCTCTCTTATTAGCTGTCAGATAGACTGGCACAAGGGGAAGGATGTGACAGTGAAAACTATTAAGAAGAAGCAGAAGCATAAAGGCCGTGGCACTGTCCGCACGGTTACCAAACAGGTCCCCAACGACTCTTTCTTCAACTTCTTTAACCCGGTCAAAGGTGAGAACACACAGAAATAGATGCACACAAAATGTACTGAATTTCTTTGGGCTCTAAATTTAACATTCAAAGCTTTTAGTCAAACTTAAACTCGTCTCTCATAGCGGTAACTCTCTAAATAAACTCCTTAAGCAAACCCCGAATCACAGAGATAATTGCTTGACAGTCAACATGGCTGAGTTCATCTGCAGACGCTGTGGCAACAAGTTGGCGTGCATGTCATGTGGTTTTACCAACGGTCACTGAATTCAACAGCAGGTGGCGGCAGACTCCAAAACTGTGTCAGATTCAGCAGTTCCTCTGCTGCATGTAGGCAGCCAGTATGCTGGCAGATGTTTGGTTGTGTCCAGGAAGTTGTACTCACTGGAACGTTTTACATCATATTCTCTAGCTTGGAGAGTTGAGGAGCTTTTGTTGTTAAACAGTCAGACTGACTCAAACTTTGAGGCCAAATGGCAAGAGCACGAATAAGACAACAGTCTAACTACCTAAATATGTTCTTAAAATATCTGATGAGCGATGAAGAACATCTGTACGCGTTGAGTTTATATACAGTGCAAGCTCAAGAGTTGGCATCTCAAATAGCTTCAAACTAATAAATAAATGTCAAATGAGTTTTGTAAACGCATTTATAGCAGCGGATGTAATACCAAGGTTTGGCTAAAAAGAGAGCCTTTGTATTGTTACATTTTAGAATAATTTGGCCTGATTTTAGTTTATTTAAATGATAATGGCAAACATTTGATTCATTAGGTAACCTTACTGGTTGAAAGATAAGGGAGGTCAGACGATAAGATAATCCTTTATCTTTTCAGTTTGACTTCAGGTTTAAAATATCTTGAAATGAGTCATTCTCTCTCTCAAAGGATCAGTAATTTAGGCAGAACACACCTTTATTTAATGACAGTATCCTCCTTCCTGTCTAGTCTACCTACCCGTCAGACATGCCTGGACCTTTTCTGACTTAGAGAAGTCAACCTGATCACTCATTGTCTCAGCTGATGTTTGTCTTACCGGTTCTGTCACGGCCTCGCTGTATGACTGGTGGATATAAATGGCTCTTCTTCAAGTGTGTTCAGGTGTGCACTTCTGGGGTTTGGATGTCCATTAGTGAAGAAGCCGTCACTCACCGGTCATGTGGAACAAAGAGTGCATGCGTCATGGCTGTGTGAACAAGATTCATTGTTTTTTATTTGATTGGTTTAAAATGTAGTCTTTTTGTGCCGTTTAGATCAATAAGTACATTTTAAAACACTGATGCTCTTAAGAGTAGCAAAGCCATTTCCTCCATTACAGTACTGTTGAAAGAAGTTTGCTAACAGTCACTTTATGTGGATGATGTGTTGTGATGTCATTGATAATAAGCATGGTTGTTGCCTTAAATGGGCTTCCAGATGTTGGTTGAATTACAGCCTTTAATGTAGAGCAGTGTGTTGAGGTGCGTATTGCTTAACTGCAATGTCCTTTCCCTTACAGCTTCACCAGATGGAGAAATGGTGAGTAAATGTAGCTTGTCCTTCATAAAATCCCCACCCCATTTTATGTCTTCTTCTGTTCCCATAAATCCATGGGATTTGTAGCGGTGTTGAACAGGTCTTTATGTGTTCATGTTATAGGACGAGGACTCTGAGTTCACCCTAGCCACAGACTTTGAGATTGGGCATTTCTTCCGTGAGAGAATAGTTCCCAGAGCAGTGCTGTATTTCACCGGAGAGGCCCTGGAAGATGACGAGAGCGTGAGTGTTTTTCCTCTAACACGCCGACGTTGCTCTTGAGCACTGAAAAAGCCACAACATGGGATGTTTTGAGGACATATAAGCTAAACTGGTCATCACTGTTTAACCTCGTCTGTGTTCTTCATGCAGTTTGAAGAGGAGCTGGAGGAGGGAGACGAAGAGGTTAGTAAAGACACTGAGTTTGATCGGCTGTGCCAGACAGCTGGGCATCACTGTTTACACAGTATATAATAATCATAATAATAATAATAATAGCAGCAGTCCTGCTATATTTTTTGTTAACCAGGGGTTCCTTTAAATCTTGTCTTTGTGTCTCAGGAGCAAGATGATGATGATGAAGATGAGGGAGACTTTGACACCAAGGTCAGTATGGATAATTTACTTTTTTAATACAAGTGTTTTTGTTCCTCTTACTTTGTTAGCTCCTTGAGCTGAGTGTTTATCCTAAACCCCCCTGAGAACACCGCACTGCTGGGCAGCAAGTATGCGGTCAGAGAAGGCTTGTGGGGGTTAGGGTAGATCACATGATCAATGACAGGAAGTGACACCATGTCCTTCGTCTCTGGAGTAAACGTTTGAAAAGTAGCAGAGGGAGAGGCCAACGATACAGCGTTTTGTGAGGGATCAATATAGCCACGCCCCCGAAAAATCCATTTTAAAGCCAACGGCGAGGAGACGGAGAGAACACAAACCGACGGTATTTCTGTCCGTTATATATTTAAATGAACCTGTGATTGTGCGTTTGTCTGTCGTAATGGACACGAGACGGAGATGCCAGATTTAGTTAGTTGGCTGAAATTAGGTCGGAGACAAACGTCCACACAGCAGTTTAGAAGGAGAGTGAATGTGATTAAGAGAGCCCGATGTTCAATCAAGATTACAACACAGCTGCCAATGTGTAGAATAGTTCAACTCTGCATGCGAGTAACATAACGAGATGACTATAATCCATTATAATCGAATCCAGTCTGATACTAAGTAAGTGCATAACGTGGCCTGTAAGCAGTTTCATCAGGAGGCACCAAAAAGGCTGCTTTGTCTGTGAATGAGTAGAGCTTTTCTGTCGCGGTACCTCCTGTCAGCTCATCATGTGCTCATTCAGCAATGTTTCACCATGTCATTTCTGACTGTGATGATTAAACTTGTGCATATTGTTGTCTCTCCCTCCCCTGGATTCCCCTCCATTACAGGCATAATCAATCATTCTCACCCAATGCAATTTCTAGGTAAGGGAGAAATAAGGATGGCGTCCCACATTATGCTCTGTGTAGTCCGTTGGCTCTGGTCTATTATTCTGGCTGCCTCTCTCTCTTTCACTACATCCTGGATACTTCCAGCAGTCCGAAGTCTTTAGGACCCTCAACTCACATCTTGGGTAGATTTCTCCCTGTCCTGTCTTTGCTCTCTACCTCCTTTTTGTTTTTCCTCCTGTCGTCCCTTCCCAGGTTTCTAACATTGTGCCATTTGCTGTAGCGAGCAGGCGCTTGTCTTCTCTAGCACCTGCTTTCTCGTTAGCCTCTTCTAGCTGCTGGTTAATGCCCGGTGGCCTCGTTAGCTCTCTGCCGTCTTGTTTTCTAACCTGCTCTCTCTCTCTGTCTGCTCCCAACAGAAAGAACAGCCCCAGCCCGCCGAATGCAAACAGCAGTAACCGTGATGATCAGGGGGAGGTGGTCACCTGCTGTCCGTCAAATCAAAATCAGTTCCTATCCAATCAGCAAGTCCTCCTACTCTTGCAGGCCTCGCCCCATTGTGAACTCATCTGAACGCAATAGAACGCAAACCAAACTGTGTTTTTACAATGTGCATGACTTCTGTTTCTTTTGTCTTGCGCCCATCTCACCCCCTATTTAATTGAACGGCCGTAGCGTCACATAGGGGCAGTCTTCTTTGGTACGGTGGGGGAGGTTCCTACTGCCAAGAACATCAGAACATAATCGTATGGAGAAAAAAAAGATAGGAAAGAAATGTATCCCAACTTAAGTTTTCATGGAAATAAATTGGTTACTCAGGGTTTTTTAATGCCAACAAGAGAAGTTCGAGTCTGACTTAATCTTTCACTGGGGTGGTGTTTTTCTTTTGTTGTGGTGTTTTTTAAGAGACATTCAATGTATCGTTTGAATTTCATTTTCTTTTTATGTTCTTTGTCACATTGTCATTGGACTATTTATTCTGGTGTCAGTGGTGCATTTCGGGAGCTCTTGAGGCTCATTCTCATTGGCTCAAATTGTATTTGGGCATAGCAGGTCAACAACTTGAATACTGCCAAGTTGTTTTTTGTTGTTTGGCTTAACAAGCATTTAAAACTCAGCACTTGAGTAGACCAACATTAATTAACATGTGGCAAGCATGTGGTTTACCTCAAAACTGTCATGTATAGCTCTTCCCTGGTTGCGTCATCACCCCTGGATGCTCTTTTGAGTTTGTCATCAAGGATAATAAGAACATTTTAAGAAAACAAGACATTTGAAAAGTATGCATTACATTCATTCTGGTGAACATCTCCTTAAAATATGACTCATTTAAGCAGACTCATCGGTTGACCTGCAACCTTGTTTTGGTTGTCATCACTCCTGGTATGTATCTAGGTCTTAACAAATGTAACTGACAGTCGGTGATGGTGCAGGATGTTCGAATCAAATGTAATTTCCGTTGCCAAGAAGCCAAAATGAAAGACAAAACACACCGTCCTCTCTTATTCAATTGTTTGCCAATTGTCATTAACAAAGTGTAATCTAATTCAGCATTTAAAGTTGTTTAAGAATATATAAATATTTCAGTTATTGTCCAATGAGTCAGTAGAATGTCTGTGGAAAACAAATGGAAGAGGTTTGCCAATGTATTTTATATACTGCACTTGGATTTTGGCAGTTTGATTGGGACACCTTTGCCTGGTCAGCGAAAGCAGTTTCAGTGAAAATACTACCCACCCCTTCTCTCTTTTTTAAAAAAAAGAACGATTGTAGATCTTGTTGAACAGATCTTTCAGAGCCACGGTTGACATCTTCAAATCTACCACATTGGACCGTGTGCCAGCAATGGCCTTAACTGGTTCTTATTCACAATTTGTTACTTGCGCAATATTTCTTTTCAATTTGTACAGAGTTAGTTAATATTCTATTAAAGTTGTGCGACATGGAAATGGATTTTTGTGTCCTTTGTGTGCGTGTACCATTTGTTGCTTGAGCAGTAGTGTATAGCAGTTCCCAAACTTCTTTTGACCCCTTGCAACCCGTCGTCACAGCCTCACTGGCCAGCTCACTGCAGCTCTCTTGCTCATAGATTGTGTGCTCAGGTAAGTTTTCCCGGGTCAATGCACATGCTGCTCATAGCATAATGTGACTGGGCACTGAATAGCCACACTCAGTGACTTCGCTACTAGGCGTCAGGTGAGGGCTTGCAAATTATTAGCAGGAGTTTAGAACAGCATGCAGTCACAGCCTCAACATGCTGGGCTTAGAGCGCAGGCACCGACACGTCTCTTCCTTAAACAACACGGTGACGTAGCAGAGTTGTAACCAGGCCGGAGGAATTTGCTTACGGTCTGCCCAACATCAGGCCAAGACAACCAGAACGTCTGGCATTCCGTCTTGCAGATAGAGAAAGCATGCACACTCCTCTGAGAGACCCTTGTAATGCATTGTGGGAGATAATGGTCGAGTGCTCTGAAGTTTCTGGAGGAGGATGGTGACACCGTGTCCAAGCAACCCAAGTTTTCCACCAAGTGCTGAAAGACCGATGCTTTCTTATCCCGTCACCTCGTCCAGCAACACCTGCAGCGGTGTTTGTTTCAATCTTCATGGGAACAGTGTGAGAAAACAAGTTCATGATGGTCAAGGTCGCTGTCAACCAGTGGTGGGCCATCAGGGCCTGCAAGGCCTTCTCTGCTGGCCTAAACAGAATCACAAAGCTATATTTAAAAAATAAAACAAATCGAATTTAAAAAAAATTCTGAAATACACTACATGTATTACAATTTATACAAATATTTTTCCCATTATCTTATTTTCTCACTGTCTTCCTGAGTTGCTCTGCTTCCAGTGCAGCTTGTTTTAAGTAGAGCTTAAGTAGAGCTTGTTTTAAATCAGATCTCACCTCTGTGTCTCTAGATAAGAACAGAGGCAGAGGCCTGCAGACTCTCACCTGCAGCCAGTGCAGATTAAAGTGAATGGGGACGATATTGTTGATTGTCATCGTGTTCAACCAATCAGATCTTTAGTTTGACATGTTGGGCGTATTCTTTGACGTGCCAGCGCCTGCTAGCCGGCCTATAATGACGTCAGCATTGCATGCCGCTCAGTGTTCATCTGTAGCTTTCCCGCGAGGTGCAGAGTGTGCTGTGATTGGTCAGTGGGCGAGCACGTGACTATCGTGAAACGGAACTTCACAGCCAGCAGAGGCTGATGGGTAGTGAATCACATCATGTGATGCAGCTCAGCCAATCAAAATGCATTCTGATTGAGAGAGAGTGCTGAGCCGAGGAACGACATTGCAGAGCAGTACATTCAGCGTTCACGTTGTGAAAGTAAAATCCAATGATAATCTCTTTGGGTCGTGGCGTGTCGTTAAGGAATGACAGTGGATCCCACAGCCAGACCAGCTGAGAGTATTATATTTTCCTGAATGCACTGATGGATTTAATCCTGACGAACAAAGTGTGCTATGTACAACTGTATGAACCAGTGAAATACACAAACCTTTTTCTTTTTATTGATGAAATCATTTAAATACAATATACTGTGCACAGATGCAGGTAAAAACATCGTCTTAAACTTACATTACCATCAAATCAATCATCAAAACTATTTCAAACTGTACAGTTGGCGCTCATTCAGTGAATAACTTTTTGAATTGAAATCAGTGGAGTTGAACCGCGGTTAATCATGTGTAAATTCAGAGGTGACTCGTGCTGAAAGCTTTTATCACAAACGGAAACTTTACTGCAACCAGAACAGCTAAAGGGGATTGTTTCCTGTGTGTGTTTTCATGTGGACCTTTAGATATCTGTTGCGCACAAATCTATTACAGCAAACTGAGCAGCTGAAAGGTTTTTCTCCTGTGTGGGTTCTCATGTGTCTCTGTAAATGTGAACGATTGTTAAAAGATTTCTTACAGACTGAGCAGCTGAAAGGTTTTTCTCCTGTGTGGGTTCTCATGTGTGTCTGTAAAGTTGAACGAACGTTAAATGATTTCTTACAGACTGAGCAGCTGAAAGGTTTTTCTCCTGTGTGGGTTCTCATGTGTGTCTGTAAAGTTGAACGATTGTTAAAAGATTTCTTACAGACTGAGCAGCTGAAAGGTTTTTCTCCTGTGTGGGTTCTCATGTGTTTCTGTAAATTTGAACGAACGTTAAAAGATTTCTTACAGACTGAGCAGCTGAAAGGTTTTTCTCCTGTGTGGGTTCTCATGTGTATCTGTAAAGTTGAACAATTGTTAAAATATTTCTTACAGACTAAGCAGGTGAAAGGTTTTTCTCCTGTGTGGGTTCTCATGTGTGTCTGTAAAGTTGAACAATTGTTAAAAGATGTCTTACAGACTGAGCAGCTGAAAGGTTTTTCTCCTGTGTGGGTTCTCATGTGGCTCTGTAAATGTGAACCCTGGTTAAAAGATTTCTTACAGACTGAGCAGCTGAAAGGTTTTTCTCCTGTGTGGGTTCTCATGTGTCTCTGTAAATGTGAACGATTGTTAAAAGATTTCTTACAGACTGAGCAGCTGAAAGGTTTTTCTCCTGTGTCCAAGTTCCTGTCTGGTTCTGGTCCTCCACAGTCCTCTCCATCAGCTTCTGTTCCCATCTGTTTAGTTTGTCTTTGATGAAGCTGTGAGGACTGAGCTTCCTCTTCTTCATCTTCACTCTTCACAGGAGTGAATGAGAACTTGACATCAGCCTCCTCCAGACCTTGAAGCTGCTCTCCTTCCTGACTGGTGCAGAGTTCCTCCTGTTCTTCTTTAATGTGTGAGGGCTCTGGGTCCTCCTGTTCTTCTTTAATGTGTGAGGGCTCTGGGTCCTCCTGTTCTTCTTTAATGTGTGAGGGCTCTGGGTCCTCCTGTTCTTCTTTAATGTGTGAGGGCTCTGGGTCCTCCTGTTCTTCTTTAATGTGTGGGGGCTCTGGGTCCTCCTGTTCTTCTTTAATATGTGAGGGCTCTGGGTCCTCCTGTTCTTCTTTAATATGTGAGGGCTCTGGGTCCTCCTGGTCCAGACTGGAGCTCCACTCCTGCTGCTCAGAGGGAACCTCTTCTTTAACCAACAACAGCTGCTGGACGTCTGCAGGAAAACAGTAAACACACACAGAGGTGTTACAAAGACATTCTAGAATTGAGGAGACATACACTTCCAGAGTATCACTAGAACCAGATAATACAATAATGTAATCAACTTATGTGCACATGAACATATGAACCATTTTAAGCTGCCAAATCCATGTGGTGTTATCAAAGAGAACACACTTGTACTTTAAGTTGAAATATTTCCTGTCATCTGGAAGCTGAGAGAAATCAGCATACATGCAAACTCATAAGACATGAAAGAACCCTGTGGAGGGGGGGGGGGGGGGTTTAGAAGTTATAATAAAAGTGTTTAATGATGCATATTTAAGAATTCATAATTTGTCATAATCATAAGTGTTTTGGAAATGCATAATTAAGATAAGCATAAAGTGTTTTAGGATTAGTCGCTAACAGTAGAACTAAAAACATGAAACTTTTGTCAAAGTTGCAAAGTCTTATCTATTATATGGAATGTTTATCATAGAGGGAACAATAACTGACAGTCATTGAATGTGTTCCTGAACTCAGGAACAGAGAGACAGACAGGAGAATACTCTCCTGGAAGTTAGCCAATAGGAATTGGGATAAACGGAAGGGGAGGAGTTTGGAACGGATATGAGGGCGGGGATAGGAAGAGTTTTTCTCGGCCTCTTTTAGCATGTGGTTCCCAGGGACGGCCGTGTCTCATGGGAACAAAGGAGTTTTTTCCAATGTGGGTTAATATTGTAATATTTAATAGATGTAGTGTACTTCATTGTAATCATACTGAATCGTGGGATTAAAATACTTTTAATTGTAAACCAATGGGGTGTTGCCCAGGAGAATTATATTCGATGAACAGAAGACGGTTGACGATCTACAAGTATGAACAATTTATAACACTAAATGAGCACACACACATAATACTGTTATGTTCAAAATTTCTCAAACAAAAGGTAAAGGAAAAAGCCCCCCTCCTTGTTCCAGAGGAGAAGAAGCATGCAGAGGAGAAGAGGCAGCCCCCCCCCTGCTCTCTTTCTTCCATCATTAAGCAGGGTGAATCAGCTGGTTGAAGTTTAAATCAAAAGGAATTTCATTTCCTAATTTAGGAAGCTGTACTGCTCTCTCTTCACGTCTGTTTAGACCTCCACCTTAATCCAGGCCCAGCTCCACTCACATCCCAGCGTCAAGCTGCGCCACACACACACACACACACACACACACACACACACACACACACACACACACACACACACACACACACACACACACACACACACACACACACACACACACACACACACACACACACACACACACACACACACACACACACACACACTCCTGAAGCTCTTTGACATCATCTCATCAGTATCTGGGCCTCATGTTTCAAGTTATTATCACCACGCAATCGCCTCATTCTACTTTGAGTTTAAAAAAAGTGAATTAACTTGAATGTTAATGAGTGACCGCGTGGACTGAACCAGAACACGGAGGAGGCTTCATGTTTCGTCACGTTACGCTTTTTCCTCCTAAATCTTGATAATGATGAGCGTTATCCGTTGACAAAGTTCCGCATGCAGTGGACGTTAACGTAACACAGCAAGTCTGAACGGTAACGGAACTTTAACGGAGGGTAATGAAGACGGTGTAGACATCTTAACGCTGATTGGCCAAGACTCGACACGTCGCATCAAATATGTTTTATTGTGAAGATCACGACATCACATTTTCTCCTCGTCTCACTCCAATCTGAGAAACGCTGGCTGGCCAGTAGACACCCCCCCCCCCCCCCGAAAAATAAAAACTCTACGGATCTAGACGACTCACGTGGATGATATATTTTGATTCAAAACGGCTTATTTCGCAGAAAAGCGACACGTTTGCAGGTATTAAATCAGGAGAAGACGAAAACGACGAATTGCAACATAGTCTCACTCCAAACTACATTAGAAGTTATCAGCCGGAGCATGAACAGTGTTTGAGAACTGAGAAGAAATAAAGTGAACCCACGTGCTCTTTGTATCCGGACTTCCGGGTTGAGAACAGCGTCCAGAAGTTCCCGTTGTCGCTTATTCTCCTCTTTTGAACGAGAGAGTTCCTCCTCTGAACGAGCGAGTTCCTCCTCGTACTCTGCGATCGTTCTTTCAAACAGACTAAATATCTCTTCATCAACCGCAGTTAGTCGCTGGTTGAGTAAAGATCTCAGCATTTCTAGTTTAGACATTTTCACTAAACCACAGAAAGCTTTCCTCCAGACGAACTCCGTTAAAAACACCGTTTACTCTCATTAAGCTCTGACTAGCGCTGTGTTGGTCACTTCCGTCCCCGTCCGTCTGTTTCCAGGTAGCATGCTAAGCTAACTTCAACAGCTTTATAGGCTGCCAGGAGATGAGTCCTCTTCTTCTTCCTCTCCTTTTTCTTCTTCTTCTTCCGTCTCCTTCTTCTTCTTCTTCTTCTTCTTCTTTCAGTTAAATGGCGGACTACAAACCAATGTTTAAGGCGCCACCTACTGGACCGGAGTGTGTAACATCATGACTTGACAGTTATCATTTAAACACAATGTTATTTATAAATAAAATGAAAAAATTAGAAATAAACTTCATATTGAAGTTATATTCTGGATATTAAACCCGTTCCATTCATATATTAAATAAAGCCCTTTTAAACTGAACTTGTTTGTCCCCTGTCTCTAACAGTCCTTTGATGCTCCACTCCCTTCCTGTATCTACCACTCTGTTCTTCAGTCTCTCTTTCCACCCTGAACTTCTTCCACTCTATCAGCACATGTTTAACAGTTTCTTTATAGTTGCATATCTCACATTTATCCCACTCTGTCTTTTTCATGATGTGTATAACGTGTCATTGAGTCCTGTATGTCCGAACCTTAATCTGAAAGTAACATCTTCTTTTCTACTTTTACTTCCATCACTTCTCACTCTGACTAATGTCTGAATTTTGTTGTAATTTCTACCCTTATTGTCATTATTCCAAATTTCCTGCCAAGATGTCCCATCCAAAGCTTTTACTAGAGAATGTCGAGTACTCCCAACCATTGCACAGGACAGTCGATGCTTCCGTTAAGTCCACCCTGAATACTAATCCAGTGTGATAGTGTTAACTCAGTTCTCCTCACATGTAATGGCAGTTCCCTGGATTTCACCAGCAATGCATTAGTGGGTGTGGTTTTGACTCGGGAGATGAGTCAGAGGAGAACCATCCAGAAAAAAAGGTGAACAGATAAAAGTCCATTCAGACAGGTTCTACGAGGAACATCCGGTTCCGCTGCAACTTGGTGGGTAACAAAAGCCCTTAAACTAATAAAATAGTGCATCATTACTCCATCTTCAGTTACCTTCCATCTGGTCCATATGGAACAGTTGTGGGTCATGGAACGAGACGACTCAAGTGATTGTTTTCCAACATTTATTTATTGAAGACAAAATATCACCAATGAAATGCCTTCTGATCGTTTTCTGCCCCTCTGCTCCCTCAGCAACGTGTGATTTAATTCCTTTTCTTCAAATACACACTGACCAATCAGAGCTCGGTACGTGGACCGTCAATGAATATTACATAATCACACAGTTTAAACACAAATGCAAAAAAAAGACAGCTGGCAATAAATCTCAGACTGCATGTGTGAAATAGTAAATGAACTGATTCATGACATCACTGCTTCATTTAGAGCAGGATAGATCTGAAACATCTTGAGATCATCTGGTGGTTCCCAACCACCTCGGTGGAGGACTCGCCACTTTACCGGATTAATGATTGTCAATTTCAATCATTGATGATATAATAATTTCTAAAATGATTCTCATGTTTCTCTTCTCTCGTAGCATGCTTCCCAAAGTAGTGAAGAGGCGAGTGCATGCCTTGAAAAGGCTACAGGTGCAGTGTGCCAACATAGAGGCCAAATTCTACGAGGCGGTCCACGAGTGAGAGCGACAGTACGCGGCCCTCTATCAGCCACTGTTTGACAAGGTACACTCACTTTTTATCTTTACTTCATTTGACTAACACCAGATGTCTCACATTTCCTTTGCTCATTTTATGTTCATGAAAACAGAGTAAAAGCTAGTGGAAAAAAGACAACTTACAATGTCTGTTATTTGTTAAGAGACCAAATATCTAATAATCACTTGAATTCCCTGCACTAGTGGGTGGTTAAGTGTGTCTCTCTGGTCTGATATGTCAGTGAGGATGCATCCGTGGTGCTAAATTGGAAACTGCTGTAACGAGTAGTCGTCTGTACTTTTGTCAGTCAAGGCTATTTCCAGAGCTAGTGACAAGAACTCAGCCATTCCTAGTTGCACTGAAGACTGTCAGCTGTAATGCTGCTGCACCTGTCTGCGCGCGCACGTGTGTATCTGTATATGTGTATGTATGTATGCATGTATGTATGAATAATTCAGCCTTATCGAATGAATGCGTGTGTATATATGCATTTCATGCTAATATTCCCAAATGCCTCTCTAAAATGATTAACTTTGCTGTGATGAATGTGTGTCACAGAGAAGAGATTTTGTCACAGGAACAGTGGAACCCACAGATGAAGAGTGTGTGTGGCACAGTGACAGAGAGGAAGAGGAGGAGCTAGCTGTAAGTACAGATTTGATTTTGTTTCTCTTAAAAGCCTGATCACTTTGACCAATCCTACTTCTTCTGGTTTTCCACACAGTTTCCCACTAAAGGAAAATGGTTTCCTTACAATCACACACAGGTCACTTAATCTCATCAATGTCACCAAAAGTCTCCTGAAATTGTCCAACAGGAAACAGGATTGTGGGAAATGTGGTTTTAATGAGAATCACTCGGGCTAACAAACTGTGATGGCTGAATTGTGAAAGACTTTGGTCTCAATGAGACTTCTATCAGCGTGTCTGCTGATCCTTAAAAAGTCCTAAAAGCTGTTGAATTCATTCATCTAAAAAGTGGCCTTAATCGGTGAAAACAATCTTTAAAATGCTCAGACATAGGAAGATGGAGTTTTTTCTCACATTGCAATTGAAAATTTCTAAAATAATTGCGACAATTCTTTTAGATAATTATTTTCTCTAGCTTGGAGAGTTGAGGAGCTTTTGTTGTTAAACAGTCAGACTGACTCAAACTTTGAGGCAAAATGGCAAGAGCACGAATAAGACAACAGTCTAACTACCTAAATATGTTCTTAAAATATCTGATGAGCGATTAAGAACATCTGTACGCGTTGAGTTTATATATCGTGCAAGCTCAAGAGTTGGCATCTCAAAGAGCTTCAAACTAATAAATAAATGTCAACAAATCAGTTTTGTAAATGCATTTACAGCAGCGGATGGAATACCAAGGTTTGGCTAAAAAAAGAGCCTTTGTATTGTTACATTTTAGAATAATTTGGCCTGATTTTAGTTTACAGGAGTGAATGAGAACTTGACATCAGCCTCCTCCAGAAATTGAAGCTGCTCTCCTTCCTGACTGATGCAGAGTTCCTCCTGTTCTTCTTTAATATGTGGGGGCTCTGGGTCCTCCTGGTCCAGACTGGAGCTCCACTCCTGCTGCTCAGAGGGAACCTCTTCTTTAACCATCTGCAGGAAAACAGTAAACAGACACAGAGGTGTTACAAAGACATTCTAGAATTGAGCAAATAGTATCAATAGAACCAGATAATACAATAATGTAATCAACTTATGTGCACATGAACATATGAACCATTTTAAGCTGCCAAATCCATGTGGTGTTATCAAAGAGAACACAATTGTACTTTAAGTTGAAATATTTCCTGTCATCTAGAAGCTGAGAGAACAAATCAGCATACATGCAAACTCATAAGAGGTGAAAGATCTATGGTTTCACAAAACACAAGAATTGATCAAGTATCCCGAGCAACAGACAAAGTCAGGGCTCCGTATACGCATCTCTCCTCTCAGTGTTTTGTGAGCCCTGTATCTTTACACTTTATTTGAACTTGTCCAGCACAAGGACGCATCATCTTCTCCCACACACAAGCCAGGGTTGGGCCACATTGTGTGTGGGAGTCCTGGAGTCTGAGGGATGGGGAAGGTGCTGTTCCTGCAGGTTGCTACGCAACATCCCACAGACTAACCCGATTCAACTAGTTATAAGTTTTAAGCTACCACCTGCGTGTCAGAGCTCCCTCTTTGTACGGGGAGCGCCTCACCCGGAGATTCAAACCTTTGCTCTGTGACACACGCAACACTAAATGAGCACACACACACAATACTGTTATGTTCAAAATTTCTCAAACAAAAGGTAAAGGAAACAGCCCCCCTCCTTGTTCCAGAGGAGAAGAAGCATGCAGAGGAGTAGAGGCAGACCCCCCCCCCTGCTCTCTTTCTTCCATCATTAAGCAGGGCGAATCAGCTGGTTGAAGTTTAAATCAAAAGGAATTTAATATACGAACAAATGCAAATGCAGTTACAAACTGAATTACACCATCAATAGTAATATTTCATGAAATAGAGGCCCCATCCGAACCACATGACAGACTGGTGTTTCCGCCTCATGGTCCAGATGAGGTCTGATTTTCTCCGGGGATTCAGTTTCTTTGTCTCTCCAAAGTCTCTGAAATGTCTCATATTACACATTCCTCAGCCCATCGATCAGCTCAGTGATTGGCTGAACCCGTCGGACTTCAGTCGGCCACTTCCTTGACCAATTCACCCCCCTTCTTGAAGGCTGTGCTCAGAAACTCCAGCAACATCCCTCTCTCTGACTTTATGGTGGCGTCATAAATTCTCTGGTTTCTCTCACAGTGCACAACAAATTCAGTAACTCTCCCTTTAGTTTAAACCTTCTACAAGTAAACATATTGTGACACATAATATCCATTGCTAGGAGCGCTTTAAAACTTAAATTCCTCACAATACTTACACGTTTAATGCATGTAAATACCGTTAGCATATTTCTACAGTAGCGAGAACCATCGCCTATGCAAAATAAAGTGATTCATTTTCATTTAACCCAGTTACTGTATGGCTCAATATTAACTTCCACTGTTACTGTAAAGCAGTTAGAATTGTGGCCTATCTTCTATTTACAATTAATATGCATTCAATCCGGTTCAATTATTGAAATCATGAAGGTTCAGGCTCCTTAACGCTCTCTCATTACTTCAGGGCCTTTGGGAGCAACTGCACGTGGGACTGTTGGGACCGGAAGTTCACTTGCTGTGGTCATTACAGTGAACAGAGTCTGGCAGTGTGATGAGAGCACGTGAGCCCTTGTTGCTGTACGTCATCTCATTGGAGCAGAGGCTGCAGTTAGCATACCCTGCCTTATCAATGTATTTAAAATACTGTGACAGCAGGAAGCTGTACTGCTCTCTCTTCACGTCTGTTTAGACCTCCACCTTTATCCAGGCCCAGCTCCACTCACATCTCAGCCCTGCGTCAAGCTGCGCTACACACAACATCCTCTTCCTGAAGCTCTTTGACCTCATCATCTCATCAGTATCTGGGCCTCATGTTTCAAGTTATTATCACCACGCAATCGCCTCATTCTACTTTGAGTTTAAAAAAAAAAGTGAATTAAATTTAATGTTAATGAGTGACCGCGTGGACTGAACCAGAACACGGAGGGGGCTTCATGTTTCGTCACGTTACGCTTTTTCCTCCTAAATCTTGATAATGATGAGCGTTATCCGTTGACAAAGTTCCGCATGCAGTGGACGTTAACGTAACACAGCAAGTCTGAACGGTAACGGAACTTCAACGGAGGGAAATGAAGACTGTGTAGACATCTTAACGCTGATTGGCCAAGACTCGACACGTCGCATCAAATATGTTTTATTGCGAAGATCACGACATCACATTTTCTCCTCGTCTCACTCCAATCTGAGAAACGCTGGCTGGCTGGCCAGTAGACCCCCCCCCCCGAAAAAATAAAAACTGTACGGATCTAGACGACTCACGTGGATGATATATTTTGATTCAAAACGGCTTATTTCGCAGAAAAGCGACACGTTTGCAGGTATTAAATCAGGAGAAGACGAAAACGACGAATTGCAACAGAGTCTCACTCCAAACTACATTAGAAGTTATCGGCCGGAGCATGAACAGTGTTTGAGAACCGAGAAGAAATAAAGTGAACTCACGTGCTCTTTGTATCCGGACTTCCGGGTTGAGAACAGCGTCCAGAAGTTCCCGTTGTCGCTTATTCTCCTCTTTTGAACGAGCGAGTTCCTCCTCGTACTCTGCGATCGTTCTTTCAAACAGACGAAATATCTCTTCATCAGCCGCAGTTAGTCGCTGGTTGAGTAAAGATCTCAGCATTTCTAGTTTAGACATTTTCACTAAAACACAGAAAGCTTTCCTCCAGACGAACTCCGTTAAAAACACCGTTTACTCTCATTAAGCTCTGACTAGCGCTGTGTTGGTCACTTCCGTCCCCGTCCGTCTGTTTCCAGGTAGCATGCTAAGCTAACTTCAATAGCTTTATAGGCTGCCAGGAGATGAGTCCTCTTCTTCTTCCTCTCCTCTTTCTTCTTCTTCTTCGTCCTTCTTCTTCTTCTTCTTTCAGTTAAATGGCGGACTACAAACCAATGTTTAAGGCGCCACCTACTGGACCGGAGTGTGTAACAGCATGACTTGATGACAGTTATCATTTAAACACAATGTTATTTATAAATAAAATGAAAAAATGAGAAATAAACTTCATATAGAAGTTATATTCTGGATTTTGAATCCGTTCCATTCATATATTAAATAAAGCCCTTTTAAACTGAACTTGTTTGTCCCCTGTCTCTAACAGTCCTTTGATGCTCCACTCTCTTCCTGTATCTACCACTCTGTTCTTCAGTCTTTCTCTTTCCACCCTGAACTTCTTCCACTCTATCAGCACATGTTCAACAGTTTCTTTACAGTTGCATATCTCACATTTATCCCACTCTGTCTTTTTCATGATGTGTATAACGTGTCATTGAGTCCTGTATGTCGACGAAGCATGGGAAACCTTCAAAACTAAATTTGTGTCAGTCCTGGACCAAGTGGCCCCAAATAAAACAGTTCGTATCAAAAACAATTCTGATCCTTGGATCTCTGGGGAAATTATTCATCTGGTCAACGAAAAAAATAAAGCTTCACGTAAATTTGTCAAAACAAAAGACCCTGTCTGGCATGAGAAGTTTATTTACCTTAGAAACCAAGTCCAATACAAAAAAAACAAGGCTAAATCGGACTACTATAAGGAAAAGGTGGATGAATTTAAAACTCAACCTAAAAAACTGTGGAAGCTTCTAGGTAGTATGGGGTCCTCTGACTCAACTAAACCTAAACCCCAGAATATAGGTCTAGATAAAAATGGTAGTGTCTTGTTCGACACACTGGAAGTGGCAAACACTTTTAATGATTATTTTTCTACAATTGCCTCCAATCTAGTCAAAGTGTTGCCTTCCAGTCTGGGTAAATATGGTCCAGAACATGTAAAACAATTCTATACAGAAAAGGGTGTTCAGCCAAATGGTTTTAGCTTACGTGGGGTGACGGAGGATGAAGTGCTGGGCCACTTAACTTCTCTAAATTCGAACAAGGCTACCGGTCTCGACAACCTACCCTCTAGATTTCTTAAAGATGGTGCCAATTTCATTACTAGTCCGGTAACGTATATTGCAAATTTATCCATTTCTAGCGGCAAAATTCCTGCGGAATTAAAAGCTGCTAGAATAACTCCCATCCACAAAAAGAGCTCTAGGACAGAAGTGGGCAACTATCGACCTGTCTCAGTTTTGAGCATTGTATCAAAGATTATAGAGAAAATAGTATACGAACAAGTCAATCACTATTTAAGTGATAGTAAACTCTTATATGAGTTCCAATCTGGATTTAGATCACAATACTCCACAGATACTTGCTTGATCCACTTATTGGACTATGTCAAACATGAGCAAGACAAAGGCAACTACACAGGTATGACTCTTCTAGATCTACAAAAAGCCTTTGATACTGTGGATCACAAAATTCTCCTACTCAAATTAGAAGCCTTAGGATTTAATGAACCAACCATAGCCTGGTTCAAATCCTACCTTGATGGAAGGCTGCAGGTAGTAGATGTAGGGGGCACCCTGTCTACTCCAGCTATAGTTACATGCGGGGTTCCCCAGGGGTCAATCCTGGGTCCCCTTCTATTTCTCATATATGTCAATGATATGCCCTCAGCAGTTAACTGCAAGCTGCTGTTGTATGCTGATGATTCTGCTTTGTTGGTAGCTGGCAAAAATGTAGCAGAAATACAGCAAACCCTGTCCTCTCAACTTGAGTCGGTGAGAGAATGGTTGATAGACAACAAACTGTCTCTCCACTTAGGAAAGACTGAATCGATCTTGTTCGGATCCAAAAGACGACTCCTGGTTAATGACACTATCGATGTAGCCTGTGCTGGTACTGTTATCAGCAGTAAATCCTGTGTTAAATACATTGGTCTGGAGCTAGATCAGACCTTATCGGGTGATCACATAGCGGATAAAGTTATCAGCAAATCTAGTGCAAAATTGAAATTCCTATATAGGCAGGCCAAACATTTAGATCTTCAAACAAAAAGGCTACTCACATCAGCTTTAATCCAGTGTCATATGGACTATGCCAGCTCTTCTTGGTACTCTGGCCTGACCAAGACAAATCAGGCGAGGTTACAGATTATGCAGAACAAAATCATACGTTTCCTCCTTAATGCTCATCCTAGGACACACATAGGTCCTACTCAATTCAGACAGGTCAATATGCTGCCCATGAATCTTAGAGTTCAACAACTCAAACTCAACCATATGTTCAATATTGTCAATAACCAGGCCCCTGAATATTTATCAGGTTCATTTAAACTAAATTCTTCCTACCACAATACTAGGTCCAGCACCTTGTCCTTCGTCATTCCACATGTAAAGACCTTCGGATCTACTTCTTTTGAGTTCACGGGTGCAAAGCTGTGGAACAGCCTCCCTAGTCACATCAAGGCCAGCGATTCTAAACCGGTTTTTAAAATCAGGGTTAAGCAATTTTTTTACCATGAAATGGCCCGTCAAGATAACAACCAATTTATTTATTATTAGTATCATTTTTTAAATTTCTTTTTAATTTAAAAAGTCGTCATGTTTGTCTGTGTTTTTTCCCTTCTGTGGGCCACAATGGAAACAAGTGTTTTTCGCTTTTTTGTGTCACCCTGTATTTTTTAATGTATTTATGTGTATTATTTGTATTTTTATATTTATACATGTATTTACATTGTTTTATACAAATAAATCAAATCAAAAATCAAAAACCTTAATCTGAAAGTAACATCTTCTTTTCTACTTTTACTTCCATCACTTCGCACTCTGACTGATGTCTGAATTTTGTTGTAATTTCTACCCTTATTGTCATTATTCCAAATTTCCTGCCAAGATGTCCCATCCAAAGCTTTTACCAGAGAATGTCGGGTACTCCCAACCATTGCACAGGACAGTCGATGCTATATTTCCTAAAAGCTGTTGAATTCATTCATCTAAAAAGTGGCCTTAATCGGTGAAAACAATCTTTAAAATGCTCAGACATAGGAAGATGGAGTTTTTTCTCACATTGCAATTGAAAATTTCAGAAATAATTGAGACAATTCTTTTAGATAATTGACGAATGTCTCTTTCATTAGAGATCAGATCAGGATAGCGGAAACAACAACTCTGGTATTTTGTTAGGGGCCGGGATGCTCAGAGCAGATACACTGTCTGCAAGCTCGCGACGACATGGGGAAGTTCAAATTCAATGACAATCGGCCATTCAACCACGGTTGCGCAGCATGGCTGCAACTGGTACCAGTCAATGAATAAGAGGCACGTTGTATTTTGTGCAGTACGTGTTTCAAACTCGTACTGAGAATGAATGCAGGGGAATCACACATGCAAGTGAGGCTGAGTGTACACAGTGCAAATTGGTATATGGACACTAATCCTAAGAAACACAAAACTGTCGAGTCAAACAACACACAAAGTAATTGATGTGGTTTAAAACCAACATGTTTCAGCACAACAGCTTACTGGCACTATAGGCCATTAGTTGGAGATAATAAGTCACACGTTAGATATTCCATTAAAAGTGTGACATTGTGTCACTTAACTTACTGAAGTCCAGGGGTGGAAGAATAATCCAGATCTAATACACCGCTACTATATTTACTATCTGTAATAATATATTCTAACCTACCTTATGTTGTTATCAACAATCTAACTTTGCAAAGTAACTATAACTAAAGCTTTGAAATATAGTTAATTAATTAGTTAGATTCCACCACTGCAAAAGTAAACATCCGCTCTTATTCATTCAAGGGGTTTGTCAGCAGTTGATACATGATCTAGAATATATATCTCTGTATGTTGTTAGATATTCAGTGAAGCAGATCATGATGGGAAAGCTATACTGTCAGCAAAAAATGTGGCTTTATCATAGTTATTTGGATAATAGTTGAGACTGAGAAGTATTTATTACGACTGGACGTTACAGTAAAGCACATCAACTGTTTTGTGATTATTATTTTTCTTTTGGTTGTGATTATGTTAATATAAGTGATAACTACGCCTAATAGTTTGGGCATTCAAGATACGACCAAAGGGAGAAGTGAGCCATTTAATAAGAAAAGAGCCATATATGCCTGGCTTAAGGATGTGATGTTTTTTTTAAGTCTTGAAAAAATTAAACATGCACTTAGAGCAGGGGTGTCAAGCTCATCTTCACTCCGGGCCACATCAGCATCACGGTCGGCCTCAAAGGGCCGGTTGTAAATGTAAGACGGTGTAAATGTAACTACTCCCAACAGATTGGTAAATAACTGTCTCTGCATTTGATTGTTTATTCAAATGTTAAAATATTGTACATGCAGTTATATAAATGTAAAACTATATTTCAGCACATTTCTGTTATTATAACTTAAATCCTTTTAATTTAGGGTTAAGAAACCCAGATTACTCTATCAAAGATCAAACTATTAAAGAAAATAGCAAACACAAGTAATTATAATAACTTTGTTCAAAGCTTAAAATCCTTTCAAGGGTGCGTTTGCACAATCCCACGTGAAGTGTTTCATGTGTTGTAAAGCCACGTTTAAAGTAGTCATCAATATACTCACAATAATATTTGCAAGTGTACAGTAAGCAGCCAAAGAGCTGCTTCTGTGACTGTGTGTTTAAGTAGCTCATCATTATGCCTTTCTATCTCATAACTTCGACTTTCGATCTCATGATTTCGACGATGGGGATATTTTTATTATCAAATCTAACTTTTTATTTTATTTTTTTTAAATCAAAAGAAAATAAATTCTGGCGGATTCGTGGGCCACATAAAATGACGTGGCGGCACCCCTGACTTAAACTGTCTGAGAAGTTCGAGGGAGGTCAGAGACTTTCTAGTGGGTTGGTGGTTTTGCCCGTCCTGGCTCTCTGTCCTTCTCTCCAGCCCCTGCTCACTCCCCAGACCTGCCAGTCCTGGTCACATGACAGACCCTCCCACCTACACACCTGTTCCCACTTTCCTCATCAGACCTGTAGTTTCTAGAAAACGCACCGAAAACATTTTACTCTACTATATATTTGAAGATTTTTTACGATAAGTAATTGTTTGTATGTGAGAAACATTTCACCAACAAAGACCACGCTTCTTATGATTGCAAATTAGTTTGAAATAAAATAACATACATCACAAAAAACAAAACAAATAGAACTGAAGCCACCGGGAGATCATTGACACACTTATACAGGGAGACACAGCTTGTTAAATCAGGAGAAACTTAATTTACAGTGAACAAATACATTTATTAAATTGTGCAAAGTAAAGTTAAAATTTTGGAGAGTCGACACTGGTAGAGTTGTTGAAGACAGTAGGGGCAGGTTGAAGATAGATGATGGCATGTGGAGTGGGACTGCCCTCAGTGGAAGAAACCTTGAACACCAGATGTAATGATGAATGGGGAGGAGGGTCACATCGGTTCGTACTGAAATGACAGCTGACTGCACAGAAGAGAACAGGTCTTTAAAGTTTGACAGGAAATATATGATTGGCTGAGGGAGGCCGTGGCGAAATCGCCCACTGTCAGCTGATAGAGTAGGAGCCAGAGAGCGAGAGTCAGAGAGATGAGGGAGTGAATAAGAGCATACAAAGACTGTCCTAATGTAGGAAGTCAGAGTAAATCCTCAAACTTTACATACCGGTAGTTATAGTATTTATAGTCATACAGTTGTAAATTAATTATTTCAAAATATCACTCCTCTGAGCAAAGCTCTATACGTTTTACTGTACTTGACCCTCAGTAAATAATCAATGCTAACAATTTGATATTCAAGGAGGGATTTGGTAATCCTTAAATTATTATAGTGGCACCAAACATACTAAGCCAAATTACGAAAAGTGCTGACGGACAAAGTCTATTCTGAATCCAATGCTACAGGTCAGATATGCTGCTGGTTCACACGACAGGAGTTTGGTGAGAGTATATTACCCCATCATTGTACATCGGACACCGGAAGTACCCAAACGCATGTTGGCACATGATTTGAAGACTGGCCATCCCCTTGTTTGATACTACTGAAACAGCAGCCCAACACAGCGACATGTCACCGTTCAGGACTCTCACTCAGGAGATACGTGACTGCCTCTCCCCGACAGTACACGCTCACTGTCACGATCAGGGCAACCAGGGAAGTTACTCTTGCATGTGTCACAACTACGTTAGAGGCAAGACCAGTGTCCAGATATAACAATGATCCATAGAAACTTGTGAGGAGAGAAAGCACAGAGAGTGAGTGAATGACAGCATGAAAACACTGTCCTAATGTAGGAGGTTAGAGTAAATGCCAACATTTTACACAGTTAGTTCATTATTTTACAACTGTATGATTATAAATACTATATTTCAAAATATCCCTCCTCTAAGCAAAGCTCTCTAAGTTTTACTGTACTTTACTCTCAGTAAATAATCAATGCTAACAATTTGATATTCAAGGAGGGATTTGGTAATCCTTCAATTATAATAGTGGCACCAAACATCGTGAGCCAAATTATGAAAAGTGGTAGCAGTCAAAGTCTATTCTGAATCCAAAGTTACAGGTCAGATATGCTCCTGGTTTACACGACAGGAGTTTGGTGAGGGTATCTGACCCCAGCAGCCGACATCGGACACACCGGAAGCCTGAAGTGAGGTTGAAAAGCTTGCAAGTTCATCTGCCAATTTGCCAGATGACAGACCTTCACCTCAACAGGGAGTCTGACCAGTCATATAAAATAAAATAAAATACTTTACAAGAAATTTTGAGGAGTGGTTTTGCCTGTGGCTTCCCTCAGAGCTGTCAAGCTGTCCTCTGTGGAGCACTGGGCTTCATCCACAAGATGACACCTCAACATTCTAATCCCAGAACTCAGCTGTGTTCCAGTTCCATCCAGCATTCTATTCTATTCTGTTCTATTCTATGAATTCACTATTTGCTAGTCCAGTGTTCAGCATGTTTTCCATGGCAGTTTTCACAAAACTCCACACATTATGACCCATTAGCAGTAATGATACAACACTGTATATTAAAAAAAATTATGTTGTCTGTTGCTTTGCAGATATTTAAAATCATACATGCAACAAGTCACAACAAAAGTTTAAGCTGTTGCAAGTAACTCCACAAATGATCCTTTTAACATTGCTGAATCGGTGGCAGCCCTCCCATTAGTCTCCCATTACCCCATCTGGGGGTAATGGGAGACAATGACACCCGAAGTCTGTTCTTGATGTCCACTCTACTCCGCCATTTTGTTTTGATTGCTGTCACTGCAGAACATCCCGCTTCACAAAGAGGATGTTGGAAATGGAAGCAGGGTTTTCAGTGCTTTAGTGGCGATCTCAGGATATTCAGCCTCGATTTGAATCCAAAACACCAGCAGAGTTGTGACCGAGACAAAGCGTCTTGACATGTCAAGAGGCACAGGCGGATGAAATTGCGAGAGAATCCGGTCATTTTTCAAAATAAAACTTCCTTCAGACTGATAATCAATAAAACGGAAATAATATAATATTTATTCTTCCTGTGCGGCCCGGTACCGGTGGTTGGGGACCACTGCTCTAAACTAAAGCTAACCTCAGTTACTATAAACAATGATATAATTATCAGTGAGGTTATGTCGGCCATATGATCAACATGCAGTAGATTCAGACTAAATCATCATGATGGGCCTTAATGTTGCCACCTGTCCTGTAAAATGCATTTATCAGCTGTTTTTGATTTATATTACGTTCTGCTGTCCCCTTGGCCAGGACCATATACTTTTTCCTTTCTATAAGTTCACTTGAGACTGTTGTATTCATTTTGCTTTTAAGTTCTGAACAAAAAAATTTCCTTTGCTCATTTTATGTTCATGAAAACAGAGTAAAAGCTAGTGGAAAAAAGACAACTTACAATGTCTGTTATTTGTTAAGAGACCAAATATCTAATAATCACTTGAATTCCCTGCACTAGTGGGTGGTTAAGTGTGTCTCTCTGGTCTGATATGTCAGTGAGGATGCATCCTTGGTGCTAAATTGAAAACTGCTATAACGAGTAGTCGTCTGTACTTTTGTCAGTCAAGGCTATTTCCAGAGCTAGTGACAAGAACTCAGCCATTCCTAGTTGCACTGAAGACTGTCAGCTGTAATGCTGCTGCACCTGTCTGCGCGCGCACGTGTGTGTCGATCTGTGTGTGTATGCATGTATGTATGAATAATTCAGCCTTATCGAATGAATGCGTGTGTATATATGCATTTCATGCTAATATTCCCAAATGCCTCTCTAAAATGATTAACTTTGCTGTGATGAATGTGTGTCACAGAGAAGAGATTTTGTCACAGGAACAGTGGAACCCACAGATGAAGAGTGTGTGTGGCACAGTGACAGAGAGGAAGAGGAGGAGCTAGCTGTAAGTACAGATTTGATTTTGTTTCTCTTAAAAGCCTGATCACTTTGACCAATCCTACTTCTTCTGGTTTTCCACACAGTTTCCCACTAAAGGAAAATGGTTTCCTTACAATCACACACAGGTCACTTAATCTCATCAATGTCACCAAAAGTCTCCTGAAATTGTCCAACAGGAAACAGGATTGTGGGAAATGTGGTTTTAATGAGAATCACTCGGGCTAACAAACTGTGATGGCTGAATTGTGAAAGACTTTGGTCTCAATGAGACTTCTATCAGCGTGTCTGCTGATCCTTAAAAAGTCCTAAAAGCTGTTGAATTCATTCATCTAAAAAGTGGCCTTAATCGGTTAAAACAATCTTTAAAATGCTCAGACATAGGAAGATGGAGTTTTTTCTCACATTGCAATTGAAAATTTCAGAAATAATTGCGACAATTCTTTTAGATAATTGACGAATGTCTCTTTCATTAGAGATCAGTTCAGGATAGCGGAAACAACAACTCTGGTATTTTGTTCGAGGCCGGGATGCTCAGAGCAGATACACTGTCTGCAAGCTGGCGACGACATGGGGAAGTTCAAATTCAATGACAATCGGCCATTCAACCACGGTTGCGCAGCATGGCTGCAACTGGTACCAGTCAATGAATAAGAGGCACGTTGTATTTTGTGCAGTACGTGTTTCAAACTCGTACTGAGAATGAATGCAGGGGAATCACACATGCAAGTGAGGCTGAGTGTACACAGTGCAAATTGGTATATGGACACTAATCCTAAGAAACACAAAACTGTCGAGTCAAACAACACACAAAGTAATTGATGTGGTTTAAATGATTGATACACATGTCACTGTTCTGAATGCGTTTCATGCGTCTCTGATCTGATTGTTTATCTTCCACCAGGAACACGACGAGCCCATCCTAAAGCACCTGAAAGATATTCAAGTCAAGTTTTCTGAGCCAGGACAACCAATGGTCAGTTTCATAATGTTATAACAACGACTTGATATCATTCCAAGTTGATAAACTCGAGAGAGTTAAAATTGTCTATCTTGGTCTCCCCCTCAGAGTTTCACATTAGAGTTCCACTTTGAGTCCAATGGTTACTTCAACAATGCAGTCCTCACTAAAGTCTACAGGATGAAGTCAGAACCCGATGACGCGGAGCCGTTCTCATTCGAGGGGCCAGAGATCATTGACTGTGAAGGGTGAGAGAAACACGGTCATGATGGTTGAACTGGCTTCTACGCAAATGATGTTGAGGTTTAGGATAAAGTAGAGATGGTGTGCTGCGTAAGACATTTATTTTCACTCTTTCTATATTCATCTCTTGACTTGGCATCCCACATATCAGCCTCCTCTTGGCACTTCTACCAACTTTTACCTTTTTTGGGTCTTTGCTTTCTGCCGCCTCTCACTGTTTTGTACATCTCTCTTTCTCTCTCTTATTAGCTGTCAGATAGACTGGCACAAGGGGAAGGATGTGACAGTGAAAACTATTAAGAAGAAGCAGAAGCATAAAGGTCGTGGCACTGTCCGCACGGTTACCAAACAGGTCCCCAACGACTCTTTCTTCAACTTCTTTAACCCGGTCAAAGGTGAGAACACACAGAAATAGATGCACACAAAATGTACAGAATTTCTTTGGGCTCTAAATTTAATATTCAAAGCTTTTAGTCAAACTTAAACTCGTCTCTCATAGCGGTAACTCTCTAAATAAACTCCTTAAGCAAACCCCGAATCACTGAAACACACACAGAGATAATTGCTTGACAGTCAACATGGCTGAGTTCATCTGCAGACGCTGTGGCAACAAGTTGGCGTGCATGTCATGTGGTTTTACCAACGGTCACTGAATTCAACAGCAGGTGGCGGCAGACTCCAAAACTGTGTCAGATTCAGCAGTTCCTCTGCTGCGTGTAGGCAGCCAGTATGCTGGCAGATGTTGGGTTGTGTCCAGGAAGTTGCACTCACTGGAACGTTTTACATCATATATGTGGTGTGTTCAAGGACCCAAATGCAGACTCGTTTTTCTTTGTTGTTTTTTTTACAGTTCTACAAAACTTGTTCTACAAAACATTTATTTCTGTCACTCAAAAACACGCACACAAAAAAACTCTTGAACAAGTTTTGTAGAACAAGTTTTGTAGAACTGGGGAAAAAAACTGGGAAAAAAATTGGAAAAAACGAGTCTGCATTTGGGTCCTTGAACACACCACATCATGAACCGGGGCAAATCCGCCCTTGAGTTTGCGTTGTCCTCCTCATTGCGCTGTCCCCTTAATCTCATAGTATCCCAGCCTTTCAGAACCCATTGGTGATGATGGATTCTTTCACACTGTTCTGCGCTGTTCGGATCCACTGGCAGACTTGAGAAAAAGCTGATCTTCTCTGCTCATAGCTCTGAATAGCATTCACGGCTAACTGGCTTGGCCAGTTGCTGCTAGCACAATAATAATAATAATAATTATACATTTTATTTATATAGCGCTTTTAGCACCCCATTTTATGTCTTCTTCTGTTACCATAAATCCATGGGATTTGTAGCGGTGTTGAACAGGTCTTTATGTGTTCATGTTATAGGACGAGGACTCTGAGTTCACCCTAGCCACAGACTTTGAGATTGGGCATTTCTTCCGTGAGAGAATAGTTCCCAGAGCAGTGCTGTATTTCACCGGCGGAGAGGCCCTGGAAGATGACGAGAGCGTGAGTGTTTTTCCTCTAACACGCCGACGTTGCTCTTGAGCACTGAAAAAGCCACAACATGGGATGTTTTGAGGACATATAAGCTAAACTGGTCATCACTGTTTAACCTCGTCTGTGTTCTTCATGCAGTTTGAAGAGGAGCTGGAGGAGGGAGATGAAGAGGTTAGTAAAGACACTGAGTTTGATCGGCTGTGCCAGACAGCTGGGCATCACTGTTTACACAGTATATAATAATCATAATAATAATAATAATAGCAGCAGTCCTGGTATATTTTTTGTTAACCAGGGGTTCCTTTAAATCTTGTCTTTGTGTCTCAGGAGCAAGATGATGATGATGATGATGAGGGAGACTTTGACACCAAGGTCAGTATGGATAATTTACTTTTTTAATACAAGTGTTTTTGTTCCTCTTACTTTGTTAGCTCCTTGAGCTGAGTGTTTATCCTAAACCCCCCTGAGAACACCGCACTGCTGGGCAGCAAGTATGCGGTCAGAGAAGGCTTGTGGGGGTTAGGGTAGATCACATGATCAATGACAGGAAGTGACACCATGTCCTTCGTCTCTGGAGTAAACGTTTGAAAAGTAGCAGAGGGAGAGGCCAACGATACAGCGTTTTGTGAGGGATCAATATAGCCACGCCCCCGAACAATCCATTTTAAAGCCAACGGCGAGGAGACGGAGAGAACACAAACCGACGGTATTTCTGTCCGTTATATATTTAAATGTTATGATAGTCACGATGATAGTCACGTGCTCTCCCACTGACCAAAATTCTGACCCTTTGCTTTTTTTTTAACAGCATTTACTTGTACTTTTACTTTCAATACTTAAGTACATTTAATGTCAGAAAATTACTTTTGATACTTAAGTACAATAAATATCAGATACTTTAAGACTTTTACTCAAGTAGTGTTCTAATCGGTGACTTTTAGTTTTACTGGAGTCATTTTCCAGTAAGGTATCTTTACTTTTACTCAAGTATGGCTTTTGGGTACTTTATACACCACTGCCTGCAGGCAACAAAACAGACATTTAAAAGCCTGCGGTCCTCTGCTGCCAAGGACTTGGTGCCTTCTGCTGGTAAGGCCGACTTGTGGCTTTATAACGTTGCGGGCGGAGTTTGCGGTGGTACTGATGTGACGATGCAACGTAATAGACTGACTTCATACTGATGAATTAACATGTTCATTTTAACAGCGTGTACATTTTATGCTTCTCTATTTTATTGCCGTTCATGTCTCCAGACTAACGCTAGTACTAATAACTTGCTCTGACCAGCTGTAAATAGCTGTGTTGTAACTGACATCTGTAACCTGACAGAAGGTCAATATGGTTAAAAAGTCTTAAGTGTATAAATATAGACCAAGGAGACTTAACAGCTCAGAAACACGAACGTTACTTTACACCAGTTACAGCGATGACATCGATCTTGACATGTGACCCTGTACTTATGTTGAGCTTTCACACGCCAATACAGGTGAGAGGTCTTCTTGTGTTACATAATACGTATATTACTGGTTATTGTGCAGAAGAAAAAAACTCATCTTTGTCACGTGATCGACAGAAAGAAAGAAAAATGTCACTGTTCCAGCTCATCAGATGTGAATATGTGCTGGTTTTCAGTGATGGCAACCTGAATATCTCCAGGTTGGACTGAAATAAGCAATTGTTAGTATCAGCTATACTGACAGTATCATGATTTGTAGATCTAGACCTGATCAGATCTGATGTGCTGTATTGTACTTGGGGGAAGCAATCACGATTGATGAGACAATTAAAAAAAAAAAGTCACTCTGGTTTCATTTCTATAACGACTAATGCTTAGGGATACAATATATTAATCAGTGTACATTTAATCCCAAATGTTTCTTTATAAATGTCCTTATCTTTCAAATCATGATCAATTCATCTTGTCATTATTATATCTACTAGTAATTGAGCCTAAAGTAGGAGGACACTGACAGGGAAGCATTACTTTAAATGTTTTTTGTAAGATACCAAATATTTTACAGTTTGCCCATTAACTGCTCGTGCCTTTTAAAAACTATATCTTGTGTTTCTTCTCCAGCTCCTGGGGGGATCCGCCTTGCCCACACAGATATCAAGATTCCTGACTTTACAGACAACCGTCGCCCCGAGGTTACGGACCCCAACAAGTCCTCCCAGGAGAGCAGCGAGGCGAGAAGGTCCTTCTCTTACCTCGTCACTGGAGCGACCGCTGTGGTTGGTGTGTATGCCGCCAAGACGGTGGTCACCCAGTTTGTCTCCTCAATGAGCGCATCAGCAGATGTCCTGGCCTTATCGCAGATTGAGATCAAGCTCGCTGACATCCCTGAAGGCAAAAACATGACCTTCAAGTGGAGAGGAAAGCCCGTTTGTCCGTCACCGCACAGAGAAGGAAATCGCAGCAGAGGAGGGTGTGAATCTGGCGGAGCTCCGTGACCCCCAGCATGACAAGGACAGTGATTAACCCCCGCTGGGTCATCGTCCTCGGTGTGTGCACCCATCTGGGTTGTGTGCCCATCGCCAACGCCGGAGACTTCGGAGGCTACTACTGTCCGTGCCATGGCTCCCACTACGATGCTTCAGGAAGGATAAGAAAGGGACCTGCTCCTCTAAACCTGGAGGTTCCCTTCTATGAGTTCACTGAGGACGTAGTCATAGTGGGATAAATACTGGAGCTCTGTCTCCGTTCCTCCCTGTAACATGTATCTTTTAGATGGCTCCGTGTGAGAGTGACATAAAATAAAACTATGATTGAGCTATTGACTTTTCCCTCGTAACAAAGTGAGTTGTTTTTCTTTGATTGATCTGCATCACTTAGCTTGATGTCTTTTGATTCGCAGACATTTTATTTGTTTTAATCTCTATGGATTTTTCATTCCGCACTATTTTTTAGCATTTAGTATTTTCCAAACAGCATTATGTAACACAATGTATGAGGGCCGGGTGTGATCAGGTCCAACCCCTTTGCTGCCACACCAATCCTGATATATTGTGTTGGAGCTGTGTGATGAAGTCAAAGGTGGGGCCTGTTTCATGGTTACCTAAAGTTGAGCTGGTAAAAGTGCTCATACACATGAACAAGAGGCCTGGGGAGCACAATGATGAGGATAAGATGACGGTACGATCAAGAAAAGCCACCGGCAATCTAAAAAAGTATCGACAAGTTGTGAACACATTCAGGAATGTGTCGGCCGGTTAATCAACTGGAAGGAACTATAGATCGAGATCAGGATGTTGTTGGTTTGTGACTCCAAAGAATGTGTAGATTGCTTTTTCTAAGGACCTTTTTATGAGTTTGTGTCAGACAAGAAGACAATTGTATACCAGTAATGGCAGCAGCAAAGAGTGAAAACTGCCAAGTAAGATAAAGAACTATTGAGTCACACTCCAGTCACTGATGGATTTAATCCTGAGGAACAAAGTGTGCTATGTACAACTATGAACCAGTGAAATACACAAACCTTTTTATTGATGAAATCATTTAAATACAATATACTGTGCACAGATGCAGGTAAAACCATTGTCTTAAACTTACATTACCATCAAATCAATCATCAATATAATCATCAAAACTATTTCAAACTGTACAGTTGGCGCTCATTCAGTGAATAACTTTTGAATTGAAATCAGTGGAGTTGAACCGCGGTTAATCATGTGTAACTTCAGAGGTGACTCGTGCTGAAAGCTTTTATCACAAACGGAATCTTTACTGCAACCAGAACAGCTAAAGGGGATCGTTTCCTGTGTGGGTTTTCATGTGGACCTTTAGATATCTGTTGCGCACAAATCTATTACAGCAAACTGAGCAGCTGAAAGGTTTTTCTCCTGTGTGGGTTCTCATGTGGCTCTGTAAATGTGAACGACTGTTAAAAGATTTCTTACAGACTGAGCAGCTGAAAGGTTTTTCTCCTGTGTGGGTTCTCATGTGTATCTGTAATTGTGAACGATCGTTAAAAGATTTCTTACAGACTGAGCAGCTGAAAGGCTTTTCTCCTGTGTGGGTTCTCATGTGGCTCTGTAAATTTGAACGATCGTTAAAAGATTTCTTACAGACTGAGCAGCTGAAAGGTTTTTCTCCTGTGTGGGTTATCATGTGTCTCTGTAAAGTTGAATGCCGGTTAAATGATTTCTTACAGACTGAGCAGCTGAAAGGTTTTTCTCCTGTGTGGGTTATCATGTGTATCTTCAGAGTCTGTCTCTTGCCAAATGTTTTCTCACACTCAGAGCATCTAAAACATTTCTCACCAGCGCTACATCTTGAATCACTGACACGGACTTCATCAGGTTTCACATAGTTTAAACCTGACTGAGGTTCTCTGGTCTTCTTGCATTCACCACCCTCATCAGTGTCAGAAGAGTCTCCAGTCTTCTCATCAGTATCTGGTTCTGGATATCTATCTGGATCCAAGTTCCTGTCTGGTTCTGGTCCTCCACAGTCCTCTCCATCAGCTTCTGTTCCCATCTGTTCAGTTTGTCTTTGATGAAGCTGTGAGGACTGAGCTTCCTCTTCTTCATCTTCACTCTTCACAGGAGTGAATGAGAACTTGACATCAGCCTCCTCCAGACCTTGAAGCTGCTCTCCTTCCTGACTGATGCAGAGTTCCTCCTGTTCTTCTTTAATATGTGAGGGCTCTGGGTCCTCCTGTTCTTCTTTAATGTGTGAGGGCTCTGGGTCCTCCTGTTCTTCTTTAATGTGTGAGGGCTCTGGGTCCTCCTGTTCTTCTTTAATGTGTGAGGGCGCTGGGTCCTCCTGTTCTTCTTTAATGTGTGAGGGCTCTGGGTCCTCCTGTTCTTCTTTAATATGTGGGGGCTCTGGGTCCTCCTGTTCTTCTTTAATGTGTGAGGGCTCTGGGTCCTCCTGTTCTTCTTTAATATGTGAGGGCTCTGGGTCCTCCTGGTCCAGACTGGAGCTCCACTCCTGCTGCTCAGAGGGAACCTCTTCTTTAACCAACAACAGCTGCTGGACATCTGCAGGAAAACAGTAAACACACACAGAGGTGTTACAAAGACATTCTAGAATTGAGGAGACATAGAGTGTTCACAACAGAGAAACGCTGGCTGGCCAGTAGACACCCCCCCCGAAAAAATAAAAACTGTACGGATCTAGACGACTCACGTGGATGATATATTTTGATTCAAAACGGCTTATTTCGCCGAAAAGCGACACGTTTGCAGGTATTAAATCAGGAGAAGACGAAAACGAGGAATTGCAACTGAGTCTCACTCCAAACTACATTAGAAGTTATCAGCCGGAGCATGAACAGTGTTTGAGAACTGAGAGAAGAAATAAAGTGAACCCACGTGCTCTTTGTATCCGGACTTCCGGGTTGAGAACAGCGTCCAGAAGTTCCCGTTGTAGCTTATTCTCCTCTTTTGAACGAGCGAGTTCCTCCTCGTACTCTGCTATCGTTCTTTCAAACAGACCAAATATCTCTTCATCAACCGCAGTTAGTCGCTGGTTGAGTAAATATCTCAGCATTTCTAGTTTAGACATTTTCACTAAAACACAGAAAGCTTTCCTCCAGACGAACTCCGTTAAAAACACGGTTTACTCTCATTAAGCTCTGACTAGCGCTGTGTTGGTCACTTCTGTCCCCGTCCGTCTGTTTCCAGGTAGCATGCTAAGCTAACTTCAATAGCTTTATAGGCTGCCAGGAGATGAGTCCTCCTCTTCTTCCTCTCCTCTTTCTTCTTCTTCTTCGTCCTTCTTCTTCCGTCTCCTTCTTCCTCTTCTTTCAGTTGAATGGCGGACTACAAACCAATGTTTAAGGCGCCACCTACTGGACCGGAGTGTGTAACATCATGACTTTATGATAGTTATCATTTAAACACAATGTTATTTATAAATAAAATGAAAAAATTAGAAATAAACTTCATATTGAAGTTATATTCTGGATATTAAACCCGTTCCATTCATATATTAAATAAAGCCCTTTTAAACTGAACTTGTTTGTCCCCTGTCTCTAACAGTCCTTTGATGCTCCACTCCCTTCCTGTATCTACCACTCTGTTCTTCAGTCTTTCTCTTTCCACCCTGAACTTCCTCCACTCTATCAGCACATGTTCAACAGTTTCTTTACAGTTGCATATCTCACATTTATCCCACTCTGTCTTTTTCATGATGTGTATAACGTGTCATTGAGTCCTGTATGTCCGAACCTTAATCTGAAAGTAACATCTTCTTTTCTACTTTTACTTCCATCACTTCTCACTCTGACTGATGTCTGAATTTTGTTGTAATTTCTACCCTTATTGTCATTATTCCAAATTTCCTGCCAAGATGTCCCATCCAAAGCTTTTACCAGAGAATGTCGAGTACTCCCAACCATTGCACAGGACAGTCGATGCTATATTTCCGTTAAGTCCACCCTGAATACTAATCCAGTGTGATAGTGTTAACTCAGTTCTCCTCACATGTAATGGCAGTTCCCTGGATTTCACCAGCAATGCATTAGTGGGTGTGGTTTTGACTCGGGAGATGAGTCAGAGGAGAACCATCCAGAAAAAAAGGTGAACAGATAAAAGTCCATTCAGACAGGTTCTACGAGGAACATCCGGTTTCGCTGCAACTTGGTGGGTAACAAAAGCCCTTAAACTAATAAAATAGTATATCATTACTCCATCTTCAGTTACCTTCCATCTGGTCCATATGGAACAGTTGTGGGTCATGGAACGAGAAGACTCAAGTGATTGTTTTCCAACATTTATTTATTGAAGACAAAATATCACCAATGAAATGCCTTCTGGTCGTTTTCTGCCCCTCTGCTCCCTCAGCAACGTGTGATTTAATTCCTTTTCTTCAAATACACACTGACCAATCAGAGCTCGGTACGTGGACCGTCAATGAATATTACATAATCACACAGTTTAAACACAAATGCAAAAAAAGACAGCTGGCAATAAATCTCAGACTGCATGTGTGAAATAGTAAATTAACTGATTCATGACATCACTGCTTCATTTAGAGCACGATAGATCTGAAACATCTTGAGATCATCTGGTGGTTCCCAACCACCTCGGTGGAGGACTCGCCACTTTACCGGATTAATGATTGTCAATTTCAATCATTGATGATAGAATAATTTCTAAAATCATTCTCATGTTTCTCTTCTCTCGTAGCATGCTTCCCAAAGTAGTGAAGAGGCGAGTGCATGCCTTGAAAAGGCTACAGCTGCAGTGTGCCAACATAGAGGCCAAATTCTACGAGGCGGTCCACGAGTGAGAGCGACAGTACGCGGCCCTCTATCAGCCACTGTTTGACAAGGTACACTCACTTTTTATCTTTACTTCATTTGACTAACACCAGATGTCTCACATTTCCTTTGCTAATTTAATGTTCATGAAAACAGAGTAAAAGCTAGTGGAAAAAAGACAACTTACAATGTCTGTTATTTGTTAAGAGACCAAATATCTAATAATCACTTGAATTCCCTGCACTAGTGGGTGGTTAAGTGTGTCTCTCTGGTCTGATATGTCAGTGAGGATGCATCCTTGGTGCTAAATTGAAAACTGCTATAACGAGTAGTCGTCTGTACTTTTGTCAGTCAAGGCTATTTCCAGAGCTAGTGACAAGAACTCAGCCATTCCTAGTTGCACTGAAGACTGTCAGCTGTAATGCTGCTGCACCTGTCTGCGCGCGCACGTGTGTGTCGATCTGTGTGTGTATGCATGTATGTATGAATAATTCAGCCTTATCGAATGAATGCGTGTGTATATATGCATTTCATGCTAATATTCCCAAATGCCTCTCTAAAATGATTAACTTTGCTGTGATGAATGTGTGTCACAGAGAAGAGATTTTGTCACAGGAACAGTGGAACCCACAGATGAAGAGTGTGTGTGGCACAGTGACAGAGAGGAAGAGGAGGAGCTAGCTGTAAGTACAGATTTGATTTTGTTTCTCTTAAAAGCCTGATCACTTTGACCAATCCTACTTCTTCTGGTTTTCCACACAGTTTCCCACTAAAGGAAAATGGTTTCCTTACAATCACACACAGGTCACTTAATCTCATCAATGTCACCAAAAGTCTCCTGAAATTGTCCAACAGGAAACAGGATTGTGGGAAATGTGGTTTTAATAAGAATCACTCGGGCTAACAAACTGTGATGGCTGAATTGTGAAAGACTTTGGTCTCAATGAGACTTCTATCAGTGTGTCTGCTGATCCTTAAAAAGTCCTAAAAGCTATTTAATTCATTCATCTAAAAAGTGGCCTTAATCGGTGAAAACAATCTTTAAAATGCTCAGACATAGGAAGATGGAGTTTTTTCTCACATTCCAATTGAAAATTTCAGAAATAATTGAGACAATTCTTTTAGATAATTCTTTTCTCTAGCTTGGAGAGTTGAGGAGCTTTTGTTGTTAAACAGTCAGACTGACTCAAACTTTGAGGCCAAATGGCAAGAGCACGAATAAGACAACAGTCTAACTACCTAAATATGTTCTTAAAATATCTGATGAGCGATGAAGAACATCTGTACGCGTTGAGTTTATATATCGTGCAAGCTCAAGAGTTGGCATCTCAAAGAGCTTCAAACTAATAAATAAATGTCAACAAATCAGTTTTGTAAATGCATTTACAGCAGCGGATGGAATACCAAGGTTTGGCTAAAAAAAGAGCCTTTGTATTGTTACATTTTAGAATAATTTGGCCTGATTTTAGTTTACAGGAGTGAATGAGAACTTGACATCAGCCTCCTCCAGAAATTGAAGCTGCTCTCCTTCCTGACTGATGCAGAGTTCCTCCTGTTCTTCTTTAATATGTGGGGGCTCTGGGTCCTCCTGTTCTTTAATATGTGGGGGCTCTGGGTCCTCCTGTTCTTCTTTAATATGTGGGGGCTCTGGGTCCTCCTGTTCTTCTTTAATATGTGAGGTCTCTGGGTCCTCCTGGTCCAGACTGGAGCTCCACTCCTGCTGCTCAGAGGGCACCTCTTCTTTAACCATCTGCAGGAAAACAGTAAACAGACACAGAGGTGTTACAAAGACATTCTAGAATTGAGCAAATAGTATCAATAGAACCAGATAATACAATAATGTAATCAACTTATGTGCACATGAACATATGAACCATTTTAAGCTGCCAAATCCATGTGGTGTTATCAAAGAGAACACACTTGTACTTTAAGTTGAAATATTTCCTGTCATCTAGAAGCTGAGAGAACAAATCAGCATACATGCAAACTCATAAGAGGTGAAAGATCTATGGTTTCACAAAACACAAGAATTGATTAAGTATCCCGAGCAACAGACAAAGTCAGGGCTCCGTATATGCATCTCTCCTCTCAGTGTTTTGTGAGCCCTGTATCTTTACACTTTATTTGAACTTGTCCAGCACAAGGACGCATCATCTTCTCCCACACACAAGCCAGGGTTGGGCCACATTGTGTGTGGGAGTCCTGGAGTCTCAGGGATGGGGAAGGTGCTGTTCCTGCAGGTTGCTACGCAACATCCCACAGACTAACCCGATTCAACTAGTTATACGTTTTAAGCTACCACCTGCGTGTCAGAGCTCCCTCTTTGTACGGGGAGCGCCTCACCCGGAGATTCAAACCTTTGCTCTGTGACACACGCAACACTAAATGAGCACACACACACAATACTGTTATGTTCAAAATTTCTCAAACAAAAGGTAAAGGAAACAGCCCCCCTCCTTGTTCCAGAGGAGAAGAAGCATGCAGAGGAGTAGAGGCAGACCCCCCCCCCCCTGCTCTCTTTCTTCCATCATTAAGCAGGGCGAATCAGCTGGTTGAAGTTTAAATCAAAAGGAATTTAATATACGAACAAATGCAAATGCAGTTACAAACTGAATTACACCATCAATAGTAATATTTCATGAAATAGAGGCCCCATCCGAACCACATGACAGACTGGTGTTTCCGCCTCATGGTCCAGATGAGGTCTGATTTTCTCCGGGGATTCAGTTTCTTTGTCTCTCCAAAGTCTCTGAAATGTCTCATATTACACATTCCTCAGCCCATCGATCAGCTCAGTGATTGGCTGAACCCGTCGGACTTCAGTCAGCCACTTCCTTGACCAATTCACCCCCCTTCTTGAAGGCTGTGCTCAGAAACTCCAGCAACATCCCTCTCTCTGACTTTATGGTGGCGTCATAAATTCTCTGGTTTCTCTCACAGTGCACAACAAATTCAGTAACTCTCCCTTTAGTTTAAACCTTCTACAAGTAAACATATTGTGACACATAATATCCATCGCTAGGAGCGCTTTAAAACTTAAATTCCTCACTATACTTACACGTTTAATGCATGTAAATACCGTTAGCATATTTCTACAGTAGCGAGAACCATCGCCTATGCAAAATAAAGTGATTCATTTTCATTTAACCCAGTTACTGTATGGCTCAATATTAACTTCCACTGTTACTGTAAAGCAGTTAGAATTGTGGCCTATCTTCTATTTACAATTAATATGCATTCAATCCGGTTCAATTATTGAAATCATGAAGGTTCAGGCTCCTTAACGCTCTCATTACTTCAGGGCCTTTGGGAGCAACTGCACGTGGGACTGTTGGGACCGGAAGTTCACTTGCTGTGGTCATTACAGTGAACAGAGTCTGGCAGTGTGATGAGAGCACATGAGCCCTTGTTGCTGTACGTCATCTCATTGGAGCAGAGGCTGCAGTTAGCATACCCTGCCTTATCAATGTATTTAAAATACTGTGACAGCAGGAAGCTGTACTGCTCTCTCTTCACGTCTGTTTAGACCTCCACCTTTATCCAGGCCCAGCTCCACTCACATCTCAGCCCTGCGTCAAGCTGCGCTACACACAACATCCTCTTCCTGAAGCTCTTTGACCTCATCATCTCATCAGTATCTGGGCCTCATGTTTCAAGTTATTATCACCACGCAATCGCCTCATTCTACTTTGAGTTTAAAAAAAAAGTGAATTAAATTGAATGTTAATGAGTGACCGCGTGGACTGAACCAGAACACGGAGGAGGCTTCATGTTTCGTCACGTTACGCTTTTTCCTCCTAAATCTTGATAATGATGAGCGTTATCCGTTGACAAAGTTCCGCATGCAGTGGACGTTAACGTAACACAGCAAGTCTGAACGGTAACGGAACTTCAACGGAGGGAAATGAAGACTGTGTAGACATCTTAACGCTGATTGGCCAAGACTCGACACGTCGCATCAAATATGTTTTATTGCGAAGATCACGACATCACATTTTCTCCTCGTCTCACTCCAATCTGAGAAATGCTGGCTGGCCAGTAGACCCCCCCCCCCCGAAAAAATAAAAACTCTACGGATCTAGACGACTCACGTGGATGATATATTTTGATTCAAAACGGCTTATTTCGCAGAAAAGCGACACGTTTGCAGGTATTAAATCAGGAGAAGACGAAAACGACGAATTGCAACAGAGTCTCACTCCAAACTACATTAGAAGTTATCGGCCGGAGCATGAACAGTGTTTGAGAACCGAGAAGAAATAAAGTGAACTCACGTGCTCTTTGTATCCGGACTTCCGGGTTGAGAACAGCGTCCAGAAGTTCCCGTTGTCGCTTATTCTCCTCTTTTGAACGAGCGAGTTCCTCCTCGTACTCTGCGATCGTTCTTTCAAACAGACGAAATATCTCTTCATCAGCCGCAGTTAGTCGCTGGTTGAGTAAAGATCTCAGCATTTCTAGTTTAGACATTTTCACTAAAACACAGAAAGCTTTCCTCCAGACGAACTCCGTTAAAAACACCGTTTACTCTCATTAAGCTCTGACTAGCGCTGTGTTGGTCACTTCCGTCCCCGTCCGTCTGTTTCCAGGTAGCATGCTAAGCTAACTTCAATAGCTTTATAGGCTGCCAGGAGATGAGTCCTCTTCTTCTTCCTCTCCTTTTTCTTCTTCTTCTTCCGTCTCCTTCTTCTTCTTCTTCTTCTTCTTCTTCTTTCAGTTAAATGGCGGACTACAAACCAATGTTTAAGGCGCCACCTACTGGACCGGAGTGTGTAACAGCATGACTTGATGACAGTTATCATTTAAACACAATGTTATTTATAAATAAAATGAAAAAATGAGAAATAAACTTCATATAGAAGTTATATTCTGGATTTTGAATCCGTTCCATTCATATATTAAATAAAGCCCTTTTAAACTGAACTTGTTTGTCCCCTGTCTCTAACAGTCCTTTGATGCTCCACTCCCTTCCTGTATCTACCACTCTGTTCTTCAGTCTTTCTCTTTCCACCCTGAACTTCTTCCACTCTATCAGCACATGTTCAACAGTTTCTTTATAGTTGCATATCTCACATTTATCCCACTCTGTCTTTTTCATGATGTGTATAACGTGTCATTGAGTCCTGTATGTCCGAACCTTAATCTGAAAGTAACATCTTCTTTTCTACTTTTACTTCCATCACTTCTCACTCTGACTGATGTCTGAATTTTGTTGTAATTTCTACCCTTATTGTCATTATTCCAAATTTCCTGCCAAGATGTCCCATCCAAAGCTTTTACCAGAGAATGTCGGGTACTCCCAACCATTGCACAGGACAGTCGATGCTATATTTCCTAAAAGCTGTTGAATTCATTCATCTAAAAAGTGGCCTTAATCGGTGAAAACAATCTTTAAAATGCTCAGACATAGGAAGATGGAGTTTTTTCTCACATTGCAATTGAAAATTTCAGAAATAATTGAGACAATTCTTTTAGATAATTGACGAATGTCTCTTTCATTAGAGATCAGATCAGGATAGCGGAAACAACAACTCTGGTATTTTGTTAGGGGCCGGGATTCTCAGAGCAGATACACTGTCTGCAAGCTCGCGACGACATGGGGAAGTTCAAATTCAATGACAATCGGCCATTCAACCACGGTTGCGCAGCATGGCTGCAACTGGTACCAGTCAATGAATAAGAGGCACGTTGTATTTTGTGCAGTACGTGTTTCAAACTCGTACTGAGAATGAATGCAGGGGAATCACACATGCAAGTGAGGCTGAGTGTACACAGTGCAAATTGGTATATGGACACTAATCCTAAGAAACACAAAACTGTCGAGTCAAACAACACACAAAGTAATTGATGTGGTTTAAAACCAACATGTTTCAGCACAACAGCTTACTGGCACTATAGGCCATTAGTTGGAGATAATAAGTCACACGTTAGATATTCCATTAAAAGTGTGACATTGTGTCACTTAACTTACTGAAGTCCAGGGGTGGAAGAATAATCCAGATCTAATACACCGCTACTATATTTACTATCTGTAATAATATATTCTAACCTACCTTATGTTGTTATCAACAATCTAACTTTGCAAAGTAACTATAACTAAAGCTTTGAAATATAGTTAATTAATTAGTTAGATTCCACCACTGCAAAAGTAAACATCCGCTCTTATTCATTCAAGGGGTTTGTCAGCAGTTGATACATGATCTAGAATATATATCTCTGTATGTTGTTAGATATTCAGTGAAGCAGATCATGATGGGAAAGCTATACTGTCAGCAAAAAATGTGGCTTTATCATAGTTATTTGGATAATAGTTGAGACTGAGAAGTATTTATTACGACTGGACGTTACAGTAAAGCACATCAACTGTTTTGTGATTATTATTTTTCTTTTGGTTGTGATTATGTTAATATAAGTGATAACTACGCCTAATAGTTTGGGCATTCAAGATACGACCAAAGGGAGAAGTGAGCCATTTAATAAGAAAAGAGCCATATATGCCTGGCTTAAGGATGTGATGTTTTTTTTAAGTCTTGAAAAAATTAAACATGCACTTAGAGCAGGGGTGTCAAGCTCATCTTCACTCCGGGCCACATCAGCATCACGGTCGGCCTCAAAGGGCCGGTTGTAAATGTAAGACGGTGTAAATGTAACTACTCCCAACAGATTGGTAAATAACTGTCTCTGCATTTGATTGTTTATTCAAATGTTAAAATATTGTACATGCAGTTATATAAATGTAAAACTATATTTCAGCACATTTCTGTTATTATAACTTAAATCCTTTTAATTTAGGGTTAAGAAACCCAGATTACTCTATCAAAGATCAAACTATTAAAGAAAATAGCAAACACAAGTAATTATAATAACTTTGTTCAAAGCTTAAAATCCTTTCAAGGGTGCGTTTGCACAATCCCACGTGAAGTGTTTCATGTGTTGTAAAGCCACGTTTAAAGTAGTCATCAATATACTCACAATAATATTTGCAAGTGTACAGTAAGCAGCCAAAGAGCTGCTTCTGTGACTGTGTGTTTAAGTAGCTCATCATTATGCCTTTCTATCTCATAACTTCGACTTTCGATCTCATGATTTCGACGATGGGGATATTTTTATTATCAAATCTAACTTTTTATTTTATTTTTTTTAAATCAAAAGAAAATAAATTCTGGCGGATTCGTGGGCCACATAAAATGACGTGGCGGCACCCCTGACTTAAACTGTCTGCGAAGTTCGAGGGAGGTCAGAGACTTTCTAGTGGGTTGGTGGTTTTGCCCGTCCTGGCTCTCTGTCCTTCTCTCCAGCCCCTGCTCACTCCCCAGACCTGCCAGTCCTGGTCACATGACAGCCCCTCCCACCTACACACCTGTTCCCACTTTCCTCATCAGACCTGTAGTTTCTAGAAAACGCACCGAAAACATTTTACTCTACTATATATTTGAAGATTTTTTACGATAAGTAATTGTTTGTATGTGAGAAACATTTCACCAACAAAGACCACGCTTCTTATGATTGCAAATTAGTTTGAAATAAAATAACATACATCACAAAAAACAAAACAAATAGAACTGAAGCCACCGGGAGATCATTGACACACTTATACAGGGAGACACAGCTTGTTAAATCAGGAGAAACTTAATTTACAGTGAACAAATACATTTATTAAATTGTGCAAAGTAAAGTTAAAATTTTGGAGAGTCGACACTGGTAGAGTTGTTGAAGACAGTAGGGGCAGGTTGAAGATAGATGATGGCATGTGGAGTGGGACTGCCCTCAGTGGAAGAAACCTTGAACACCAGATGTAATGATGAATGGGGAGGAGGGTCACATCGGTTCGTACTGAAATGACAGCTGACTGCACAGAAGAGAACAGGTCTTTAAAGTTTGACAGGAAATATATGATTGGCTGAGGGAGGCCGTGGCAAAATCGCCCACTGTCACCTGATAGAGTAGGAGCCAGAGAGCGAGAGTCAGAGAGATGAGGGAGTGAATAAGAGCATACAAAGACTGTCCTAATGTAGGAAGTCAGAGTAAATCCTCAAACTTTACATACCGGTAGTTATAGTATTTATAGTCATACAGTTGTAAATTAATTATTTCAAAATATCACTCCTCTGAGCAAAGCTCTATACGTTTTACTGTACTTGACCCTCAGTAAATAATCAATGCTAACAATTTGATATTCAAGGAGGGATTTGGTAATCCTTAAATTATTATAGTGGCACCAAACATACTAAGCCAAATTACGAAAAGTGCTGACGGACAAAGTCTATTCTGAATCCAATGCTACAGGTCAGATATGCTGCTGGTTCACACGACAGGAGTTTGGTGAGAGTATATTACCCCATCATTGTACATCGGACACCGGAAGTACCCAAACGCATGTTGGCACATGATTTGAAGACTGGCCATCCCCTTGTTTGATACTACTGAAACAGCAGCCCAACACAGCGACATGTCACCGTTCAGGACTCTCACTCAGGAGATACGTGACTGCCTCTCCCCGACAGTACACGCTCACTGTCACGATCAGGGCAACCAGGGAAGTTACTCTTGCATGTGTCACAACTACGTTAGAGGCAAGACCAGTGTCCAGATATAACAATGATCCATAGAAACTTGTGAGGAGAGAAAGCACAGAGAGTGAGTGAATGACAGCATGAAAACACTGTCCTAATGTAGGAGCTTAGAGTAAATGCCAACATTTTACACAGTTAGTTCATTATTTTACAACTGTATGATTATAAATACTATATTTCAAAATATCCCTCCTCTAAGCAAAGCTCTCTAAGTTTTACTGTACTTTACTCTCAGTAAATAATCAATGCTAACAATTTGATATTCAAGGAGGGATTTGGTAATCCTTCAATTATAATAGTGGCACCAAACATCGTGAGCCAAATTATGAAAAGTGGTAGCAGTCAAAGTCTATTCTGAATCCAAAGTTACAGGTCAGATATGCTCCTGGTTTACACGACAGGAGTTTGGTGAGGGTATCTGACCCCAGCAGCCGACATCGGACACACCGGAAGCCTGAAGTGAGGTTGAAAAGCTTGCAAGTTCATCTGCCAATTTGCCAGATGACAGACCTTCACCTCAACAGGGAGTCTGACCAGTCATATAAAATAAAATAAAATACTTTACAAGAAATTTTGAGGAGTGGTTTTGCCTGTGGCTTCCCTCAGAGCTGTCCTCTGTGGAGCACTGGGCTTCATCCACAAGATGACACCTCAACATTCTAATCCCAGAACTCAGCTGTGTTCCAGTTCCATCCAGCATTCTATTCTATTCTGTTCTATTCTATGAATTCACTATTTGCTAGTCCAGTGTTCAGCATGTTTTCCATGGCAGTTTTCACAAAACTCCACACATTATGACCCATTAGCAGTAATGATACAACACTGTATATTAAAAAAATATATTTTGTCTGTTGCTTTGCAGATATTTAAAATCATACATGCAACAAGTCACAACAAAAGTTTAAGCTGTTGCAAGTAACTCCACAAATGATCCTTTTAACATTGCTGAATCGGTGGCAGCCCTCCCATTAGTCTCCCATTACCCCATCTGGGGGTAATGGGAGACAATGACACCCGAAGTCTGTTCTTGATGTCCACTCTACTCCGCCATTTTGTTTTGATTGCTGTCACTGCAGAACATCCCGCTTCACAAAGAGGATGTTGGAAATGGAAGCAGGGTTTTCAGTGCTTTAGTGGCGATCTCAGGATATTCAGCCTCGATTTGAATCCAAAACACCAGCAGAGTTGTGACCGAGACAAAGCGTCTTGACATGTCAAGAGGCACAGGCGGATGAAATTGCGAGAGAATCCGGTCATTTTTCAAAATAAAACTTCCTTCAGACTCTGATAATCAATAAAACGGAAATAATATAATATTTATTCTTCCTGTGCGGCCCGGTACCGGTGGTTGGGGACCACTGCTCTAAACTAAAGCTAACCTCAGTTACTATAAACAATGATATAATTATCAGTGAGGTTATGTCGGCCATATGATCAACATGCAGTAGATTCAGACTAAATCATCATGATGGGCCTTAATGTTGCCACCTGTCCTGTAAAATGCATTTATCAGCTGTTTTTGATTTATATTACGTTCTGCTGTCCCCTTGGCCAGGACCATATACTTTTTCCTTTCTATAAGTTCACTTGAGACTGTTGTATTCATTTTGCTTTTAAGTTCTGAACAAAAAAATTTCCTTTGCTCATTTAATGTTCATGAAAACAGAGTAAAAGCTAGTGGAAAAAAGACAACTTACAATGTCTGTTATTTGTTAAGAGACCAAATATCTAATAATCACTTGAATTCCCTGCACTAGTGGGTGGTTAAGTGTGTCTCTCTGGTCTGATATGTCAGTGAGGATGCATCCTTGGTGCTAAATTGAAAACTGCTGTAACGAGTAGTCGTCTGTACTTTTGTCAGTCAAGGCTATTTCCAGAGCTAGTGACAAGAACTCAGCCATTCCTAGTTGCACTGAAGACTGTCAGCTGTAATGCTGCTGCACCTGTCTGCACACGCACGTGTGTGTCGATCTGTGTGTGTATGCATGTATGTATGAATAATTCAGCCTTATCGAATGAATGCGTGTGTATATATGCATTTCATGCTAATATTCCCAAATGCCTCTCTAAAATGATTAACTTTGCTGTAATGAATGTGTGTCACAGAGAAGAGATTTTGTCACAGGAACAGTGGAACCCACAGATGAAGAGTGTGTGTGGCACAGTGACAGAGAGGAAGAGGAGGAGCTAGCTGTAAGTACAGATTTGATTTTGTTTCTCTTAAAAGCCTGATCACTTTGACCAATCCTACTTCTTCTGGTTTTCCACACAGTTTCCCACTAAAGGAAAATGGTTTCCTTACAATCACACACAGGTCACTTAATCTCATCAATGTCATCAAAAGTCTCCTGAAATTGTCCAACAGGAAACAGGATTGTGGGAAATGTGGTTTTAATGAGAATCACTCGGGCTAACAAACTGTGATGGCTGAATTGTGAAAGACTTTGGTCTCAATGAGACTTCTATCAGCGTGTCTGCTGATCCTTAAAAAGTCCTAAAAGCTGTTGAATTCATTCATCTAAAAAGTGGCCTTAATCGGTGAAAACAATCTTTAAAATGCTCAGACATAGGAAGATGGAGTTTTTTCTCACATTGCAATTGAAAATTTCTAAAATAATTGCGACAATTCTTTTAGTCTCTTTCATTAGAGATCAGATCAGGATAGCGGAAACAACAACTCTGGTATTTTGTTCGAGGCCGGGATGCTCAGAGCAGCAAATCCGCCCTTGAACTTGCGTTGTCCTCCTCATTGCGCTGTCCCCTTAATCTCATAGTATCCCAGCCTTTCAGAACCAGTTGGTGATGATGGATTCTTTCACACTGTTCTGCGCTGTTCGGATCCACTGGCAGACTTGAGAAAAAGCTGATCTTCTCTGCTCATAGCTCTGAATAGCATTCACGGCTAACTGGCTTGGCCAGTTGCTGCTAGCACAATAATAATAATAATAATTATACATTTTATTTATATAGAGCTTTTAGCACCCCATTTTATGTCTTCTTCTGTTACCATAAATCCATGGGATTTGTAGCGGTGTTGAACAGGTCTTTATGTGTTCATGTTATAGGACGAGGACTCTGAGTTCACCCTAGCCACAGACTTTGAGATTGGGCATTTCTTCCGTGAGAGAATAGTTCCCAGAGCAGTGCTGTATTTCACCGGAGAGGCCCTGGAAGATGACGAGAGCGTGAGTGTTTTTCCTCTAACACGCCGACGTTGCTCTTGAGCACTGAAAAAGCCACAACATGGGATGTTTTGAGGACATATAAGCTAAACTGGTCATCACTGTTTAACCTCGTCTGTGTTCTTCATGCAGTTTGAAGAGGAGCTGGAGGAGGGAGACGAAGAGGTTAGTAAAGACACTGAGTTTGATCGGCTGTGCCAGACAGCTGGGCATCACTGTTTACACAGTATATAATAATCATAATAATAATAATAATAGCAGCAGTCCTGGTATATTTTTTGTTAACCAGGGGTTCCTTTAAATCTTGTCTTTGTGTCTCAGGAGCAAGATGATGATGATGATGATGAGGGAGACTTTGACACCAAGGTCAGTATGGATAATTTACTTTTTTAATACAAGTGTTTTTGTTCCTCTTACTTTGTTAGCTCCTTGAGCTGAGTGTTTATCCTAAACCCCCCTGAGAACACCGCACTGCTGGGCAGCAAGTATGCGGTCAGAGAAGGCTTGTGGGGGTTAGGGTAGATCACATGATCAATGACAGGAAGTGACACCATGTCCTTCGTCTCTGGAGTAAACGTTTGAAAAGTAGCAGAGGGAGAGGCCAACGATACAGCGTTTTGTGAGGGATCAATATAGCCACGCCCCCGAAAAATCCATTTTAAAGCCAACGGCGAGGAGACGGAGAGAACACAAACCGACGGTATTTCTGTCCGTTATATATTTAAATGTTATGATAGTCACGATGATAGTCACGTGCTCTCCCACTGACCAAAATTCTGACCCTTTGCTTTTTTATTAACAGCATTTACTTGTACTTTTACTTTCAATACTTAAGTACATTTAATGTCAGAAAATTACTTTTGATACTTAAGTACAATAAATATCAGATACTTTAAGACTTTTACTCAAGTAGTGTTCTAATCGGTGACTTTTAGTTTTACTGGAGTCATTTTCCAGTAAGGTATCTTTACTTTTACTCAAGTATGGCTTTTGGGTACTTTATACACCACTGCCTGCAGGCAACAAAACAGACATTTAAAAGCCTGCGGTCCTCTGCTGCCAAGGACTTGGTGCCTTCTGCTGGTAAGGCCGACTTGTGGCTTTATAACGTTGCGGGCGGAGTTTGCGGTGGTACTGATGTGACGATGCAACGTAATAGACTGACTTCATACTGATGAATTAACATGTTCATTTTAACAGCGTGTACATTTTATGCTTCTCTATTTTATTACCGTTCATGTCTCCAGACTAACGCTAGTACTAATAACTTGCTCTGACCAGCTGTAAATAGCTGTGTTGTAACTGACATCTGTAACCTGACAGAAGGTCAATATGGTTCAAAAGTCTTAAGTGTATAAATATAGACCAAGGAGACTTAACAGCTCAGAAACACGAACGTTACTTTACACCAGTTACAGCGATGACATCGATCTTGACATGTGACCCTGTACTTATGTTGAGCTTTCACACGCCAATACAGGTGAGAGGTCTTCTTGTGTTACATAATACGTATATTACTGGTTATTGTGCAGAAGAAAAAAACTCATCTTTGTCACGTGATCGACAGAAAGAAAGAAAAATGTCACTGTTCCAGCTCATCAGATGTGAATATGTGCTGGTTTTCAGTGATGGCAACCTGAATATCTCCAGGTTGGACTGAAATAAGCAATTGTTAGTATCAGCTATACTGACAGTATCATGATTTGTAGATCTAGACCTGATCAGATCTGATGTGCTGTATTGTACTTGGGGGAAGCAATCACGATTGATGAGACAATTAAAAAAAAAAAGTCACTCTGGTTTCATTTCTATAACGACTAATGCTTAGGGATACAATATATTAATCAGTGTACATTTAATCCCAAATGTTTCTTTATAAATGTCCTTATTATTCAAATCATGATCAATTCATCTAGTCATTATTATATCTACTAGTAATTGAGCCTAAAGTAGGAGGACACTGACAGGGAAGCATGACTTTAAATGTTTTTTGTAAGATACCAAATATTTTACAGTTTGCCCATTAACTGCTCGTGCCTTTTAAAAACTATATCTTGTGTTTCTTCTCCAGCTCCTGGGGGGATCCGCCTTGCCCACACAGATATCAAGATTCCTGACTTTACAGACAACCGTCGCCCCGAGGTTACGGACCCCAACAAGTCCTCCCAGGAGAGCAGCGAGGCGAGAAGGTCCTTCTCTTACCTCGTCACTGGAGCGACCGCTGTGGTTGGTGTGTATGCCGCCAAGACGGTGGTCACCCAGTTTGTCTCCTCAATGAGCGCATCAGCAGATGTCCTGGCCTTATCGCAGATTGAGATCAAGCTCGCTGACATCCCTGAAGGCAAAAACATGACCTTCAAGTGGAGAGGAAAGCCCGTTTGTCCGTCACCGCACAGAGAAGGAAATCGCAGCAGAGGAGGGTGTGAATCTGGCGGAGCTCCGTGACCCCCAGCATGACAAGGACAGTGATTAACCCCCGCTGGGTCATCGTCCTCGGTGTGTGCACCCATCTGGGTTGTGTGCCCATCGCCAACGCCGGAGACTTCGGAGGCTACGACTGTCCGTGCCATGGCTCCCACTACGATGCTTCAGGAAGGATAAGAAAGGGACCTGCTCCTCTAAACCTGGAGGTTCCCTTCTATGAGTTCACTGAGGACGTAGTCATAGTGGGATAAATACTGGAGCTCTGTCTCCGTTCCTCCCTGTAACATGTATCTTTTAGATGGCTCCGTGTGAGAGTGACATAAAATAAAACTATGATTGAGCTATTGACTTTTCCCTCGTAACAAAGTGTGTTTTTCTTTGATTGATCTGCATCACTTAGCTTGATGTCTTTTGATTCACTGACATTTTATTTATTGTTTTAATCTCTATGGATTTTTCATTCCGCACTATTTTTAGTATTTTCCAAACAGCATTATGTAACAATGTATGAGGGCCGGGTGTGATCAGGTCCAACCCCTTTGCTGCCGCACCAATCCTGATATATTGTGTTGGAGCTGTGTGATGAAGTCAAAGGTGGGGCCTGTTTCATGGTTACCTAAAGTTGAGCTGGTAAAAGTGCTCATACACATGAACAAGAGGCCTGGGGAGCACAATGATGAGGATAAGATGACGGTACGATCAAGAAAAGCCACCGGCAATCTAAAAAAGTATCGACAAGTTGTGAACACATTCAGGAATGTGTCGGCCTGTTAATCAACTGGAAGGAACTATAGATCGAGATCAGGATGTTGTTGGTTTGTGACTCCAAAGAATGTGTAGATTGCTTTTTGTAAGGACATTTTTATGAGTTTGTGTCAGACAAGATGACAATTGTATACCAGTAATGGCAGCAGCAAAGAGTGCAAACTGCCAAGTAAGATAAAGAACTATTGAGTCACACTCCAGTCACTGATGGATTTAATCCTGAGGAACAAAGTGTGCTATGTACAACTATGAACCAGTGAAATACAAACCTTTTTCTTTTTATTGATGAAATCATTTAAATACAATATACTGTGCACAGATGCAGGTAAAACCATCGTCTTAAACTTACATTACCATCAAATCAATCATCAATATAATCATCAAAACTATTTCAAACTGTACAGTTGGCGCTCATTCAGTGAATAACTTTTTGAATTGAAATCAGTGGAGTTGAACCGCGGTTAATCATGTGTAACTTCAGAGGTGACTCGTGCTGAAAGCTTTTATCACAAACGGAAACTTTACTGCAACCAGAACAGCTAAAGGGGATCGTTTCCTGTGTGTGTTTTCATGTGGACCTTTAGATATCTGTTGCGCACAAATCTATTACAGCAAACTGAGCAGCTGAAAGGCTTTTCTCCTGTGTGGGTTCTCATGTGGCTCTGTAAATTTGAACGGTCGTTAAATGATTTCTTACAGACTGAGCAGCTGAAAGGTTTTTCGCCTGTGTGGGTTCTCATGTGTCTCTGTAAAGTTGAATGCCGGTTAAAAGATTTCTTACAGACTGAGCAGCTGAAAGGTTTTTCTCCTGTGTGGGTTCTCATGTGTCTCTGTAAAGTTGAATGCCGGTTAAAAGATTTCTTACAGACTGAGCAGCTGAAAGGTTTTTCTCCTGTGTGGGTTCTCATGTGTCTCTTCAGATTTTGTCTCTTGCCAAATGTTTTCTCACACTCAGAGCATCTACAACGTTTCTCACCAGCGCTACATCTTGAATCACTGACACGGACTTCATCAGGTCTCACATAGTTTAAACCTGACTGAGGTTCTCTGGTCTTCTTGCATTCACCACCCTCATCAGTGTCAGAAGAGTCTCCAGTCTTCTCATCAGTATCTGGTTCTGGATATCTATCTGGATCCAAGTTCCTGTCTGGTTCTGGTCCTCCACAGTCCTCTCCATCAGCTTCTGTTCCCATCTGTTCAGTTTGTCTTTGATGAAGCTGTGAGGACTGAGCTTCCTCTTCTTCATCGTCACTCTTCACAGGAGTGAATGAGAACTTGACATCAGCCTCCTCCAGACCTTGAAGCTGCTCTCCTTCCTGACTGATGCAGAGTTCCTCCTGTTCTTCTTTAATATGTGGGGGCTCTGGGTCCTCCTGGTCCAGACTGGAGCTCCACTCCTGCTGCTCAGAGGGAACCTCTTCTTTAACCAACAACAGCTGCTGGACGTCTGCAGGAAAACAGTAAACACACACACACGCACACGCACACACGCACACACACACACACACACACACACACACACACACACACACACACACAGAGGTGTTACAAAGACATTCTAGAATTGAGGAGACATACACTTCCAGAGTATCACTAGAACCAGATAATACAATAATGTAATCAACTTATGTGCACATGAACATATGAACCATTTTAAGCTGCCAAATCCATGTGGTGTTATCAAAGAGAACACACTTGTACTTTAAGTTGAAATATTTCCTGTCATCTAGAACCTGAGAGAACAAATCAGCATACATGCAAACTCATAAGAGGTGAAAGATCTATGGTTTCACAAAACACAAGAATTGATTAAGTATCCCGAGCAACAGACAAAGGCAGGGCTCCGTATATGCATCTCTCCTCTCAGTGTTTTGTGAGCCCTGTATCTTTACACTTTATTTGAACTTGTCCAGCACAAGGACGCATCATCTTCTCCCACACACAAGCCAGGGTTGGGCCACATTGTGTGTGGGAGTCCTGGAGTCTGAGGGATGGGGACGGTGCTGTTCCTGCAGGTTGCTACACAACATCCCACGACTAACCCGATTCAACTAGTTATAAGTTATAAGAGCACACACACATAATACTGTTATGTTCAAAATTTCTCAAACAAAAGGTAAAGGAAAAAGCCCCCCTCCTTGTTCCAGAGGAGAAGAAGCATGCAGAGGAGAAGAGGCCCTGCTCTCTTTCTTCCATCATTAAGCAGGGTGAATCAGATGGTTGAAGTTTAAATCAAAAGGAATTTAATTTCCTAATTTAGGAAGCTGTACTGCGCTCTCTTCAAGTCTGTTTAGACCTCCACCTTAATCCAGGCCCAGCTCCACTCACATCGCAGCGTCAAGCTGCGCCGTGCCACACACACACACACACACACACACACACACACACACACACACACACACACACACACACACACACACACACACACACACACACGTATCTGGGCCTCATGTTTCAAGTTATTATCACCACGAAATCGCCTCATTCTACTTTGAGTTTAAAAAAAGTGAATTAAATTTAATGTTAATGAGTGACCGCGTGGACTGAACCAGAACACGGAGGGGGCTTCATGTTTCGTCACGTTACGCTTTTTCCTCCTAAATCTTGATAATGATGAGCGTTATCCGTTGACAAAGTTCCGCATGCAGTGGACGTTAACGTAACACAGCAAGTCTGAACGGTAACGGAACTTTAACGGAGGGAAATGAAGACGGTGTAGACATCTTAACGCTGATTGGCCAAGACTCGACACGTCGCATCAAATATGTTTTATTGCGAAGATCACGACATCACATTTTCTCCTCGTCTCACTCCAATCTGAGAAACGCTGGCTGGCCAGTAGACCCCCCCCCCAAAAAAAATAAAAACTCTACGGATCTAGACGACTCACGTGGATGATATATTTTGATTCAAAACGGCTTATTTCGCAGAAAAGCGACACGTTTGCAGGTATTAAATCAGGAGAAGACGAAAACGACGAATTGCAACAGAGTCTCACTCCAAACTACATTCGAAGTTATCAGCCGGAGCACGAACAGTGTTTGAGAACTGAGAAGAAATAAAGTGAACCCACGTGCTCTTTGTATCCGGACTTCCGGGTTGAGAACAGCGTCCAGAAGTTCCCGTTGTAGCTTATTCTCCTCTTTTGAACGAGCGAGTTCCTCCTCGTACTCTGCTATCGTTCTTTCAAACAGACTAACTATCTCTTCACCAGCCGCAGTTAGTCGCTGGTTGAGTAAAGATCTCAGCATTTCTAGTTTAGACATTTTCACTAAAACACAGAAAGTTTTCCTCCAGACGAACTCCGTTAAAAACACCGTTTATTCTCATTAAGCTCTGACTAGCGCTGTGTTGGTCACTTCTGTCCCCATCCGTCTGTTTCCAGGTAGCATGCTAAGCTAACTTCAATAGATTTATAGGCTGCTAGGAGATGAGTCCTCTTCTTCTTCCTCTCCTCTTTCTTCTTCTTCTTCGTCCTTCTTCTTCCGTCTCCTTCTTCTTCTTCTTTCAGTTTAATGGCGGACTACAAACCAATGTTTAAGGCGCCACCTACTGGACCGGAGTGTGTAACATCATGACTTTATGATAGTTCTCATTTAAACACAATGTTATTTATAAATAAAATGAAAAAATTAGAAATAAACTTTATATTAAAGTTATATTCTGGATATTAAACCCGTTCCATTCACATTTTAAATAAAGCCCTTTTAAACTGAACTTGTTTGTCCCCTGTCTCTAACAGTCCTTTGATGCTCCACTCCCTTCCTGTATCTACCACTCTGTTCTTCAGTCTCTCTTTCCACCCTGAACTTCTTCCACTCTATCAGCACATGTTCAACAGTTTCTTCACAGTTGCATATCTCACATTTATCCCACTCTGTCTTTTTCATGATGTGTATAACGTGTCATTGAGTCCTGTATGTCCGAACCTTAATCTGAAAGTAACATCTTCTTTTCTACTTTTACTTCCATCACTTCTCACTCTGACTGATGTCTGAATTTTGTTGTAATTTCTACCCTTATTGTCATTATTCCAAATTTCCTGCCAAGATGTCCCATCCAAAGCTTTTACCAGAGAATGTCGAGTACTCCCAACCATTGCACAGGACAGTCGATGCTATATTTCCGTTAACTCCACCCTGAATACTAATCCAGTGTGATAGTGTTAACTCAGTTCTCCTCACATGTAATGGCAGTTCCCTGGATTTCACCAGCAATGCATTAGTGGGTGTGGTTTTGACTCGGGAGATGAGTCAGAGGAGAACCATCCAGAAAAAGAGGTGAACAGATAAAAGTCCATTCAGACAGGTTCTACGAGGAACATCCGGTTCCGCTGCAACTTGGTGGGTAACAAAAGCCCTTAAACTAATAAAATAGTATATCATTACTCCATCTTCAGTTACCTTCCATCTGGTCCATATGGAACAGTTGTGGGTCATGGAACGAGACGACTCAAGTGATTGTTTTCCAACATTTATTTATTGAAGACAAAATATCACCAATGAAATGCCTTCTGGTCGTTTTCTGCCCCTCTGCTCCCTCAGCAACGTGTGATTTAATTCCTTTTCTTCAAATACACACTGACCAATCAGAGCTCGGTACGTGGACCGTCAATGAATATTACATAATCACACAGTTTAAACACAAATGCAAAAAAAAGACAGCTGGCAATAAATCTCAGACTGCATGTGTGAAATAGTAAATTAACTGATTCATGACATCACTGCTTCATTTAGAGCAGGATAGATCTGAAACATCTTGAGATCATCTGGTGGTTCCCAACCACCTCGGTGGAGGACTCGCCACTTTACCGGATTAATGATTGTCAATTTCAATCATTGATGATAGAATAATTTCTAAAATCATTCTCATGTTTCTCTTCTCTCGTAGCATGCTTCCCAAAGTAGTGAAGAGGCGAGTGCATGCCTTGAAAAGGCTACAGGTGCAGTGTGCCAACATAGAGGCCAAATTCTACGAGGCGGTCCACGAGTGAGAGCGACAGTACGCGGCCCTCTATCAGCCACTGTTTGACAAGGGACACTCACTTTTTATCTTTACTTCATTTGACTAACACCAGATGTCTCACATTTCCTTTGCTCATTTTATGTTCATGAAAACAGAGTAAAAGCTAGTGGAAAAAAGACAACTTACAATGTCTGTTATTTGTTAAGAGACCAAATATCTAATAATCACTTGAATTCCCTGCACTAGTGGGTGGTTAAGTGTGTCTCTCTGGTCTGATATGTCAGTGAGGATGCTTCCTTGGTGCTAAATTGAAAACTGCTATAACGAGTAGTCGTCTGTACTTTTGTCAGTCAAGGCTATTTCCAGAGCTAGTGACAAGAACTCAGCCATTCCTAGTTGCACTGAAGACTGTCAGCTGTAATGCTGCTGCACCTGTCTGCGCGCGCACGTGTGTGTCGATCTGTGTGTGTATGCATGTATGTATGAATAATTCAGCCTTATCGAATGAATGCGTGTGTATATGCATTTCATGCTAATATTCCCAAATGCCTCTCTAAAATGATTAACTTTGCTGTGATGAATGTGTGTCACAGAGAAGAGATTTTGTCACAGGAACAGTGGAACCCACAGATGAAGAGTGTGTGTGGCACAGTGACAGAGAGGAAGAGGAGGAGCTAGCTGTAAGTACAAATTTGATTTTGTTTCTCTTAAAAGCCTGATCACTTTGACCAATCCTACTTCTTCTGGTTTTCCACACAGTTTCCCACTGAAGGAAAATGGTTTCTTTACAATCACACACAGGTCACTTAATCTCATCAATGTCACCAAAAGTCTCCTGAAATTGTCCAACAGGAAACAGGATTGTGGGAAATGTGGTTTTAATGAGAATCACTCGGGCTAACAAACTGTGATGGCTGAATTGTGAAAGACTTTGGTCTCAATGAGACTTCTATCAGCGTGTCTGCTGATCCTTAAAAAGTCCTAAAAGCTGTTGAATTCATTCACCTAAAAAGTGGCCTTAATCGGTGAAAACAATCTTTAAAATGCTCAGACATAGGAAGATGGAGTTTTTTCTCACATTGCAATTGAAAATTTCAGAAATAATTGAGACAATTCTTTTAGATAATTGACGAATGTCTCTTTCATTAGAGATCAGATCAGGATAGCGGAAACAACAACTCTGGTATTTTGTTAGGGGCCGGGATGCTCAGAGCAGATACACTGTCTGCAAGCTCGCGACGACATGGGGAAGTTCAAATTCAATGACAATCGGCCATTCAACCACGGTTGCGCAGCATGGCTGCAACTGGTACCAGTCAATGAATAAGAGGCACGTTGTATTTTGTGCAGTACGTGTTTCAAACTCGTACTGAGAATGAATGCAGGGGAATCACACATGCAAGTGAGGCTGAGTGTACACAGTGCAAATTGGTATATGGACACTAATCCTAAGAAACACAAAACTGTCGAGTCAAACAACACACAAAGTAATTGATGTGGTTTAAAACCAACATGTTTCAGCACAACAGCTTACTGGCACTATAGGCCATTAGTTGGAGATAATAAGTCACACGTTAGATATTCCATTAAAAGTGTGACATTGTGTCACTTAACTTACTGAAGTCCAGGGGTGGAAGAATAATCCAGATCTAATACACCGCTACTATATTTACTATCTGTAATAATATATTCTAACCTACCTTATGTTGTTATCAACAATCTAACTTTGCAAAGTAACTATAACTAAAGCTTTGAAATATAGTTAATTAATTAGTTAGATTCCACCACTGCAAAAGTAAACATCCGCTCTTATTCATTCATGGGGTTTGTCAGCAGTTGATACATGATCTAGAATATATATCTCTGTATGTTGTTAGATATTCAGTGAAGCAGATCATGATGGGAAAGCTATACTGTCAGCAAAAAATGTGGCTTTATCATAGTTATTTGGATAATAGTTGAGACTGAGAAGTATTTATTACGACTGGACGTTACAGTAAAGCACATCAACTGTTTTGTGATTATTATTTTTCTTTTGGTTGTGATTATGTTAATATAAGTGATAACTACGCCTAATAGTTTGGGCATTCAAGATACGACCAAAGGGAGAAGTGAGCCATTTAATAAGAAAAGAGCCATATATGCCTGGCTTAAGGATGTGATGTTTTTTTTAAGTCTTGAAAAAATTAAACATGCACTTAGAGCAGGGGTGTCAAGCTCATCTTCACTCCGGGCCACATCAGCATCATGTTGATAAAATTAGCTTATATACAGCTTTAATCAGCAATTAGCTTATATACAGCTTTAATCAGCAGCTAGCTTATATGCAGCTTTAATCAGCAATTAGCTTATATACAGCTTTAATCAGCAATTAGCTTATATACAGCTTTAATTAATCACTAGTATATTAGTAGTTTTAATAATCATTACCTTATGAGGCTTTATTAACCACTCACGCATTACACACTTTATACACTAGGGCACGAGGAAGATTACTGATTTAACTGCGTCACAAGGAACAGGCCGCCATCTTCAGATAGATAAGAAAGGAACAATGGACAGTGAGATTCAAGAGAGGGACAACGCCCCAGCAGAGCCCAACTTCTTCACACACTCTTTCTCAGGTCCGCTTTCATGCAACATTTCACGCACACTGATAGAAGAAGACGCCTTCTGGGAGGGGCCAAGGTAAACGGACGTTTACGGCTTCCACCCAGGTGTCATACACATACAAATGTGCCACGCCTGCATCTTTGATTTTGACAAATGGACATCAAGGGGTGGAACCCTATATTAAGTTTCACACTGCTGTGTCCAAGTGTGACTCATGGTGAATCTCTGCGAAGTTCAACCATTAGCACCCAAGCATGTTTGATTGCTGGGCTGAATAACTCTGTTGATAAATAAATCTATTGCTTTAATATAACTATACGCCTCTGAGAGCTTCTGTTTCATTCTTAAATCCGCTCTAAGTGTGAAAGATAGCTTTATTTTCACAACAAATTGGTGGAGGATGCGCGGGCAAGTTTGATACAGAGCAATCGGATTGGAATGTTAACCGACCTCTCTATCTGTGATTTCAGAAACAAAATGCGAGTCTCCCCGGAGGCTGGGAGCCCTGGTATTTGCCACCAGGTCGTGCCTGCAGTTCGGGAACAGTCTGATAGTGCCGGCACATCAAAAGGTAGGCAGAAACCTATTTAACTGAATTCTGCATATTGTATTTATAGACATGATCCAAATTTTATCCGACTGACCGAACTGTGAGTATGGCATAGTCATAGAGTACTGGTAAAGAATAATCACACTGCTGCGGAGTTATTCAGCCCAGCCATTTGGGGGGTCTGTACACATGAGTGAATGAGTCCAGCAGAAAACGTTAGATAAAAGGCGAAAGATAACGCACCTGTGGCCTTGTAGATGTGAAGTAGGGTGAAACGCACACACGCGTGGATCACGAAGCACTCGAATCCATGCCACAAATAGCGTGATCTTTAACGTAATTTTAAGACGTTTTGGGCTACGAAGAAATTGTATAACATGACGGGGATATATGTCATTGATGTCACTGTATTATAAACTGTATTGAGAGAATTGACCGTGAAGTATTACCGTATCAAGACGACATCAAGTCTCAGGACACTAAACCCGTGTGTTACGTGTGGTGTAAAACCAAGTTATCTCTGCGAAGAGTAACCTTTAGATAGTTTCTGCACGGGAGCACAGGTTTTAAGTTAACCGATGAATCGTTGATAGCGGGCGAAGAGAAAATTACCTTATCAAGACGACATCAAGTCTCAGGACACCAGGCTTGTGGGGTAGCGTGCAGTGTAAAAACATGATATCTCTGCTTAGAGTATCCTAGACGTAGTTTCTGCATGAGAGCACAAGGCTTGAGTTAACCGATGTATCGTTGATAACGGACGGAGTTAAAGAACATAACCAGAAGCGAAAAGGACCAGCAGAGTCCTGAGTTACTTAAAGAGTATTAAAATTGTGTTATTGATATACTGCGCTCATGGCGAAGTGGTTACCATAACGGTCTTCCACTCGGTAGGCCCGGGTTTGATCCCCGGCTCTAACATGTATTTTACAAAACGCAGCGGCCGTTGTGATGTATTAAAATAGCGCTGTTTTGTTTTGTGTGTTGGTTAGGGAAAGAATTGTTTATTAATTGACTGTATTTGTAAAGATATTCATTTCCTTCGGGGACCGTGCTTGTGAATTGTGCGCATTTCAGAGACGGCAGTGTATTTTAATTTGTGTTTATCATTTGACTGTGTTTGTTTGCTGAGAAGCAGTTTGTCATTTGTGCGGTGGCCAAGAGGTCAGTCAGCACAGCAGTCGGTTTGCTGAGTTTGGAGAAAGTGGATTAACTGTCGAGTGTTCAGAGACGGCAGCGTGTGATTTCGATTATTTGGTATGAATGAGAGTTAATGTGTGGAGCATATGAGAGAGCTGAGAGCTGAAGCTGAGTTGATGCGAATGTTCGTGTGTGATTTCAAAGTTGATGGTCAGTTGAGCAGAAAAAAACACGCATTACACACAGGCGTTGCAATCACACACAAACATAAAAAACACTAGAATAGACTGAGAGACAGCTGAGGGTTAATATAAGTGTCAGTTTTACTGGCGTAGTTAAAAAACTACTGATTTATTGGAAAATTGTGTTCCCTAGGGACCGTGAGCAAAGTTTATAGCGGAAAAAAGCAGGGATCCATTCAGTCAGACAGACGCTGAGAAAAAAGGGAGGTGAGCTTTCCTAATAACAAAACAGGTGCGGCCGTAGGGAGTGTATCGGCTCCAAGGACAGAGAGCTGAAGAAAACTAAAAAGGGGGGTTATGGGCATATTTGTTGCCATACTAATCTGAGAAATTCGAAACCACGTAACACACACACCAGCACCTATCTAATTCAACTGCCCCTCTTCCCTCTCCATCCCCGCATCAGACACACACACCCGTACTAGACAAAGCACCCCCACCAACTTCTGATCCAGACGATTCAGATGATAGATGATCTAAAACATAGAGTTACAGCCATTGAATGAGTAATTCCAAAAAAACATAGAAGTTCACACCTAGCAGGGGTGAAAAGGGGGATTTGTAAATAAAATATATTCATTCACTGTTAAATAATATGCGTTATACTTGTAAAGCTTATATTGCGGAGTTGTGAGGTCACTGTACGTAGGTCAAAAACGCAGAATGGGGCATTCCGTCACCCGTTCGCACGATAGGAACAGATAACAGTGACCCTGAAAGTAACGGCTTGCTTAAACCATCAGATTAGGGCTGAAAATTGCCATCTTAGTATAGAGGACAAGAGTTCTTTTTATCTATTCACACAGAGACTTCGAAACAAGTTTAGAACTGTATTCATTTCGTTCTCTTCACCATAAGTGTTAATAATAAAATGGATCAGCATTTCACACACACTGACGTTCCAGAGAAGGCAGGGTTTTGGACGTGAGCCAGTGTGGATGAAGCTGTCCATCAGGCCATTTGAATTGAACTGCACAAGAAAACTTGGGAGAAGTTTTGGCTCCCTCTGTTGGCACTTCACGAACTGAGAAAAAAAAAAAAAAAAAAAGAACATTTGAAGGAGTTTTGGCTCTTTCTGTGGCCACTTCAGGAACTGCTACAAGAACAGTGGACAGGAGCTTTGGCTCCATCTGGTGGACATTTGGGAATACTGAATCCAAACGTTTTATATTGCATATTAGTGAAGACACTGCAGACATGGCAGGCAAAGAACACACTTATGATAAACACCGAGCAGCAGTGGAAGGATCAGATGTGGAGCTCGAAGCACTACAAGTGTCACTAATGAGACAGCTGGCAGAGCTTGTGGCTCAAAAGACTGCTAAAGACAAAAAGAAGCAGCAAGGAGGAACTTTCTACTGCTACAACTGTGGAAAACCAGGCCACTATGCACGAAACTGCCGCTCGCGGGGTCAGCAACAACAACAAGGCTCACCACGTGGAAGAAGAGGAAATTACCAGAGAGGGACAGGCAATCAGCATCCAAGAAGCCAGAATCAAGCTGAACAGCAATATCTTTCACCACATGCCTGGCAGCAACAGAGACACTGCTGCAACTATTAGCCTCAAAAGAAAACCAAGGTCCAAACATGACATGTAGGAGACAAGTCACTTTCCTGGGTCGCACTCTCTCATCAAGCGGCCCACAGCCCACAGCCCACAGCCCACAGCCCACAGAGAAAGCATCCTCCATCATGAAACACCTCAGCCCCACTAGTTTGAACACAAGAAGCAGAAGATGTGTTCACCATTCTCACGCAGACTCTGTCACATGCATCGGCACTTCAAGCTCCAGACTATTCACTCCCTTTCCACCTAGATGTTTCTGAACAAAAAGGAGGGATGGTAAATGCAGTTTTGTATCAGAAAAAAGGGGGAGAAAGAGACTCATCAAAGAATCCTCCTAAGCAAAAAATTCACATTCGGAGCTGCAAGAAAATCGGAAAATTCAAAAAGAATGCACAAGATCACACATTGTCTATGAAACAGGAAGAATGTTGCTACAAAGGAGATGAAGGAAACACAGCATCCTATGCTGTGGTGAGACAATCCGAAGATCTAGAACACTCAATAGTAGCATCAGGTATCCTACCTCAACCAGCATCTGCGCAGCTAGCAGAAGTCGAAGCGCTCATACAAGCCTTGAAAATAGCAGAAGGAAAATCAGTAAACATCTTCACAGATTCTGCTTACGCACATGGAGCAGCTCACGTTGATGGGCCCATGTGGCGAAGAAGAGGATACAGACGAAAACAGATGGTTCTGAAAATAGCCATACAAGAACCAGAAATCACTGAAGAAACACTGATTGAGATACAGAAGAAGGCTGGACCATACGAATGGTCCGAATGGCAAAGAAGAGGAGCAACAAGAGGAGAAAGTGGACTTTGGAGATCCCATGATGGCAGAGTGGTAGCACCAGCAGAATTGTGTGTCTCACTGATACCAGAGGCACGCATGAAGGAAAGAAAAGAACATTGCAAAGAATGCAAGTATTGTGGTGGCATCCACACATGGAAAGTATGGTGTCCCTCTTCTGCGACGAATGCACCACCTGTGGGGATCACAATGTGAAGAAACCGTACAAAACACCTATGGGCTCTTATCCTGTACCATCAGCCTGCTTCCAAGACATCAGCATAGACTTCACTGACATGGGACATGAAAACAGAGTACAAGGAAAAAGGTACATCTTGGTAATGGTGGACAGATTCTCAAAGTGGGTGGAGGCAATCCCAACTAAAAGAGAAGACGCACAGACAGTAATAAAGTGGCTGCAAACAGAACTGATACTTCGCTATGGTGTTCCTAGATGCATAAGGTCCGACAATGGTTCACATTTCAGTAATAAGCATTTGCAGGAAGTGGAAGCCAGACTAGGAATTAGACATAGGTATGGATCAGTGTATCATCCACAGTCACAAGGACTGGTAGAGAGGGCAAATCAGACGCTAAAATCAAAAATAGCAAAGACATGTGTAGCATCAAAGCTGACATGGGTTGAAACTTTACCACTAGCTCTAATGGCAATGAGGAGCGCAAAAGGAAATGAGACGCATCTTTCACCACATGAGTTAATGACAGGGAGGCAAATGCCAGGTCCTCCAAGAGACGGTAGTCATATTCCTGCCTTAGATGTGCAGCAAGTTGAAATGAAGGCATATATGACTGCTTTAATCACTCTCACGGAGGCTCTCTCCAAACAGGTCCAGCGGACCAGTGCAGCTGACCAGGAGGAAGTAAAAAATCTCATCCGAGTGGGTGACTGGGTCAGGGTCAAAGTTCATAAGAGAAAGTGGACTGACCCCAGGTGGACAGGGCCGTACGAGGTGAAGGAGGTTACTTCACACTCGGTCCAAGTCATAGGTAAAGCAGGAGCACCTTGGCACCACCTGTCACACTGTGCCCCAGCACCTGAGCCGTCCAGACCTCTAGCAGAGGTCCGAGGTAATCTGACGCAAAATGCATAATTTGTTTTGTAATTTGTAATTTGACTTTTCAGCAACCACCAACAGGTGATCCAATTAGCTACAGGACATGGAAGCGACAATGTTTGGTTAAATTGGATTGTTGATAATGCTATAAAAAACAAAATGAGTGGCTGTGTAGCTTGTGCTGCAGCTAGACCAGCTATGTTCACCGAACCAGCACCACTATATCCTGAATCTGACCCAACAGGATACGCATGCATGACAAATATGACTAAAATGGCTACTCCACCAAATTGCACGACTCTGGCATCCATATTTCCACCAATTGACAACCAAACTACAGTAGGTTATTTCAAAGCTTACAAAGGACTAGGATCCAGATATGTCTGTTACCATTTCACCAACGATAGAGCTCAAACCAACCTAGGCAGAGTGCCAGAAGACTGGTGCAATATGACACGACCAGGCTCAGAGATAGGTTCTTGGGCTAAGGGAGGACTATTCTACTACTGTGGGGGTCTGTGCTTATTCTCTAACATACCAGCATCTACAATGGGAGTGTGTGCTATGGTGAGGCTAGCAATGCCACTTACCTTAGTGGGAGACAAAATACTACAGGAGCAAAACAAAGTACAAAACCTGACCCAACGCAGACGCAGACATATCTTAGCAAAAAGAGCAGCTGGAACTGAGTTCAGTCTGGACAAAGGTCCAACCTACATAGATGCAATCGGAGTGCCCAGAGGAGTGCCTAATGAATACAAATTGGTAGACCAAATTGCAGCAGGTTTTGAGAGTATCGTGAGTATAATTCCATGGATAACAGTGAATAAAAATGTTGATCGTATCAATTATGTGCATTACAATGTTCTTCGTTTGGCTAATCATACTAGGGATGCAATAGAGGGTCTGGCTGAGCAGCTGGCCCCAACTTCTTTGATTTCTATGCAAAACAGAATGGCTTTGGAGCTTTTGCTCAATGTTTGGAGACCTGTGTTGCACTATCATCCCCAACAACACTGCGCCGGACGGTTCAGTCACAAAAGCACTGAATAGTCTGAAGGCACTGTCAAAAGAAATGCAGGAAGCATCAGGTGTAAACAATCCATTTGGAAATTGGATGGAAAACATGTTTGGAAAATGGAAGCACCTGATCTTGTCAATAGCAGTGTCAGCGGGTGTGTTCATTGCAATACTGGTGTCATGTGGATGTTGTATAATACCCTGTATTCGTTCTTTGGTTGGCCGTCTTATCACCACTGCCCTCTCCAAGGAACCACCACCACCCCCTCCTTATGGAGCTTACCCAGTATGGGAAGAGCAGAACAGCCTGGTAGGGTCAGGAGAGGCAGAGGCAGACACAAGCGTGTGAACAGGGTAGGAAGGTTAAGAAAGTGACGTCCTTCAGACGTCAAGAGAGGGATTTGTTGATAAAATTAGCTTATATACAGCTTTAATCAGCAATTAGCTTATATACAGCTTTAATCAGCAGCTAGCTTATATGCAGCTTTAATCAGCAATTAGCTTATATACAGCTTTAATCAGAAATGAGCTTATATACAGCTTTAATTAATCACTAGTATATTAGTAGTTTTAATAATCATTACCTTATGAGGCTTTATTAACCACTCACGCATTACACACTTTATACACTAGGGCAAGGGAGAACCACGAGGAAGATTACTGATTTAACTGCGTCACAAGGAACAGGCCGCCATCTTCAGATAGATAAGAAAGGAACAATGGACAGTGAGATTCAAGAGAGGGACAACGCCCCAGCAGAGCCCAACTTCTTCACACACTCTTTCTCAGGTCCGCTTTCATGCAACATTTCACGCACACTGATAGAAGAAGACGCCTTCTGGGAGGGGCCAAGGTAAACGGACGTTTACGGCTTCCACCCAGGTGTCATACACATACAAATGTGCCACGCCTGCATCTTTGATTTTGACAAATGGACATCAAGGGGTGGAACCCTATATTAAGTTTCACACTGCTGTGTCCAAGTGTGACTCATGGTGAATCTCTGCGAAGTTCAACCATTAGCACCCAAGCATGTTTGATTGCTGGGCTGAATAACTCTGTTGATAAATAAATCTATTGCTTTAATATAACTATACGCCTCTGAGAGCTTCTGTTTCATTCTTAAATCCGCTCTAAGTGTGAAAGATAGCTTTATTTTCACAACAATCACGGTCGGCCTCAAAGGGCCGGTTGTAAATGTAAGACGGTGTAAATGTAACTACTCCCAACAGATTGGTAAATAACTGTCTCTGCATTTGATTGTTTATTCAAATGTTAAAATATTGTACATGCAGTTATATAAATGTAAAACTATATTTCAGCACATTTCTGTTATTATAACTTAAATCCTTTTAATTTAGGGTTAAGAAACCCAGATTACTCTATCAAAGATCAAACTATTAAAGAAAATAGCAAACACAAGTAATTATAATAACTTTGTTCAAAGCTTAAAATCCTTTCAAGGGTGCGTTTGCACAATCCCACGTGAAGTGTTTCATGTGTTGTAAAGCCACGTTTAAAGTAGTCATCAATATACTCACAATAATATTTGCAAGTGTACAGTAAGCAGCCAAAGAGCTGCTTCTGTGACTGTGTGTTTAAGTAGCTCATCATTATGCCTTTCTATCTCATAACTTCGACTTTCGATCTCATGATTTCGACGATGGGGATATTTTTATTATCAAATCTAACTTTTTATTTTATTTTTTTTAAATCAAAAGAAAATAAATTCTGGCGGATTCGTGGGCCACATAAAATGACGTGGCGGCACCCCTGACTTAAACTGTCTGAGAAGTTCGAGGGAGGTCAGAGACTTTCTAGTGGGTTGGTGGTTTTGCCCGTCCTGGCTCTCTGTCCTTCTCTCCAGCCCCTGCTCACTCCCCAGACCTGCCAGTCCTGGTCACATGACAGCCCCTCCCACCTACACACCTGTTCCCACTTTCCTCATCAGACCTGTAGTTTCTAGAAAACGCACCGAAAACATTTTACTCTACTATATATTTGAAGATTTTTTACGATAAGTAATTGTTTGTATGTGAGAAACATTTCACCAACAAAGACCACGCTTCTTATGATTGCAAATTAGTTTGAAATAAAATAACATACATCACAAAAAACAAAACAAATAGAACTGAAGCCACCGGGAGATCATTGACACACTTATACAGGGAGACACAGCTTGTTAAATCAGGAGAAACTTAATTTACAGTGAACAAATACATTTATTAAATTGTGCAAAGTAAAGTTAAAATTTTGGAGAGTCGACACTGGTAGAGTTGTTGAAGACAGTAGGGGCAGGTTGAAGATAGATGATGGCATGTGGAGTGGGACTGCCCTCAGTGGAAGAAACCTTGAACACCAGATGTAATGATGAATGGGGAGGAGGGTCACATCGGTTCGTACTGAAATGACAGCTGACTGCACAGAAGAGAACAGGTCTTTAAAGTTTGACAGGAAATATATGATTGGCTGAGGGAGGCCGTGGCGAAATCGCCCACTGTCAGCTGATAGAGTAGGAGCCAGAGAGCGAGAGTCAGAGAGATGAGGGAGTGAATAAGAGCATACAAAGACTGTCCTAATGTAGGAAGTCAGAGTAAATCCTCAAACTTTACATACCGGTAGTTATAGTATTTATAGTCATACAGTTGTAAATTAATTATTTCAAAATATCACTCCTCTGAGCAAAGCTCTATACGTTTTACTGTACTTGACCCTCAGTAAATAATCAATGCTAACAATTTGATATTCAAGGAGGGATTTGGTAATCCTTAAATTATTATAGTGGCACCAAACATACTAAGCCAAATTACGAAAAGTGCTGACGGACAAAGTCTATTCTGAATCCAATGCTACAGGTCAGATATGCTGCTGGTTCACACGACAGGAGTTTGGTGAGAGTATATTACCCCATCATTGTACATCGGACACCGGAAGTACCCAAACGCATGTTGGCACATGATTTGAAGACTGGCCATCCCCTTGTTTGATACTACTGAAACAGCAGCCCAACACAGCGACATGTCACCGTTCAGGACTCTCACTCAGGAGATACGTGACTGCCTCTCCCCGACAGTACACGCTCACTGTCACGATCAGGGCAACCAGGGAAGTTACTCTTGCATGTGTCACAACTACGTTAGAGGCAAGACCAGTGTCCAGATATAACAATGATCCATAGAAACTTGTGAGGAGAGAAAGCACAGAGAGTGAGTGAATGACAGCATGAAAACACTGTCCTAATGTAGGAGGTTAGAGTAAATGCCAACATTTTACACAGTTAGTTCATTATTTTACAACTGTATGATTATAAATACTATATTTCAAAATATCCCTCCTCTAAGCAAAGCTCTCTAAGTTTTACTGTACTTTACTCTCAGTAAATAATCAATGCTAACAATTTGATATTCAAGGAGGGATTTGGTAATCCTTCAATTATAATAGTGGCACCAAACATCGTGAGCCAAATTATGAAAAGTGGTAGCAGTCAAAGTCTATTCTGAATCCAAAGTTACAGGTCAGATATGCTCCTGGTTTACACGACAGGAGTTTGGTGAGGGTATCTGACCCCAGCAGCCGACATCGGACACACCGGAAGCCTGAAGTGAGGTTGAAAAGCTTGCAAGTTCATCTGCCAATTTGCCAGATGACAGACCTTCACCTCAACAGGGAGTCTGACCAGTCATATAAAATAAAATAAAATACTTTACAAGAAATTTTGAGGAGTGGTTTTGCCTGTGGCTTCCCTCAGAGCTGTCCAGCTGTCCTCTGTGGAGCACTGGGCTTCATCCACAAGATGACACCTCAACATTCTAATCCCAGAACTCAGCTGTGTTCCAGTTCCATCCAGCATTCTATTCTATTCTGTTCTATTCTATGAATTCACTATTTGCTAGTCCAGTGTTCAGCATGTTTTCCATGGCAGTTTTCACAAAACTCCACACATTATGACCCATTAGCAGTAATGATACAACACTGTATATTAAAAAAAATTATTTTGTCTGTTGCTTTGCAGATATTTAAAATCATACATGCAACAAGTCACAACAAAAGTTTAAGCTGTTGCAAGTAACTCCACAAATGATCCTTTTAACATTTCTGAATCGGTGGCAGCCCTCCCATTAGTCTCCCATTACCCCATCTGGGGGTAATGGGAGACAATGACACCCGAAGTCTGTTCTTGACGTCCACTCTACTCCGCCATTTTGTTTTGATTGCTGTCACTGCAGAACATCCCGCTTCACAAAGAGGATGTTGGAAATGGAAGCAGGGTTTTCAGTGCTTTAGTGGCGATCTCAGGATATTCAGCCTCGATTTTAATCCAAAACACCAGCAGAGTTGTGACCGAGACAAAGCGTCTTGACATGTCAAGAGGCACAGGCGGATGAAATTGCGAGAGAATCCGGTCATTTTTCAAAATAAAACTTCCTTCAGACTGATAATCAATAAAACGGAAATAATATAATATTTATTCTTCCTGTGCGGCCCGGTACCGGTGGTTGGGGACCACTGCTCTAAACTAAAGCTAACCTCAGTTACTATAAACAATGATATAATTATCAGTGAGGTTATGTCGGCCATATGATCAACATGCAGTAGATTCAGACTAAATCATCATGATGGGCCTTAATGTTGCCACCTGTCCTGTAAAATGCATTTATCAGCTGTTTTTGATTTATATTACGTTCTGCTGTCCCCTTGGCCAGGACCATATACTTTTTCCTTTCTATAAGTTCACTTGAGACTGTTGTATTCATTTTGCTTTTAAGTTCTGAACAAAAAAATTTCCTTTGCTCATTTAATGTTCATGAAAACAGAGTAAAAGCTAGTGGAAAAAAGACAACTTACAATGTCTGTTATTTGTTAAGAGACCAAATATCTAATAATCACTTGAATTCCCTGCACTAGTGGGTGGTTAAGTGTGTCTCTCTGGTCTGATATGTCAGTGAGGATGCATCCTTGGTGCTAAATTGAAAACTGCTATAACGAGTAGTCGTCTGTACTTTTGTCAGTCAAGGCTATTTCCAGAGCTAGTGACAAGAACTCAGCCATTCCTAGTTGCACTGAAGACTGTCAGCTGTAATGCTGCTGCACCTGTCTGCGCGCGCACGTGTGTGTCGATCTGTGTGTGTATGCATGTATGTATGAATAATTCAGCCTTATCGAATGAATGCGTGTGTATATATGCATTTCATGCTAATATTCCCAAATGCCTCTCTAAAATGATTAACTTTGCTGTGATGAATGTGTGTCACAGAGAAGAGATTTTGTCACAGGAACAGTGGAACCCACAGATGAAGAGTGTGTGTGGCACAGTGACAGAGAGGAAGAGGAGGAGCTAGCTGTAAGTACAGATTTGATTTTGTTTCTCTTAAAAGCCTGATCACTTTGACCAATCCTACTTCTTCTGGTTTTCCACACAGTTTCCCACTAAAGGAAAATGGTTTCCTTACAATCACACACAGGTCACTTAATCTCATCAATGTCACCAAAAGTCTCCTGAAATTGTCCAACAGGAAACAGGATTGTGGGAAATGTGGTTTTAATGAGAATCACTCGGGCTAACAAACTGTGATGGCTGAATTGTGAAAGACTTTGGTCTCAATGAGACTTCTATCAGCGTGTCTGCTGATCCTTAAAAAGTCCTAAAAGCTGTTGAATTCATTCATCTAAAAAGTGGCCTTAATCGGTTAAAACAATCTTTAAAATGCTCAGACATAGGAAGATGGAGTTTTTTCTCACATTGCAATTGAAAATTTCAGAAATAATTGAGACAATTCTTTTAGATAATTGACAAATGTCTCTTTCATTAGAGATCAGATCAGGATAGCGGAAACAACAACTCTGGTATTTTGTTAGGGGCCGGGATGCTCAGAGCAGATACACTGTCTGCAAGCTCGCGACGACATGGGGAAGTTCAAATTCAATGACAATCGGCCATTCAACCACGGTTGCGCAGCATGGCTGCAACTGGTACCAGTCAATGAATAAGAGGCACGTTGTATTTTGTGCAGTACGTGTTTCAAACTCGTACTGAGAATGAATGCAGGGGAATCACACATGCAAGTGAGGCTGAGTGTACACAGTGCAAATTGGTATATGGACACTAATCCTAAGAAACACAAAACTGTCGAGTCAAACAACACACAAAGTAATTGATGTGGTTTAAATGATTGATACACATGTCACTGTTCTGAATGCGTTTCATGCGTCTCTGATCTGATTGTTTATCTTCCACCAGGAACACGACGAGCCCATCCTAAAGCACCTGAAAGATATTCAAGTCAAGTTTTCTGAGCCAGGACACCCAATGGTCAGTTTCATAATGTTATAACAACAACTTGATATCATTCCAAGTTGATAAACTCGAGAGAGTTAAAATTGTCTATCTTGGTCTCCCCCTCAGAGTTTCACATTAGAGTTCCACTTTGAGTCCAATGGTTACTTCAACAATGCAGTCCTCACTAAAGTCTACAGGATGAAGTCAGAACCCGATGACGCGGAGCCGTTCTCATTCGAGGGGCCAGAGATCATTGACTGTGAAGGGTGAGAGAAACACGGTCATGATGGTTGAACTGGCTTCTACGCAAATGATGTTGAGGTTTAGGATAAAGTAGAGATGGTGTGCTGCGTAAGACATTTATTTTCACTCTTTCTATATTCATCTCTTGACTTGGCATCCCACATATCAGCCTCCTCTTGGCACTTCTACCAACTTTTACCTTTTTTGGGTCTTTGCTTTCTGCCGCCTCTCACTGTTTTGTACATCTCTCTTTTTCTCTCTTTCTAGCTGTCAGATAGACTGGCACAAGGGGAAGGATGTGACAGTGAAAACTATTAAGAAGAAGCAGAAGCATAAAGGTCGTGGCACTGTCCGCACGGTTACCAAACAGGTCCCCAACGACTCTTTCTTCAACTTCTTTAACCCGGTCAAAGGTGAGAACACACAGAAATAGATGCACACAAAATGTACAGAATTTCTTTGGGCTCTAAATTTAATATTCAAAGCTTTTAGTCAAACTTAAACTCGTCTCTCATAGCGGTAACTCTCTAAATAAACTCCTTAAGCAAACCCCGAATCACTGAAACACACACAGAGATAATTGCTTGACAGTCAACATGGCTGAGTTCATCTGCAGACGCTGTGGCAACAAGTTGGCGTGCATGTCATGTGGTTTTACCAACAGTCACTGAATTCAACAGCAGGTGGCGGCAGACTCCAAAACTGTGTCAGATTCAGCAGTTCCTCTGCTGCATGTAGGCAGCCAGTATGCTGGCAGATGTTGGGTTGTGTCCAGGAAGTTGCACTCACTGGAACGTTTTACATCATATATGTGGTGTGTTCAAGGACCCAAATGCAGACTCGTTTTTCTTTGTTGTTGTTTTTACAGTTCTACAAAAGTTGTTCGACAAAACATTTATTTCTCTCACTCAAAAACACGCACACAAAAAAACTCTTGAACAAGTTTTGTAGAACAAGTTTTGTAGAACTGGGGAAAAAAACTGGGAAAAAAATTGGAAAAAACGAGTCTGCATTTGGGTCCTTGAACACACCACATCATGAACCTGGGCAAATCCGCCCTTGAACTTGCGTTGTCCTCCTCATTGCGCTGTCCCCTTAATCTCATAGTATCCCAGCCTTTCAGAACCAGTTGGTGATGATGGATTCTTTCACACTGTTCTGCGCTGTTCGGATCCACTGGCAGACTTCAGAAAAAGCTGATCTTCTCTGCTCATAGCTCTGAATAGCATTCACGGCTAACTGGCTTGGCCAGTTGCTGCTAGCACAATAATAATAATAATAATTATACATTTTATTTATATAGCGCTTTTAGCACCCCATTTTATGTCTTCTTCTGTTCCCATAAATCCATGGGATTTGTAGCGGTGTTGAACAGGTCTTTATGTGTTCATGTTATAGGACGAGGACTCTGAGTTCACCCTAGCCACAGACTTTGAGATTGGGCATTTCTTCCGTGAGAGAATAGTTCCCAGAGCAGTGCTGTATTTCACCGGAGAGGCCCTGGAAGATGATGAGAGCGTGAGTGTTTTTCCTCTAACACGCCGACGTTGCTCTTGAGCACTGAAAAAGCCACAACATGGGATGTTTTGAGGACATATAAGCTAAACTGGTCATCACTGTTTAACCTCATCTGTGTTCTTCATGCAGTTTGAAGAGGAGCTGGAGGAGGGAGACGAAGAGGTTAGTAAAGACACTGAGTTTGATCGGCTGTGCCAGACAGCTGGGCATCACTGTTTACACAGTATATAATAATCATAATAATAATAATAATAGCAGCAGTCCTGCTATATTTTTTGTTAACCAGGGGTTCCTTTAAATCTTGTCTTTGTGTCTCAGGAGCAAGATGATGATGATGATGATGAGGGAGACTTTGACACCAAGGTCAGTATGGATAATTTACTTTTTTAATACAAGTGTTTTTGTTACTCTTGTTATTACTTTTGTGTCAGTGATAGTGGTGCTAATCATGTAGCTCCTTGAGCTGAGTGTTTATCCTAAACCCCCCTGAGAACACCGCACTGCTGGGCAGCAAGTATGCGGTCAGAGAAGGCTTGTGGGGGTTAGGGTAGATCACATGATCAATGACAGGAAGTGACACCATGTCCTTCGTCTCTGGAGTAAACGTTTGAAAAGTAGCAGAGGGAGAGGCCAACGATACAGCGTTTTGTGAGGGATCAATATAGCCACGCCCCCGAAAAATCCATTTTAAAGCCAACGGCGAGGAGACGGAGAGAACACAAACCGACGGTATTTCTGTCCGTTATATATTTAAATGTTATGATAGTCACGATGATAGTCACGTGCTCGCCCACTGACCAAAATTCTGACCCTTTGCTTTTTTATTAACAGCATTTACTTGTACTTTTACTTTCAATACATTCAATACATTTAATGTCAGAAAATTACTTTTGATACTTAAGTACAATAAATATCAGATACTTTAAGACTTTTACTCAAGTAGTGTTCTAATCGGTGACTTTTAGTTTTACTGGAGTCATTTTCCAGTAAGGTATCTTTACTTTTACTCAAGTATGGCTTTTGGGTACTTTATACACCACTGCCTGCAGGCAACAAAACAGACATTTAAAAGCCTGCGGTCCTCTGCTGCCAAGGACTTGGTGCCTTCTGCTGGTAAGGCCGACTTGTGGCTTTATAACGTTGCGGGCGGAGTTTGCGGTGGTACTGATGTGACGATGCAACGTAATAGACTGACTTCATACTGATGAATTAACATGTTCATTTTAACAGCGTGTACATTTGATGCTTCTCTATTTTATTACCGTTCATGTCTCCAGACTAACGCTAGTACTAATAACTTGCTCTGACCAGCTGTAAATAGCTGTGTTGTAACTGACATCTGTAACCTGACAGAAGGTCAATATGGTTCAAAAGTCTTAAGTGTATAAATATAGACCAAGGAGACTTAACAGCTCAGAAACACGAACGTTACTTTACACCAGTTACAGCGATGACATCGATCTTGACATGTGACCCTGTACTGTACTTGTGTTGAGCTTTCACACGCCAATACAGGTGAGAGGTCTTCTTGTGTTACATAATACGTATATTACTGGTTATTGTGCAGAAGTAAAAAAAAACTCATCTACAGATAGTTATTATTATTCAGTTCGGGTTTTATTGCCTCCAATTTAACATTTTTTTCTATTAGTCGGTTAACCGACTGATAGAAACATTGTCACGTGATCGACAGAAAGAAAGAAAAATGTCACTGTTCCAGCTCATCAGATGTGAATATGTGCTGGTTTTCAGTGATGGCAACCTGAATATCTCCAGGTTGGACTGAAATAAGCAATTGTTAGTATCAGCTATACTGACAGTATCATGATTTGTAGATCTAGACCTGATCAGATCTGATGTGCTGTATTGTACTTGGGGGAAGCAATCACGATTGATGAGACAATTAAAAAAAAAAAGTCACTCTGGTTTCATTTCTATAACGACTAATGCTTAGGGACACACGATATTAATCAGTGTACATTTAATCCCAAATTTTTCTTTATAAATCTCCTTACCATTTGTTGGAGCTATTTATTTGATATTGTATTTTGTTATTTCATTTATAAGTAGTATTGTTTAATTATTGTAGATGTTTCATATGTTAAGATTATTTTTCTCTTTAATAGTAATTTGTTTGTTTCTATTATTTTTTGGGTAATTACTGTGGGCACCTGTTGCTATTTAAACAAGTAGAAAGGTAGGACCAGCATGCACCGGGGTGGGCGTATAGTTTTTACCAGCTACACAGGACAGGAGAGACAGCACGACAGGAGTTAGTTAATTAGTTTGTTTGCTTGTTTTATTTGATTTATTTAATAAACACACCAAAATTGAATCCTGCTTGGACATTTGACTCTCTTCTGGCTGCGTAAAGATACCGACCACGGTGCATCAGTGGCGTTTGATTATTATTTGTTTAAGTTTGATTTAGCCGACAAATGGCCACTACATAAAGTAAAAACTACGCCCTAGGACTAAAGTAAAAACTACGCCCTTGGACTAAAGTAAAAGCTTAGCTCTTGGACTCAAAGGACCGATCCCACCACAGCCACAACTGGTTGGATCGTTTTTGGATTTTGTATGGATGATCAAAGAGGATTGTTTCATTCATCACTCTTGGATTCAATATCAGCGGGACAACTGCTTTGGACCGGATCAACACAGCGCTGAAACATCTCAGAAGAAACGGGTACGTGATACGACTGCCGTATAGGAAGACGGTGAAACGAGTGGAGTTTAAAAGTCTGTATTCACAGTGACGTACGTGCTTCTGGATGTTTAAGCCTGACTGCGTTGAATCGCTACAAAGGACATTGCGCAACACCCGCGCACCACCAGGCGGCTTTCATTCATTAAACAGCCCGACTTCAGTGTGTGTGTGTGTGGCGAACTGGAGGAGCGGCCTGTAAGCACCTTTGCTGTTTTTTGCTGCACTTTACCTGCATTCACGTCCGACGGATTTGATTGATGTGTGACAAGCCGTTTGGAAGAAGTGTTCAAAATGTCTGACGTTCAGGCGACGGATGTTGAAAGGCCGTCAGCAAGAAGAGACATTAAAATGACTTCTAAAGGCTTGGAGTTCTACACGGAAATGTACCAGCAAAAGAGGACCGCAAAATGCAAACAAGCCAAAAAGTGTTTGAGAAACATAAGTGATTTAATGACTTCCAATAAAAATGTAAATTCAGTGAATGCTGAGCTTTTTACATTCATCAAGTGTTACCAAGATGCAAATGACATGCATACATCTTTTGTGAGCTTACCTTTACCTCAAGATGAAGTTACAAGGCAAAATCTGTACTTCAAAGAAAAAATGACAATGTTCTATGACTTCACTGAAAAGGTAAAAGGCTGGCTGTCTGAAATGGGTTACCTATATGTGCAGCCATATAAAGATTCTCTCGACCACCAAAGTGTTGCAGATGAAATAAACCCTGAAGATGGTGCTTCTAATGTGTTAAGTGTAAAAATGAACTCTGTAAAGACACATTCCCAGCTATCACGGATTTCATCAACATCATCTGCATGCATCAGAGCTGAGGCTGACAAGGCAGCTCTGATGGAGCGCGTTGCTGCTCTAAAAAGGAAACATCTAATCGAAGCTCAGGAGGAAAAGTTGAAGAAAGAAAAGGAACAATTGGAACTTGAAACGGAATTGGCAGCTACAAGTGCAAAGCTTCATGTCTTGGAAATAAATTCATCCCAGCGTGGCTCAAAATGTTCAGACGGAATGAACTCTTATGTTGAAAGGAACAAGTTCAAAGAAGCAAGGCTATTAAATCCCCATGCCTACACCTTTGTTCCTGTTGAAAAGGATGTTATTTCTGTGTCTGATCCCATAATGCAACCACAGGTTGTTAGGCCTAAACAAAGGTCAAACACACAAATTGATGAGATGCTCTTAAAGACTGATTCTCCAGGTCAAACGACACAAACTGTGAATGAAAGTCTAGCAGGACTTGTGCAACCTCAACCCCATCAGAATGACATTGTAAATGTGATGCAAAGACAAAATGACATCGCTGCTCTGCTGGTCCAGCAAAATCTGTGCGCTGTCCTGCCTGTAAGAAACATTCCTGTGTTTGATGGAGACCCTCTTCAGTACAGGTCTTTTATCAGAGCTTTTGAAAATGGAGTGGAGGAGAAGACAACTAATTGGAGTGACTGTTTGCACTTTCTCGAACAATACACCAGGGGGCAGCCAAGAGACTTGGTGTGCAGTTGTCAACATCTACCTTCAGATCAGGGATACCACAGAGCCAAAAGTCTTCTCGCAGAGCACTTTGGAAACGAATACAAAATTGCATCTACGTATATGGAAAAGCTTTATAGCTGGACGCCTGTTAAAAGTGAAGATCTTAAAGCATTGCAATCATTTTCCCTGTTTCTTCGAGGATGCTCAAATCTAACAGAGCAAATGATGCATATGAAGGAACTGGACCTACCATCTAATATGAGGAGCATCATCTTGAAACTTCCTTATAAGTTAAGGGAACGGTGGAGAAATGTTGCTTGTGATCTGCAAGAGCGACGTGGCCAGAGAGCACTGTTTGAGGATCTTGTTGCTTTCATTGAAAAACAAGTCAGAATTGCCTCAGATCCACTTTTTGGCAACATTCAGGACTCACAACCTACCAACTTGAAGGTCTCCAACGTTAGTTACTTGAAGCAAAGGAAAAAAGGAAGCAGCTTTGCCACCAACGTTACTGCAGTGAAAGAAGGAGTCATCACTCAGTACACAGGAAACAAGACGTCTTCCTCTCTTCACAACTGTCTGTTTTGTAAACAAAGTCGTCACTCATTGGATAAATGCTCACAGTTTAAAGTTAAAGGACATCGTGATAAAATTAACTTTATCAAAGAACAGGGTATTTGTTTTGGTTGCCTGAAAGTAGGCCACACAAGCAAAGACTGCAGGAGTCGCTTGGATTGCAATGTGTGTCACCAAAAGCACCCAGGAGTCCTTCACATAGAGTGGCAAGACAAAAGAACAACCTTTCAACAAGCCCAACAGTCTGTGAGCCCTCCAAGTGTCTCAACCACCATGTCTCAAACCTGCGGCCATATCGGGGCTGGTTATGAAGATAATTCCATCTTTTCTATTGTCGCAGTCAAAGTCAAGAGCCAGAGAGGTAACAAAACGGTGCAGACATATGCCTTCTTGGATCCAGGGAGTTCCGGCACATTCTGTACAGAGGACTTGGCAAGAAAACTGAACTTGAAGGGTAAAAGGACTAGTATTCTGCTGAGAACAATGAATCAAAAGAAGATCGTAAATGCACATATTCTGTCAGGCCTTGAAGTGTCTGGTATGAGCACAAACGATTTCATTGAGTTACCTGATGTTTTAACTCAAAGAAGCATGCCTGTTTCTGCACTCAACGTCCCACGAGAGGAGGATCTTGATCAATGGTCTTACCTCAAGGATGTTAAGCTCCACGACATTGACGCAGGTGTTGAGCTACTAATTGGAACTGATGCTCCCAAAGTGATGGAGCCTTGGGAGCTGATAAACAGCCAGGATGAAGGGCCTTATGCGGTCAGAACCAGAGTTGGTTGGGTCATTAATGGTCCACTTCGCGGCAGTAGGAGTAAGAGTGGCTGCCCTGCTGTAACAGCCAACCGAATCTCTGTGGAACATCTGCAAGGAATGCTGGTTAAACAGTATAACCATGACTTTAATGAGAGATCATCAGAGGAGCAGATTGAAATGTCCAGAGAAGACATCAAGTTCATGAATGTTATGAGCAACACAACAGTATTAACTGGAGACCATTACTGTATTGACTTACCTTTCAGACAGGAAAATTCTGTCTTGCCTAACAATCGCTGTGTTGCAGAACAGCGCCTCCGAAGCCTGAAAAGAAAATTTGTCAAGAATGTTCCATTTAAGGAGGAATATACCGCATTCCTAAACAACATGATAACTCAAGGATATGCTGAGATGGTACCTGCTGATCAACTCGAACAAAGTGATGGAAAGGTGTGGTATATCCCTCATCATGGAGTCTATCATCCCAGAAAAGGCAAACTAAGAGTTGTTTTTGATTGTGGAGCAACTTTTAAAGGGACATCACTGAACTGCCAGCTCTTGCAGGGACCTGATCTCACTAACACTCTTATTGGAGTCCTCGTCCGATTTAGGCAAGAGCCCGTTGCAGTGATGGCAGACATCCAAGCCATGTTTCATCAAGTTCGTGTCTCAGAAAAGCACATCAACTTTATCCGCTTCCTCTGGTGGTCTGATGGTGACACTGCGCAGTCTCCACTGGAGTATCGGATGAAAGTACATCTATTTGGAGCTGTATCCTCACCAAGTTGTGCAAATTATGCTTTGAGGAGAACTGCAGATGATAATGTCCAACATTTCCCTCCAGAAGTGACAAATACAGTCAAACATAACTTTTATGTGGATGACTGCCTGAAATCCATGGCGTCAGAGGAGGGGGCACTGCAAATGATCAAAGATTTGAATGCGCTCTGTCATAAAGGAGGATTCAATCTTTCAAGATGGATCAGCAACAGCCGCACAGTGCTGCTGTCAATCGCTGAGGACAAAAGACCAAAAGAAATGGTGGAACTGGATTTGGATACAGACCAACTTCCAATGGAGCGAGCACTAGGACTAGAGTGGTGCATTGAAACTGACAAGTTCAAGTTCAGGACATCATTACAACAAGAGCCAAACACCAGAAGAGGCATTTTGTCAGTGGTCAGCTCACTTTATGACCCTTTGGGATTTCTAGCCCCATTCAGCATGCCAGCCAAGCTGTTACTGCAGGAGCTTTGGAGGAGAAACTTGGGTTGGGATGACACTATTTCCCACTCTTTCGCTGAACAATGGTCTAATTGGCTTGAGGACCTGCAAAGGATGTCTGAGTTCAAAGTGGACCGCTGTATTAAGCCCAGAGACTTTGGAGAACCTGCTACAGCACAACTTCACCACTTTTCTGATGCCAGTCAAGTTGGCTATGGAACTGTGTCTTACGTGAGATTGGAAACTGATGATAAAGTACATGTTGCATTTCTCTTGGGAAAGGCCAGAGTTGCCCCACTAAAGCAGACCACAATTCCTCGACTGGAACTCACAGCCGCAGTTCTTGCAGTTCGTGTGGATAAAATGCTTCGGAAGGAGTTGCAACTCAAGCTGGAGAAGTCAGTCTTCTGGACGGACAGCACAACAGTCCTTAAGTATATCTCTAGTGAAACCAGACGATTCCACACTTTTGTGGCAAACAGAACCTCTTTCATCAGAGAAGCAGCAGATGTAGATCAGTGGAGATATGTGGGTTCCAAGGATAATCCAGCAGATGAAGCATCAAGAGGAATGAGAGCTGAGGATTTCCTGAAAGGCAGGAGATGGATAAGTGGACCTGAGTTTCTCTATCAGTCAAAGAAGGAGTGGCCTAAACTTGATGGGAATCTTGATGTGATTTCTGCAGATGACCCAGAGGTCAAAAGGGACTTAATGGTAAATGCTATCATCAAGGATTTGGAAAATGCCACCAACCACCTGATCTACTATTTTTCATCTTGGACTAGACTAAAAACATCTGTGGCTTGGTTTCTGAAGGTCAAGGAACGTCTCTTGTTATTGGGACAGAAGAGAAAGGAGTTTTGTGCTTCTGCAGGCCTCAGAAAGGACGATCTGAAGAATCAGGAGCATGAAGTGGAAAGAAAAGTTCAAAGCTTTAAAGCCACACTCAAAGGACAAAGAATAACACCTGAAGATCTTGCTAAGGCAGAGCAGTCAATCATTCAATATGTACAACGACACAAGTTCAAAGCTGAAATTGCCTCACTGAAAGGATGTTTTAAAACCATCCACAAAGAAAGTCCGCTGTACAAACTAGACCCAGTAATGGATGATGAAATTCTCAGAGTTGGTGGTCGGCTGAGTAAAGCAGCACTGCCAGCAGAATCCAAACATCCAGTTATTTTGTCCAAAGACCTGCATGTATCCACGCTGATTTTGCGCCATATCCATCATCAGCTGGGACATGCTGGAAGAAATCACATGCTGTCAAGGTCACGGCAAAAGTACTGGATCATCAATGCAAACTCCGCTGCCAGGAAAGTCATATCTGACTGTGTTGTTTGTAGACGCAACAGAGGAAAGCTTGGTGAACAGAAGATGGCAGACTTGCCGGAGGAGAGAGTGTTGCCTGATAAAGCTCCTTTTACAAATGTTGGAGTTGACTATTTTGGGCCCATCAATGTTAAAAGAGGAAGAAGTCTTCTGAAGAGATATGGAGTGCTTTTCACCTGTCTAACCAGTCGTGCTGTGCATTTGGAAGTGGCATATACACTAGACACAGACTCCTGTATAAATGCAGTACGAAGGTTCATCTGTAGACGAGGTGCAGTCTCCACTATCAGGTCGGATAATGGCACAAACTTTGTTGGAGCCAACCGGGAGCTGAAGGAAAGTCTGGCTGTTCTGAATCATGACAAAATTCAAAGGGCTTTGGTCCAGGATGGCATAAAATGGAACTTTAACACCCCAGCAGCTTCCCATCAAGGCGGCATCTGGGAGCGCCTGATTCGTTCAGTGAAAGGTGTTCTCACCTCAGTTCTGCAACAGCAAATTCTGGACGATGAAGGGCTCCAGACTATTTTCTGTGAGGTTGAAGCAATTCTAAATGACAGACCTATCACAAAAGTCTCAGATGACCCAGATGACCTTGAAGCTCTCACACCAAACCACATTCTAATGTTAAAGGGCAAACCAATCATGCCACCAGGACTATTCATTCAAAGTGATCTATACATCAAGAAAAGGTGGAAGCAAGTACAGTACATGGCTGAACTCTTCTGGAAGAGATGGATCTCTGAGTACCTGCCTATGATGCAAGAGAGACAAAAGTGGACAAGGCCAAGAAGAAGCCTCACTACTGGAGACATTGTCCTTGTTGCGGACTCTACAGCTCCAAGAGGATCTTGGATGATGGGAAAAGTTTTGGAGGCAAGACCAGATACAAAGGGGCTGGTGCGGTCTGTGCGACTTCAAACCAGGACCAGCATTCTGGAGAGGCCGGTGATGAAGCTCTGTCTGCTTTTGGAAGCAGCAGACTAAAACATCATGGACTGATGTTTTCTCGACCTCTACTTTCTCTCTCTCTCTCTAATCTTTCTTTTTGTTGTAGGTGTCAAGAAGAAGATTAGCTTTAGGTCATGTTTATTGTAGGAATAGCTCGTTTGAGAATAATAATTGTGATATTATGCACAATTAGGGGCCGGAATGTTGGAGCTATTTATTTGATATTGTATTTTGTTATTTCATTTATAAGTAGTATTGTTTAATTATTGTAGATGTTTCATATGTTAAGATTATTTTTCTCTTTAATAGTAATTTGTTTGTTTCTATTATTTTTTGGGTAATTACTGTGGGCACCTGTTGCTATTTAAACAAGTAGAAAGGTAGGACCAGCATGCACCGGGGTGGGCGTATAGTTTTTACCAGCTACACAGGACAGGAGAGACAGCACGACAGGAGTTTGTTAATTAGTTTGTTTGCTTGTTTTATTTGATTTATTTAATAAACACACCAAAATTGAATCCTGCTTGGACATTTGACTCTCTTCTGGCTGCGTAAAGATACCGACCACGGTGCATCAGTGGCGTTTGATTATTATTTGTTTAAGTTTGATTTAGCCGACAAATGGCCACTACACCATTCAAATCATGATCAATTCATCTAGTCATTATTATATCTACTAGTAATTGAGCCTAAAGTAGGAGGACACTGACAGGGAAGCATTACTTTAAATGTTGTTTTTGTAAGATACCAAATATTTTACAGTTTGCCCATTAACTGCTCGTGCCTTTTAAAAACTGTATCTTGTGTTTCTTCTCCAGCTCCTGGGGGGATCCGCCTTGCCCACACAGATATCAAGATTCCTGACTTTACAGACAACCGTCGCCCCGAGGTTACGGACCCCAACAAGTCCTCCCAGGAGAGCAGCGAGGCGAGAAGGTCCTTCTCTTACCTCGTCACTGGAGCGACCGCTGTGGTTGGTGTGTATGCCGCCAAGACGGTGGTCACCCAGTTTGTCTCCTCAATGAGCGCATCAGCAGATGTCCTGGCCTTATCGCAGATTGAGATCAAGCTCGCTGACATCCCTGAAGGCAAAAACATGACCTTCAAGTGGAGAGGAAAGCCCGTTTGTCCGTCACCGCACAGAGAAGGAAATCGCAGCAGAGGAGGGTGTGAATCTGGCGGAGCTCCGTGACCCCCAGCATGACAAGGACAGTGATTAACCCCCGCTGGGTCATCGTCCTCGGTGTGTGCACCCATCTGGGTTGTGTGCCCATCGCCAACGCCGGAGACTTCGGAGGCTACTACTGTCCGTGCCATGGCTCCCACTACGATGCTTCAGGAAGGATAAGAAAGGGACCTGCTCCTCTAAAGCTGGAGGTTCCCTTCTATGAGTTCACTGAGGACGTAGTCATAGTGGGATAAATACTGGAGCTCTGTCTCCGTTCCTCCCTGTAACATGTATCTTTTAGATGGCTCCGTGTGAGAGTGACATAAAATAAAACTATGATTGAGCTATTGACTTTTCCCTCGTAACAAAGTGTGTTTTTCTTTGATTGATCTGCATCACTTAGCTTGATGTCTTTTGATTCACTGACATTTTATTTATTGTTTTAATCTCTATGGATTTTTCATTCCGCACTATTTTTAGTATTTTCCAAACAGAATTATGTAACACAATGTATGAGGGCCGGGTGTGATCAGGTCCAATCCCTTTGCTGCCGCACCAATCCTGATATATTGTGTTGGAGCTGTGTGATGAAGTCAAAGGTGGGGCCTGTTTCATGGTTACCTAAAGTTGAGCTGGTAAAAGTGCTCATACACATGAACAAGAGGCCTGGGGAGCACAATGATGAGGATAAGATGACGGTACGATCAAGAAAAGCCACCGGCAATCTAAAAAAGTATCGACAAGTTGTGAACACATTCAGGAATGTGTCGGCCTGTTAATCAACTGGAAGGAACTATAGATCGAGATCAGGATGTTGTTGGTTTGTGACTCCAAAGAATGTGTAGATTGCTTTTTCTAAGGACCTTTTTATGAGTTTGTGTCAGACAAGATGACAATTGTATACCAGTAATGGCAGCAGCAAAGAGTGCAAACTGCCAAGTAAGATAAAGAACTATTGAGTCACACTCCAGTCACTGATGGATTTAATCCTGAGGAACAAAGTGTGCCATGTACAACTATGAACCAGTGAAATACACAAACCTTTTTCTTTTTATTGATGAAATCATTTGAATACAATATACTGTGCACAGATGCAGGTAAAACCATCGTCTTAAACTTACATTACCATCAAATCAATCATCAATATAATCATCAAAACTATTTCAAACTGTACAGTTGGCGCTCATTCAGTGAATAACTTTATGAATTGAAATCAGTGGCGTTGAACCGCGGTTAATCATGTGTAACTTCAGAGGTGACTCGTGCTGAAAGCTTTTATCACAAACGGAAACTTTACTGCAACCAGAACAGCTAAAGGGGATCGTTTCCTGTGTGGGTTTTCATGTGGCCCTTTAGATATCTGTTGCGCACAAATCTATTACATCAGACTGAGCAGCTGAAAGGTTTTTCTCGTGTGTGGGTTCTCATGTGGCTCTGTAAAGTTGAACGAACGTTAAAAGATGTCTTACAGACTGAGCAGCTGAAAGGTTTTTCTCCTGTGTGGGTTCTCATGTGTATCTGTAATTGTGAACGCTGGTTAAAAGATTTCTTACAGACTGAGCAGCTGAAAGGTTTTTCTCCTGTGTGGGTTCTCATGTGTATCTGTAAAGTTGAACGAACGTTAAAAGATTTCTTACAGACTGAGCAGCTGAAAGGTTTTTCTCCTGTGTGGGTTATCATGTGGCTCTGTAAATTTGAACGAACGTTAAAAGATTTCTTACAGACTGAGCAGCTGAAAGGTTTTTCTCCTGTGTGGGTTATCATGTGTCTCTGTAAAGTTGAACGAACGTTAAAAGATGTCTTACAGACTGAGCAGCTGAAAGGTTTTTCTCCTGTGTGGGTTCTCATGTGTATCTGTAATTGTGAACGCTGGTTAAAAGATTTCTTACAGACTGAGCAGCTGAAAGGTTTTTCTCCTGTGTGGGTTCTCATGTGTATCTGTAAAGTTGAACGAACGTTAAAAGATTTCTTACAGACTGAGCAGCTGAAAGCTTTTTCTCCTGTGTGGGTTCTCATGTGGCTCTGAAAATTTGAACGAACGTTAAAAGATTTCTTACAGACTGAGCAGCTGAAAGGTTTTTCTCCTGTGTGGGTTATCATGTGGCTCTGTAAATGTGAATGCTGGTTAAATGATTTCTTACAGACTGAGCAGCTGAAAGGTTTTTCTCCTGTGTGGGTTATCATGTGTCTCTGTAAAGTTGAATGTCGGTTAAATGATTTCTTACAGACTGAGCAGCTGAAAGGTTTTTCTCCTGTGTGGGTTATCATGTGTATCTTCAGAGTCTGTCTCTTGCCAAATGTTTTGTCACACTTAGAGCATCTAAAACGTTTCTCACCAGCGCTACATCTTGAATCACTGACACGGACTTCATCAGGTTTCACATAGTTTAAACCTGACTGAGGTTCTCTGGTCTTCTTGCATTCACCACCCTCATCAGTGTCAGAAGATTCTCCAGTCTTCTCATCAGTATCTGGTTCTGGATATCTATCTGGATCCAAGTTCCTGTCTGGTTCTGGTCCTCCACAGTCCTCTCCATCAGCTTCTGTTCCCATCTGTTCAGTTTGTCTTTGATGAAGCTGTGAGGACTGAGCTTCCTCTTCTTCACTCTTCACAGGAGTGAATGAGAACTTGACATCAGCCTCCTCCAGACCTTGAAGCTGCTCTCCTTCCTGACTGATGCAGAGTTCCTCCTGTTCTTCTTTAATGTGTGGGGGCTCTGGGTCCTCCTGTTCTTCTTTAATATGTGAGGGCTCTGGGTCCTCCTGTTCTTCTTTAATATGTGGGGGCACTGGGTCCTCCTGTTCTTCTTTAATATGTGAGGGCTCTGGGTCCTCCTGTTCTTCTTTAATGTGTGAGGGCTCTGGGTCCTCCTGTTCTTCTTTAATGTGTGAGGGCTCTGGGTCCTCCTGGTCCAGACTGGAGCTCCACTCCTGCTGCTCAGAGGGAACCTCTTCTTTAACCAACAACAGCTGCTGGACGTCTGCAGGAAAACAGTAAACACACACACACACAGAGGTGTTACAAAGACATTCTAGAATTGAGGAGACATACACTTCCAGAGTATCACTAGAACCAGATAATACAATAATGTAATCAACTTATGTGCACATGAACATATGAACCATTTTAAGCTGCCAAATCCATGTGGTGTTATCAAAGAGAACACACTTGTACTTTAAGTTGAAATATTTCCTGTCATCTAGAACCTGAGAGAACAAATCAGCATACATGCAAACTCATAAGAGGTGAAAGATCTATTCTATGGTTTCACAAAACACAAGAATTGATTAAGTATCCCGAGCAACAGACAAAGTCAGGGCTCCGTATATGCATCTCTCCTCTCAGTGTTTTGTGAGCCCTGTATCTTTACACTTTATTTGAACTTGTCCAGCACAAGGACGCATCATCTTCTCCCACACACAAGCCAGGGTTGGGCCACATTGTGTGTGGGAGTCCTGGAGTCTCAGGGATGGGGAAGGTGCTGTTCCTGCAGGTTGCTACACAACATCCCACGACTAACCCGATTCAACTAGTTATAAGTTATAAGAGCACACACACATAATACTGTTATGTTCAAAATTTCTTAAACAAAAGGTAAAGGAAAAAGCCCCCCTCCTTGTTCCAGAGGAGAAGAGGCCCTGCTCTCTTTCTTCCATCATTAAGCAGGGTGAATCAGCTGGTTGAAGTTTAAATCAAAAGGAATTTAATTTCCTAATTTAGGAAGCTGTACTGCGCTCTCTTCAAGTCTGTTTAGACCTCCACCTTAATCCAGGCCCAGCTCCACTCACATCCCAGCGTCAAACTGCGCTACACACATACACACACACACGCACACACGAAGCTCTTTGACATCATCTCATCAGTATCTGGGCCTCATGTTTCAAGTTATTATCTCCACGAAATCGCCTCATTCTACTTTGAGTTTAAAAAAAGTGAATTAAATTGAATGTTAATGAGTGACCGCGTGGACTGAACCAGAACACGGAGGGGGCTTCATGTTTCGTCACGTTACGCTTTTTCCTCCTAAATCTTGATAATGATGAGCGTTATCCGTTGACAAAGTTCCGCATGCAGTGGACGTTAACGTAACACAGCAAGTCTGAACGGTAACGTAACTTCAACGGAGGGAAATGAAGACTGTGTAGACATTTTAACGCTGATTGGCCAAGACGCGACACGTCGCATCAAATATGTTTTATTGCGAAGATCACGACATCACATTTTCTCCTCGTCTCACTCCAATCTGAGAAACGCTGGCTGGCCAGTAGACCCCCCCCCCCCAAAAAAAATAAAAACTCTACGGATCTAGACGACTCACGTGGATGATATATTTTGATTCAAAACGGCTTATTTCGCAGAAAAGCGACACGTTTGCAGGTATTAAATCAGGAGAAGACGAAAACGACGAATTGCAACAGAGTCTCACTCGAAACTACATTAGAAGTTATCAGCCGGAGCATGAACAGTGTTTGAGAACTGAGAAGAAATAAAGTGAACCCACGTGCTCTTTGTATCCGGACTTCCGGGTTGAAAACAGCGTCCAGAAGTTCCCGTTGTCGCATATTCTCCTCTTTTGAACGAGCGAGTTCCTCCTCGTACTCTGCTATCGTTCTTTCAAACAGACTAACTATCTCTTCACCAGCCGCAGTTAGTCGCTGGTTGAGTAAAGATCTCAGCATTTCTAGTTTAGACATTTTCACTAAAACACAGAAAGCTTTCCTCCAGACGAACTCCGTTAAAAACACGGTTTACTCTCATTAAGCTCTGACTAGCGCTGTGTTGGTCACTTCCGTCCCAGTCCGTCTGTTTCCAGGTAGCATGCTAAGCTAACTTCAATAGCTTTATAGGCTGCCAGGAGATGAGTCCTCTTCTTCTTCCTCTCCTCTTTCTTCTTCTTCTTCGTCCTTCTTCTTCCGTCTCCTTCTTCTTCTTTCAGTTTAATGGCGGACTACAAACCAATGTTTAAGGCGCCACCTACTGGACCGGAGTGTGTAACATCATGACTTTATGATAGTTATCATTTAAACACAATGTTATTTATAAATAAAATGAAAAAATTAGAAATAAACTTCATATTGAAGTTATATTCTGGATATTAAACCCGTTCCATTCACATATTAAATAAAGCCCTTTTAAACTGAACTTGTTTGTCCCCTGTCTCTAACAGTCCTTTGATGCTCCACTCCCTTCCTGTATCTACCACTCTGTTCTTCAGTCTTTCTCTTTCCACCCTGAACTTCTTCCACTCTATCAGCACATGTTTAACAGTTTCTTTACAGTTGCATATCTCACATTTATCCCACTCTGTCTTTTTCATGATGTGTATAACGTGTCATTGAGTCCTGTATGTCCGAACCTTAATCTGAAAGTAACATCTTCTTTTCTACTTTTACTTCCATCACTTCTCACTCTGACTGATGTCTGAATTTTGTTGTAATTTCTACCCTTATTGTCATTATTCCAAATTTCCTGCCAAGATGTCCCATCCAAAGCTTTTACCAGAGAATGTCGAGTACTCCCAACCATTGCACAGGACAGTCGATGCTATATTTCCGTTAAGTCCACCCTGAATACTAATCCAGTGTGATAGTGTTAACTCAGTTCTCCTCACATGTAATGGCAGTTCCCTGGATTTCACCAGCAATGCATTAGTGGGTGTGGTTTTGACTCGGGAGATGAGTCAGAGGAGAACCATCCAGAAAAAGAGGTGAACAGATAAAAGTCCATTCAGACAGGTTCTACGAGGAACATCCGGTTTTGCTGCAACTTGGTGGGTAACAAAAGCCCTTAAACTAATAAAATAGTGTATCATTACTCCATCTTCAGTTACCTTCCATCTGGTCCATATGGAACAGTTGTGGGTCATGGAACGAGACGACTCAAGTGATTGTTTTCCAACATTTATTTATTGAAGACAAAATATCACCAATGAAATGCCTTCTGATCGTTTTCTGCCCCTCTGCTCCCTCAGCAACGTGTGATTTAATTCATTTTCTTCAAATACACACTGACCAATCAGAGCTCGGTACGTGGACCGTCAATGAATATTACATAATCACACAGTTTAAACACAAATGCAAAAAAAAGACAGCTGGCAATAGATCTCAGACTGCATGTGTGAAATAGTAAATGAACTGATTCATGACATCACTGCTTCATTTAGAGCAGGATAGATCTGAAACATCTTGAGATCATCTGGTGGTTCCCAACCACCTCGGTGGAGGACTCGCCACTTTACCGGATTAATGATTGTCAATTTCAATAATTGATGATAGAATAATTTCTAAAATCATTCTCATGTTTCTCTTCTCTCGTAGCATGCTTCCCAAAGTAGTGAAGAGGCGAGTGCATGCCTTGAAAAGGCTACAGGTGCAGTGTGCCAACATAGAGGCCAAATTCTACGAGGCGGTCCACGAGTGAGAGCGACAGTACGCTGCCCTCTATCAGCCACTGTTTGACAAGGTACACTCACTTTTTATCTTTACTTCATTTGACTAACACCAGATGTCTCACATTTCCTTTGCTCATTTTATGTTCATGAAAACAGAGTAAAAGCTAGTGGAAAAAAGACAACTTACAATGTCTGTTATTTGTTAAGAGACCAAATATCTAATAATCACTTGAATTCCCTGCACTAGTGGGTGGTTAAGTGTGTCTCTCTGGTCTGATATGTCAGTGAGGATGCATCCTTGGTGCTAAATTGAAAACTGCTATAACGAGTAGTCGTCTGTACTTTTGTCAGTCAAGGCTATTTCCAGAGCTAGTGACAAGAACTCAGCCATTCCTAGTTGCACTGAAGACTGTCAGCTGTAATGCTGCTGCACCTGTCTGCGCGCGCACGTGTGTGTCGATCTGTGTGTGTATGCATGTATGTATGAATAATTCAGCCTTATCGAATGAATGCGTGTGTATATATGCATTTCATGCTAATATTCCCAAATGCCTCTCTAAAATGATTAACTTTGCTGTGATGAATGTGTGTCACAGAGAAGAGATTTTGTCACAGGAACAGTGGAACCCACAGATGAAGAGTGTGTGTGGCACAGTGACAGAGAGGAAGAGGAGGAGCTAGCTGTAAGTACAGATTTGATTTTGTTTCTCTTAAAAGCCTGATCACTTTGACCAATCCTACTTCTTCTGGTTTTCCACACGGTTTCCCACTAAAGGAAAATGGTTTCCTTACAATCACACACAGGTCACTTAATCTCATCAATGTCACCAAAAGTCTCCTGAAATCGTCCAACAGGAAACAGGATTGTGGGAAATGTGGTTTTAATGAGAATCACTCGGGCTAACAAACTGTGATGGCTGAATTGTGAAAGACTTTGGTCTCAATGAGACTTCTATCAGCGTGTCCGCTGATCCTTAAAAAGTCCTAAAAGCTGTTGAATTCATTCATCTAAAAAGTGGCCTTAATCTGTGAAAACAATCTTTAAAATGCTCAGACATAGGAAGATGGAGTTTTTTCTCAAATTGCAATTGAAAATTTCTAAAATAATTGCGACAATTCTTTTAGATAATTCTTTTCTCTAGCTTGGAGAGTTGAGGAGCTTTTGTTGTTAAACAGTCAGACTGACTCAAACTTTGAGGCAAAATGGCAAGAGCACGAATAAGACAACAGTCTAACTACCTAAATATGTTCTTAAAATATCTGATGAGCGATTAAGAACATCTGTACGTGTTGAGTTTATATATCGTGCAAGCTCAAGAGTTGGCATCTCAAAGAGCTTCAAACTAATAAATAAATGTCAACAAATCAGTTTTGTAAATGCATTTACAGCAGCGGATGGAATACCAAGGTTTGGCTAAAAAAAGAGCCTTTGTATTGTTACATTTTAGAATAATTTGGCCTGATTTTAGTTTACAGGAGTGAATGAGAACTTGACATCAGCCTCCTCCAGAAATTGAAGCTGCTCTCCTTCCTGACTGATGCAGAGTTCCTCCTGTTCTTCTTTAATGTGTGAGGGCTCTGGGTCCTCCTGTTCTTCTTTAATGTGTGAGGGCTCTGGGTCCTCCTGTTCTTCTTTAATATGTGGGGGCTCTGGGTCCTCCTGGTCCAGACTGGAGCTCCACTCCTGCTGCTCAGAGGGAGGGAACCTCTTCTTTAACCGTCTGCAGGAAAACAGTAAACAGACACAGAGGTGTTACAAAGACATTCTAGAATTGAGCAAATAGTATCAATAGAACCAGATAATACAATAATGTAATCAACTTATGTGCACATGAACATATGAACCATTTTAAGCTGCCAAATCCATGTGGTGTTATCAAAGAGAACACACTTGTACTTTAAGTTGAAATATTTCCTGTCATCTAGAACCTGAGAGAACAAATCAGCATACATGCAAACTCATAAGAGGTGAAAGATCTATGGTTTCACAAAACACAAGAATTGATCAAGTATCCCGAGCAACAGACAAAGTCAGGGCTCCGTATACGCATCTCTCCTCTCAGTGTTTTGTGAGCCCTGTATCTTTACACTTTATTTGAACTTGTCCAGCACAAGGACGCATCATCTTCTCCCACACACAAGCCAGGGTTGGGCCACATTGTGTGTGGGAGTCCTGGAGTCTCAGGGATGGGGAAGGTGCTGTTCCTGCAGGTTGCTACACAACATCCCACAGACTAACCCGATTCAACTAGTTATAAGTTTTAAGCTACCACCTGCGTGTCAGAGCTCCCTCTTTGTACGGGGAGCGCCTCACCCGGAGATTCAAACCTTTGCTCTGTGACACACGCAACACTAAATGAGCACACACACACAATACTGTTATGTTCAAAATTTCTCAAACAAAAGGTAAAGGAAAAAGCCCCCCTCCTTGTTCCAGAGGAGAAGAAGCATGCAGAGGAGAAGAGGCAGATCTCCCCCCCCCTGCTCTCTTTCTTCCATCATTAAGCAGGGCGAATCAGCTGGTTGAAGTTTAAATCAAAAGGAATTTAATATACTGACAAATGCAAATGCAGTTACAAACTGAATTACACCATCAATAGTAATATTTCATGAAATAGAGGCCCCATCCGAACCACATGACAGACTGGTGTTTCCGCCTCATGTCCAGATGAGGTCTGATTTTCTCCGGGGATTCAGTTTCTTTGTCTCTCCAAAGTCTCTGAAATGTCTCATATTACACATTCCTCAGCCCATCGATCAGCTCAGTGATTGGCTGAACCCGTCGGACTTCAGTCGGCCACTTCCTTGACCAATTCACCCCCCTTCTTGAAGGCTGTGCTCAGAAACTCCAGCAACATCCCTCTCTCTGACTTTATGGTGGTGTCATAAATTCTCTGGTTTCTCTCACAGTGCACAACAAATTCAGTAACTCTCCCTTTAGTTTAAACCTTCTACAAGTAAACATATTGTGACACATAATATCCATCGCTAGGAGCGCTTTAAAACTTAAATTCCTCACAATACTTACACGTTTAATGCATGTAAATACCGTTAGCATATTTCTACAGTAGCGAGAACCATCGCCTATGCAAAATAAAGTGATTCATTTTCATTTAACCCAGTTACTGTATGGCTCAATATTAACTTCCACTGTTACTGTAAAGCAGTTAGAATTGTGGCCTATCTTCTATTTACAATTAATATGCATTCAATCCGGTTCAATTATTGAAATCATGACGGTTCAGGCTCCTTAACGCTCTCTCATTACTTCAGGGCCTTTGGGAGCAACTGCACGTGGGACTGTTGGGACCGGAAGTTCACTTGTTGTGGTCATTACAGTGAACAGAGTCTGGCAGTGTGATGAGAGCACGTGAGCCCTTGTTGCTGTACGTCATCTCATTGGAGCAGAGGCTGCAGTTAGCATACCCTGCCTTATCAATGCATTTAAAATACTGTGACAGCAGGAAGCTGTACTGCTCTCTCTTCACGTCTGTTTAGACCTCCACCTTTATCCAGGCCCAGCTCCACTCACATCTCAGCCCTGCGTCAAGCTGCGCTACACACAACATCCTCTTCCTGAAGCTCTTTGACCTCATCATCTCATCAGTATCTGGGCCTCATGTTTCAAGTTATTATCACCACGCAATCGCCTCATTCTACTTTGAGTTAAAAAAAAAAAAGTGAATTAAATTTAATGTTAATGAGTGACCGCGTGGACTGAACCAGAACACGGAGGGGGCTTCATGTTTCGTCACGTTACGCTTTTTCCTCCTAAATCTTGATAATGATGAGCGTTATCCGTTGACAAAGTTCCGCATGCAGTGGACGTTAACGTAACCCAACAAGTCTGAACGGTAACGGAACTTCAAAGGAGGGAAATGAAGACGGTGTAGACATCTTAACGCTGATTGGCCAAGACTCGACACGTCGCATCAAATATGTTTTATTGCGAAGATCACGACATCACATTTTCTCCTCGTCTCACTCCAATCTGAGAAACGCTGCCTGGCCAGTAGACCCCCCCCCCCCCCCCGAAAAAAACAAAACTGTACGGATCTAGACTACTCACGTGGATGATATATTTTGATTCAAAACGGCTTATTTCGCAGAAAAGCGACACGTTTGCAGGTATTAAATCAGGAGAAGACGAAAACGACGAATTGCAACAGAGTCTCACTCCAAACTACATTAGAAGTTATCAGCCGGAGCATGAACAGTGTTTGAGAACTGAGAAGAAATAAAGTGAACTCACGTGCTCTTTGTATCCGGACTTCCGGGTTGAGAACAGCGTCCAGAAGTTCCCGTTGTCGCTTATTCTCCTCTTTTGAACGAGCGAGTTCCTCCTCGTACTCTGCTATCGTTCTTTCAAACAGACTAACTATCTCTTCATCAGCCGCAGTTAGTCGCTGGTTGAGTAAAGATCTCAGCATTTCTAGTTTAGACATTTTCACTAAAACACAGAAAGCTTTCCTCCAGACGAACTCCGTTAAAAACACCGTTTACTCTCATTAAGCTCTGACTAGCGCTGTGTTGGTCACTTCCGTCCCCGTCCGTCTGTTTCCAGGTAGCATGCTAAGCTAACTTCAATAGCTTTATAGGCTGCCAGGAGATGCGTCCTCTTCTTCTTCCTCTCCTCTTTCTTCTTCTTCTTCCGTCTCCTTCTTCTTCTTCTTCTTCTTCTTCTTTCAGTTAAATGGCGGACTACAAACCAATGTTTAAGGCGCCACCTACTGGACCGGAGTGTGTAACATCATGACTTTATGACAGTTATCATTTAAACACAATGTTATTTATACGACTCAAGCGATTGTTTTCCAACATTTATTTGTTGAAGACAAAATATCACCAATGAAATGCCTTCTGATCGTTTTCTGCCCCTCTGCTCCCTCAGCAACGTGTGATTTAATTCCTTTTCTTCAAATACACACTGACCAATCAGAGCTCGGTACGTGGACCGTCAATGAATATTACATAATCACACAGTTTAACCACAAATGCAAAAAAAAGACAGCTGGCAATAGATCTCAGACTGCATGTGTGAAATAGTAAATTAACTGATTCATGACATCACTGCTTCATTTAGAGCAGGATAGATCTGAAACATCTTGAGATCATCTGGTGCAGGGGTGCCCACACTTTTTCGGCTTGCGAGCTACTTTTAAAATGACCAAGTCAAAATGATCTACCTACATTAAAAATGCTGAATATCTATTTATATATATATATACATATATTCTGTATATTTTTGGTCGTTCCCTTACTCTGATGACTTGCACTGAATGGGATTGGCCAGAGTTGCATAGTCCGGACAGTAGCTGCTGGTATCCGCCTCAAGCAGACTTCAAATGATCATCAGTCATGGTGGAACGGTGTATGGACTTAATGTTCTCCATGTATGAAAAGGCTGACTCACATAAATGAGTAGAGCCGAATAATTCAGTCAAAAAGGGATCACATTTCCTCATGTTTGGGTACTTTTCCTCTGTGAGGAAACTGTCCATGAGCCCTGGACTTCAGCTGCAGTGTCAAAATCTCATCCTCCACTCCAGACGAGTTCAGGTGAAACAATGTTGCAATTTTTGATGCGAGTGAATCAACCTCAATATCTTCCCGAAATGTGCAGCACATAAGTGTAGCAACTGGCTCGAGTAAAGCAAAGTCTGGAAAGCGTTTGTCAAACCCTGACAGACACTTGTCAATCTGCTCTGTGTAGCGCGCACTGTCAAGTTACGCACACGCCTTCCGTTGCGTCTCCAGTTCTGACGCAAGGTTTTGGACGTTTCCCAAATCATGGCGCTGCAGATGTAGCTTCTTTAGTGGAAATAAATTGGAAGGCTGACTAATTAGCTCGCCGGAGTTTTGCAGTAGCTCGCGCGGTTGACCGCGCATACGTGGTGACCCGTGTGTTCGAAAATCAAGTGGCAAATGCCATGAGGACGTCTAACTTTTTTTGAATGGCATGCGATCTACTCGCACTACCTCCGCGATCGACCGGTCGATCGCGATCGACGTATTGGGCACCCCTGATCTGGTGGTTCCCAACCACCTCGGTGGAGGACTCGCCACTTTACCGGATTAATGATTGTCAATTTCAATCATTGATGATATAATAATTTCTAAAATCATTCTCATGTTTCTCTTCTCTCGTAGCATGCTTCCCAAAGTAGTGAAGAGGCGAGTGCATGCCTTGAAAAGGCTACAGGTGCAGTGTGCCAACATAGAGGCCAAATTCTACGAGGCGGTCCACGAGTGAGAGCGACAGTACGCTGCCCTCTATCAGCCACTGTTTGACAAGGTACACTCACTTTTTATCTTTACTTCATTTGACTAACACCAGATGTCTCACATTTCCTTTGCTCATTTAATGTTCATGAAAACAGAGTAAAAGCTAGTGGAAAAAAGACAACTTACAATGTCTGTTATTTGTTAAGAGACCAAATATCTAATAATCACTTGAATTCCCTGCACTAGTGGGTGGTTAAGTGTGTCTCTCTGGTCTGATATGTCAGTGAGGATACATCCTTGGTGCTAAATTGAAAACTGCTGTAACGAGTAGTCGTCTGTACTTTTGTCAGTCAAGGCTATTTCCAGAGCTAGTGACAAGAACTCAGCCATTCCTAGTTGCACTGAAGACTGTCAGCTGTAATGCTGCTGCACCTGTCTGCGCGCGCACGTGTGTGTCGATCTGTGTGTGTATGCATGTATGTATGAATAATTCAGCCTTATCGAATGAATGCGTGTGTGTATATGCATTTCTTGCTAATATTCCCAAATGCCTCTCTAAAATGATTAACTTTGCTGTAATGAATGTGTGTCACAGAGAAGAGATTTTGTCACAGGAACAGTGGAACCCACAGATGAAGAGTGTGTGTGGCACAGTGACAGAGAGGAAGAGGAGGAGCTAGCTGTAAATACAGATTTGATTTTGTTTCTCTTAAAAGCCTGATCACTTTGACCAATCCTACTTCTTCTGGTTTTCCACACAGTTTCCCACTAAAGGAAAATGGTTTCCTTACAATCACACACAGGTCACTTAATCTCATCAATGTCACCAAAAGTCTCCTGAAATTGTCCAACAGGAAACAGGATTGTGGGAAATGTGGTTTTAATGAGAATCACTCGGGCTAACAAACTGTGATGGCTGAATTGTGAAAGACTTTGGTCTCAATGAGACTTCTACCAGCGTGTCTGCTGATCCTTAAAAAGTCCTAAAAGCTGTTGAATTCATTTATCTAAAAAGTGGCCTTAATCAGTGAAAACAATCTTTAAAATGCTCAGACATAGGAAGATGGAGTTTTTTCTCACATTGCAATTGAAAATTTCTAAAATAATTGCGACAATTCTTTTAGATAATTGACGAATGTCTCTTTCATTAGAGATCAGATCAGGATAGCGGAAACAACAACTCTGGTATTTTGTGTGCTGGTCACTGTTTTGTACATCTCTCTTTCTCTCTCTTCTAGCTGTCAGATAGACTGGCACAAGGGGAAGGATGTGACAGTGAAAACTATTAAGAAGAAGCAGAAGCATAAAGGTCGTGGCACTGTCCACACGGTTACCAAACAGGTCCCCAACGACTCTTTCTTCAACTTCTTTAACCCGGTCAAAGGTGAGAACACACAGAAATAGATGCACACAAAATGTACTGAATTTCTTTGGGCTCTAAATTTAACATTCAAAGCTTTTAGTCAAACTTAAACTCGTCTCTCATAGCGGTAACTCTCTAAATAAACTCCTTAAGCAAACCCCGAATCACTGAAACACACAGAGATAATTGCTTGACAGTCAACATGGCTGAGTTCATCTGCAGACGCTGTGGCAACAAGTTGGCGTGCATGTCATGTGGTTTTACCAACGGTCACTGAATTCAACAGCAGGTGGCGGCAGACTCCAAAACTGTGTCAGATTCAGCAGTTCCTCTGCTGCGTGTAGGCAGCCAGTATGCTGGCAGATGTTGGGTTGTGTCCAGGAAGTTGCACTCACTGGAACGTTTTACATCATATATGTGGTGTGTTCAAGGACCCAAATGCAGACTCGTTTTTCTTTGTTGTTTTTTTTACAGTTCTACAAAACTTGTTCTACAAAACATTTATTTCTCTCACTCAAAAACACGCACACAAAAAAACTCTTGAACAAGTTTTGTAGAACAAGTTTTGTAGAACAAGTTTTGTAGAACAAGTTTTGTAGAACTGGGGAAAAAAACTGGGAAAAAACTGGAAAAAACGAGTCTGCATTTGGGTCCTTGACACACCACATCATGAACCGGGGCAAATCCGCCCTTGAGCTTGCGTTGTCCTCCTCATTGCGCTGTCCCCTTAATCTCATAGTATCCCAGCCTTTCAGAACCAGTTGGTGATGATGGATTCTTTCACACTGTTCTGCGCTGTTCGGATCCACTGGCAGACTTCAGAAAAAGCTGATCTTCTCTGCTCATAGCTCTGAATAGCATTCACGGCTAACTGGCTTGGCCAGTTGCTGCTAGCACAATAATAATAATAATAATTATACATTTTATTTATATAGCGCTTTTAGCACCCCATTTTATGTCTTCTTCTGTTACCATAAATCCATGGGATTTGTAGCGGTGTTGAACAGGTCTTTATGTGTTCATGTTATAGGACGAGGACTCTGAGTTCACCCTAGCCACAGACTTTGAGATTGGGCATTTCTTCCGTGAGAGAATAGTTCCCAGAGCAGTGCTGTATTTCACCGGAGAGGCCCTGGAAGATGACGAGAGCGTGAGTGTTTTTCCTCTAACACGCCGACGTTGCTCTTGAGCACTGAAAAAGCCACAACATGGGATGTTTTGAGGACATATAAGCTAAACTGGTCATCACTGTTTAACCTCGTCTGTGTTCTTCATGCAGTTTGAAGAGGAGCTGGAGGAGGGAGACGAAGAGGTTAGTAAAGACACTGAGTTTGATCGGCTGTGCCAGACAGCTGGGCATCACTGTTTACACAGTATATAATAATCATAATAATAATAATAATAGCAGCAGTCCTGCTATATTTTTTGTTAACCAGGGGTTCCTTTAAATCTTGTCTTTGTGTCTCAGGAGCAAGATGATGATGATGATGATGAGGGAGACTTTTACACCAAGGTCAGTATGGATAATTTACTTTTTTAATAAAAGTGTTTTTGTTACTCTTGTTATTACTTTTGTGTCAGTGATAGTGGTGCTAATCATGTAGCTCCTTGAGCTGAGTGTTTATCCTAAACCCCCCTGAGAACACCGCACTGCTGGGCAGCAAGTATGCGGTCAGAGAAGGCTTGTGGGGGTTAGGGTAGATCACATGATCAATGACAGGAAGTGACACCATGTCCTTCGTCTCTGGAGTAAACGTTTGAAAAGTAGCAGAGGGAGAGGCCAACGATACAGCGTTTTGTGAGGGATCAATATAGCCACGCCCCCGAAAAATCCATTTTAAAGCCAACGGCGAGGAGACGGAGAGAACACAAACCGACGGTATTTCTGTCCGTTATATATTTAAATGTTATGATAGTCACGATGATAGTCACGTGCTCGCCCACTGACCAAAATTCTGACCCTTTGCTTTTTTATTAACAGCATTTACTTGTACTTTTACTTTCAATACATTCAATACATTTAATGTCAGAAAATTACTTTTGATACTTAAGTACAATAAATATCAGATACTTTAAGACTTTTACTCAAGTAGTGTTCTAATCGGTGACTTTTAGTTTTACTGGAGTCATTTTCCAGTAAGGTATCTTTACTTTTACTCAAGTATGGCTTTTGGGTACTTTATACACCACTGCCTGCAGGCAACAAAACAGACATTTAAAAGCCTGCGGTCCTCTGCTGCCAAGGACTTGGTGCCTTCTGCTGGTAAGGCCGACTTGTGGCTTTATAACGTTGCGGGCGGAGTTTGCGGTGGTACTGATGTGACGATGCAACGTAATAGACTGACTTCATACTGATGAATTAACATGTTCATTTTAACAGCGTGTACATTTTATGCTTCTCTATTTTATTACCGTTTATGTCTCCAGACTAACGCTAGTACTAATAACTTGCTCTGACCAGCTGTAAATAGCTGTGTTGTAACTGACATCTGTAACCTGACAGAAGGTCAATATGGTTAAAAAGTCTTAAGTGTATAAATATAGACCAAGGAGACTTAACAGCTCAGAAACACGAACGTTACTTTACACCAGTTACAGCGATGACATCGATCTTGACATGTGACCCTGTACTGTACTTGTGTTGAGCTTTCACACGCCAATACAGGTGAGAGGTCTTCTTGTGTTACATAATACGTATATTACTGGTTATTGTGCAGAAGAAAAAAACTCATCTACAGATAGTTATTATTATTCAGTTCGGGTTTTATTGCCTCCAATTTAACATTTTTTTCTATTAGTCGGTTAACCGACTGATAGAAACATTGTCACATGATCGACAGAAAGAAAGAAAAATGTCACTGTTCCAGCTCATCAGATGTGAATATGTGCTGGTTTTCAGTGATGGCAACCTGAATATCTCCAGGTTGGACTGAAATAAGCAATTGTTAGTATCAGCTATACTGACAGTATCATGATTTGTAGATCTAGACCTGATCAGATCTGATGTGCTGTATTGTACTTGGGGGAAGCAATCACGATTGATGAGACAATTTAAAAAAAAAAAGTCACTCTGGTTTCATTTCTATAACGACTAATGCTTAGGGACACACGATATTAATCAGTGTACATTTAATCCCAAATGTTTCTTTATAAATGTCCTTATCTTTCAAATCATGATCAATTCATCTAGTCATTATTATATCTACTAGTAATTGAGCCTAAAGTAGGAGGACACTGACAGGGAAGCATTACTTTAAATGTTTTTTGTAAGATACCAAATATTTTACAGTTTGCCCATTAACTGCTCGTGCCTTTTAAAAACTATATCTTGTGTTTCTTCTCCAGCTCCTGGGGGGATCCGCCTTGCCCACACAGATATCAAGATTCCTGACTTTACAGACTGCCGTCGCCCCGAGGTTACGGACCCCAACAAGTCCTCCCAGGAGAGCAGCGAGGCGAGAAGGTCCTTCTCTTACCTCGTCACTGGAGCGACCGCTGTGGTTGGTGTGTATGCCGCCAAGACGGTGGTCACCCAGTTTGTCTCCTCAATGAGCGCATCAGCAGATGTCCTGGCCTTATCGCAGATTGAGATCAAGCTCGCTGACATCCCTGAAGGCAAAAACATGACCTTCAAGTGGAGAGGAAAGCCCGTTTGTCCGTCACCGCACAGAGAAGGAAATCGCAGCAGAGGAGGGTGTGAATCTGGCGGAGCTCCGTGACCCCCAGCATGACAAGGACAGTGATTAACCCCCGCTGGGTCATCGTCCTCGGTGTGTGCACCCATCTGGGTTGTGTGCCCATCGCCAACGCCGGAGACTTCGGAGGCTACTACTGTCCGTGCCATGGCTCCCACTACGATGCTTCAGGAAGGATAAGAAAGGGACCTGCTCCTCTAAAGCTGGAGGTTCCCTTCTATGAGTTCACTGAGGACGTAGTCATAGTGGGATAAATACTGGAGCTCTGTCTCCGTTCCTCCCTGTAACATGTATCTTTTAGATGGCTCCGTGTGAGAGTGACATAAAATAAAACTATGATTGAGCTATTGACTTTTCCCTCGTAACAAAGTGTGTTTTTCTTTGATTGATCTGCATCACTTAGCTTGATGTCTTTTGATTCGCAGACATTTTATTTGTTTTAATCTCTATGGATTTCTTTCATTCCGCACAATTTTTTAGCATTTAGTATTTTCCAAACAGCATTATGTAACACAATGTATGAGGGCCGGGTGTGATCAGGTCCAATCCCTTTGCTGCCGCACCAATCCTGATATATTGTGTTGGAGCTGTGTGATGAAGTCAAAGGTGGGGCCTGTTTCATGGTTACCTAAAGTTGAGCTGGTAAAAGTGCTCATACACATGAACAAGAGGCCTGGGGAGCACAATGATGAGGATAAGATGACGGTACGATCAAGAAAAGCCACCGGCAATCTAAAAAAGTATCGACAAGTTGTGAACACATTCAGGAATGTGTCGGCCTGTTAATCAACTGGAAGGAACTATAGATCGAGATCAGGATGTTGTTGGTTTGTGACTCCAAAGAATGTGTAGATTGCTTTTTCTAAGGACCTTTTTATGAGTTTGTGTCAGACAAGATGACAATTGTATACCAGTAATGGCAGCAGCAAAGAGTGCAAACTGCCAAGTAAGATAAAGAACTATTGAGTCACACTCCAGTCACTGATGGATTTAATCCTGAGGAACAAAGTGTGCTATGTACAACTATGAACCAGTGAAATACACAAACCTTTTTATTGATGAAATCATTTAAATACAATATACTGTGCACAGATGCAGGTAAAACCATTGTCTTAAACTTACATTACCATCAAATCAATCATCAATATAATCATCAAAACTATTTCAAACTGTACAGTTGGCGCTCATTCAGTGAATAACTTTTTGAATTGAAATCAGTGGAGTTGAACCGCGGTTAATCATGTGTAACTTCAGAGGTGACTCGTGCTGAAAGCTTTTATCACAAACGGAAACTTTACTGCAACCAGAACAGCTAAAGGGGATCGTTTCCTGTGTGTGTTTTCATGTGGACCTTTAGACATCTGTTGCGCACAAATCTATTACATCAGACTGAGCAGCTGAAAGGTTTTTCTCCTGTGTGGGTTCTCATGTGGCTCTGTAAATGTGAACGATTGTTAAAAGATTTCTTACAGACTGAGCAGCTGAAAGGTTTTTCTCCTGTGTGGGTTCTCATGTGGCTCTGTAAAGTTGAATGCCGGTTAAAAGATTTCTTACAGACTGAGCAGCTGAACGGTTTTTCTCCTGTGTGGGTTCCCATGTGGCCCTGTAAAGTTGAACGCTGGTTAAAAGATTTCTTACAGACTGAGCAGCTGAAAGGTTTTTCTCCTGTGTGGGTTCTCATGTGTCTCTGTAAATGTGAACGATTGTTAAAAGATTTCTGACAGACTGAGCAGCTGAAAGGTTTTTCTCCTGTGTGGGTTCTCATGTGTATCTGTAAAGTTGAACGAACGTTAAAAGATTTCTTACAGACTGAGCAGCTGAAAGGTTTTTCTCCTGTGTGGGTTATCATGTGTCTCTTCAGATTTTGTCTCTTGCCAAATGTTTTCTCACACTCAGAGCATCTAAAACGTTTCTCACCAGCGCTACATCTTGAATCACTGACACGGACTTCATCAGGTCTCACATAGTTTAAACCTGACTGAGGTTCTCTGGTCTTCTTGCATTCACCACCCTCATCAGTGCCAGAAGAGTCTCCAGTCTTCTCATCAGTATCTGGTTCTGGATATCTATCTGGATCCAAGTTCCTGTCTGGTTCTGGTCCTCCACAGTCCTCTCCATCAGCTTCTGTTCCCATCTGTTCAGTTTGTCTTTGATGAAGCTGTGAGGACTGAGCTTCCTCTTCTTCATCTTCACTCTTCACAGGAGTGAATGAGAACTTGACATCAGCCTCCTCCAGACCTTGAAGCTGCTCTCCTTCCTGACTGATGCCGAGTTCCTCCTGTTCTTCTTTAATATGTGGGGGCTCTGGGTCCTCCTGTTCTTCTTTAATGTGTGAGGGCTCTGGGTCCTCCTGGTCCAGACTGGAGCTCCACTCCTGCTGCTCAGAGGGAACCTCTTCTTTAACCAACAACAGCTGCTGGACGTCTGCAGGAAAACAGTAAACACACACACACAGAGGTGTTACAAAGACATTCTAGAATTGAGGAGACATACACTTCCAGAGTATCACTAGAACCAGATAATACAATAATGTAATCAACTTATGTGCACATGAACATATGAACCATTTTAAGCTGCCAAATCCATGTGGTGTTATCAAAGAAAACACACTTGTACTTTAAGTTGAAATATTTCCTGTCATCTAGAACCTGAGAGAACAAATCAGCATACATGCAAACTCATAAGAGGTGAAAGATCTATGGTTTCACAAAACACAAGAATTGATTAAGTATCCCGAGCAACAGACAAAGTCAGGGCTCCGTATATGCATCTCTCCTCTCAGTGTTTTGTGAGCCCTGTATCTTTACACTTTATTTGAACTTGTCCAGCACAAGGACGCATCATCTTCTCCCACACACAAGCCAGGGTTGGGCCACATTGTGTGTGGGAGTCCTGGAGTCTCAGGGATGGGGAAGGTGCTGTTCCTGCAGGTTGCTACACAACATCCCACGACTAACCCGATTCAACTAGTTATAAGTTATAAGAGCACACACACGTAATACTGTTATGTTCTAAATTTCTTAAACAAAAGGTAAAGGAAAAAGCCCCCCTCCTTGTTCCAGAGCAGAAGAAGCATGCAGAGGAGAAGAGGCCCTGCTCTCCTTCTTCCATCATTAAGCAGGATGAATCAGATGGTTGAAGTTTAAATCAAAAGGAATTTAATTTCCTAATTTAGGAAGCTGTACTGCTCTCTCTTCAAGTCTGTTTAGACCTCCACCTTAATCCAGGCCCAGCTCCACTCATATCCCAGCGTCAAGCTGCGCTACACACACACACACACGCACGCACACGCACACGCACACACGAAGCTCTTTGACATCATCTCATCAGTATCTGGGCCTCATGTTTCAAGTTATTATCTCCACGAAATCGCCTCATTCTACTTTGAGTTTAAAAAAAGTGAATTAAATTGAATGTTAATGAGTGACCGCGTGGACTGAACCAGAACACGGAGGAGGCTTCATGTTTCGTCACGTTACGCTTTTTCCTCCTAAATCTTGATAATGATGAGCGTTATCCGTTGACAAAGTTCCGCATGCAGTGGACGTTAACGTAACACAGCAAGTCTGAACGGTAACGGAACTTCAACGGAGGGAAATAAAGACTGTGTAGACATTTTAACGCTGATTGGCCAAGACTCGACACGTCTCATCAAATATGTTTTATTGCGAAGATCACGACATCACATTTTCTCCTCGTCTCACTCCAATCTGAGAAACGCTGGCTGGCCAGTTGACCCCCCCCCCCCCAAAAAAATAAAAACTCTACGGATCTAGACTACTGACGTGGATGATATATTTTGATTCAAAACGGCTTATTTCGCAGAAAAGCGACACGTTTGCAGGTATTAAATCAGGAGAAGACGAAAACGACGACTTGCAACAGAGTCTCACTCCAAACTACATTAGAAGTTATCAGCCGGAGCATGAACAGTGTTTGAGAACCGAGAAGAAATAAAGTGAACTCACGTGCTCTTTGTATCCGGACTTCCGGGTTGAAAACAGCGTCCAGAAGTTCCCGTTGTCGCTTATTCTCCTCTTTTGAACGAGCGAGTTCCTCCTCGTACTCTGCTATCGTTCTTTCAAACAGACTAACTATCTCTTCACCAGCCGCAGTTAGTCGCTGGTTGAGTAAAGATCTCAGCATTTCTAGTTTAGACATTTTCACTAAAACACAGAAAGCTTTCCTCCAGACGAACTCCGTTAAAAACACGGTTTACTCTCATTAAGCTCTGACTAGCGCTGTGTTGGTCACTTCCGTCCCAGTCCGTCTGTTTCCAGGTAGCATGCTAAGCTAACTTCAATAGCTTTATAGGCTGCCAGGAGATGAGTCCTCTTCTTCTTCCTCTCCTCTTTCTTCTTCTTCTTCGTCCTTCTTCTTCCGTCTCCTTCTTCTTCTTTCAGTTTAATGGCGGACTACAAACCAATGTTTAAGGCGCCACCTACTGGACCGGAGTGTGTAACATCATGACTTTATGATAGTTATCATTTAAACACAATGTTATTTATAAATAAAATGAAAAAATTAGAAATAAACTTCATATTGAAGTTATATTCTGGATATTAAACCCGTTCCATTCACATATTAAATAAAGCCCTTTTAAACTGAACTTGTTTGTCCCCTGTCTCTAACAGTCCTTTGATGCTCCACTCCCTTCCTGTATCTACCACTCTGTTCTTCAGTCTCTCTTTCCACCCTGAACTTCTTCCACTCTATCAGCACATGTTCAACAGTTTCTTTACAGTTGCATATCTCACATTTATCCCACTCTGTCTTTTTCATGATGTGTATAACGTGTCATTGAGTCCTGTATGTCCGAACCTTAATCTGAAAGTAACATCTTCTTTTCTACTTTTACTTCCATCACTTCTCACTCTGACTGATGTCTGAATTTTGTTGTAATTTCTACCCTTATTGTCATTATTCCAAATTTCCTGCCAAGATGTCCCATCCAAAGCTTTTACCAGAGAATGTCGAGTACTCCCAACCATTGCACAGGACAGTCGATGCTATATTTCCGTTAAGTCCACCCTGAATACTAATCCAGTGTGATAGTGTTAACTCAGTTCTCCTCACATGTAATGGCAGTTCCCTGGATTTCACCAGCAATGCATTAGTGGGTGTGGTTTTGACTCGGGAGATGAGTCAGAGGAGAACCATCCAGAAAAAAAGGTGAACAGATAAAAGTCCATTCAGACAGGTTCTACGAGGAACATCCGGTTTTGCTGCAACTTGGTGGGTAACAAAAGCCCTTAAACTAATAAAATAGTGCATCATTACTCCATCTTCAGTTACCTTCCATCTGGTCCATATGGAACAGTTGTGGGTCATGGAACGAGACGACTCAAGTGATTGTTTTCCAACATTTATTTGTTGAAGACAAAATATCACCAATGAAATGCCTTCTGATCGTTTTCTGCCCCTCTGCTCCCTCAGCAACGTGTGATTTAATTCCTTTTCTTCAAATACACACTGACCAATCAGAGCTCGGTACGTGGACCGTTAATGAATATTACATAATCACACAGTTTAAACACAAATGCAAAAAAAAGACAGCTGGCAATAAATCTCAGACTGCATGTGTGAAATAGTAAATGAACTGATTCATGACATCACTGCTTCATTTAGAGCAGGATAGATCTGAAACATCTTGAGATCATCTGGTGGTTCCCAACCACCTCGGTGGAGGACTCGCCACTTTACCGGATTAATGATTGTCAATTTCAATAATTGATAGAATAATTTCTAAAATCATTCTCATGTTTCTCTTCTCTCGTAGCATGCTTCCCAAAGTAGTGAAGAGGCGAGTGCATGCCTTGAAAAGGCTACAGGTGCAGTGTGCCAACATAGAGGCCAAATTCTACGAGGCGGTCCACGAGTGAGAGCGACAGTACGCGGCCCTCTATCAGCCACTGTTTGACAAGGTACACTCACTTTTTATCTTTACTTCATTTGACTAACACCAGATGTCTCACATTTCCTTTGCTAATTTAATGTTCATGAAAACAGAGTAAAAGCTAGTGGAAAAAAGACAACTTACAATATCTGTTATTTGTTAAGAGACCAAATATCTAATAATCACTTGAATTCCCTGCACTAGTGGGTGGTTAAGTGTGTCTCTCTGGTCTGATATATCAGTGAGGATGCATCCGTGGTGCTAAATTGAAAACTGCTATAACGAGTAGTCGTCTGTACTTTTGTCAGTCAAGGCTATTTCCAGAGCTAGTGACAAGAACTCAGCCATTCCTAGTTGCACTGAAGACTGTCAGCTATAATGCTGCTGCACCTGTCTGCACACGCACGTGTGTGTCGATCTGTGTGTGTATGCATGTATGTATGAATAATTCAGCCTTATCGAATGAATGCGAGTGTGTATATGCATTTCATGCTAATATTCCCAAATGCCTCTCTAAAATGATTAACTTTGCTGTAATGAATGTGTGTCACAGAGAAGAGATTTTGTCACAGGAACAGTGGAACCCACAGATGAAGAGTGTGTGTGGCACAGTGACAGAGAGGAAGAGGAGGAGCTAGCTGTAAGTACAGATTTGATTTTGTTTCTCTTAAAAGCCTGATCACTTTGACCAATCCTACTTCTTCTGGTTTTCCACACAGTTTCCCACTAAAGGAAAATGGTTTCCATACAATCACACACAGGTCACTTAATCTCATCAATGTCACCAAAAGTCTCCTGAAATTGTCCAACAGGAAACAGGATTGTGGGAAATGTGGTTTTAATGAGAATCACTCGGGCTAACAAACTGTGATGGCTGAATTGTGAAAGACTTTGGTCTCAATGAGACTTCTACCAGCGTGTCTGCTGATCCTTAAAAAGTCCTAAAAGCTATTGAATTCATTCATCTAAAAAGTGGCCTTAATCGGTGAAAACAATCTTTAAAATGCTCAGACATAGGAAGATGGAGTTTTTTCTCACATTGCAATTGAAAATTTCTAAAATAATTGCGACAATTCTTTTAGATAATTATTTTCTCTAGCTTGGAGAGTTGAGGAGCTTTTGTTGTTAAACAGTCAGACTGACTCAAACTTTGAGGCAAAATGGCAAGAGCACGAATAAGACAACAGTCTAACTACCTAAATATGTTCTTAAAATATCTGATGAGCGATTAAGAACATCTGTACGCGTTGAGTTTATATATCGTGCAAGCTCAAGAGTTGGCATCTCAAAGAGCTTCAAACTAATAAATAAATGTCAACAAATCAGTTTTGTAAATGCATTTACAGCAGCGGATGGAATACCAAGGTTTGGCTAAAAAAAGAGCCTTTGTATTGTTACATTTTAGAATAATTTGGCCTGATTTTAGTTTACAGGAGTGAATGAGAACTTGACATCAGCCTCCTCCAGAAATTGAAGCTGCTCTCCTTCCTGACTGATGCAGAGTTCCTCCTGTTCTTCTTTAATGTGTGAGGGCTCTGGGTCCTCCTGTTCTTCTTTAATATGTGGGGGCTCTGGGTCCTCCTGGTCCAGACTGGAGCTCCACTCCTGCTGCTCAGAGGGAGGGAACCTCTTCTTTAACCGTCTGCAGGAAAACAGTAAACAGACAGAGGTGTTACAAAGACATTCTAGAATTGAGCAAATAGTATCAATAGAACCAGATAATACAATAATGTAATCAACTTATGTGCACATGAACATATGAACCATTTTAAGCTGCCAAATCCATGTGGTGTTATCAAAGAGAACACACTTGTACTTTAAGTTGAAATATTTCCTGTCATCTAGAACCTGAGAGAACAAATCAGCATACATGCAAACTCATAAGAGGTGAAAGATCTATGGTTTCACAAAACACAAGAATTGATCAAGTATCCCGAGCAACAGACAAAGTCAGGGCTCCGTATACGCATCTCTCCTCTCAGTGTTTTGTGAGCCCTGTATCTTTACACTTTATTTGAACTTGTCCAGCACAAGGACGCATCATCTTCTCCCACACACAAGCCAGGGTTGGGCCACATTGTGTGTGGGAGTCCTGGAGTCTCAGGGATGGGGAAGGTGCTGTTCCTGCAGGTTGCTACGCAACATCCCACAGACTAACCCGATTCAACTAGTTATAAGTTTTAAGCTACCACCTGCGTGTCAGAGCTCCCTCTTTGTACGGGGAGCGCCTCACCCGGAGATTCAAACCTTTGCTCTATGACACACGCAACACTAAATGAGCACACACACACACACAATACTGTTATGTTCAAAATTTCCCAAACAAAAGGTAAAGGAAACAGCCCCCCTCCTTGTTCCAGAGGAGACGAAGCATGCAGAGGAGTAGAGGCAGACCCCCCCCCCCCCTGCTCTCTTTCTTCCATCATTAAGCAGGGCGAATCAGCTGGTTGAAGTTTAAATCAAAAGGAATTTAATATACGAACAAATGCAAATGCAGTTACAAACTGAATTACACCATCAATAGTAATATTTCATGAAATAGAGGCCCCATCCGAACCACATGACAGACTGGTGTTTCCGCCTCATGGTCCAGATGAGGTCTGATTTTCTCCGGGGATTCAGTTTCTTTGTCTCTCCAAAGTCTCTGAAATGTCTCATATTACACATTCCTCAGCCCATCGATCAGCTCAGTGATTGGCTGAACCCGTCGGACTTCAGTCGGCCACTTCCTTGACCAATTCAACCCCCTTCTTGAAGGCTGTGCTCAGAAACTCCAGCAATATCCCTCTCTCTGACTTTATGGTGGCGTCATAAATTCTCTGGTGTCTCTCACAGTGCACAACAAATTCAGTAACTCTCCCTTTAGTTTAAACCTTCTACAAGTAAACATATTGTGACACATAATATCCATCGCTAGGAGCGCTTTAAAACAAATTCCTCACAATACTTACACGTTTAATGCATGTAAATACCGTTAGCATATTTCTACAGTAGCGAGAACCATCGCCTATGCAAAATAAAGTGATTAATTTTCATTTAACCCAGTTACTGTATGGCTCAATATTAACTTCCACTGTTACTGTAAAGCAGTTAGAATTGTGGCCCATCTTCTATTTACAATTAATATGCATTCAATCCGGTTCAATTATTGAAATCATGAAGGTTCAGGCTCCTTAACGCTCTCTCATTACTTCAGGGCCTTTGGGAGCAACTGCACGTGGGACTGTTGGGACCGGAAGTTCACTTGCTGTGGTCATTACAGTGAACAGAGTCTGGCAGTGTGATGAGAGCACGTGAGCCCTTGTTGCTGTACGTCATCTCATTGGAGCAGAGGCTGCAGTTAGCATACCCTGCCTTATCAATGTATTCAAAATACTGTGACAGCAGGAAGCTGTACTGCTCTCTCTTCACGTCTGTTTAGACCTCCACCTTTATCCAGGCCCAGCTCCACTCACATCTCAGCCCTGCGTCAAGCTGCGCTACACACAACATCCTCTTCCTGAAGCTCTTTGACCTCATCATCTCATCAGTATCTGGGCCTCATGTTTCAAGTTATTATCACCACGCAATCGCCTCATTCTACTTTGAGTTAAAAAAAAAAAGTGAATTAAATTGAATGTTAATGAGTGACCGCGTGGACTGAACCAGAACACGGAGGGGGCCGTTAACGTAACACAGCAAGTCTGAACGGTAACGGAACTTCAACGGAGGGAAATGAAGACGGTGTAGACATCTTAACGCTGATTGGCCAAGACTCGACACGTCGCATCAAATATGTTTTATTGCGAAGATCACGACATCACATTTTCTCCTCGTCTCACTCCAATCTGAGAAACGCTGGCTGGCTGGCCAGTAGACCCCCCCCCCCCCCCCCCGAAAAAATAAAAACTGTACGGATCTAGACGACTCACGTGGATGATATATTTTGATTCAAAACGGCTTATTTCGCAGAAAAGCGACACGTTTGCAGGTATTAAATCAGGAGAAGACGAAAACGACGAATTGCAACAGAGTCTCACTCCAAACTACATTAGAAGTTATCGGCCGGAGCATGAACAGTGTTTGAGAACCGAGAAGAAATAAAGTGAACTCACGTGCTCTTTGTATCCGGACTTCCGGGTTGAGAACAGCGTCCAGAAGTTCCCGTTGTCGCTTATTCTCCTCTTTTGAACGAGCGAGTTCCTCCTCGTATTCTGCGATCGTTCTTTCAAACAGACGAAATATCTCTTCATCAGCCGCAGTTAGTCGCTGGTTGAGTAAAGATCTCAGCATTTCTAGTTTAGACATTTTCACTAAAACACAGAAAGCTTTCCTCCAGACGAACTCCGTTAAAAACACCGTTTACTCTCATTAAGCTCTGACTAGCGCTGTGTTGGTCACTTCCGTCCCCGTCCGTCTGTTTCCAGGTAGCATGCTAAGCTAACTTCAATAGCTTTATAGGCTGCCAGGAGATGAGTCCTCTCCTTTTTCCTCTCCTTTTTCTTCTTCTTCTTCCGTCTCCTTCTTCTCCTTCTTCTTCTTCTTCTTCTTCTCTCAGTTAAATGGCGGAGTACAAACCAATGTTTAAGGCGCCACCTACTGGACCGGAGTGTGTAACAGCATGACTTGATGACAGTTATCATTTAAGCACAATGTTATTTATAAATAAAATGAAAAAATGAGAAATAAACTTCATATAGAAGTTATATTCTGGATTTTGAATCCGTTCCATTCGTATATTAAATAAAGCCCTTTTAAACTGAACTTGTTTGTCCCCTTGTGACGAAGGACGACCTCAGACGGGTTTCGGAGAAGCAGCGGAGCAGGAACCGCACTACGCCCGTTGCGGAAGAGGACGGCAGTCAGCTGCTCGCGGACTAATATTAACGGCGTGAAGGAAGTGAAAAGGCTTGAACGAGCTAGGCGGCGCGAAATGACGGCCGTGTCTGTAAATAGATTAGTTTAAGTTGCTGTTCGGAGTTTGACTCTCAAGACTGTGTGCGTGCAAACAACCAGTAAGTAGAGGTAAAGTTTGGTGTTAGGTAGTGATGGCGAGATGAAGCCTCATGAGGCATCGCAACACTTCAGCCAATTGGTTCGAGAAAGGGTTCATTACTCGAAGCTTCATGTGCACACGATACCACCTACTGGCCAAGTGTATAATCACAGGCAGCTGTATCTGAACCACATAATGTGATGCATTGAATTTTTGTGTCGGTTATGGCTGTTGGGAATGACTATGAATTACAAAAATGTATGACCAAATAATTTCTGTACATAAATTATCACACATGTGCATAATAAAATATTTTTTGAATGTATTCTGTGTGTAAATTTTCCCAAAATGGGAGTATCATATGATATGGCAGGTTGTGTAATAATGTTATTATGTCACTTTAGGAAAATGGCATGGGCTTAAGCAGGCAGAGGACAGTGAAAGTGCTTGTGGAACTAGGAAGAGGGGACTGAATATGCTTGTGAAACCTGGACAGTGATGTACAGGACAGGGGACATTTTATTAATTTTTATTCAGAAATAACAGTTTCTCAATTTCATGCATGCACCCATACATACCTGCCTTGTAGGGATAACATAATTAGGATCCAGTTTGGACACAAACGCCCTGAATCCAACATCATCCACAATACTGAAGGGCTGTGTGTCCTTCACTATCATGGAGACGAGGGCTTCATCCAGCTCTTGTCTTCTGGTGGCTGGTTAAAAGAGAATAAATACAGTGTCTGTTACCTGTCTTTATTTGCACAATAAACAAAAGTGAACAGGGAAAAATTGTGATGGTGCATTTGTAATATTGTAATGACTTACAATGGCTGGGTGAAGCTCCAGTTTCCTCCTTATTCTCATGCAAGGCACGGTAATGCCTTAGCATCGATGAGGTGTTGTTATTGTACCCAAACTCCTTGGAGCACAATAAACACCTCACCTTTGAATAAAATAAGAAACTGTGAAAAATACAGTTCTTGATAAGCAAACCTAATGTGTCTGAAATATAGTTAGATTTAGCTTACCTTATTAGGAGTTATCAAATCAAAGTGTTCCCACACAGGGGAAATCCTCCTCTTCCTAGCTGGCTCCATCTTATCACCTATCCTTCTCTCCTCACTCTCCAAACTATCTCTCTCTCTAAACTCTCCAAACTATATAAACGCTATCCAAACGATCCAAACTCTCAACTGACCGCAACTCTCCACCAACAACCCACATTTTGAATGGAGCCTGAGGGGTTTATATTGCTGTCAAACCTCCCGGCAAAATCTGAACCACTTCCCGAAGCAGTCACGTGGTACAGCCGGGCAGCGAGGCTTCGGACGTCATCATTTTTGGCTCCTCCCCTAAATGAAGCAAGCCTCGATACGCGCTTCGAGGAAACGCCCCCTCCATTACTCGACACACGCTTCGAAGCGTCGGCACATCTCGTAACATCACTAGTGTTAGGCTAATGTAGTTATAAGTGTTATATTGTGTAATTTGCACGGCAAGCTATTCTGATAGTTAGTAGCTCGTTCCTTGTTTGCTAATTGGTGGCTGTAGGAGTCCCGGACCTGTTTATCACTGCCTGTATTCTGTCCTTGTATGTCCTAATTAGAAACCAATGTTGTATAGAGGTATTTACTAATTATTATTTCATGTACGTCTGTTTCAGAACCACACACAATTGCTTGTTTGACTATTGTCAGTAAACCTCTCAAAAGGAACATCTTGTCTGGAGTGCATTCTGATCGATGCCCCCTGGTGGCCACAACGTTTAATGAACCACAGTAACAATATACAGTCCTTTCCCAGTCAATACACCCCTGTCTCTAACAGTCCTTTGATGCTCCACTCCCTTCCTGTATCTACCACTCTGTTCTTCAGTCTCTCTTTCCACCCTGAACTTCTTCCACTCTATCAGCACATGTTCAACAGTTTCTTTATAGTTGCATATCTCACATTTATCCCACTCTGTCTTTTCATGATGTGTATAACGTGTCATTGAGTCCTGTATGTCCGAACCTTAATCTGAAAGTAACATCTTCTTTTCTACTTTTACTTCCATCACTTCTCACTCTGACTGATGTCTGAATTTTGTTGTAATTTCTACCCTTATTGTCATTATTCCAAATTTCCTGCCAAGATGTCCCATCCAAAGCTTTTACCAGAGAATGTCGAGTACTCCCAACCATTGCACAGGACAGTCGATGCTATATTTCCGTTAAGTCCACCCTGAATACTAATCCAGTGTGATAGTGTTAACTCAGTTCTCCTCACATGTAATGGCAGTTCCCTGGATTTCACCAGCAATGCATTAGTGGGTGTGGTTTTGACTCGGGAGATGAGTCAGAGGAGAACCATCCAGAAAAAGAGGTGAACAGATAAAAGTCCATTCAGACAGGTTCTACGAGGAACATCCGGTTTCGCTGCAACTTGGTGGGTAACAAAAGCCCTTAAACTAATAAAATAGTGTATCATTACTCCATCTTCAGTTACCTTCCATCTGGTCCATATGGAACAGTTGTGGGTCATGGAACGAGACAACTCAAGTGATTGTTTTCCAACATTTATTTATTGAAGACAAAATATCACCAATGAAATGCCTTCTGGTCGTTTTCTGCCCCTCTGCTCCCTCAGCAACGTGTGATTTAATTCCTTTTCTTCAAATACACACTGACCAATCAGAGCTCGGTACGTGGACCGTTAATGAATGTTACATAATCACACAGTTTAAACACAAATGCAAAAAAAAGACAGCTGGCAATAAATCTCAGACTGCATGTGTGAAATAGTAAATGAACTGATTCATGACATCACTGCTTCATTTAGAGCACGATAGATCTGAAACATCTTGAGATCATCTGGTGGTTCCCAACCACCTCGGTGGAGGACTCGCCACTTTACCGGATTAATGATTGTCAATTTCAATCATTGATGATATAATAATTTCTAAAATCATTCTCATGTTTCTCTTCTCTCGTAGCATGCTTCCCAAAGTAGTGAAGAGGCGAGTGCATGCCTTGAAAAGGCTACAGGTGCAGTGTGCCAACATAGAGGCCAAATTCTACGAGGAGGTCCACGAGTGAGAGCGACAGTACGCTGCCCTCTATCAGCCACTGTTTGACAAGGGACACTCACTTTTTATCTTTACTTCATTTGACTAACACCAGATGTCTCACATTTCCTTTGCTCATTTTATGTTCATGAAAACAGAGTAAAAGCTAGTGGAAAAAAGACAACTTACAATGTCTGTTATTTGTTAAGAGACCAAATATCTAATAATCACTTGAATTCCCTGCACTAGTGGGTGGTTAAGTGTGTCTCTCTGGTCTGATATGTCAGTGAGGATGCATCCTTGGTGCTAAATTGAAAACTGCTATAACGAGTAGTCGTCTGTACTTTTGTCAGTCAAGGCTATTTCCAGAGCTAGTGACAAGAACTCAGCCATTCCTAGTTGCACTGAAGACTGTCAGCTGTAATGCTGCTGCACCTGTCTGCGCGCGCACGTGTGTGTCGATCTGTGTGTGTATGCATGTATGTATGAATAATTCAGCCTTATCGAATGAATGCGTGTGTATATATGCATTTCATGCTAATATTCCCAAATGCCTCTCTAAAATGATTAACTTTGCTGTAATGAATGTGTGTCACAGAGAAGAGATTTTGTCACAGGAACAGTGGAACCCACAGATGAAGAGTGTGTGTGGCACAGTGACAGAGAGGAAGAGGAGGAGCTAGCTGTAAGTACAGATTTGATTTTGTTTCTCTTAAAAGCCTGATCACTTTGACCAATCCTACTTCTTCTGGTTTTCCACACAGTTTCCCACTAAAGGAAAATGGTTTCCTTACAATCACACACAGGTCACTTAATCTCATCAATGTCACCAAAAGTCTCCTGAAATTGTCCAACAGGAAACAGGATTGTGGGAAATGTGGTTTTAATGAGAATCACTCGGGCTAACAAACTGTGATGGCTGAATTGTGAAAGACTTTGGTCTCAATGAGACTTCTATCAGCGTGTCTGCTGATCCTTAAAAAGTCCTAAAAGCTGTTGAATTCATTCATCTAAAAAGTGGCCTTAATCGGTGAAAACAATCTTTAAAATGCTCAGACATAGGAAGATGGAGTTTTTTCTCACATTGCAATTGAAAATTTCAGAAATAATTGAGACAATTCTTTTAGATAATTGACGAATGTCTCTTTCATTAGAGATCAGTTCAGGATAGCGGAAACAACAACTCTGGTATTTTGTTCGAGGCTCGATGCTCAGAGCAGATACACTGTCTGCAAGCTCGCGACGACATGGGGAAGTTCAAATTCAATGACAATCGGCCATTCAACCACGGTTGCGCAGCATGGCTGCAACTGGTACCAGTCAATGAATAAGAGGCACGTTGTATTTTGTGCAGTACGTGTTTCAAACTCGTACTGAGAATGAATGCAGGGGAATCACACATGCAAGTGAGGCTGAGTGTACACAGTGCAAATTGGTATATGGACACTAATCCTAAGAAACACAAAACTGTCGAGTCAAACAACACACAAAGTAATTGATGTGGTTTAAATGATTGATACACATGTCACTGTTCTGAATGCGTTTCATGCGTCTCTGATCTGATTGTTTATCTTCCACCAGGAACACAACGAGCCCATCCTAAAGCACCTGAAAGATATTCAAGTCAAGTTTTCTGAGCCAGGACACCCAATGGTCAGTTTCATAATGTTATAACAACGACTTGATATCATTCCAAGTTGATAAACTCGAGAGAGTTAAAATTGTCTATCTTGGTCTCCCCCTCAGAGTTTCACATTAGAGTTCCACTTTGAGTCCAATGGTTACTTCAACAATGCAGTCCTCACTAAAGTCTACAGGATGAAGTCAGAACCCGATGACGCGGAGCCGTTCTCATTCGAGGGGCCAGAGATCATTGACTGTGAAGGGTGAGAGAAACACGGTCATGATGGTTGAACTGGCTTCTACGCAAATGATGTTGAGGTTTAGGATAAAGTAGAGATGGTGTGCTGCGTAAGACATTTATTTTCACTCTTTCTATATTCATCTCTTGACTTGGCATCCCACATATCAGCCTCCTCTTGGCACTTCTACCAACTTTTACCTTTTTTGGGTCTTTGCTTTCTGCCGCCTCTCACTGTTTTGTACATCTCTCTTTCTCTCTCTTATTAGCTGTCAGATAGACTGGCACAAGGGGAAGGATGTGACAGTGAAAACTATTAAGAGCAGGGGTCTCAGACTCGCGGCCCGCGGGCCAATTGCGGCCCACGAGCCGATATTCTGCGGCCCCCTACCTAACATAAAAGTGTAACGTTAATGCGGCCCCCGCGTTTTTCTCACGCGCACCTTTTTCTCACGCGCACCTTTTTGCCGAGTTGTTGCGCGAGTCATTGTGGGCGTTTTATATTTACAACGTGAATTAACGAAACTGTCACTTGAAACGTGATTCAGGAGTGACACCAAGTGGAAGGGAAATATAATATATCTCACCCAGCCCCAGTCATGTCTTTCTCAAAACCTGCCGTGAAGAGAAAAGTTGGCGAAGAGCACAGACAATTCCAGGAAAAGTGGGAGACGGAATATTTTTTTGTTGAGCACCGGGGCACTCCGACGTGTCTTATATGCACAGAGAAAGTCGCGGTACATAAGGAGTACAACCTCAAACGGCATTACTCAAAGAGACATGCCGAGGAGTCTACAAAATACCAGGAAATGAGCGCGAGGCCCGGGCCGGCGATCTTAAAACATGTTTACTGAGGCGACACGATTTTTTTAAGAAAGCGAGCAAAGCGAGTGACGCGGCAGTCGAAGCGAGCTACGTGGTGAGTGAGAGGATCGCCAAGGCGGGAAAGTCATTCAAAGAAGGCGAGTTCATAAAAATGTGCATGTTACAGGCTGCAAGTACAGTCTGAAAAACAGTCAGTTTAGCAACATCAGCCTTTCAGCCAACACAGGGGCAGAGCGCATTCTGACCTGTCAGGTGACAGATATGATCAACTGCGGGAGAAAGCCAAACATTCTGTGCATTCTCAGTTGCTCTTGATGAGAGCACAGACTTCAAGACACACAGAGCCACTTTTCAAATCTCTGCTGACCCCTTCTCCTTTGATGTGCAAGATGCCCCTCCTGTGCTTCAAATGGAGCTCATTGACCTGCAGTGCAATTCTGAACTCAAAGCCAAGTTCAGGGAGGTGAGTGGAATAGCAGACAAACTTGGACAACTTTTGAGAGAATTGCCCCCCACCTTCCCTGAGCTTTCCAGGATGTTCAAGCGGACCATGTGCCTTTTTGGGAGCACATATCTGTGTGAAAAGCTCTTCTCAACCATGAACTTTAATAAGTCAAAGTACAGGTCCAAAGTACAGGTCCTCTGAAGAACCCGTTCATGTTCTGAAGAACCCGTTCACGCTCTGAAGAACACGTTCATGCTCTGAAGAACACGTTCACACTCTGAAGAACCCGTTCATGTTCTGAACTGTTGTTAATGAAGATTGGATCAGTTGTACTTCTTTTTGGAATACTTGATGCGGCCCAGCCTCACCCAGACTCTACCTCCAGCGGCCCCCAGGTAAGTTGAGTTTGAGACCCCTGATTAAGAAGAAGCAGAAGCATAAAGGTTGTGGCACTGTCCGCACGGTTACCAAACAGGTCCCCAACGACTCTTTCTTCAATTTCTTTAACCCGGTCAAAGGTGAGAACACACAGAAATAGATGCACACAAAATGTACAGAATTTCTTTGGGCTCTAAATTTAACATTCAAAGCTTTTAGTCAAACTTAAACTCGTCTCTCATAGCGGTAACTCTCTAAATAAACTCCTTAAGCAAACCCAGAATCACTGAAACACACACAGAGATAATTGCTTGACAGTCAACATGGCTGAGTTCATCTGCAGACGCTGTGGCAACAAGTTGGCGTGCATGTCATGTGGTTTTACCAACGGTCACTGAATTCAACAGCAGGTGGCGGCAGACTCCAAAACTGTGTCAGATTCAGCAGTTCCTCTGCTGCATGTAGGCAGCCAGTATGCTGGCAGATGTTGGGTTGTGTCCAGGAAGTTGCACTCACTGGAACGTTTTACATCATATATGTGGTGTGTTCAAGGACCCAAATGCAGACTCGTTTTTCTTTGTTGTTTTTTTTACAGTTCTACAAAACTTGTTCTACAAAACATTTATTTCTCTCACTCAAAAACACGCACACAAAAAAACTCTTGAACAAGTTTTGTAGAACAAGTTTTGTAGAACAAGTTTTGTAGAACTGGGGAAAAAAACTGGGAAAAAACTGGAAAAAACGAGTCTGCATTTGGGTCCTTGACACACCACATCATGAACCGGGGCAAATCCGCCCTTGAGCTTGCGTTGTCCTCCTCATTGCGCTGTCCCCTTAATCTCATAGTATCCCAGCCTTTCAGAACCAGTTGGTGAAGGTGGATTCTTTCACACTGTTCTGCGCTGTTCGGATCCACTGGCAGACTTCAGAAAAAGCTGATCTTCTCTGCTCATAGCTCTGAATAGCATTCACGGCTAACTGGCTTGGCCAGTTGCTGCTAGCACAATAATAATAATAATAATTATACATTTTATTTATATAGCGCTTTTAGCACCCCATTTTATGTCTTCTTCTGTTACCATAAATCCATGGGATTTGTAGCGGTGTTGAACAGGTCTTTATGTGTTCATGTTATAGGACGAGGACTCTGAGTTCACCCTAGCCACAGACTTTGAGATTGGGCATTTCTTCCGTGAGAGAATAGTTCCCAGAGCAGTGCTGTATTTCACCGGAGAGGCCCTGGAAGATGACGAGAGCGTGAGTGTTTTTCCTCTAACACGCCGACGTTGCTCTTGAGCACTGAAAAAGCCACAACATGGGATGTTTTGAGGACATATAAGCTAAACTGGTCATCACTGTTTAACCTCGTCTGTGTTCTTCATGCAGTTTGAAGAGGAGCTGGAGGAGGGAGACGAAGAGGTTAGTAAAGACACTGAGTTTGATCGGCTGTGCCAGACAGCTGGGCATCACTGTTTACACAGTATATAATAATCATAATAATAATAATAATAATAGCAGCAGTCCTGCTATATTTTTTGTTAACCAGGGGTTCCTTTAAATCTTGTCTTTGTGTCTCAGGAGCAAGATGATGATGATGATGATGAGGGAGACTTTGACACCAAGGTCAGTATGGATAATTTACTTTTTTAATACAAGTGTTTTTGTTCCTCTTACTTTGTTAGCTCCTTGAGCTGAGTGTTTATCCTAAACCCCCCTGAGAACACCGCACTGCTGGGCAGCAAGTATGCGGTCAGAGAAGGCTTGTGGGGGTTAGGGTAGATCACATGATCAATGACAGGAAGTGACACCATGTCCTTCGTCTCTGGAGTAAACGTTTGAAAAGTAGCAGAGGGAGAGGCCAACGATACAGCGTTTTGTGAGGGATCAATATAGCCACGCCCCCGAAAAATCAATTTTAAAGCCAACGGCGAGGAGACGGAGAGAACACAAACCGACGGTATTTCTGTCCGTTATATATTTAAATGTTATGATAGTCACGATGATAGTCACGTGCTCTCCCACTGACCAAAATTCTGACCCTTTGCTTTTTTATTAACAGCATTTACTTGTACTTTTACTTTCAATACTTAAGTACATTTAATGTCAGAAAATTACTTTTGATACTTAAGTACAATAAATATCAGATACTTTAAGACTTTTACTCAAGTAGTGTTCTAATCGGTGACTTTTAGTTTTACTGGAGTCATTTTCCAGTAAGGTATCTTTACTTTTACTCAAGTATGGCTTTTGGGTACTTTATACACCACTGCCTGCAGGCAACAAAACAGACATTTAAAAGCCTGCGGTCCTCTGCTGCCAAGGACTTGGTGCCTTCTGCTGGTAAGGCCGACTTGTGGCTTTATAACGTTGCGGGCGGAGTTTGCGGTGGTACTGATGTGACGATGCAACGTAATAGACTGACTTCATACTGATGAATTAACATGTTCATTTTAACAGCGTGTACATTTTATGCTTCTCTATTTTATTACCGTTTATGTCTCCAGACTAACGCTAGTACTAATAACTTGCTCTGACCAGCTGTAAATAGCTGTGTTGTAACTGACATCTGTAACCTGACAGAAGGTCAATATGGTTAAAAAGTCTTAAGTGTATAAATATAGACCAAGGAGACTTAACAGCTCAGAAACACGAACGTTACTTTACACCAGTTACAGCGATGACATCGATCTTGACATGTGACCCTGTACTTATGTTGAGCTTTCACACGCCAATACAGGTGAGAGGTCTTCTTGTGTTACATAATACGTATATTACTGGTTATTGTGCAGAAGAAAAAAACTCATCTTTGTCACGTGATCGACAGAAAGAAAGAAAAATGTCACTGTTCCAGCTCATCAGATGTGAATATGTGCTGGTTTTCAGTGATGGCAACCTGAATATCTCCAGGTTGGACTGAAATAAGCAATTGTTAGTATCAGCTATACTGACAGTATCATGATTTGTAGATCTAGACCTGATCAGATCTGATGTGCTGTATTGTACTTGGGGGAAGCAATCACGATTGATGAGACAATTAAAAAAAAAAAAGTCACTCTGGTTTCATTTCTATAACGACTAATGCTTAGGGATACAATATATTAATCAGTGTACATTTAATCCCAAATGTTTCTTTATAAATGTCCTTATCTTTCAAATCATGATCAATTCATCTAGTCATTATTATATCTACTAGTAATTGAGCCTAAAGTAGGAGGACACTGACAGGGAAGCATTACTTTAAATGTTTTTTGTAAGATACCAAATATTTTACAGTTTGCCCATTAACTGCTCGTGCCTTTTAAAAACTGTATCTTGTGTTTCTTCTCCAGCTCCTGGGGGGATCCGCCTTGCCCACACAGATATCAAGATTCCTGACTTTACAGACAACCGTCGCCCCGAGGTTACGGACCCCAACAAGTCCTCCCAGGAGAGCAGCGAGGCGAGAAGGTCCTTCTCTTACCTCGTCACTGGAGCGACCGCTGTGGTTGGTGTGTATGCCGCCAAGACGGTGGTCACCCAGTTTGTCTCCTCAATGAGCGCATCAGCAGATGTCCTGGCCTTATCGCAGATTGAGATCAAGCTCGCTGACATCCCTGAAGGCAAAAACATGACCTTCAAGTGGAGAGGAAAGCCCGTTTGTCCGTCACCGCACAGAGAAGGAAATCGCAGCAGAGGAGGGTGTGAATCTGGCGGAGCTCCGTGACCCCCAGCATGACAAGGACAGTGATTAACCCCCGCTGGGTCATCGTCCTCGGTGTGTGCACCCATCTGGGTTGTGTGCCCATCGCCAACGCCGGAGACTTCGGAGGCTACGACTGTCCGTGCCATGGCTCCCACTACGATGCTTCAGGAAGGATAAGAAAGGGACCTGCTCCTCTAAACCTGGAGGTTCCCTTCTATGAGTTCACTGAGGACGTAGTCATAGTGGGATAAATACTGGAGCTCTGTCTCCGTTCCTCCCTGTAACATGTATCTTTTAGATGGCTCCGTGTGAGAGTGACATAAAATAAAACTATGATTGAGCTATTGACTTTTCCCTCGTAACAAAGTGTGTTTTTCTTTGATTGATCTGCATCACTTAGCTTGATGTCTTTTGATTCACTGACATTTTATTTATTGTTTTAATCTCTATGGATTTTTCATTCCGCACTATTTTTAGTATTTTCCAAACAGAATTATGTAACACAATGTATGAGGGCCGGGTGTGATCAGGTCCAACCCCTTTGCTGCCGCACCAATCCTGACATATTGTGTTGGAGCTGTGTGATGAAGTCAAAGGTGGGGCCTGTTTCATGGTTACCTAAAGTTGAGCTGGTAAAAGTGCTCATACACATGAACAAGAGGCCTGGGGAGCACAATGATGAGGATAAGATGACGGTACGATCAAGAAAAGCCACCGGCAATCTAAAAAAGTATCGACAAGTTGTGAACACATTCAGGAATGTGTCGGCCTGTTAATCAACTGGAAGGAACTATAGATCGAGATCAGGATGTTGTTGGTTTGTGACTCCAAAGAATGTGTAGATTGCTTTTTCTAAGGACCTTTTTATGAGTTTGTGTCAGACAAGATGACAATTGTATACCAGTAATGGCAGCAGCAAAGAGTGCAAACTGCCAAGTAAGATAAAGAACTATTGAGTCACACTCCAGTCACTGATGGATTTAATCCTGAGGAACAAAGTGTGCTATGTACAACTATGAACCAGTGAAATACACAAACCTTTTTATTGATGAAATCATTTGAATACAATATACTGTGCACAGATGCAGGTAAAACCATTGTCTTAAACTTACATTACCATCAAATCAATCATCAATATAATCATCAAAACTATTTTAAACTGTACAGTTGGCGCTCATTCAGTGAATAACTTTTGAATTGAAATCAGTGGCGTTGAACCGCGGTTAATCATGTGTAACTTCAGAGGTGACTCGTGCTGAAAGCTTTTATCACAAACGGAATCTTTACTGCAACCAGAACAGCTAAAGGGGATCGTTTCCTGTGTGGGTTTTCATGTGGACCTTTAGATATTTGTTGCGCACAAATCTATTACATCAGACTGAGCAGCTGAAAGGTTTTTCTCCTGTGTGGGTTCTCATGTGTCTCTGTAAATGTGAACGATTGTTAAAAGATTTCTTACAGACTGAGCAGATGAAAGGTTTTTCTCCTGTGTGGGTTCTCATGTGTTTCTGTGAATTTGAACGATCGTTAAAAGATTTCTTACAGACTGAGCAGCTGAAAGGTTTTTCTCCTGTGTGGGTTCTCATGTGTATCTGTAATTGTGAACGATCGTTAAAAGATTTCTTACAGACTGAGCAGCTAAAAGGTTTTTCTCCTGTGTGGGTTCTCATGTGGCTCTGTAAATTTGAACGATCGTTAAAAGATTTCTTACAGACTGAGCAGCTGAAAGGTTTTTCTCCTGTGTGGGTTATCATGTGTCTCTGTAAAGTTGAATGCCGGTTAAATGATTTCTTACAGACTGAGCAGCTGAAAGGTTTTTCTCCTGTGTGGGTTATCATGTGTATCTTCAGAGTCTGTCTCTTGCCAAATGTTTTCTCACACTCAGAGCATCTAAAACGTTTCTCACCAGCGCTACATCTTGAATCACTGACACGGACTTCATCAGGTCTCACATAGTTTAAACCTGACTGAGGTTCTCTGGTCTTCTTGCATTCACCACCCTCATCAGTGTCAGAAGAGTCTCCAGTCTTCTCATCAGTATCTGGTTCTGGATATCTATCTGGATCCAAGTTCCTGTCTGGTTCTGGTCCTCCACAGTCCTCTCCATCAGCTTCTGTTCCCATCTGTTCAGTTTGTCTTTGATGAAGCTGTGAGGACTGAGCTTCCTCTTCTTCATCTTCACTCTTCACAGGAGTGAATGAGAACTTGACATCAGCCTCCTCCAGACCTTGAAGCTGCTCTCCTTCCTGACTGATGCAGAGTTCCTCCTGTTCTTCTTTAATGTGTGAGGGCTCTGGGTCCTCCTGTTCTTCTTTAATATGTGAGGGCTCTGGGTCCTCCTGTTCTTCTTTAATATGTGGGGGCGCTGGGTCCTCCTGTTCTTCTTTAATGTGTGAGGGCTCTGGGTCCTCCTGTTCTTCTTTAATATGTGGGGGCTCTGGGTCCTCCTGTTCTTCTTTAATGTGTGAGGGCTCTGGGTCCTCCTGTTCTTCTTTAACATGTGGGGGCTCTGGGTCCTCCTGTTCTTCTTTAATGTGTGAGGGCTCTGGGTCCTCCTGTTCTTCTTTAATATGTGGGGGCTCTGGGTCCTCCTGTTCTTCTTTAATGTGTGAGGGCTCTGGGTCCTCCTGTTCTTCTTTAATGTGTGAGGGCTCTGGGTCCTCCTGGTCCAGACTGGAGCTCCACTCCTGCTGCTCAGAGGGAACCTCTTCTTTAACCAACAACAGCTGCTGGACGTCTGCAGGAAAACAGTAAACACACACACACACAGAGGTGTTACAAAGACATTCTAGAATTGAGGAGACATAGAGTGTTCACAACAGAGAAACGCTGGCTGGCCAGTAGACCCCCCCCCCCCCCGAAAAAATAAAAACTGTACGGATCTAGACGACTCACGTGGATGATATATTTTGATTCAAAACGGCTTATTTCGCAGAAAAGCGACACGTTTGCAGGTATTAAATCAGGAGAAGACGAAAACGACGAATTGCAACAGAGTCTCACTCCAAACTACATTAGAAGTTATCAGCCGGAGCATGAACAGTGTTTGAGAACTGAGAGAAGAAATAAAGTGAACTCACGTGCTCTTTGTATCCGGACTTCCGGGTTGAGAACAGCGTCCAGAAGTTCCCGTTGTCGCTTATTCTCCTCTTTTGAACGAGCGAGTTCCTCCTCGTACTCTGCTATCGTTCTTTCAAACAGACCAAATATCTCTTCATCAACCGCAGTTAGTCGCTGGTTGAGTAAAGATCTCAGCATTTCTAGTTTAGACATTTTCACTAAAACACAGAAAGCTTTCCTCCAGACGAACTCCGTTAAAAACACCGTTTACTCTCATTAAGCTCTGACTAGCGCTGTGTTGGTCACTTCTGTCCCCGTCCGTCTGTTTCCAGGTAGCATGCTAAGCTAACTTCAATAGCTTTATAGGCTGCCAGGAGATGAGTCCTCTTCTTCTTCCTCTCCTCTTTCTTCTTCTTCTTCGTCCTTCTTCTTCCGTCTCCTTCTTCTTCTTCTTTCAGTTAAATGGCGGACTACAAACCAATGTTTAAGGCGCCACCTACTGGACCGGAGTGTGTAACATCATGACTTTATGATAGTTATCATTTAAACACGTTATTTATAAATAAAATGAAAAAATTAGAAATAAACTTCATATTGAAGTTATATTCTGGATATTAAATCCGTTCCATTCACATATTAAATAAAGCCCTTTTAAACTGAACTTGTTTGTCCCCTGTCTCTAACAGTCATTTGATGCTCCACTCCCTTCCTGTATCTACCACTCTGTTCTTCAGTCTCTCTTTCCACCCTGAACTTCTTCCACTCTATCAGCACATGTTCAACAGTTTCTTTACAGTTGCATATCTCACATTTATCCCACTCTGTCTTTTTCATGATGTGTATAACGTGTCATTGAGTCCTGTATGTCCGAACCTTAATCTGAAAGTAACATCTTCTTTTCTACTTTTACTTCCATCACTTCTCACTCTGACTAATGTATGAATTTTGTTGTAATTTCTACCCTTATTGTCATTATTCCAAATTTCCTGCCAAGATGTCCCATCCAAAGCTTTTACCAGAGAATGTCGAGTACTCCCAACCATTGCACAGGACAGTCGACGCTTCCGTTAAGTCCACCCTGAATACTAATCCAGTGTGATAGTGTTAACTCAGTTCTCCTCACATGTAATGGCAGTTCCCTGGATTTCACCAGCAATGCATTAGTGGGTGTGGTTTTGACTCGGGAGATGAGTCAGAGGAGAACCATCCAGAAAAAGAGGTGAACAGATAAAAGTCCATTCAGACAGGTTCTACGAGGAACATCCGGTTTCGCTGCAACTTGGTGGGTAACAAAAGCCCTTAAACTAATAAAATAGTGTATCATTACTCCATCTTCAGTTACCTTCCATCTGGTCCATATGGAACAGTTGTGGGTCATGGAACGAGACAACTCAAGTGATTGTTTTCCAACATTTATTTATTGAAGACAAAATATCACCAATGAAATGCCTTCTGGTCGTTTTCTGCCCCTCTGCTCCCTCAGCAACGTGTGATTTAATTCCTTTTCTTCAAATACACACTGACCAATCAGAGCTCGGTACGTGGACCGTTAATGAATGTTACATAATCACACAGTTTAAACACAAATGCAAAAAAAAGACAGCTGGCAATAAATCTCAGACTGCATGTGTGAAATAGTAAATGAACTGATTCATGACATCACTGCTTCATTTAGAGCACGATAGATCTGAAACATCTTGAGATCATCTGGTGGTTCCCAACCACCTCGGTGGAGGACTCGCCACTTTACCGGATTAATGATTGTCAATTTCAATCATTGATGATATAATAATTTCTAAAATCATTCTCATGTTTCTCTTCTCTCGTAGCATGCTTCCCAAAGTAGTGAAGAGGCGAGTGCATGCCTTGAAAAGGCTACAGGTGCAGTGTGCCAACATAGAGGCCAAATTCTACGAGGAGGTCCACGAGTGAGAGCGACAGTACGCTGCCCTCTATCAGCCACTGTTTGACAAGGGACACTCACTTTTTATCTTTACTTCATTTGACTAACACCAGATGTCTCACATTTCCTTTGCTCATTTTATGTTCATGAAAACAGAGTAAAAGCTAGTGGAAAAAAGACAACTTACAATGTCTGTTATTTGTTAAGAGACCAAATATCTAATAATCACTTGAATTCCCTGCACTAGTGGGTGGTTAAGTGTGTCTCTCTGGTCTGATATGTCAGTGAGGATGCATCCTTGGTGCTAAATTGAAAACTGCTATAACGAGTAGTCGTCTGTACTTTTGTCAGTCAAGGCTATTTCCAGAGCTAGTGACAAGAACTCAGCCATTCCTAGTTGCACTGAAGACTGTCAGCTGTAATGCTGCTGCACCTGTCTGCGCGCGCACGTGTGTGTCGATCTGTGTGTGTATGCATGTATGTATGAATAATTCAGCCTTATCGAATGAATGCGTGTGTATATATGCATTTCATGCTAATATTCCCAAATGCCTCTCTAAAATGATTAACTTTGCTGTAATGAATGTGTGTCACAGAGAAGAGATTTTGTCACAGGAACAGTGGAACCCACAGATGAAGAGTGTGTGTGGCACAGTGACAGAGAGGAAGAGGAGGAGCTAGCTGTAAGTACAGATTTGATTTTGTTTCTCTTAAAAGCCTGATCACTTTGACCAATCCTACTTCTTCTGGTTTTCCACACAGTTTCCCACTAAAGGAAAATGGTTTCCTTACAATCACACACAGGTCACTTAATCTCATCAATGTCACCAAAAGTCTCCTGAAATTGTCCAACAGGAAACAGGATTGTGGGAAATGTGGTTTTAATGAGAATCACTCGGGCTAACAAACTGTGATGGCTGAATTGTGAAAGACTTTGGTCTCAATGAGACTTCTATCAGCGTGTCTGCTGATCCTTAAAAAGTCCTAAAAGCTGTTGAATTCATTCATCTAAAAAGTGGCCTTAATCGGTGAAAACAATCTTTAAAATGCTCAGACATAGGAAGATGGAGTTTTTTCTCACATTGCAATTGAAAATTTCAGAAATAATTGAGACAATTCTTTTAGATAATTGACGAATGTCTCTTTCATTAGAGATCAGTTCAGGATAGCGGAAACAACAACTCTGGTATTTTGTTCGAGGCTCGATGCTCAGAGCAGATACACTGTCTGCAAGCTCGCGACGACATGGGGAAGTTCAAATTCAATGACAATCGGCCATTCAACCACGGTTGCGCAGCATGGCTGCAACTGGTACCAGTCAATGAATAAGAGGCACGTTGTATTTTGTGCAGTACGTGTTTCAAACTCGTACTGAGAATGAATGCAGGGGAATCACACATGCAAGTGAGGCTGAGTGTACACAGTGCAAATTGGTATATGGACACTAATCCTAAGAAACACAAAACTGTCGAGTCAAACAACACACAAAGTAATTGATGTGGTTTAAATGATTGATACACATGTCACTGTTCTGAATGCGTTTCATGCGTCTCTGATCTGATTGTTTATCTTCCACCAGGAACACAACGAGCCCATCCTAAAGCACCTGAAAGATATTCAAGTCAAGTTTTCTGAGCCAGGACACCCAATGGTCAGTTTCATAATGTTATAACAACGACTTGATATCATTCCAAGTTGATAAACTCGAGAGAGTTAAAATTGTCTATCTTGGTCTCCCCCTCAGAGTTTCACATTAGAGTTCCACTTTGAGTCCAATGGTTACTTCAACAATGCAGTCCTCACTAAAGTCTACAGGATGAAGTCAGAACCCGATGACGCGGAGCCGTTCTCATTCGAGGGGCCAGAGATCATTGACTGTGAAGGGTGAGAGAAACACGGTCATGATGGTTGAACTGGCTTCTACGCAAATGATGTTGAGGTTTAGGATAAAGTAGAGATGGTGTGCTGCGTAAGACATTTATTTTCACTCTTTCTATATTCATCTCTTGACTTGGCATCCCACATATCAGCCTCCTCTTGGCACTTCTACCAACTTTTACCTTTTTTGGGTCTTTGCTTTCTGCCGCCTCTCACTGTTTTGTACATCTCTCTTTCTCTCTCTTATTAGCTGTCAGATAGACTGGCACAAGGGGAAGGATGTGACAGTGAAAACTATTAAGAGCAGGGGTCTCAGACTCGCGGCCCGCGGGCCAATTGCGGCCCACGAGCCGATATTCTGCGGCCCCCTACCTAACATAAAAGTGTAACGTTAATGCGGCCCCCGCGTTTTTCTCACGCGCACCTTTTTCTCACGCGCACCTTTTTGCCGAGTTGTTGCGCGAGTCATTGTGGGCGTTTTATATTTACAACGTGAATTAACGAAACTGTCACTTGAAACGTGATTCAGGAGTGACACCAAGTGGAAGGGAAATATAATATATCTCACCCAGCCCCAGTCATGTCTTTCTCAAAACCTGCCGTGAAGAGAAAAGTTGGCGAAGAGCACAGACAATTCCAGGAAAAGTGGGAGACGGAATATTTTTTTGTTGAGCACCGGGGCACTCCGACGTGTCTTATATGCACAGAGAAAGTCGCGGTACATAAGGAGTACAACCTCAAACGGCATTACTCAAAGAGACATGCCGAGGAGTCTACAAAATACCAGGAAATGAGCGCGAGGCCCGGGCCGGCGATCTTAAAACATGTTTACTGAGGCGACACGATTTTTTTAAGAAAGCGAGCAAAGCGAGTGACGCGGCAGTCGAAGCGAGCTACGTGGTGAGTGAGAGGATCGCCAAGGCGGGAAAGTCATTCAAAGAAGGCGAGTTCATAAAAATGTGCATGTTACAGGCTGCAAGTACAGTCTGAAAAACAGTCAGTTTAGCAACATCAGCCTTTCAGCCAACACAGGGGCAGAGCGCATTCTGACCTGTCAGGTGACAGATATGATCAACTGCGGGAGAAAGCCAAACATTCTGTGCATTCTCAGTTGCTCTTGATGAGAGCACAGACTTCAAGACACACAGAGCCACTTTTCAAATCTCTGCTGACCCCTTCTCCTTTGATGTGCAAGATGCCCCTCCTGTGCTTCAAATGGAGCTCATTGACCTGCAGTGCAATTCTGAACTCAAAGCCAAGTTCAGGGAGGTGAGTGGAATAGCAGACAAACTTGGACAACTTTTGAGAGAATTGCCCCCCACCTTCCCTGAGCTTTCCAGGATGTTCAAGCGGACCATGTGCCTTTTTGGGAGCACATATCTGTGTGAAAAGCTCTTCTCAACCATGCACTTTAATAAGTCAAAGTACAGGTCCAAAGTACAGGTCCTCTGAAGAACCCGTTCATGTTCTGAAGAACCCGTTCACGCTCTGAAGAACACGTTCATGCTCTGAAGAACACGTTCACACTCTGAAGAACCCGTTCATGTTCTGAACTGTTGTTAATGAAGATTGGATCAGTTGTACTTCTTTTTGGAATACTTGATGCGGCCCAGCCTCACCCAGACTCTACCTCCAGCGGCCCCCAGGTAAGTTGAGTTTGAGACCCCTGATTAAGAAGAAGCAGAAGCATAAAGGTTGTGGCACTGTCCGCACGGTTACCAAACAGGTCCCCAACGACTCTTTCTTCAATTTCTTTAACCCGGTCAAAGGTGAGAACACACAGAAATAGATGCACACAAAATGTACAGAATTTCTTTGGGCTCTAAATTTAACATTCAAAGCTTTTAGTCAAACTTAAACTCGTCTCTCATAGCGGTAACTCTCTAAATAAACTCCTTAAGCAAACCCAGAATCACTGAAACACACACAGAGATAATTGCTTGACAGTCAACATGGCTGAGTTCATCTGCAGACGCTGTGGCAACAAGTTGGCGTGCATGTCATGTGGTTTTACCAACGGTCACTGAATTCAACAGCAGGTGGCGGCAGACTCCAAAACTGTGTCAGATTCAGCAGTTCCTCTGCTGCATGTAGGCAGCCAGTATGCTGGCAGATGTTGGGTTGTGTCCAGGAAGTTGCACTCACTGGAACGTTTTACATCATATATGTGGTGTGTTCAAGGACCCAAATGCAGACTCGTTTTTCTTTGTTGTTTTTTTTACAGTTCTACAAAACTTGTTCTACAAAACATTTATTTCTCTCACTCAAAAACACGCACACAAAAAAACTCTTGAACAAGTTTTGTAGAACAAGTTTTGTAGAACAAGTTTTGTAGAACAAGTTTTGTAGAACTGGGGAAAAAAACTGGGAAAAAACTGGAAAAAACGAGTCTGCATTTGGGTCCTTGACACACCACATCATGAACCGGGGCAAATCCGCCCTTGAGCTTGCGTTGTCCTCCTCATTGCGCTGTCCCCTTAATCTCATAGTATCCCAGCCTTTCAGAACCAGTTGGTGAAGGTGGATTCTTTCACACTGTTCTGCGCTGTTCGGATCCACTGGCAGACTTCAGAAAAAGCTGATCTTCTCTGCTCATAGCTCTGAATAGCATTCACGGCTAACTGGCTTGGCCAGTTGCTGCTAGCACAATAATAATAATAATAATTATACATTTTATTTATATAGCGCTTTTAGCACCCCATTTTATGTCTTCTTCTGTTACCATAAATCCATGGGATTTGTAGCGGTGTTGAACAGGTCTTTATGTGTTCATGTTATAGGACGAGGACTCTGAGTTCACCCTAGCCACAGACTTTGAGATTGGGCATTTCTTCCGTGAGAGAATAGTTCCCAGAGCAGTGCTGTATTTCACCGGAGAGGCCCTGGAAGATGACGAGAGCGTGAGTGTTTTTCCTCTAACACGCCGACGTTGCTCTTGAGCACTGAAAAAGCCACAACATGGGATGTTTTGAGGACATATAAGCTAAACTGGTCATCACTGTTTAACCTCGTCTGTGTTCTTCATGCAGTTTGAAGAGGAGCTGGAGGAGGGAGACGAAGAGGTTAGTAAAGACACTGAGTTTGATCGGCTGTGCCAGACAGCTGGGCATCACTGTTTACACAGTATATAATAATCATAATAATAATAATAATAATAGCAGCAGTCCTGCTATATTTTTTGTTAACCAGGGGTTCCTTTAAATCTTGTCTTTGTGTCTCAGGAGCAAGATGATGATGATGATGATGAGGGAGACTTTGACACCAAGGTCAGTATGGATAATTTACTTTTTTAATACAAGTGTTTTTGTTCCTCTTACTTTGTTAGCTCCTTGAGCTGAGTGTTTATCCTAAACCCCCCTGAGAACACCGCACTGCTGGGCAGCAAGTATGCGGTCAGAGAAGGCTTGTGGGGGTTAGGGTAGATCACATGATCAATGACAGGAAGTGACACCATGTCCTTCGTCTCTGGAGTAAACGTTTGAAAAGTAGCAGAGGGAGAGGCCAACGATACAGCGTTTTGTGAGGGATCAATATAGCCACGCCCCCGAAAAATCAATTTTAAAGCCAACGGCGAGGAGACGGAGAGAACACAAACCGACGGTATTTCTGTCCGTTATATATTTAAATGTTATGATAGTCACGATGATAGTCACGTGCTCTCCCACTGACCAAAATTCTGACCCTTTGCTTTTTTATTAACAGCATTTACTTGTACTTTTACTTTCAATACTTAAGTACATTTAATGTCAGAAAATTACTTTTGATACTTAAGTACAATAAATATCAGATACTTTAAGACTTTTACTCAAGTAGTGTTCTAATCGGTGACTTTTAGTTTTACTGGAGTCATTTTCCAGTAAGGTATCTTTACTTTTACTCAAGTATGGCTTTTGGGTACTTTATACACCACTGCCTGCAGGCAACAAAACAGACATTTAAAAGCCTGCGGTCCTCTGCTGCCAAGGACTTGGTGCCTTCTGCTGGTAAGGCCGACTTGTGGCTTTATAACGTTGCGGGCGGAGTTTGCGGTGGTACTGATGTGACGATGCAACGTAATAGACTGACTTCATACTGATGAATTAACATGTTCATTTTAACAGCGTGTACATTTTATGCTTCTCTATTTTATTACCGTTTATGTCTCCAGACTAACGCTAGTACTAATAACTTGCTCTGACCAGCTGTAAATAGCTGTGTTGTAACTGACATCTGTAACCTGACAGAAGGTCAATATGGTTAAAAAGTCTTAAGTGTATAAATATAGACCAAGGAGACTTAACAGCTCAGAAACACGAACGTTACTTTACACCAGTTACAGCGATGACATCGATCTTGACATGTGACCCTGTACTTATGTTGAGCTTTCACACGCCAATACAGGTGAGAGGTCTTCTTGTGTTACATAATACGTATATTACTGGTTATTGTGCAGAAGAAAAAAACTCATCTTTGTCACGTGATCGACAGAAAGAAAGAAAAATGTCACTGTTCCAGCTCATCAGATGTGAATATGTGCTGGTTTTCAGTGATGGCAACCTGAATATCTCCAGGTTGGACTGAAATAAGCAATTGTTAGTATCAGCTATACTGACAGTATCATGATTTGTAGATCTAGACCTGATCAGATCTGATGTGCTGTATTGTACTTGGGGGAAGCAATCACGATTGATGAGACAATTAAAAAAAAAAAAGTCACTCTGGTTTCATTTCTATAACGACTAATGCTTAGGGATACAATATATTAATCAGTGTACATTTAATCCCAAATGTTTCTTTATAAATGTCCTTATCTTTCAAATCATGATCAATTCATCTAGTCATTATTATATCTACTAGTAATTGAGCCTAAAGTAGGAGGACACTGACAGGGAAGCATTACTTTAAATGTTTTTTGTAAGATACCAAATATTTTACAGTTTGCCCATTAACTGCTCGTGCCTTTTAAAAACTGTATCTTGTGTTTCTTCTCCAGCTCCTGGGGGGATCCGCCTTGCCCACACAGATATCAAGATTCCTGACTTTACAGACAACCGTCGCCCCGAGGTTACGGACCCCAACAAGTCCTCCCAGGAGAGCAGCGAGGCGAGAAGGTCCTTCTCTTACCTCGTCACTGGAGCGACCGCTGTGGTTGGTGTGTATGCCGCCAAGACGGTGGTCACCCAGTTTGTCTCCTCAATGAGCGCATCAGCAGATGTCCTGGCCTTATCGCAGATTGAGATCAAGCTCGCTGACATCCCTGAAGGCAAAAACATGACCTTCAAGTGGAGAGGAAAGCCCGTTTGTCCGTCACCGCACAGAGAAGGAAATCGCAGCAGAGGAGGGTGTGAATCTGGCGGAGCTCCGTGACCCCCAGCATGACAAGGACAGTGATTAACCCCCGCTGGGTCATCGTCCTCGGTGTGTGCACCCATCTGGGTTGTGTGCCCATCGCCAACGCCGGAGACTTCGGAGGCTACTACTGTCCGTGCCATGGCTCCCACTACGATGCTTCAGGAAGGATAAGAAAGGGACCTGCTCCTCTAAAGCTGGAGGTTCCCTTCTATGAGTTCACTGAGGACGTAGTCATAGTGGGATAAATACTGGAGCTCTGTCTCCGTTCCTCCCTGTAACATGTATCTTTTAGATGGCTCCGTGTGAGAGTGACATAAAATAAAACTATGATTGAGCTATTGACTTTTCCCTCGTAACAAAGTGTGTTTTTCTTTGATTGATCTGCATCACTTAGCTTGATGTCTTTTGATTCACTGACATTTTATTTATTGTTTTAATCTCTATGGATTTTTCATTCCGCACTATTTTTAGTATTTTCCAAACAGAATTATGTAACACAATGTATGAGGGCCGGGTGTGATCAGGTCCAACCCCTTTGCTGCCGCACCAATCCTGATATATTGTGTTGGAGCTGTGTGATGAAGTCAAAGGTGGGGCCTGTTTCATGGTTACCTAAAGTTGAGCTGGTAAAAGTGCTCATACACATGAACAAGAGGCCTGGGGAGCACAATGATGAGGATAAGATGACGGTACGATCAAGAAAAGCCACCGGCAATCTAAAAAAGTATCGACAAGTTGTGAACACATTCAGGAATGTGTCGGCCTGTTAATCAACTGGAAGGAACTATAGATCGAGATCAGGATGTTGTTGGTTTGTGACTCCAAAGAATGTGTAGATTGCTTTTTCTAAGGACCTTTTTATGAGTTTGTGTCAGACAAGATGACAATTGTATACCAGTAATGGCAGCAGCAAAGAGTGAAAACTGCCAAGTAAGATAAAGAACTATTGAGTCACACTCCAGTCACTGATGGATTTAATCCTGAGGAACAAAGTGTGCTATGTACAACTATGAACCAGTGAAATACACAAACCTTTTTATTGATGAAATCATTTGAATACAATATACTGTGCACAGATGCAGGTAAAACCATTGTCTTAAACTTACATTACCATCAAATCAATCATCAATATAATCATCAAAACTATTTTAAACTGTACAGTTGGCGCTCATTCAGTGAATAACTTTTGAATTGAAATCAGTGGCGTTGAACCGCGGTTAATCATGTGTAACTTCAGAGGTGACTCGTGCTGAAAGCTTTTATCACAAACGGAATCTTTACTGCAACCAGAACAGCTAAAGGGGATCGTTTCCTGTGTGGGTTTTCATGTGGACCTTTAGATATTTGTTGCGCACAAATCTATTACATCAGACTGAGCAGCTGAAAGGTTTTTCTCCTGTGTGGGTTCTCATGTGTCTCTGTAAATGTGAACGATTGTTAAAAGATTTCTTACAGACTGAGCAGATGAAAGGTTTTTCTCCTGTGTGGGTTCTCATGTGTTTCTGTGAATTTGAACGATCGTTAAAAGATTTCTTACAGACTGAGCAGCTGAAAGGTTTTTCTCCTGTGTGGGTTCTCATGTGTATCTGTAATTGTGAACGATCGTTAAAAGATTTCTTACAGACTGAGCAGCTGAAAGGTTTTTCTCCTGTGTGGGTTCTCATGTGTCTCTGTAAATGTGAACGATTGTTAAAAGATTTCTTACAGACTGAGCAGATGAAAGGTTTTTCTCCTGTGTGGGTTCTCATGTGGCTCTGTAAATTTGAACGATCGTTAAAAGATTTCTTACAGACTGAGCAGCTGAAAGGTTTTTCTCCTGTGTGGGTTATCATGTGTATCTTCAGAGTCTGTCTCTTGCCAAATGTTTTCTCACACTCAGAGCATCTAAAACGTTTCTCACCAGCGCTACATCTTGAATCACTGACACGGACTTCATCAGGTCTCACATAGTTTAAACCTGACTGAGGTTCTCTGGTCTTCTTGCATTCACCACCCTCATCAGTGTCAGAAGAGTCTCCAGTCTTCTCATCAGTATCTGGTTCTGGATATCTATCTGGATCCAAGTTCCTGTCTGGTTCTGGTCCTCCACAGTCCTCTCCATCAGCTTCTGTTCCCATCTGTTCAGTTTGTCTTTGATGAAGCTGTGAGGACTGAGCTTCCTCTTCTTCATCTTCACTCTTCACAGGAGTGAATGAGAACTTGACATCAGCCTCCTCCAGACCTTGAAGCTGCTCTCCTTCCTGACTGATGCAGAGTTCCTCCTGTTCTTCTTTAATGTGTGAGGGCTCTGGGTCCTCCTGTTCTTCTTTAATATGTGAGGGCTCTGGGTCCTCCTGTTCTTCTTTAATATGTGGGGGCGCTGGGTCCTCCTGTTCTTCTTTAATGTGTGAGGGCTCTGGGTCCTCCTGTTCTTCTTTAATATGTGGGGGCTCTGGGTCCTCCTGTTCTTCTTTAATGTGTGAGGGCTCTGGGTCCTCCTGTTCTTCTTTAACATGTGGGGGCTCTGGGTCCTCCTGTTCTTCTTTAATGTGTGAGGGCTCTGGGTCCTCCTGTTCTTCTTTAATATGTGGGGGCTCTGGGTCCTCCTGTTCTTCTTTAATGTGTGAGGGCTCTGGGTCCTCCTGTTCTTCTTTAATGTGTGAGGGCTCTGGGTCCTCCTGGTCCAGACTGGAGCTCCACTCCTGCTGCTCAGAGGGAACCTCTTCTTTAACCAACAACAGCTGCTGGACGTCTGCAGGAAAACAGTAAACACACACACACACAGAGGTGTTACAAAGACATTCTAGAATTGAGGAGACATAGAGTGTTCACAACAGAGAAACGCTGGCTGGCCAGTAGACCCCCCCCCCCCCGAAAAAATAAAAACTGTACGGATCTAGACGACTCACGTGGATGATATATTTTGATTCAAAACGGCTTATTTCGCAGAAAAGCGACACGTTTGCAGGTATTAAATCAGGAGAAGACGAAAACGACGAATTGCAACAGAGTCTCACTCCAAACTACATTAGAAGTTATCAGCCGGAGCATGAACAGTGTTTGAGAACTGAGAGAAGAAATAAAGTGAACTCACGTGCTCTTTGTATCCGGACTTCCGGGTTGAGAACAGCGTCCAGAAGTTCCCGTTGTCGCTTATTCTCCTCTTTTGAACGAGCGAGTTCCTCCTCGTACTCTGCTATCGTTCTTTCAAACAGACCAAATATCTCTTCATCAACCGCAGTTAGTCGCTGGTTGAGTAAAGATCTCAGCATTTCTAGTTTAGACATTTTCACTAAAACACAGAAAGCTTTCCTCCAGACGAACTCCGTTAAAAACACCGTTTACTCTCATTAAGCTCTGACTAGCGCTGTGTTGGTCACTTCTGTCCCCGTCCGTCTGTTTCCAGGTAGCATGCTAAGCTAACTTCAATAGCTTTATAGGCTGCCAGGAGATGAGTCCTCTTCTTCTTCCTCTCCTCTTTCTTCTTCTTCTTCGTCCTTCTTCTTCCGTCTCCTTCTTCTTCTTCTTTCAGTTAAATGGCGGACTACAAACCAATGTTTAAGGCGCCACCTACTGGACCGGAGTGTGTAACATCATGACTTTATGATAGTTATCATTTAAACACGTTATTTATAAATAAAATGAAAAAATTAGAAATAAACTTCATATTGAAGTTATATTCTGGATATTAAATCCGTTCCATTCACATATTAAATAAAGCCCTTTTAAACTGAACTTGTTTGTCCCCTGTCTCTAACAGTCATTTGATGCTCCACTCCCTTCCTGTATCTACCACTCTGTTCTTCAGTCTCTCTTTCCACCCTGAACTTCTTCCACTCTATCAGCACATGTTCAACAGTTTCTTTACAGTTGCATATCTCACATTTATCCCACTCTGTCTTTTTCATGATGTGTATAACGTGTCATTGAGTCCTGTATGTCCGAACCTTAATCTGAAAGTAACATCTTCTTTTCTACTTTTACTTCCATCACTTCTCACTCTGACTAATGTATGAATTTTGTTGTAATTTCTACCCTTATTGTCATTATTCCAAATTTCCTGCCAAGATGTCCCATCCAAAGCTTTTACCAGAGAATGTCGAGTACTCCCAACCATTGCACAGGACAGTCGACGCTTCCGTTAAGTCCACCCTGAATACTAATCCAGTGTGATAGTGTTAACTCAGTTCTCCTCACATGTAATGGCAGTTCCCTGGATTTCACCAGCAATGCATTAGTGGGTGTGGTTTTGACTCGGGAGATGAGTCAGAGGAGAACCATCCAGAAAAAGAGGTGAACAGATAAAAGTCCATTCAGACAGGTTCTACGAGGAACATCCGGTTTCGCTGCAACTTGGTGGGTAACAAAAGCCCTTAAACTAATAAAATAGTATATCATTACTCCATCTTCAGTTACCTTCCATCTGGTCCATATGGAACAGTTGTGGGTCATGGAACGAGACGACTCAAGTGATTGTTTTCCAACATTTATTTGTTTAAGACAAAATATCACCAATGAAATGCCTTCTGATCGTTTTCTGCCCCTCTGCTCCCTCAGCAACGTGTGATTTAATTCCTTTTCTTCAAATACACACTGACCAATCAGAGCTCGGTACGTGGACCGTCAATGAATATTACATAATCACACAGTTTAAACACAAATGCAAAAAAAAGACAGCTGGCAATAAATCTCAGACTGCATGTGTGAAATAGTAAATTAACTGATTCATGACATCACTGCTTCATTTAGAGCAGGATAGATCTGAAACATCTTGAGATCATCTGGTGGTTCCCAACCACCTCGGTGGAGGACTCGCCACTTTACCGGATTAATGATTGTCAATTTCAATCATTGATGATAGAATAATTTCTAAAATCATTCTCATGTTTCTCTTCTCTCGTAGCATGCTTCCCAAAGTAGTGAAGAGGCGAGTGCATGCCTTGAAAAGGCTACAGGTGCAGTGTGCCAACATAGAGGCCAAATTCTACGAGGCGGTCCACGAGTGAGAGCGACAGTACGCTGCCCTCTATCAGCCACTGTTTGACAAGGTACACTCACTTTTTATCTTTACTTCATTTGACTAACACCAGATGTCTCACATTTCCTTTGCTAATTTAATGTTCATGAAAACAGAGTAAAAGCTAGTGGAAAAAAGACAACTTACAATGTCTGTTATTTGTTAAGAGACCAAATATCTAATAATCACTTGAATTCCCTGCACTAGTGGGTGGTTAAGTGTGTCTCTCTGGTCTGATATGTCAGTGAGGATGCATCCGTGGTGCTAAATTGAAAACTGCTATAACGAGTAGTCGTCTGTACTTTTGTCAGTCAAGGCTATTTCCAGAGCTAGTGACAAGAACTCAGCCATTCCTAGTTGCACTGAAGACTGTCAGCTGTAATGCTGCTGCACCTGTCTGCGCGCGCACGTGTGTGTCGATCTGTGTGTGTATGCATGTATGTATGAATAATTCAGCCTTATCGAATGAATGCGTGTGTATATATGCATTTCATGCTAATATTCCCAAATGCCTCTCTAAAATGATTAACTTTGCTGTGATGAATGTGTGTCACAGAGAAGAGATTTTGTCACAGGAACAGTGGAACCCACAGATGAAGAGTGTGTGTGGCACAGTGACAGAGAGGAAGAGGAGGAGCTAGCTGTAAGTACAGATTTGATTTTGTTTCTCTTAAAAGCCTGATCACTTTGACCAATCCTACTTCTTCTAGTTTTCCACACAGTTTCCCACTAAAGGAAAATGGTTTCCTTACAATCACACACAGGTCACTTAATCTCATCAATGTCACCAAAAGTCTCCTGAAATTGTCCAACAGGAAACAGGATTGTGGGAAATGTGGTTTTAATGAGAATCACTCGGGCTAACAAACTGTGATGGCTGAATTGTGAAAGACTTTGGTCTCAATGAGACTTCTATCAGCGTGTCTGCTGATCCTTAAAAAGTCCTAAAAGCTGTTGAATTCATTCATCTAAAAAGTGGCCTTAATCGGTGAAAACAATCTTTAAAATGCTCAGACATAGGAAGATGGAGTTTTTTCTCACATTGCAATTGAAAATTTCAGAAATAATTGAGACAATTCTTTTAGATAATTGACGAATGTCTCTTTCATTAGAGATCAGATCAGGATAGCGGAAACAACAACTCTGGTATTTTGTTAGGGGCCGGGATGCTCAGAGCAGATACACTGTCTGCAAGCTCGCGACGACATGGGGAAGTTCAAATTCAATGACAATCGGCCATTCAACCACGGTTGCGCAGCATGGCTGCAACTGGTACCAGTCAATGAATAAGAGGCACGTTGTATTTTGTGCAGTACGTGTTTCAAACTCGTACTGAGAATGAATGCAGGGGAATCACACATGCAAGTGAGGCTGAGTGTACACAGTGCAAATTGGTATATGGACACTAATCCTAAGAAACTGTTGAGGCCAGCACACGTGGAATGATAGCTTTTCAGACACACGGCGCTAAAAACGTTACCGAAACTGATTTACAGTTATAAGGAATTTAATTCCACTGATGCAAGCACGATCACAGTTACACATTGGAGTACATACTCCTATGAAATATTACAATATTAACCCACTTTGGAAAAAACTACCTCTGGTCCCAGGACACAGCCGTCCTGCAGATCCACACGCTAAAAGAGGCAGAAAAACACTTCTAACCCGCCCACATATTAATTCACGACTCCTCCCCTTCCGTCTATCTCAATTTCTATTGGCCAAATTCCCCTATGCACTTTTAGCTACTTAATCCTATATCACTTTATGTTTATCTTAATTATGCATTCCCAAAACCCTTATGATTATGACTAATTATGAATTATTAATTATGAATTATTAAACACTTTTATTATATCTACTAACTACAGTTTTTTGCTCAAATTTCTTACAATTCCCCCCTAACTCACAGTTCACTGTGAGTTAGCTACTCAAATGTAGTTAGTTATTCAAATGTAGTTAGTTACTCAAATGTAGTTAGTTACTCAATGTCCCTGGAGACCTCCCCCCTACTCAATCCAGGGAGAGGCTCCCTATCTATTTAAACAGAGGCAAACAATTCATGCATACAGATATCATTTCAAGTATTCCTGTTCAGTTCGTTTCAAAATCGAGTGCGTTGAAAATCACTGCCTTCCATGACTTGGGGCTGGCAGGATCATGATACAGATGTTTTAGAAGTCCATCTGGGCCTTATCAGGTCCTTCAGGATCTCCGAGAGGATGGTCAGGAACCGCTTGTGAAGTTCTGCTATGGCACCGCTGGTGGCCTCATCTAGACTGTGGCCATCAGAAGCTCCAATTCGTCCTCATCCTCGTCACATAACTGGTTGCCTGGACTGGTGTCTGGCTCATCGGTGAAGCAATAAAACCCTGTAGAAGTCCACGGATGCAAGGGAACCCCCATCCACAGACAACTAGGAGGCCTACGACGACAGCACACAGAGTAATTACGATTGCCAAAAATGTATGTTTCCACTGGCCAAACATACTTCCCAACCAGTCGGTGAATGGATTCGTGACACCAGAGTTGTCCGCTAGCTCTTGGCTGAGTGCTGTCAGTCCCTCCAGAGCCCTGGTCACCGATCCATCAGGAGCTGTGTTATTTGGAATGAAAGTACAGCACGCAGACCCAAACATCTGGCACACGCCACTTTTCTCTGCTAAATCATATCTAATGCCATTCTGTTCTGCAAGGTCATAAAACTAGTCTTCGCCAGCTGTGCATGCAGTCCTGATATGGCGTCACTGGTGAAGTTTACAAAACGCTGTTGGTTATAGTAAATGTAGTTGATCCAATCGACATTTTTATTAATCATCACCCTCTGAGAGAAAACAGATTCTAAATCTGCTGCTATTTGATTTCTGGCTTGAAAGTCATTAGACACCCCCCTTGGCAGTCTTATGACATCTTATGTACACTTGGTCATCAAAGGCTCCCTTCGGGCCACCGGCATCTCTTTTGGATCTTCTGTTAGCATGTGGGCGTGGAGAGATGAGTTCTCTATAAGTTGCATCAGTGACAGGCAAGATATAGAATGACAATATAAGTTGCACCAACGCACATCTACCTGTCCAATCTTTAGGCAGGATTGGATATATGGTTCTTCCTCCACACCACCACCATAAATCAGCTCTAGGTGCTGTCTGTCTTAACACACTGTTATATAGATAGTCGCTAGCATTGTGACTGTGGCTACAATTTGCAATAATACTACCTACATTGGGCCCCTTAGCTGTATCTGAGACTATACAATCAAATGGACCCTCTGTAACCTTGAACAGAGGTGGGGTATTATATTCTACAGGTGGGTAATCCCAGTGTAGCCTCTGACAAGTGTGATGGAGGGGCAAAGTGTCATCAGTAAACAGAGTTAAAATACAACTAAATTCAGGACTTAGGAGTCTGAATCTTGAAGGAACTGGTGTTGCTAGGGGTCTAGATCCTAAACACACAATACAATCTGTACTACTGACTTGAAGCCGTATATTGTACCCACCATAAATTCCCATCTGCCATTCCAGTTTCCACCCCTTACCTCATTCTCTGCGTCAGTCGTATGTCGAACCTGGTCTTTTTTACAGGCTTAACAATAATCCTAATGAGCCCTTGTGGGGCAGGACTATCAGTAGTTGCCTTTCCCTGTACTACGTAAAGTCCTCAGTCAGTCTATTTTGGGTCTGTTAAGGTAAGTCTTAGAGGATTACATCTACCCACCCCCTTTGTACACATCAGATAAGAAGCTGGGGCATTTAACATCTTCAGTCGGTCTTTAAGACCTGGGTTGGGGTCTTTTCCTAAACCCTCGCCCCCTGTGTTCATCGTTGCCCATCCCCAATCTTCACAATCACAGTTATAATACGATAACAGCTTCCCATACTTATGTGTGGCGGGCCCACACTGGTCAGTTATGATGCACAAGGTTTTGGTCATCCACCCGTAGGTGTGTTCATACTTGGGACAGGAAACTACTTCACAGAAGTCGAACTGGACCGTTGATGTTGTACCTTCTTTGAACATAAGAGTGAGAGTTACATTTTCATAGGTGAGTGTCGTCAGAGAAGCCTCTCTACGTGGTCTGAGATCGGTTTGATTAGCTACTGAGGCTAAATGTCGAATCCTGATGTAGTCATGCATGTGATCTGGTTCCTGTCTGTGGTTAATTCCACATACTAAGAGGGAAACTACTGAAATCAGGAAGAAAATAATTACAGACTTCCATAACCCACTGAACCTAGAGTCTCCTACCCAACATGTTTCAGCACAACAGCTTACTGGCACTATAGGCCATTAGTTGGAGATAATAAGTCACACGTTAGATATTCCATTAAAAGTGTGACATTGTGTCACTTAACTTACTGAAGTCCAGGGGTGGAAGAATAATCCAGATCTAATACACCGCTACTATATTTACTATCTGTAATAATATATTCTAACCTACCTTATGTTGTTATCAACAATCTAACTTTGCAAAGTAACTATAACTAAAGCTTTGAAATATAGTTAATTAATTAGTTAGATTCCACCACTGCAAAAGTAAACATCCGCTCTTATTCATTCAAGGGGTTTGTCAGCAGTTGATACATGATCTAGAATATATATCTCTGTATGTTGTTAGATATTCAGTGAAGCAGATCATGATGGGAAAGCTATACTGTCAGCAAAAAATGTGGCTTTATCATAGTTATTTGGATAATAGTTGAGACTGAGAAGTATTTATTACGACTGGACGTTACAGTAAAGCACATCAACTGTTTTGTGATTATTATTTTTCTTTTGGTTGTGATTATGTTAATATAAGTGATAACTACGCCTAATAGTTTGGGCATTCAAGATACGACCAAAGGGAGAAGTGAGCCATTTAATAAGAAAAGAGCCATATATGCCTGGCTTAAGGATGTGATGTTTTTTTTAAGTCTTGAAAAAATTAAACATGCACTTAGAGCAGGGGTGTCAAGCTCATCTTCACTCCGGGCCACATCAGCATCACGGTCGGCCTCAAAGGGCCGGTTGTAAATGTAAGACGGTGTAAATGTAACTACTCCCAACAGATTGGTAAATAACTGTCTCTGCATTTGATTGTTTATTCAAATGTTAAAATATTGTACATGCAGTTATATAAATGTAAAACTATATTTCAGCACATTTCTGTTATTATAACTTAAATCCTTTTAATTTAGGGTTAAGAAACCCAGATTACTCTATCAAAGATCAAACTATTAAAGAAAATAGCAAACACAAGTAATTATAATAACTTTGTTCAAAGCTTAAAATCCTTTCAAGGGTGCGTTTGCACAATCCCACGTGAAGTGTTTCATGTGTTGTAAAGCCACGTTTAAAGTAGTCATCAATATACTCACAATAATATTTGCAAGTGTACAGTAAGCAGCCAAAGAGCTGCTTCTGTGACTGTGTGTTTAAGTAGCTCATCATTATGCCTTTCTATCTCATAACTTCGACTTTCGATCTCATGATTTCGACGATGGGGATATTTTTATTATCAAATCTAACTTTTTATTTTATTTTTTTTAAATCAAAAGAAAATAAATTCTGGCGGATTCGTGGGCCACATAAAATGACGTGGCGGCACCCCTGACTTAAACTGTCTGAGAAGTTCGAGGGAGGTCAGAGACTTTCTAGTGGGTTGGTGGTTTTGCCCGTCCTGGCTCTCTGTCCTTCTCTCCAGCCCCTGCTCACTCCCCAGACCTGCCAGTCCTGGTCACATGACAGCCCCTCCCACCTACACACCTGTTCCCACTTTCCTCATCAGACCTGTAGTTTCTAGAAAACCCACCGAAAACATTTTACTCTACTATATATTTGAAGATTTTTTACGATAAGTAATTGTTTGTATGTGAGAAACATTTCACCAACAAAGACCACGCTTCTTATGATTGCAAATTAGTTTGAAATAAAATAACATACATCACAAAAAACAAAACAAATAGAACTGAAGCCACCGGGAGATCATTGACACACTTATACAGGGAGACACAGCTTGTTAAATCAGGAGAAACTTAATTTACAGTGAACAAATACATTTATTAAATTGTGCAAAGTAAAGTTAAAATTTTGGAGAGTCGACACTGGTAGAGTTGTTGAAGACAGTAGGGGCAGGTTGAAGATAGATGATGGCATGTGGAGTGGGACTGCCCTCAGTGGAAGAAACCTTGAACACCAGATGTAATGATGAATGGGGAGGAGGGTCACATCGGTTCGTACTGAAATGACAGCTGACTGCACAGAAGAGAACAGGTCTTTAAAGTTTGACAGGAAATATATGATTGGCTGAGGGAGGCCGTGGCGAAATCGCCCACTGTCAGCTGATAGAGTAGGAGCCAGAGAGCGAGAGTCAGAGAGATGAGGGAGTGAATAAGAGCATACAAAGACTGTCCTAATGTAGGAAGTCAGAGTAAATCCTCAAACTTTACATACCGGTAGTTATAGTATTTATAGTCATACAGTTGTAAATTAATTATTTCAAAATATCACTCCTCTGAGCAAAGCTCTATACGTTTTACTGTACTTGACCCTCAGTAAATAATCAATGCTAACAATTTGATATTCAAGGAGGGATTTGGTAATCCTTAAATTATTATAGTGGCACCAAACATACTAAGCCAAATTACGAAAAGTGCTGACGGACAAAGTCTATTCTGAATCCAATGCTACAGGTCAGATATGCTGCTGGTTCACACGACAGGAGTTTGGTGAGAGTATATTACCCCATCATTGTACATCGGACACCGGAAGTACCCAAACGCATGTTGGCACATGATTTGAAGACTGGCCATCCCCTTGTTTGATACTACTGAAACAGCAGCCCAACACAGCGACATGTCACCGTTCAGGACTCTCACTCAGGAGATACGTGACTGCCTCTCCCCGACAGTACACGCTCACTGTCACGATCAGGGCAACCAGGGAAGTTACTCTTGCATGTGTCACAACTACGTTAGAGGCAAGACCAGTGTCCAGATATAACAATGATCCATAGAAACTTGTGAGGAGAGAAAGCACAGAGAGTGAGTGAATGACAGCATGAAAACACTGTCCTAATGTAGGAGGTTAGAGTAAATGCCAACATTTTACACAGTTAGTTCATTATTTTACAACTGTATGATTATACATACTATATTTCAAAATATCCCTCCTCTAAGCAAAGCTCTCTAAGTTTTACTGTACTTTACTCTCAGTAAATAATCAATGCTAACAATTTGATATTCAAGGAGGGATTTGGTAATCCTTCAATTATAATAGTGGCACCAAACATCGTGAGCCAAATTATGAAAAGTGGTAGCAGTCAAAGTCTATTCTGAATCCAAAGTTACAGGTCAGATATGCTCCTGGTTTACACGACAGGAGTTTGGTGAGGGTATCTGACCCCAGCAGCCGACATCGGACACACCGGAAGCCTGAAGTGAGGTTGAAAAGCTTGCAAGTTCATCTGCCAATTTGCCAGATGACAGACCTTCACCTCAACAGGGAGTCTGACCAGTCATATAAAATAAAATAAAATACTTTACAAGAAATTTTGAGGAGTGGTTTTGCCTGTGGCTTCCCTCAGAGCTGTCCAGCTGTCCTCTGTGGAGCACTGGGCTTCATCCACAAGATGACACCTCAACATTCTAATCCCAGAACTCAGCTGTGTTCCAGTTCCATCCAGCATTCTATTCTATTCTGTTCTATTCTATGAATTCACTATTTGCTAGTCCAGTGTTCAGCATGTTTTCCATGGCAGTTTTCACAAAACTCCACACATTATGACCCATTAGCAGTAATGATACAACACTGTATATTAAAAAAAATTATTTTGTCTGTTGCTTTGCAGATATTTAAAATCATACATGCAACAAGTCACAACAAAAGTTTAAGCTGTTGCAAGTAACTCCACAAATGATCCTTTTAACATTGCTGAATCGGTGGCAGCCCTCCCATTAGTCTCCCATTACCCCATCTGGGGGTAATGGGAGACAATGACACCCGAAGTCTGTTCTTGATGTCCACTCTACTCCGCCATTTTGTTTTGATTGCTGTCACTGCAGAACATCCCGCTTCACAAAGAGGATGTTGGAAATGGAAGCTGGGTTTTCAGTGCTTTAGTGGCGATCTCAGGATATTCAGCCTCGATTTTAATCCAAAACACCAGCAGAGTTGTGACCGAGACAAAGCGTCTTGACATGTCAAGAGGCACAGGCGGATGAAATTGCGAGAGAATCCGGTCATTTTTCAAAATAAAACTTCCTTCAGACTCTGATAATCAATAAAACGGAAATAATATAATATTTATTCTTCCTGTGCGGCCCGGTACCGGTGGTTGGGGACCACTGCTCTAAACTAAAGCTAACCTCAGTTACTATAAACAATGATATAATTATCAGTGAGGTTATGTCGGCCATATGATCAACATGCAGTAGATTCAGACTAAATCATCATGATGGGCCTTAATGTTGCCACCTGTCCTGTAAAATGCATTTATCAGCTGTTTTTGATTTATATTACGTTCTGCTGTCCCCTTGGCCAGGACCATATACTTTTTCCTTTCTATAAGTTCACTTGAGACTGTTGTATTCATTTTGCTTTTAAGTTCTGAACAAAAAAAGAGAAAACACTCAGTACTTTTCATTTATTGAAGTCACAGCAGTATACAAAAATATACTTGACCATGTGGTCATTTCATAATAAGGTTATTTATGTCTCAAAATGACGTAAAAAATACAGAAAAAAATACAGAAATTGAAAAAAATACAGAAATACACTGCATTATAATTTTACAGTAATATGCTGTTAAGTCATTTCACGGTATGAATACTGTAGAATTACAGTACATTGCTGGCGTCTCTGCTGCCAGCACTTTACTGTTATTTGACAGAGAAATTGTAGTGTAGGAATGTTTCTTTTATATTTATATTGAATGAGAGGACTACAGATGTTTGTTCCTCATTGTGAGAATTAATCCTCCAGAGAGGCGGATACAAAGATTCATCACTTTACTTTGCAGCTCTGCAGAACGTTTAAGCCTCTTTAAGCTCATTGTTTTGGTTTAGGACACATTTAGGGTTTGGTTCGGTGTCCCCACTCTCGTCAACAAGCAGCTGTTTTGAGCTGACACACCAATACAAATCCACTGAGCGCTGCCTGCTCGGCACCAAATAACGGACAGAAAGTGGAGCGGTCAGTGTCTTAGAGCAGGGGTTCTTAACCTTTTTGACCTCGGGCCCAACTTTTCAAGTACAAAGTGTCCCGGGGCCCACTCTGACTATATGCATCAAAAGTGTCAGACAACCTGTAGGTCATACAGAAACAGAGCAGTGGGCCTTTGGAGTCAGTACAAATTTAAGATTTTTGTCCGCATAAAATAAAAAAGTATCTTTCAGTATAAATAACTGCCGGTGGCTGTATCTGTACAGGTAAAGGACAGTATAGGGCTGCAACTACACTATCAGTGAACAACTGCCTCAAATTTGAAGAAGATTGGACAAAGTATGACCATTCTACAGAGTTTCTTCCATGAAGAGATCCAGGCGGAGCTCTAAAAGGACATTTGGAGACCCAAATGGACACATGGTAACCACATGATATTCTGACACACTAAAGGTGTTTCTCCCTTTATATTGTGATATTATATTATTTTCCTTTTATTTTTAGCCTTTACAAATTGCAAAAACGATGTATATATGGTCGAAGACATGGTGTGTGAGTAGCGGACTTGCTGTGCTTAATGGCTGCGACCGAGCGCACGAACGAGAATGAGAATAGCTCAGTTACGCAAACGTTGGTTGACGGCTTATGGAAGAGGAGGATAAAGTTTGTACTATAAGTACTAGCGTTTTCTGAAGGCAGTAGCTCCATGGTAACATCCGCTAGCACGTTGTCGGGTCTGTAATGTGTCTTTTTCCGTCGAAATGCTGCAAGATACGACTTGCAGCGGTTATGGCGACTTTGGACAGTGTGTGTGGGCTCCTTTTGTGGAGAAACCATAAGAAATGAAAGAAAATCGATGATTTCTTTGCAAAGATGAGGATTTTGGGCATGCTGGGATACCAAACACGGACATGTTTTGTGACGTATTTGCGCAAACAAGCCGTAGGAACGGAAGGGGAGGGGATGGAGGACGCCGGTGTTGAACAGGCAAAACCCTTGTTAAATAAATGAGATGATACAATGTGATGATCACAAAGACATTTATTATCATGTGTATGTAAACCTGCATACACAACAAGAAGCCCAACAGACTTTCCCACGAGCGTTGGATGTTTCGTCGCTACGTGTCGCTTTATTTTTGAAGGCTCCAGTGCTTCGTTTGATAGCATTAGCCCACATTCCACACACTGAGCACTCGGCTCTGCCTCGTTGCCTCCGTTCACAAAGCTTAAGAAACTTAAGAAAGTCAGGGTTGTACTTGCGCACACATTTAGACTTTTGGGGGGTATGGCACTACTGTCGTCTTCATTTTTTCTTTTTAATAACTTATCCATAACTTTCGCTACAGGCTAGCGGCTAGCTGAGTGTCTTCTTCTGCTTAGTGCAGCTTGTTAAACAACTGACTGACGCATTACCGCCACCTGGTGGTGGGAAGCTGTATCGTAACTGAGTGTCTCATGGATAACAGTGATATCTCTGGTGTCTTCAATTGATAACCTATGCAGTCCCGCGGCCCTCGCGGCCCACAGGTGCAAAACTGAACGTTTTTCGCGGCCCTCTAGGTGGCGCTCGCGGCCCAATCATTAACCCTATGGTTAAGAATCACTGGTTTAAATGATTGATACACATGTCACTGTTCTGAATGCGTTTCATTCGTCTCTGATCTGATTGTTTATCTTCCACCAGGAACACGACGAGCCCATCCTAAAGCACCTGAAAGATATTCAAGTCAAGTTTTCTGAGCCAGGACACCCAATGGTCAGTTTCATAATGTTATAACAACAACTTGATATCATTCCAAGTTGATAAACTCGAGAGAGTTAAAATTGTCTATCTTGGTCTCCCCCTCAGAGTTTCACATTAGAGTTCCACTTTGAGTCCAATGGTTACTTCAACAATGCAGTCCTCACTAAAGTCTACAGGATGAAGTCAGAACCCGATGACGCGGAGCCGTTCTCATTCGAGGGGCCAGAGATCATTGACTGTGAAGGGTGAGAGAAACACGGTCATGATGGTTGAACTGGCTACGCAAATGATGTTGAGGTTTAGGATAAAGTAGAGATGGTGTGCTGCGTAAGACATTTATTTTCACTCTTTCTATATTCATCTCTTGACTTGGCATCCCACATATCAGCCTCCTCTTGGCACTTCTACCAACTTTTACCTTTTTTGGGTCTTTGCTTTCTGCCGCCTCTCACTGTTTTGTACATCTCTCTTTCTCTCTCTTTCTAGCTGTCAGATAGACTGGCACAAGGGGAAGGATGTGACAGTGAAAACTATTAAGAAGAAGCAGAAGCATAAAGGTCGTGGCACTGTCCGCACGGTTACCAAACAGGTCCCCAACGACTCTTTCTTCAACTTCTTTAACCCGGTCAAAGGTGAGAACACACAGAAATAGATGCACACAAAATGTACAGAATTTCTTTGGGCTCTAAATTTAATATTCAAAGCTTTTAGTCAAACTTAAACTCGTCTCTCATAGCGGTAACTCTCTAAATAAACTCCTTAAGCAAACCCCGAATCACTGAAACACACACAGAGATAATTGCTTGACAGTCAACATGGCTGAGTTCATCTGCAGACGCTGTGGCAACAAGTTGGCGTGCATGTCATGTGGTTTTACCAACGGTCACTGAATTCAACAGCAGGTGGCGGCAGACTCCAAAACTGTGTCAGATTCAGCAGTTCCTCTGCTGCGTGTAGGCAGCCAGTATGCTGGCAGATGTTGGGTTGTGTCCAGGAAGTTGCACTCACTGGAACGTTTTACATCATATATGTGGTGTGTTCAAGGACCCAAATGCAGACTCGTTTTTATTTGTTGTTTTTTTTACAGTTCTACAAAACTTGTTCTACAAAACTTGTTCAAGAGTTTTTTTGTGTGCGTGTTTTTGAGTGAGAGGAATAAAAAACGAGTCTGCATTTGGGTCGTTGAACACACCACATCATGAACCGGGGCAAATCCGCCCTTGAGTTTGCGTTGTCCTCCTCCTTGCGCTGTCCCCTTAATCTCATAGTATCCCAGCCTTTCAGAACCAGTTGGTGATGATGGATTCTTTCACACTGTTCTGCGCTGTTCGGATCCACTGGCAGACTTCAGAAAAAGCTGATCTTCTCTGCTCATAGCTCTGAATAGCATTCACGGCTAACTGGCTTGGCCAGTTGCTGCTAGCACAATAATAATAATAATAATTATACATTTTATTTATATAGCGCTTTTAGCACCCCATTTTATGTCTTCTTCTGTTCCCATAAATCCATGGGATTTGTAGCAGTGTTGAACAGGTCTTTATGTGTTCATGTTATAGGACGAGGACTCTGAGTTCACCCTAGCCACAGACTTTGAGATTGGGCATTTATTCCGTGAGAGAATAGTTCCCAGAGCAGTGCTGTATTTCACCGGAGAGGCCCTGGAAGATGACGAGAGCGTGAGTGTTTTTCCTCTAACACGCCGACGTTGCTCTTGAGCACTGAAAAAGCCACAACATGGGATGTTTTGAGGACATATAAGCTAAACTGGTCATCACTGTTTAACCTCGTCTGTGTTCTTCATGCAGTTTGAAGAGGAGCTGGAGGAGGGAGACGAAGAGGTTAGTAAAGACACTGAGTTTGATCGGCTGTGCCAGACAGCTGGGCATCACTGTTTACACAGTATATAATAATCATAATAATAATAATAATAGCAGCAGTCCTGCTATATTTTTTGTTAACCAGGGGTTCCTTTAAATCTTGTCTTTGTGTCTCAGGAGCAAGATGATGATGAGGGAGACTTTGACACCAAGGTCAGTATGGATAATTTACTTTTTTAATACAAGTGTTTTTGTTCCTCTTACTTTGTTAGCTCCTTGAGCTGAGTGTTTATCCTAAACCCCCCTGAGAACACCGCACTGCTGGGCAGCAAGTATGCGGTCAGAGAAGGCTTGTGGGGGTTAGGGTAGATCACATGATCAATGACAGGAAGTGACACCATGTCCTTTGTCTCTGGAGTAAACGTTTGAAAAGTAGCAGAGGGAGAGGCCAACGATACAGCGTTTTGTGAGGGATCAATATAGCCACGCCCCCGAAAAATCCATTTTAAAGCCAACGGCGAGGAGACGGAGAGAACACAAACCGACGGTATTTCTGTCCGTTATATATTTAAATGTTATGATAGTCACGATGATAGTCACGTGCTCGCCCACTGACCAAAATTCTGACCCTTTGCTTTTTTATTAACAGCATTTACTTGTACTTTTACTTTCAATACTTAAGTACATTTAATGTCAGAAAATTACTTTTGATACTTAAGTACAATAAATATCAGATACTTTAAGACTTTTACTCAAGTAGTGTTCTAATCGGTGACTTTTAGTTTTACTGGAGTAATTTTCCAGTAAGGTATCTTTACTTTTACTCAAGTATGGCTTTTGGGTACTTTATACACCACTGCCTGCAGGCAACAAAACAGACATTTAAAAGCCTGCGGTCCTCTGCTGCCAAGGACTTGGTGCCTTCTGCTGGTAAGGCCGACTTGTGGCTTTATAACGTTGCGGGCGGAGTTTGCGGTGGTACTGATGTGACGATGCAACGTAATAGACTGACTTCATACTGATGAATTAACATGTTCATTTTAACAGCGTGTACATTTTATGCTTCTCTATTTTATTGCCGTTCATGTCTCCAGACTAACGCTAGTACTAATAACTTGCTCTGACCAGCTGTAAATAGCTGTGTTGTAACTGACATCTGTAACCTGACAGAAGGTCAATATGGTTCAAAAGTCTTAAGTGTATAAATATAGACCAAGGAGACTTAACAGCTCAGAAACACAAACGTTACTTTACACCAGTTACAGCGATGACATCGATCTTGACATGTGACCCTGTACTGTACTTGTGTTGAGCTTTCACACGCCAATACAGGTGAGAGGTCTTCTTGTGTTACATAATACGTATATTACTGGTTATTGTGCAGAAGTAAAAAAAAACTCATCTACAGATAGTTATTATTATTCAGTTCGGGTTTTATTGCCTCCAATTTAACATTTTTTTCTATTAGTCGGTTAACCGACTGATAGAAACATTGTCACGTGATCGACAGAAAGAAAGAAAAATGTCACTGTTCCAGCTCATCAGATGTGAATATGTGCTGGTTTTCAGTGATGGCAACCTGAATATCTCCAGGTTGGACTGAAATAAGCAATTGTTAGTATCAGCTATACTGACAGTATCATGATTTGTAGATCTAGACCTGATCAGATCTGATGTGCTGTATTGTACTTGGGGGAAGCAATCACGATTGATGAGACAATAAAAAAAAAAAAAGTCACTCTGGTTTCATTTCTATAACGACTAATGCTTAGGGATACAATATATTAATCAGTGTACATTTAATCCCAAATGTTTCTTTATAAATGTCCTTATCATTCAAATCATGATCAATTCATCTAGTCATTATTATATCTACTAGTAATTGAGCCTAAAGTAGGAGGACACTGACAGGGAAGCATTACTTTAAATGTTGTTTTTGTAAGATACCAAATATTTTAGTTTGCCCATTAACTGCTCGTGCCTTTTAAAAACTGTATCTTGTGTTTCTTCTCCAGCTCCTGGGGGGATCCGCCTTGCCCACACAGATATCAAGATTCCTGACTTTACAGACAACCGTCGCCCCGAGGTTACGGACCCCAACAAGTCCTCCCAGGAGAGCAGCGAGGCGAGAAGGTCCTTCTCTTACCTCGTCACTGGAGCGACCGCTGTGGTTGGTGTGTATGCCGCCAAGACGGTGGTCACCCAGTTTGTCTCCTCAATGAGCGCATCAGCAGATGTCCTGGCCTTATCGCAGATTGAGATCAAGCTCGCTGACATCCCTGAAGGCAAAAACATGACCTTCAAGTGGAGAGGAAAGCCCGTTTGTCCGTCACCGCACAGAGAAGGAAATCGCAGCAGAGGAGGGTGTGAATCTGGCGGAGCTCCGTGACCCCCAGCATGACAAGGACAGTGATTAACCCCCGCTGGGTCATCGTCCTCGGTGTGTGCACCCATCTGGGTTGTGTGCCCATCGCCAACGCCGGAGACTTCGGAGGCTACGACTGTCCGTGCCATGGCTCCCACTACGATGCTTCAGGAAGGATAAGAAAGGGACCTGCTCCTCTAAACCTGGAGGTTCCCTTATATGAGTTCACTGAGGACGTAGTCATAGTGGGATAAATACTGGAGCTCTGTCTCCGTTCCTCCCTGTAACATGTATCTTTTAGATGGCTCCGTGTGAGAGTGACATAAAATAAAACTATGATTGAGCTATTGACTTTTCCCTCGTAACAAAGTGTGTTTTTCTTTGATTGATCTGCATCACTTAGCTTGATGTCTTTTGATTCACTGACATTTTATTTATTGTTTTAATCTCTATGGATTTTTCATTCCGCACTATTTTTAGTATTTTCCAAACAGAATTATGTAACACAATGTATGAGGGCCGGGTGTGATCAGGTCCAACCCCTTTGCTGCCGCACCAATCCTGATATATTGTGTTGGAGCTGTGTGATGAAGTCAAAGGTGGGGCCTGTTTCATGGTTACCTAAAGTTGAGCTGGTAAAAGTGCTCATACACATGAACAAGAGGCCTGGGGAGCACAATGATGAGGATAAGATGACGGTACAATCAAGAAAAGCCACCGGCAATCTAAAAAAGTATCGACAAGTTGTGAACACATTCAGGAATGTGTCGGCCTGTTAATCAACTGGAAGGAGCTATAGATCGAGATCAGGATGTTGTTGGTTTGTGACTCCAAAGAATGTGTAGATTGCTTTTTCTAAGGACCTTTTTATGAGTTTGTGTCAGACAAGATGACAATTGTATACCAGTAATGGCAGCAGCAAAGAGTGAAAACTGCCAAGTAAGATAAAGAACTATTGAGTCACACTCCAGTCACTGATGGATTTAATCCTGAGGAACAAAGTGTGCTATGTACAACTATGAACCAGTGAAATACACAAACCTTTTTCTTTTTATTGATGAAATCATTTGAATACAATATACTGTGCACAGATGCAGGTAAAACCATCGTCTTAAACTTACATTACCATCAAATCAATCATCAATATAATCATCAAAACTATTTCAAACTGTACAGTTGGCGCTCATTCAGTGAATAACTTTTTGAATTGAAATCAGTGGAGTTGAACCGCGGTTAATCATGTGTAAATTCAGAGGTGACTCGTGCTGAAAGCTTTTATCACAAACGGAAACTTTACTGCAACCAGAACAGCTAAAGGGGATTGTTTCCTGTGTGTGTTTTCATGTGGACCTTTAGATATCTGTTGCGCACAAATCTATTACAGCAAACTGAGCAGCTGAAAGGTTTTTCTCCTGTGTGGGTTCTCATGTGTCTCTGTAAATGTGAACGATTGTTAAAAGATTTCTTACAGACTGAGCAGCTGAAAGGTTTTTCTCCTGTGTGGGTTCTCATGTGGCTCTGTAAAGTTGAACGAACGTTAAAAGATTTCTTACAGACTGAGCAGCTGAAAGGTTTTTCTCCTGTGTGGGTTCTCATGTGGCTCTGTAAAGTTGAACGAACGTTAAAAGATTTCTTACAGACTGAGCAGCTAAAAGGTTTTTCTCCTGTGTGGGTTCTCATGTGGCTCTGTAAATTTGAACGAACGTTAAAAGATTTCTTACAGACTGAGCAGCTGAAAGGTTTTTCTCCTGTGTGGGTTCTCATGTGGCTCTGTAAATGTGAACGCTGGTTAAATGATTTCTTACAGACTGAGCAGCTGAAAGGTTTTTCTCCTGTGTGGGTTATCATGTGTATCTTCAGATGTTGTCTCTTGCCAAATGTTTTCTCACACTCAGAGCATCTAAAACGTTTCTCACCAGCGCTACATCTTGAATCACTGACACGGACTTCATCAGGTCTCACATAGTTTAAACCTGACTGAGGTTCTCTGGTCTTCTTGCATTCACCACCCTCATCAGTGTCAGAAGAGTCTCCAGTCTTCTCATCAGTATCTGGTTCTGGATATCTATCTGGATCCAAGTTCCTGTCTGGTTCTGGTCCTCCACAGTCCTCTCCATCAGCTTCTGTTCCCATCTGTTCAGTTTGTCTTTGATGAAGCTGTGAGGACTGAGCTTCCTCTTCTTCATCTTCACTCTTCACAGGAGTGAATGAGAACTTGACATCAGCCTCCTCCAGACCTTGAAGCTGCTCTCCTTCCTGACTGATGCAGAGTTCCTCCTGTTCTTCTTTAATGTGTGGGGGCTCTGGGTCCTCCTGTTCTTCTTTAATGTGTGAGGGCTCTGGGTCCTCCTGGTCCAGACTGGAGCTCCACTCCTGCTGCTCAGAGGGAACCTCTTCTTTAACCAACAACAGCTGCTGGACGTCTGCAGGAAAACAGTAAACACACACACACACAGAGGTGTTACAAAGACATTCTAGAATTGAGGAGACATACACTTCCAGAGTATCACTAGAACCAGATAATACAATAATGTAATCAACTTATGTGCACATGAACATATGAACCATTTTAAGCTGCCAAATCCATGTGGTGTTATCAAAGAAAACACACTTGTACTTTAAGTTGAAATATTTCCTGTCATCTAGAACCTGAGAGAACAAATCAGCATACATGCAAACTCATAAGAGGTGAAAGATCTATGGTTTCACAAAACACAAGAATTGATTAAGTATCCCGAGCAACAGACAAAGTCAGGGCTCCGTATATGCATCTCTCCTCTCAGTGTTTTGTGAGCCCTGTATCTTTACACTTTATTTGAACTTGTCCAGCACAAGGACGCATCATCTTCTCCCACACACAAGCCAGGGTTGGGCCACATTGTGTGTGGGAGTCCTGGAGTCTCAGGGATGGGGAAGGTGCTGTTCCTGCAGGTTGCTACACAACATCCCACCGACTAACCCGATTCAACTAGTTATAAGTTATAAGAGCACACACACATAATACTGTTATGTTCAAAATTTCTCAAACAAAAGGTAAAGGAAAAAGCCCCCCTCCTTGTTCCAGAGGAGAAGAAGCATGCAGAGGAGAAGAGGCCCTGCTCTCTTTCTTCCATCATTAAGCAGGGTGAATCAGCTGGTTGAAGTTTAAATCAAAAGGAATTTAATTTCCTAATTTAGGAAGCTGTACTGCTCTCTCTTCAAGTCTGTTTAGACCTCCACCTTAATCCAGGCCCAGCTCCACTCACATCCCAGCGTCAAGCTGCGCTACACACACACACACACACACGCACGCACACGCACACACGAAGCTCTTTGACATCATCTCATCAGTATCTGGGCCTCATGTTTCAAGTTATTATCTCCACGAAATCGCCTCATTCTACTTTGAGTTTAAAAAAAGTGAATTAACTTGAATGTTAATGAGTGACCGCGTGGACTGAACCAGAACACGGAGGAGGCTTCATGTTTCGTCACGTTACGCTTTTTCCTCCTAAATCTTGATAATGATGAGCGTTATCCGTTGACAAAGTTCCGCATGCAGTGGACGTTAACGTAACACAGCAAGTCTGAACGGTAACGGAACTTCAACGGAGGGAAATGAAGACTGTGTAGACATTTTAACGCTGATTGGCCAAGACGCGACACGTCGCATCAAATATGTTTTATTGCGAAGATCACGACATCACATTTTCTCCTCGTCTCACTCCAATCTGAGAAACGCTGGCTGGCCAGTAGACCCCCCCCCCCCAAAAAAAATAAAAACTCTACGGATCTAGACGACTCACGTGGATGATATATTTTGATTCAAAACGGCTTATTTCGCAGAAAAGCGACACGTTTGCAGGTATTAAATCAGGAGAAGACGAAAACGACGAATTGCAACAGAGTCTCACTCCAAACTACATTAGAAGTTATCAGCCGGAGCATGAACAGTGTTTGAGAACTGAGAAGAAATAAAGTGAACCCACGTGCTCTTTGTATCCGGACTTCCGGGTTGAAAACAGCGTCCAGAAGTTCCCGTTGTCGCTTATTCTCCTCTTTTGAACGAGCGAGTTCCTCCTCGTACTCTGCTATCGTTCTTTCAAACAGACCAAATATCTCTTCACCAGCCGCAGTTAGTCGCTGGTTGAGTAAAGATCTCAGCATTTCTAGTTTAGACATTTTCACTAAAACACAGAAAGCTTTCCTCCAGACGAACTCCGTTAAAAACACGGTTTACTCTCATTAAGCTCTGACTAGCGCTGTGTTGGTCACTTCCGTCCCCGTCCGTCTGTTTCCAGGTAGCATGCTAAGCTAACTTCAATAGCTTTATAGACTACCAGGAGATGAGTCCTCTTCTTCTTCCTCTCCTCTTTCTTCTTCTTCTTCGTCCTTCTTCTTCCGTCTCCTTCTTCTTCTTTCAGTTTAATGGCGGACTACAAACCAATGTTTAAGGCGCCACCTACTGGACCGGAGTGTGTAACATCATGACTTTATGATAGTTATCATTTAAACACAATGCTATTTATAAATAAAATGAAAAAATTAGAAATAAACTTCATATTGAAGTTATATTCTGGATATTAAACCCGTTCCATTCACATATTAAATAAAGCCCTTTTAAACTGAACTTGTTTGTCCCCTGTCTCTAACAGTCCTTTGATGCTCCACTCCCTTCCTGTATCTACCACTCTGTTCTTCAGTCTTTCTCTTTCCACCCTGAACTTCCTCCACTCTATCAGCACATGTTCAACAGTTTCTTTACAGTTGCATATCTCACATTTATCCCACTCTGTCTTTTTCATGATGTGTATAACGTGTCATTGAGTCCTGTATGTCCGAACCTTAATCTGAAAGTAACATCTTCTTTTCTACTTTTACTTCCATCACTTCTCACTCTGACTGATGTCTGAATTTTGTTGTAATTTCTACCCTCATTGTCATTATTCCAAATTTCCTGCCAAGATGTCCCATCCAAAGCTTTTACCAGAGAATGTCGAGTACTCCCAACCATTGCACAGGACAGTCGATGCTATATTTCTGTTAAGTCCACCCTGAATACTAATCCAGTGTGATAGTGTTAACTCAGTTCTCCTCACATGTAATGGCAGTTCCCTGGATTTCACCAGCAATGCATTAGTGGGTGTGGTTTTGACTCGGGAGATGAGTCAGAGGAGAACCATCCAGAAAAAAAGGTGAACAGATAAAAGTCCATTCAGACAGGTTCTACGAGGAACATCCGGTTTCGCTGCAACTTGGTGGGTAACAAAAGCCCTTAAACTAATAAAATAGTATATCATTACTCCATCTTCAGTTACCTTCCATCTGGTCCATATGGAACAGTTGTGGGTCATGGAACGAGACGACTCAAGTGATTGTTTTCCAACATTTATTTATTGAAGACAAAATATCACCAATGAAATGCCTTCTGGTCGTTTTCTGCCCCTCTGCTCCCTCAGCAACGTGTGATTTAATTCCTTTTCTTCAAATACACACTGACCAATCAGAGCTCGGTACGTGTACCGTCAATGAATATTACATAATCACACAGTTTAAACACAAATGCAAAAAAAAGACAGCTGGCAATAAATCTCAGACTGCATGTGTGAAATAGTAAATTAACTGATTCATGACATCACTGCTTCATTTAGAGCAGGATAGATCTGAAACATCTTGAGATCATCTGGTGGTTCCCAACCACCTCGGTGGAGGACTCGCCACTTTACCGGATTAATGATTGTCAATTTCAATCATTGATGATATAATAATTTCTAAAATCATTCTCATGTTTCTCTTCTCTCGTAGCATGCTTCCCAAAGTAGTGAAGAGGCGAGTGCATGCCTTGAAAAGGCTACAGGTGCAGTGTGCCAACATAGAGGCCAAATTCTACGAGGCGGTCCACGAGTGAGAGCGACAGTACGCGGCCCTCTATCAGCCACTGTTTGACAAGGTACACTCACTTTTTATCTTTACTTCATTTGACTAACACCAGATGTCTCACATTTCCTTTGCTAATTTTATGTTCATGAAAACAGAGTAAAAGCTAGTGGAAAAAAGACAACTTACAATGTCTGTTATTTGTTAAGAGACCAAATATCTAATAATCACTTGAATTCCCTGCACTAGTGGGTGGTTAAGTGTGTCTCTCTGGTCTGATATGTCAGTGAGGATGCATCCTTGGTGCTAAATTGAAAACTGCTATAACGAGTAGTCGTCTGTACTTTTGTCAGTCAAGGCTATTTCCAGAGCTAGTGACAAGAACTCAGCCATTCCTAGTTGCACTGAAGACTGTCAGCTGTAATGCTGCTGCACCTGTCTGCGCGCGCACGTGTGTGTCGATCTGTGTGTGTATGCATGTATGTATGAATAATTCAGCCTTATCGAATGAATGCGTGTGTATATATGCATTTCATGCTAATATTCCCAAATGCCTCTCTAAAATGATTAACTTTGCTGTGATGAATGTGTGTCACAGAGAAGAGATTTTGTCACAGGAACAGTGGAACCCACAGATGAAGAGTGTGTGTGGCACAGTGACAGAGAGGAAGAGGAGGAGCTAGCTGTAAGTACAGATTTGATTTTGTTTCTCTTAAAAGCCTGATCACTTTGACCAATCCTACTTCTTCTGGTTTTCCACACAGTTTCCCACTAAAGGAAAATGGTTTCCTTACAATCACACACAGGTCACTTAATCTCATCAATGTCACCAAAAGTCTCCTGAAATTGTCCAACAGGAAACAGGATTGTGGGAAATGTGGTTTTAATGAGAATCACTCGGGCTAACAAACTGTGATGGCTGAATTGTGAAAGACTTTGGTCTCAATGAGACTTCTATCAGCATGTCTGCTGATCCTTAAAAAGTCCTAAAAGCTGTTGAATTCATTCATCTAAAAAGTGGCCTTAATCGGTGAAAACAATCTTTAAAATGCTCAGACATAGGAAGATGGAGTTTTTTCTCACATTGCAATTGAAAATTTCAGAAATAATTGAGACAATTCTTTTAGATAATTGACGAATGTCTCTTTCATTAGAGATCAGATCAGGATAGCGGAAACAACAACTCTGGTATTTTGTTCGAGGCCGGGATGCTCAGAGCAGATACACTGTCTGCAAGCTCGCGACGACATGGGGAAGTTCAAATTCAATGACAATCGGCCATTCAACCACGGTTGCGCAGCATGGCTGCAACTGGTACCAGTCAATGAATAAGAGGCACGTTGTATTTTGTGCAGTACGTGTTTCACACACTCGTACTGAGAATGAATGCAGGGGAATCACACATGCAAGTGAGGCTGAGTGTACACAGTGCAAATTGGTATATGGACACTAATCCTAAGAAACACAAAACTGTCGAGTCAAACAACACACAAAGTAATTGATGTGGTTTAACCAACATGTTTCAGCACAACAGCTTACTGGCACTATAGGCCATTAGTTGGAGATAATAAGTCACACGTTAGATATTCCATTAAAAGTGTGACATTGTGTCACTTAACTTACTGAAGTCCAGGGGTGGAAGAATAATCCAGATCTAATACACCGCTACTATATTTACTATCTGTAATAATATATTCTAACCTACCTTATGTTGTTATCAACAATCTAACTTTGCAAAGTAACTATAACTAAAGCTTTGAAATATAGTTAATTAATTAGTTAGATTCCACCACTGCAAAAGTAAACATCCGCTCTTATTCATTCAAGGGGTTTGTCAGCAGTTGATACATGATCTAGAATATATATCTCTGTATGTTGTTAGATATTCAGTGAAGCAGATCATGATGGGAAAGCTATACTGTCAGCGAAAAATGTGGCTTTATCATAGTTATTTGGATAATAGTTGAGACTGAGAAGTATTTATTACGACTGGACGTTACAGTAAAGCACATCAACTGTTTTGTGATTATTATTTTTCTTTTGGTTGTGATTATGTTAATATAAGTGATAACTACGCCTAATAGTTTGGGCATTCAAGATACGACCAAAGGGAGAAGTGAGCCATTTAATAAGAAAAGAGCCATATATGCCTGGCTTAAGGATGTGATGTTTTTTTTAAGTCTTGAAAAAATTAAACATGCACTTAGAGCAGGGGTGTCAAGCTCATCTTCACTCCGGGCCACATCAGCATCACGGTCGGCCTCAAAGGGCCGGTTGTAAATGTAAGACGGTGTAAATGTAACTACTCCCAACAGATTGGTAAATAACTGTCTCTGCATTTGATTGTTTATTCAAATGTTAAAATATTGTACATGCAGTTATATAAATGTAAAACTATATTTCAGCACATTTCTGTTATTATAACTTAAATCCTTTTAATTTAGGGTTAAGAAACCCAGATTACTCTATCAAAGATCAAACTATTAAAGAAAATAGCAAACACAAGTAATTATAATAACTTTGTTCAAAGCTTAAAATCCTTTCAAGGGTGCGTTTGCACAATCCCACGTGAAGTGTTTCATGTGTTGTAAAGCCACGTTTAAAGTAGTCATCAATATACTCACAATAATATTTGCAAGTGTACAGTAAGCAGCCAAAGAGCTGCTTCTGTGACTGTGTGTTTAAGTAGCTCATCATTATGCCTTTCTATCTCATAACTTCGACTTTCGATCTCATAATTTCGACGATGGGGATATTTTTATTATCAAATCTAACTTTTTATTTTATTTTTTTTAAATCAAAAGAAAATAAATTCTGGCGGATTCGTGGGCCACATAAAATGACGTGGCGGCACCCCTGACTTAAACTGTCTGAGAAGTTCGAGGGAGGTCAGAGACTTTCTAGTGGGTTGGTGGTTTTGCCCGTCCTGGCTCTCTGTCCTTCTCTCCAGCCCCTGCTCACTCCCCAGACCTGCCAGTCCTGGTCACATGACAGCCCCTCCCACCTACACACCTGTTCCCACTTTCCTCATCAGACCTGTAGTTTCTAGAAAACGCACCGAAAACATTTTACTCTACTATATATTTGAAGATTTTTTACGATAAGTAATTGTTTGTATGTGAGAAACATTTCACCAACAAAGACCACGCTTCTTATGATTGCAAATTAGTTTGAAATAAAATAACATACATCACAAAAAACAAAACAAATAGAACTGAAGCCACCGGGAGATCATTGACACACTTATACAGGGAGACACAGCTTGTTAAATCAGGAGAAACTTAATTTACAGTGAACAAATACATTTATTAAATTGTGCAAAGTAAAGTTAAAATTTTGGAGAGTCGACACTGGTAGAGTTGTTGAAGACAGTAGGGGCAGGTTGAAGATAGATGATGGCATGTGGAGTGGGACTGCCCTCAGTGGAAGAAACCTTGAACACCAGATGTAATGATGAATGGGGAGGAGGGTCACATCGGTTCGTACTGAAATGACAGCTGACTGCACAGAAGAGAACAGGTCTTTAAAGTTTGACAGGAAATATATGATTGGCTGAGGGAGGCCGTGGCGAAATCGCCCACTGTCAGCTGATAGAGTAGGAGCCAGAGAGCGAGAGTCAGAGAGATGAGGGAGTGAATGAGAGCATACAAAGACTGTCCTAATGTAGGAAGTCAGAGTAAATCCTCAAACTTTACATACCGGTAGTTATAGTATTTATAGTCATACAGTTGTAAATTAATTATTTCAAAATATCACTCCTCTGAGCAAAGCTCTATACGTTTTACTGTACTTGACCCTCAGTAAATAATCAATGCTAACAATTTGATATTCAAGGAGGGATTTGGTAATCCTTAAATTATTATAGTGGCACCAAACATACTAAGCCAAATTACGAAAAGTGCTGACGGACAAAGTCTATTCTGAATCCAATGCTACAGGTCAGATATGCTGCTGGTTCACACGACAGGAGTTTGGTGAGAGTATATTACCCCATCATTGTACATCGGACACCGGAAGTACCCAAACGCATGTTGGCACATGATTTGAAGACTGGCCATCCCCTTGTTTGATACTACTGAAACAGCAGCCCAACACGGCGACATGTCACCGTTCAGGACTCTCACTCAGGAGATACGTGACTGCCTCTCCCCGACAGTACACGCTCACTGTCACGATCAGGGCAACCAGGGAAGTTACTCTTGCATGTGTCACAACTACGTTAGAGGCAAGACCAGTGTCCAGATATAACAATGATCCATAGAAACTTGTGAGGAGAGAAAGCACAGAGAGTGAGTGAATGACAGCATGAAAACACTGTCCTAATGTAGGAGGTTAGAGTAAATGCCAACATTTTACACAGTTAGTTCATTATTTTACAACTGTATGATTATACATACTATATTTCAAAATATCCCTCCTCTAAGCAAAGCTCTCTAAGTTTTACTGTACTTTACTCTCAGTAAATAATCAATGCTAACAATTTGATATTCAAGGAGGGATTTGGTAATCCTTCAATTATAATAGTGGCACCAAACATCGTGAGCCAAATTATGAAAAGTGGTAGCAGTCAAAGTCTATTCTGAATCCAAAGTTACAGGTCAGATATGCTCCTGGTTTACACGACAGGAGTTTGGTGAGGGTATCTGACCCCAGCAGCCGACATCGGACACACCGGAAGCCTGAAGTGAGGTTGAAAAGCTTGCAAGTTCATCTGCCAATTTGCCAGATGACAGACCTTCACCTCAACAGGGAGTCTGACCAGTCATATAAAATAAAATAAAATACTTTACAAGAAATTTTGAGGAGTGGTTTTGCCTGTGGCTTCCCTCAGAGCTGTCCAGCTGTCCTCTGTGGAGCACTGGGCTTCATCCACAAGATGACACCTCAACATTCTAATCCCAGAACTCAGCTGTGTTCCAGTTCCATCCAGCATTCTATTCTATTCTGTTCTATTCTATGAATTCACTATTTGCTAGTCCAGTGTTCAGCATGTTTTCCATGGCAGTTTTCACAAAACTCCACACATTATGACCCATTAGCAGTAATGATACAACACTGTATATTAAAAAAAATTATTTTGTCTGTTGCTTTGCAGATATTTAAAATCATACATGCAACAAGTCACAACAAAAGTTTAAGCTGTTGCAAGTAACTCCACAAATGATCCTTTTAACATTGCTGAATCGGTGGCAGCCCTCCCATTAGTCTCCCATTACCCCATCTGGGGGTAATGGGAGACAATGACACCCGAAGTCTGTTCTTGATGTCCACTCTACTCCGCCATTTTGTTTTGATTGCTGTCACTGCAGAACATCCCGCTTCACAAAGAGGATGTTGGAAATGGAAGCAGGGTTTTCAGTGCTTTAGTGGCGATCTCAGGATATTCAGCCTCGATTTGAATCCAAAACACCAGCAGAGTTGTGACCGAGACAAAGCGTCTTGACATGTCAAGAGGCACAGGCGGATGAAATTGCGAGAGAATCCGGTCATTTTTCAAAATAAAACTTCCTTCAGACTCTGATAATCAATAAAACGGAAATAATATAATATTTATTCTTCCTGTGCGGCCCGGTACCGGTGGTTGGGGACCACTGCTCTAAACTAAAGCTAACCTCAGTTACTATAAACAATGATATAATTATCAGTGAGGTTATGTCGGCCATATGATCAACATGCAGTAGATTCAGACTAAATCATCATGATGGGCCTTAATGTTGCCACCTGTCCTGTAAAATGCATTTATCAGCTGTTTTTGATTTATATTACGTTCTGCTGTCCCCTTGGCCAGGACCATATACTTTTTCCTTTCTATAAGTTCACTTGAGACTGTTGTATTCATTTTGCTTTTAAGTTCTGAACAAAAAAATTTCCTTTGCTCATTTTATGTTCATGAAAACAGAGTAAAAGCTAGTGGAAAAAAGACAACTTACAATATCTGTTATTTGTTAAGAGACCAAATATCTAATAATCACTTGAATTCCCTGCACTAGTGGGTGGTTAAGTGTCTCTCTCTGGTCTGATATGTCAGTGAGGATGCATCCTTGGTGCTAAATTGAAAACTGCTATAACGAGTAGTCGTCTGTACTTTTGTCAGTCAAGGCTATTTCCAGAGCTAGTGACAAGAGCTCAGCCATTCCTAGTTGCACTGAAGACTGTCAGCTGTAATGCTGCTGCACCTGTCTGCGCGCGCACGTGTGTGTCGATCTGTGTGTGTATGCATGTATGTATGAATAATTCAGCCTTATCGAATGAATGCGTGTGTATATATGCATTTCATGCTAATATTCCCAAATGCCTCTCTAAAATGATTAACTTTGCTGTGATGAATGTGTGTCACAGAGAAGAGATTTTGTCACAGGAACAGTGGAACCCACAGATGAAGAGTGTGTGTGGCACAGTGACAGAGAGGAAGAGGAGGAGCTAGCTGTAAGTACAGATTTGATTTTGTTTCTCTTAAAAGCCTGATCACTTTGACCAATCCTACTTCTTCTGGTTTTCCACACAGTTTCCCACTAAAGGAAAATGGTTTCCTTACAATCACACACAGGTCACTTAATCTCATCAATGTCACCAAAAGTCTCCTGAAATTGTCCAACAGGAAACAGGATTGTGGGAAATGTGGTTTTAATGAGAATCACTCGGGCTAACAAACTGTGATGGCTGAATTGTGAAAGACTTTGGTCTCAATGAGACTTCTATCAGCGTGTCTGCTGATCCTTAAAAAGTCCTAAAAGCTGTTGAATTCATTCATCTAAAAAGTGGCCTTAATCTGTGAAAACAATCTTTAAAATGCTCAGACATAGGAAGATGGAGTTTTTTCTCACATTGCAATTGAAAATTTCAGAAATAATTGCGACAATTCTTTTAGATAATTGACGAATGTCTCTTTCATTAGAGATCAGATCAGGATAGCGGAAACAACAACTCTGGTATTTTGTTCGAGGCCGGGATGCTCAGAGCAGATACACTGTCTGCAAGCTGGCGACGACATGGGGAAGTTCAAATTCAATGACAATCGGCCATTCAACCACGGTTGCGCAGCATGGCTGCAACTGGTACCAGTCAATGAATAAGAGGCACGTTGTATTTTGTGCAGTACGTGTTTCAAACTCGTACTGAGAATGAATGCAGGGGAATCACACATGCAAGTGAGGCTGAGTGTACACAGTGCAAATTGGTATATGGACACTAATCCTAAGAAACACAAAACTGTCGAGTCAAACAACACACAAAGTAATTGATGTGGTTTAAATGATTGATACACATGTCACTGTTCTGAATGCGTTTCATGCGTCTCTGATCTGATTGTTTATCTTCCACCAGGAACACGACGAGCCCATCCTAAAGCACCTGAAAGATATTCAAGTCAAGTTTTCTGAGCCAGGACAACCAATGGTCAGTTTCATAATGTTATAACAACGACTTGATATCATTCCAAGTTGATAAACTCGAGAGAGTTAAAATTGTCTATCTTGGTCTCCCCCTCAGAGTTTCACATTAGAGTTCCACTTTGAGTCCAATGGTTACTTCAACAATGCAGTCCTCACTAAAGTCTACAGGATGAAGTCAGAACCCGATGACGCGGAGCCGTTCTCATTCGAGGGGCCAGAGATCATTGACTGTGAAGGGTGAGAGAAACACGGTCATGATGGTTGAACTGGCTTCTACGCAAATGATGTTGAGGTTTAGGATAAAGTAGAGATGGTGTGCTGCGTAAGACATTTATTTTCACTCTTTCTATATTCATCTCTTGACTTGGCATCCCACATATCAGCCTCCTCTTGGCACTTCTACCAACTTTTACCTTTTTTGGGTCTTTGCTTTCTGCCGCCTCTCACTGTTTTGTACATCTCTCTTTCTCTCTCTTATTAGCTGTCAGATAGACTGGCACAAGGGGAAGGATGTGACAGTGAAAACTATTAAGAAGAAGCAGAAGCATAAAGGTCGTGGCACTGTCCGCACGGTTACCAAACAGGTCCCCAACGACTCTTTCTTCAACTTCTTTAACCCGGTCAAAGGTGAGAACACACAGAAATAGATGCACACAAAATGTACAGAATTTCTTTGGGCTCTAAATTTAATATTCAAAGCTTTTAGTCAAACTTAAACTCGTCTCTCATAGCGGTAACTCTCTAAATAAACTCCTTAAGCAAACCCCGAATCACTGAAACACACACAGAGATAATTGCTTGACAGTCAACATGGCTGAGTTCATCTGCAGACGCTGTGGCAACAAGTTGGCGTGCATGTCATGTGGTTTTACCAACGGTCACTGAATTCAACAGCAGGTGGCGGCAGACTCCAAAACTGTGTCAGATTCAGCAGTTCCTCTGCTGCGTGTAGGCAGCCAGTATGCTGGCAGATGTTGGGTTGTGTCCAGGAAGTTGCACTCACTGGAACGTTTTACATCATATATGTGGTGTGTTCAAGGACCCAAATGCAGACTCGTTTTTCTTTGTTGTTTTTTTTACAGTTCTACAAAACTTGTTCTACAAAACATTTATTTCTGTCACTCAAAAACACGCACACAAAAAAACTCTTGAACAAGTTTTGTAGAACAAGTTTTGTAGAACTGGGGAAAAAAACTGGGAAAAAAATTGGAAAAAACGAGTCTGCATTTGGGTCCTTGAACACACCACATCATGAACCGGGGCAAATCCGCCCTTGAGTTTGCGTTGTCCTCCTCATTGCGCTGTCCCCTTAATCTCATAGTATCCCAGCCTTTCAGAACCCATTGGTGATGATGGATTCTTTCACACTGTTCTGCGCTGTTCGGATCCACTGGCAGACTTCAGAAAAAGCTGATCTTCTCTGCTCATAGCTCTGAATAGCATTCACGGCTAACTGGCTTGGCCAGTTGCTGCTAGCACAATAATAATAATAATAATTATACATTTTATTTATATAGCGCTTTTAGCACCCCATTTTATGTCTTCTTCTGTTACCATAAATCCATGGGATTTGTAGCGGTGTTGAACAGGTCTTTATGTGTTCATGTTATAGGACGAGGACTCTGAGTTCACCCTAGCCACAGACTTTGAGATTGGGCATTTCTTCCGTGAGAGAATAGTTCCCAGAGCAGTGCTGTATTTCACCGGAGAGGCCCTGGAAGATGACGAGAGCGTGAGTGTTTTTCCTCTAACACGCCGACGTTGCTCTTGAGCACTGAAAAAGCCACAACATGGGATGTTTTGAGGACATATAAGCTAAACTGGTCATCACTGTTTAACCTCGTCTGTGTTCTTCATGCAGTTTGAAGAGGAGCTGGAGGAGGGAGATGAAGAGGTTAGTAAAGACACTGAGTTTGATCGGCTGTGCCAGACAGCTGGGCATCACTGTTTACACAGTATATAATAATCATAATAATAATAATAATAGCAGCAGTCCTGGTATATTTTTTGTTAACCAGGGGTTCCTTTAAATCTTGTCTTTGTGTCTCAGGAGCAAGATGATGATGATGATGATGAGGGAGACTTTGACACCAAGGTCAGTATGGATAATTTACTTTTTTAATACAAGTGTTTTTGTTCCTCTTACTTTGTTAGCTCCTTGAGCTGAGTGTTTATCCTAAACCCCCCTGAGAACACCGCACTGCTGGGCAGCAAGTATGCGGTCAGAGAAGGCTTGTGGGGGTTAGGGTAGATCACATGATCAATGACAGGAAGTGACACCATGTCCTTCGTCTCTGGAGTAAACGTTTGAAAAGTAGCAGAGGGAGAGGCCAACGATACAGCGTTTTGTGAGGGATCAATATAGCCACGCCCCCGAACAATCCATTTTAAAGCCAACGGCGAGGAGACGGAGAGAACACAAACCGACGGTATTTCTGTCCGTTATATATTTAAATGTTATGATAGTCACGATGATAGTCACGTGCTCTCCCACTGACCAAAATTCTGACCCTTTGCTTTTTTTTTAACAGCATTTACTTGTACTTTTACTTTCAATACTTAAGTACATTTAATGTCAGAAAATTACTTTTGATACTTAAGTACAATAAATATCAGATACTTTAAGACTTTTACTCAAGTAGTGTTCTAATCGGTGACTTTTAGTTTTACTGGAGTCATTTTCCAGTAAGGTATCTTTACTTTTACTCAAGTATGGCTTTTGGGTACTTTATACACCACTGCCTGCAGGCAACAAAACAGACATTTAAAAGCCTGCGGTCCTCTGCTGCCAAGGACTTGGTGCCTTCTGCTGGTAAGGCCGACTTGTGGCTTTATAACGTTGCGGGCGGAGTTTGCGGTGGTACTGATGTGACGATGCAATGTAATAGACTGACTTCATACTGATGAATTAACATGTTCATTTTAACAGCGTGTACATTTTATGCTTCTCTATTTTATTACCGTTTATGTCTCCAGACTAACGCTAGTACTAATAACTTGCTCTGACCAGCTGTAAATAGCTGTGTTGTAACTGACATCTGTAACCTGACAGAAGGTCAATATGGTTCAAAAGTCTTAAGTGTATAAATATAGACCAAGGAGACTTAACAGCTCAGAAACACGAACGTTACTTTACACCAGTTACAGCGATGACATCGATCTTGACATGTGACCCTGTACTGTACTTGTGTTGAGCTTTCACACGCCAATACAGGTGAGAGGTTTTCTTGTGTTACATAATACGTATATTACTGGTTATTGTGCAGAAGAAAAAAACTCATCTACAGATAGTTATTATTATTCAGTTCGGGTTTTATTGCCTCCAATTTAACATTTTTTTCTATTAGTCGGTTAACCGACTGATAGAAACATTGTCACATGATCGACAGAAAGAAAGAAAAATGTCACTGTTCCAGCTCATCAGATGTGAATATGTGCTGGTTTTCAGTGATGGCAACCTGAATATCTCCAGGTTGGACTGAAATAAGCAATTGTTAGTATCAGCTATACTGACAGTATCATGATTTGTAGATCTAGACCTGATCAGATCTGATGTGCTGTATTGTACTTGGGGGAAGCAATCACGATTGATGAGACAATTAAAAAAAAAAAAGTCACTCTGGTTTCATTTCTATAACGACTAATGCTTAGGGATACAAGATATTAATCAGTGTACATTTAATCCCAAATGTTTCTTTATAAATGTCCTTATTATTCAAATCATGATCAATTCATCTAGTCATTATTATATCTACTAGTAATTGAGCCTAAAGTAGGAGGACACTGACAGGGAAGCATGACTTTAAATGTTGTTTTTGTAAGATACCAAATATTTTAGTTTGCCCATTAACTGCTCGTGCCTTTTAAAAACTGTATCTTGTGTTTCTTCTCCAGCTCCTGGGGGGATCCGCCTTGCCCACACAGATATCAAGATTCCTGACTTTACAGACAACCGTCGCCCCGAGGTTACGGACCCCAACAAGTCCTCCCAGGAGAGCAGCGAGGCGAGAAGGTCCTTCTCTTACCTCGTCACTGGAGCGACCGCTGTGGTTGGTGTGTATGCCGCCAAGACGGTGGTTACCCAGTTTGTCTCCTCAATGAGCGCATCAGCAGATGTCCTGGCCTTATCGCAGATTGAGATCAAGCTCGCTGACATCCCTGAAGGCAAAAACATGACCTTCAAGTGGAGAGGAAAGCCCGTTTGTCCGTCACCGCACAGAGAAGGAAATCGCAGCAGAGGAGGGTGTGAATCTGGCGGAGCTCCGTGACCCCCAGCATGACAAGGACAGTGATTAACCCCTGCTGGGTCATCGTCCTCGGTGTGTGCACCCATCTGGGTTGTGTGCCCATCGCCAACGCCGGAGACTTCGGAGGCTACGACTGTCCGTGCCATGGCTCCCACTACGATGCTTCAGGAAGGATAAGAAAGGGACCTGCTCCTCTAAAGCTGGAGGTTCCCTTCTATGAGTTCACTGAGGACGTAGTCATAGTGGGATAAATACTGGAGCTCTGTCTCCGTTCCTCCCTGTAACATGTATCTTTTAGATGGCTCCGTGTGAGAGTGACATAAAATAAAACTATGATTGAGCTATTGACTTTTCCCTCGTAAAAAGTGTGTTTTTCTTTGATTGATCTGCATCACTTAGCTTGATGTCTTTTGATTCACTGACATTTTATTTATTGTTTTAATCTCTATGGATTTTTCATTCCGCACTATTTTTAGTATTTTCCAAACAGCATTATGTAACACAATGTATGAGGGCCGGGTGTGATCAGGTCCAACCCCTTTGCTGCCGCACCAATCCTGATATATTGTGTTGGAGCTGTGTGATGAAGTCAAAGGTGGGGCCTGTTTCATGGTTACCTAAAGTTGAGCTGGTAAAAGTGCTCATACACATGAACAAGAGGCCTGGGGAGCACAATGATGAGGATAAGATGACGGTACAATCAAGAAAAGCCACCGGCAATCTAAAAAAGTATCGACAAGTTGTGAACACATTCAGGAATGTGTCGGCCTGTTAATCAACTGGAAGGAACTATAGATCGAGATCAGGATGTTGTTGGTTTGTGACTCCAAAGAATGTGTAGATTGCTTTTTCTAAGGACCTTTTTATGAGTTTGTGTCAGACAAGAAGACAATTGTATACCAGTAATGGCAGCAGCAAAGAGTGCAAACTGCCAAGTAAGATAAAGAACTATTGAGTCACACTCCAGTCACTGATGGATTTAATCCTGAGGAACAAAGTGTGCTATGTACAACTATGAACCAGTGAAATACACAAACCTTTTTCTTTTTATTGATGAAATCATTTAAATACAATATACTGTGCACAGATGCAGGTAAAACCATCGTCTTAAACTTACATTACCATCAAATCAATCATCAATATAATCATCAAAACTATTTCAAACTGTACAGTTGGCGCTCATTCAGTGAATAACTTTTTGAATTGAAATCAGTGGCGTTGAACCGCGGTTAATCATGTGTAACTTCAGAGGTGACTCGTGCTGAAAGCTTTTATCACAAACGGAAACTTTACTGCAACCAGAACAGCTAAAGGGGATCGTTTCCTATGTGGGTTTTCATGTGGACCTTTAGATATCTGTTGCGCACAAATCTATTACATCAGACTGAGCAGCTGAAAGGTTTTTCTCCTGTGTGGGTTCTCATGTGGCTCTGTAAATTTGAACGAACGTTAAAAGATTTCTTACAGACTGAGCAGCTGAAAGGTTTTTCTCCTGTGTGGGTTCTCATGTGGCTCTGTAAATTTGAACGAATGTTAAAAGATTTCTTACAGACTGAGCAGCTGAAAGGTTTTTCTCCTGTGTGGGTTCTCATGTGTATCTGTAAAGTTGAACGCTGGTTAAAAGATTTCTTACAGACTGAGCAGCTGAAAGGTTTTTCTCCTGTGTGGGTTCTCATGTGTCTCTGTAAATGTGAACGATTGTTAAAAGATTTCTTACAGACTGAGCAGCTGAAAGGTTTTTCTCCTGTGTGGGTTCTCATGTGTATCTGTAAATGTGAACGCTGGTTAAAAGATTTCTTACAGACTGAGCAGATGAAAGGTTTTTCTCCTGTGTGGGTTCTCATGTGTGTCTGTAAAGTTAAACGAACGTTAAAAGATTTCTTACAGACTGAGCAGCTGAAAGGTTTTTCTCCTGTGTGGGTTCTCATGTGTCTCTGTAAATGTGAACGCTGGTTACAAGATTTCTTACAGACTGAGCACCTGAAAGGTTTTTCTCCTGTGTGGGTTCTCATGTGGCTCTGTAAATTTGAACGAACGTTAAATGATTTCTTACAGACTGAGCAGCTGAAAGGTTTTTCTCCTGTGTGGGTTCTCATGTGTATCTTCAGATGTTGTCTCCTGCCAAATGTTTTCTCACACTCAGAGCATCTAAAACGTTTCTCACCAGCGCTACATCTTGAATCACTGACACGGACTTCATCAGGTTTCACATAGTTTAAACCTGACTGAGGTTCTCTGGTCTTCTTCCCATCACCACCCTCATCAGTGCCAGAAGAGTCTCCAGTCTTCTCATCAGTATCTGGTTCTGGATATCTATCTGGATCCAAGTTCCTGTCTGGTTCTGGTCCTCCACAGTCCTCTCCATCAGCTTCTGTTTCCATCTGTTCAGTTTGTCTTTGATGAAGCTGTGAGGACTGAGCTTCCTCTTCACTCTTCACAGGAGTGAATGAGAACTTGACATCAGCCTCCTCCAGACTTTGAAGCTGCTCTCCTTCCTGACTGATGCAGAGTTCCTCCTGTTCTTCTTTAATGTGTGAGGGCTCTGGGTCCTCCTGTTCTTCTTTAATATGTGAGGGCTCTGGGTCCTCCTGTTCTTCTTTAATGTGTGAGGGCACTGGGTCCTCCTGTTCTTCTTTAATATGTGGGGGCTCTGGGTCCTCCTGTTCTTCTTTAATGTGTGAGGGCACTGGGTCCTCCTGTTCTTCTTTAATATGTGAGGGCTCTGGGTCCTCCTGGTCCAGACTGGAGCTCCACTCCTGCTGCTCAGAGGGAACCTCTTCTTTAACCAACAACAGCTGCTGGACGTCTGCAGGAAAACAGTAAACACACACACACAGAGGTGTTACAAAGACATTCTAGAATTGAGGAGACAAACACTTCCAGAGTATCACTAGAACCAGATAATACAATAATGTAATCAACTTATGTGCACATGAACATATGAACCATTTTAAGCTGCCAAATCCATGTGGTGTTATCAAAGAAAACACACTTGTACTTTAAGTTGAAATATTTCCTGTCATCTAGAACCTGAGAGAACAAATCAGCATACATGCAAACTCATAAGAGGTGAAAGATCTATGGTTTCACAAAACACAAGAATTGATTAAGTATCCCGAGCAACAGACAAAGTCAGGGCTCCGTATATGCATCTCTCCTCTCAGTGTTTTGTGAGCCCTGTATCTTTACACTTTATTTGAACTTGTCCAGCACAAGGACGCATCATCTTCTCCCACACACAAGCCAGGGTTGGGCCACATTGTGTGTGGGAGTCCTGGAGTCTCAGGGATGGGGAAGGTGCTGTTCCTGCAGGTTGCTACACAACATCCCACGACTAACCCGATTCAACTAGTTATAAGTTATAAGAGCACACACACATAATACTGTTATGTTCAAAATTTCTCAAACAAAAGGTAAAGGAAAAAGCCCCCCTCCTTGTTCCAGAGGAGAAGAAGCATGCAGAGGAGAAGAGGCCCTGCTCTCTTTCTTCCATCATTAAGCAGGGTGAATCAGCTGGTTGAAGTTTAAATCAAAAGGAATTTAATTTCCTAATTTAGGAAGCTGTACTGCTCTCTCTTCAAGTCTGTTTAGACCTCCACCTTAATCCAGGCCCAGCTCCACTCACATCCCAGCGTCAAGCTGCGCTACACACACACACACACGCACGCACACGCACACACGAAGCTCTTTGACATCATCTCATCAGTATCTGGGCCTCATGTTTCAAGTTATTATCTCCACGAAATCGCCTCATTCTACTTTGAGTTTAAAAAAAGTGAATTAAATTGAATGTTAATGAGTGACCGCGTGGACTGAACAGAACACGGAGGGGGCTTCATGTTTCGTCACGTTACGCTTTTTCCTCCTAAATCTTGATAATGATGAGCGTTATCCGTTGACAAAGTTCCGCATGCAGTGGACGTTAACGTAACACAGCAAGTCTGAACGGTAACGGAACTTCAACGGAGGGAAATGAAGACGGTGTAGACATCTTAACGCTGATTGGCCAAGACTCGACACGTCACATCAAATATGTTTTATTGCGAAGATCACGACATCACATTTTCTCCTCGTCTCACTCCAATCTGAGAAACGCTGGCTGGCCAGTAGACCCCCCCCCCCCCCGAAAAAAACAAAACTGTACGGATCTAGACGACTCACGTGGATGATATATTTTGATTCAAAACGGCTTATTTCGCAGAAAAGCGACACGTTTGCAGGTATTAAATCAAGAGAAGACGAAAACGACGAATTGCAACAGAGTCTCACTCCAAACTACATTAGAAGTTATCAGCCGGAGCATGAACAGTGTTTGAGAACTGAGAAGAAATAAAGTGAACCCACGTGCTCTTTGTATCCGGACTTCCGGGTTGAAAACAGCATCCAGAAGTTCCCGTTGTCGCTTATTCTCCTCTTTTGAACGAGCGAGTTCCTCCTCGTACTCTGCTATCGTTCTTTCAAACAGACTAACTATCTCTTCACCAGCCGCAGTTCGTCGCTGGTTGAGTAAAGATCTCAGCATTTCTAGTTTAGACATTTTCACTAAAACACAGAAAGCTTTCCTCCAGACGAACTCCGTTAAAAACACGGTTTACTCTCATTAAGCTCTGACTAGCGCTGTGTTGGTCACTTCCGTCCCCGTCCGTCTGTTTCCAGGTAGCATGCTAAGCTAACTTCAATAGCATTATAGGCTGCCAGGAGATGAGTCCTCTTCTTCTTCCTCTCCTCGTTCTTCTTCTTCTTCGTCCTTCTTCTTCCGTCTCCTTCTTCTTCTTTCAGTTTAATGGCGGACTACAAACCAATGTTTAAGGCGCCACCTACTGGACCGGAGTGTGTAACATCATGACTTTATGATAGTTATCATTTAAACACAATGTTATTTATAAATAAAATGAAAAAATTAGAAATAAACTTCATATTGAAGTTATATTCTGGATATTAAACCCGTTCCATTCACATATTAAATAAAGCCCTTTTAAACTGAACTTGTTTGTCCCCTGTCTCTAACAGTCCTTTGATGCTCCACTCCCTTCCTGTATCTACCACTCTGTTCTTCAGTCTCTCTTTCCACCCTGAACTTCCTCCACTCTATCAGCACATGTTCAACAGTTTCTTTACAGTTGCATATCTCACATTTATCCCACTCTGTCTTTTTCATGATGTGTATAACGTGTCATTGAGTCCTGTATGTCCGAACCTTAATCTGAAAGTAACATCTTCTTTTCTACTTTTACTTCCATCACTTCTCACTCTGACTGATGTCTGAATTTTGTTGTAATTTCTACCCTTATTGTCATTATTCCAAATTTCCTGCCAAGATGTCCCATCCAAAGCTTTTACCAGAGAATGTCGAGTACTCCCAACCATTGCACAGGACAGTCGATGCTATATTTCCGTTAAGTCCACCCTGAATACTAATCCAGTGTGATAGTGTTAACTCAGTTCTCCTCACATGTAATGGCAGTTCCCTGGATTTCACCAGCAATGCATTAGTGGGTGTGGTTTTGACTCGGGAGATGAGTCAGAGGAGAACCATCCAGAAAAAAAGGTGAACAGATAAAAGTCCATTCAGACAGGTTCTACGAGGAACATCCGGTTTTGCTGCAACTTGGTGGGTAACAAAAGCCCTTAAACTAATAAAATAGTGTATCATTACTCCATCTTCAGTTACCTTCCATCTGGTCCATATGGAACAGTTGTGGGTCATGGAACGAGACGACTCAAGTGATTGTTTTCCAACATTTATTTGTTGAAGACAAAATATCACCAATGAAATGCCTTCTGATCGTTTTCTGCCCCTCTGCTCCCTCAGCAACGTGTGATTTAATTCCTTTTCTTCAAATACACACTGACCAATCAGAGCTCGGTACGTGGACCGTTAATGAATATTACATAATCACACAGTTTAAACACAAATGCAAAAAAGAGACAGCTGGCAATAAATCTCAGACTGCATGTGTGAAATAGTAAATGAACTGATTCATGACATCACTGCTTCATTTAGAGCAGGATAGATCTGAAACATCTTGAGATCATCTGGTGGTTCCCAACCACCTCGGTGGAGGACTCGCCACTTTACCGGATTAATGATTGTCAATTTCAATCATTGATGATAGAATAATTTCTAAAATCATTCTCATGTTTCTCTTCTCTCGTAGCATGCTTCCCAAAGTAGTGAAGAGGCGAGTGCATGCCTTGAAAAGGCTACAGGTGCAGTGTGCCAACATAGAGGCCAAATTCTACGAGGCGGTCCACGAGTGAGAGCGACAGTACGCTGCCCTCTATCAGCCACTGTTTGACAAGGTACACTCACTTTTTATCTTTACTTCATTTGACTAACACCAGATGTCTCACATTTCCTTTGCTAATTTTATGTTCATGAAAACAGAGTAAAAGCTAGTGGAAAAAAGACAACTTACAATGTCTGTTATTTGTTAAGAGACCAAATATCTAATAATCACTTGAATTCCCTGCACTAGTGGGTGGTTAAGTGTGTCTCTCTGGTCTGATATGTCAGTGAGGATGCATCCTTGGTGCTAAATTGAAAACTGCTGTAACGAGTAGTCGTCTGTACTTTTGTCAGTCAAGGCTATTTCCAGAGCTAGTGACAAGAACTCAGCCATTCCTAGTTGCACTGAAGACTGTCAGCTGTAATGCTGCTGCACCTGTCTGCGCGCGCACGTGTGTGTCGATCTGTGTGTGTATGCATGCATGTATGAATAATTCAGCCTTATCGAATGAATGCGTGTGTGTATATGCATTTCATGCTAATATTCCCAAATGCCTCTCTAAAATGATTAACTTTGCTGTGATGAATGTGTGTCACAGAGAAGAGATTTTGTCACAGGAACAGTGGAACCCACAGATGAAGAGTGTGTGTGGCACAGTGACAGAGAGGAAGAGGATGAGCTAGCTGTAAGTACAGATTTGATTTTGTTTCTCTTAAAAGCCTGATCACATTGACCAATCCTACTTCTTCTGGTTTTCCACACAGTTTCCCACTAAAGGAAAATGGTTTCCTTACAATCACACACAGGTCACTTAATCTCATCAATGTCACCAAAAGTCTCCTGAAATTGTCCAACAGGAAACAGGATTGTGGGAAATGTGGTTTTAATGAGAATCACTCGGGCTAACAAACTGTGATGGCTGAATTGTGAAAGACTTTGGTCTCAATGAGACTTCTATCAGCGTGTCTGCTGATCCTTAAAAAGTCCTAAAAGCTGTTGAATTCATTCATCTAAAAAGTGGCCTTAATCGGTGAAAACAATCTTTAAAATGCTCAGACATAGGAAGATGGAGTTTTTTCTCACATTGCAATTGAAAATTTCTAAAATAATTGCGACAATTCTTTTAGATAATTATTTTCTCTAGCTTGGAGAGTTGAGGAGCTTTTGTTGTTAAACAGTCAGACTGACTCAAACTTTGAGGCAAAATGGCAAGAGCACGAATAAGACAACAGTCTAACTACCTAAATATGTTCTTAAAATATCTGATGAGCGATTAAGAACATCTGTACGTGTTGAGTTTATATATCGTGCAAGCTCAAGAGTTGGCATCTCAAAGAGCTTCAAACTAATAAATAAATGTCAACAAATCAGTTTTGTAAATGCATTTACAGCAGCGGATGGAATACCAAGGTTTGGCTAAAAAAAAGAGCCTGTGTATTGTTACATTTTAGAATAATTTGGCCTGATTTTAGTTTACAGGAGTGAATGAGAACTTGACATCAGCCTCCTCCAGAAATTGAAGCTGCTCTCCTTCCTGACTGATGCAGAGTTCCTCCTGTTCTTCTTTAATATGTGGGGGCTCTGGGTCCTCCTGGTCCAGACTGGAGCTCCACTCCTGCTGCTCAGAGGGAGGGAACCTCTTCTTTAACCGTCTGCAGGAAAACAGTAAACAGACACAGAGGTGTTACAAAGACATTCTAGAATTGAGCAAATAGTATCAATAGAACCAGATAATACAATAATGTAATCAACTTATGTGCACATGAACATATGAACCATTTTAAGCTGCCAAATCCATGTGGTGTTATCAAAGAGAACACACTTGTACTTTAAGTTGAAATATTTCCTGTCATCTAGAACCTGAGAGAACAAATCAGCATACATGCAAACTCATAAGAGGTGAAAGATCTATGGTTTCACAAAACACAAGAATTGATCAAGTATCCCGAGCAACAGACAAAGTCAGGGCTCCGTATACGCATCTCTCCTCTCAGTGTTTTGTGAGCCCTGTATCTTTACACTTTATTTGAACTTGTCCAGCACAAGGACGCATCATCTTCTCCCACACACAAGCCAGGGTTGGGCCACATTGTGTGTGGGAGTCCTGGAGTCTCAGGGATGGGGAAGGTGCTGTTCCTGCAGGTTGCTACGCAACATCCCACAGACTAACCCGATTCAACTAGTTATAAGTTTTAAGCTACCACCTGTGTGTCAGAGCTCCCTCTTTGTACGGGGAGCGCCTCACCCGGAGATTCAAACCTTTGCTCTATGACACACGCAACACTAAATGAGCACACACACACAATACTGTTATGTTCAAAATGTCCCAAACAAAAGGTAAAGGAAACAGCCCCCCTCCTTGTTCCAGAGGAGAAGAAGCATGCAGAGGAGTAGAGGCAGACCCCCCCCCCCCTGCTCTCTTTCTTCCATCATTAAGCAGGGCGAATCAGCTGGTTGAAGTTTAAATCAAAAGGAATTTAATATACGAACAAATGCAAATGCAGTTACAAACTGAATTACACCATCAATAGTAATATTTCATGAAATAGAGGCCCCATCCGAACCACATGACAGACTGGTGTTTCCGCCTCATGGTCCAGATGAGGTCTGATTTTCTCCGGGGATTCAGTTTCTTTGTCTCTCCAAAGTCTCTGAAATGTCTCATATTACACATTCCTTAGCCCATCGATCAGCTCAGTGATTGGCTGAACCCGTCGGACTTCAGTCGGCCACTTCCTTGACCAATTCAACCCCCTTCTTGAAGGCTGTGCTCAGAAACTCCAGCAACATCCCTCTCTCTGACTTTATGGTGGCGTCATAAATTCTCTGGTGTCTCTCACAGTGCACAACAAATTCAGTAACTCTCCCTTTAGTTTAAACTTTCTACAAGTAAACATATTGTGACACATAATATCCATCGCTAGGAGCGCTTTAAAACTTAAATTCCTCACAATACTTACACGTTTAATGCATGTAAATACCGTTAGCATATTTCTACAGTAGCGAGAACCATCGCCTATGCAAAATAAAGTGATTAATTTTCATTTAACCCAGTTACTGTATGGCTCAATATTAACTTCCACTGTTACTGTAAAGCAGTTAGAATTGTGGCCTATCTTCTATTTACAATTAATATGCATTCAATCCGGTTCAATTATTGAAATCATGAAGGTTCAGGCTCCTTAACGCTCTCTCATTACTTCAGGGCCTTTGGGAGCAACTGCACGTGGGACTGTTGGGACCGGAAGTTCACTTGCTGTGGTCATTACAGTGAACAGAGTCTGGCAGTGTGATGAGAGCATGTGAGCCCTTGTTGCTGTACGTCATCTCATTGGAGCAGAGGCTGCAGTTAGCATACCCTGCCTTATCAATGTATTTAAAATACTGTGACAGCAGGAAGCTGTACTGCTCTCTCTTCACGTCTGTTTAGACCTCCACCTTTATCCAGGCCCAGCTCCACTCACATCTCAGCCCTGCATCAAGCTGCGCTACACACAACATCCTCTTCCTGAAGCTCTTTGACCTCATCATCTCATCAGTATCTGGGCCTCATGTTTCAAGTTATTATCACCACGCAATCGCCTCATTCTACTTTGAGTTAAAAAAAAAAAGTGAATTAAATTTAATGTTAATGAGTGACCGCGTGGGCTGAACCAGAACACGGAGGGGGCTTCATGTTTCGTCACGTTACGCTTTTTCCTCCTAAATCTTGATAATGATGAGCGTTATCCGTTGACAAAGTTCCGCATGCAGTGGACGTTAACGTAACACAGCAAGTCTGAACGGTAACGGAACTTCAACGGAGGGAAATGAAGACTGTGTAGACATCTTAACGCTGATTGGCCAAGACTCGACACGTCGCATCAAATATGTTTTATTGCGAAGATCACGACATCACATTTTCTCCTCGTCTCACTCCAATCTGAGAAACGCTGGCTGGCTGGCCAGTAGACACCCCCCCCCCCCCGAAAAAATAAAAACTGTACGGATCTAGACGACTCACGTGGATGATATATTTTGATTCAAAACGGCTTATTTCGCAGAAAAGCGACACGTTTGCAGGTATTAAATCAGGAGAAGACGAAAACGACGAATTGCAACAGAGTCTCACTCCAAACTACATTAGAAGTTATCGGCCGGAGCATGAACAGTGTTTGAGAACCGAGAAGAAATAAAGTGAACTCACGTGCTCTTTGTATCCGGACTTCCGGGTTGAGAACAGCGTCCAGAAGTTCCCGTTGTCGCTTATTCTCCTCTTTTGAACGAGCGAGTTCCTCCTCGTACTCTGCTATCGTTCTTTCAAACAGACGAAATATCTCTTCATCAGCCGCAGTTAGTCGCTGGTTGAGTAAAGATCTCAGCATTTCTAGTTTAGACATTTTCACTAAAACACAGAAAGCTTTCCTCCAGACGAACTCCGTTAAAAACACCGTTTACTCTCATTAAGCTCTGACTAGCGCTGTGTTGGTCACTTCCGTCCCCGTCCGTCTGTTTCCAGGTAGCATGCTAAGCTAACTTCAATAGCTTTATAGGCTGCCAGGAGATGAGTCCTCTTCTTCTTCCTCTCCTCTTTCTTCTTCTTCTTCCGTCTCCTTCTTCTTCTTCTTCTTCTTCTTTCAGTTAAATGGCGGACTACAAACCAATGTTTAAGGCGCCACCTACTGGACCGGAGTGTGTAACAGCATGACTTGATGACAGTTATCATTTAAACACAATGTTATTTATAAATAAAATGAAAAAATGAGAAATAAACTTCATATAGAAGTTATATTCTGGATTTTGAATCCGTTCCATTCATATATTAAATAAAGCCCTTTTAAACTGAACTTGTTTGTCCCCTTGTGACGAAGGACGACCTCAGACGGGTTTCGGAGAAGCAGCGGAGCAGGAACCGCACTACGCCCGTTGCGGAAGAGGACGGCAGTCAGCTGCTCGCGGACTAATATTAACGGCGTGAAGGAAGTGAAAAGGCTTGAACGAGCTAGGCGGCGCGAAATGACGTCCGTGTCTGTAAATAGATTAGTTTAAGTTGCTGTTCGGAGTTTGACTCTCAAGACTGTGTGCGTGCAAACAACCAGTAAGTAGAGGTAAAGTTTGGTGTTAGGCTAATGTAGTTATAAGTGTTATATTGTGTAATTTGCACGGCAAGCTATTCTGATAGTTAGTAGCTCGTTCCTTGTTTGCTAATTGGTGGCTGTAGGAGTCCCGGACCTGTTTATCACTGCCTGTATTCTGTCCTTGTATGTCCTAATTAGAAACCAATGTTGTATAGAGGTATTTACTAATTATTATTTCATGTACGTCTGTTTCAGAACCACACACAATTGCTTGTTTGACTATTGTCAGTAAACCTCTCAAAAGGAACATCTTGTCTGGAGTGCATTCTGATCGATGCCCCCTGGTGGCCACAATGTTTAATGAATCACAGTAACAATATACAGTCCTTTCCCAGTCAATACAATAAATGGTCCTTCGAGCCGGATCAGAGTGGTCACCGTGGGATTGATTAAAGATGTTTCCATATCAGCAGAGGACTTCACGTCCTACAGACGCCCGTCCCCGCCGAGAGACACGGCCACCAGCCTGGATGGAAGATTACGCTGTCTCCATGCCAGCACAGCAGCGGCCTTACTACAGCGAGGAGAATCTTCCGGAGAGAAACGCCAGGATGACGCCTCTCACATCTCCCCGGCTAGATGAGGACTGGAGTGCTGCGCAGGGAGCGGCGGCTCAATATCCCTTCCAGCTTTAGCATACAGACACACGTTTCCAGAGTACGCCTGCCTCTCATCGACGGAGGACTGCAGTAGAAACGGCGCCAGAGATCCTTGAAGCCCTCCACAGGCTGATGGAAGACAATCACAGGTTGCAGCAACAGATGTCGGACATACACAGGCGACTCCCTGACCCACCACTGCCGCCACAGAGAGCCCCCTCTCTTTCACAGACGTCTGAGCCCCCTCAGCAGCACGTCGTGCAGGCTGATAACACGTACCGCCCTCTCTCATTCTCCTCACCTGTGCAAGCTAGCAGTCACACTCTGCCTCCAGTGGATAATGATGACTGGCCACTGCCACCACCCCCTGTAACAGAAGATGTTGTTTACCAGCCACAACCACCACCACAGGACCTTGTGTCAGAGCTCACAATGCCGCTGAGAGACATGTGGACGAGACGTCAGGTGCAGTCTTTCTGTGGCCCAGAGCCAGTTTATCCTGTTTCACGGATGCATACACCAGAGTATTGTGAACCTTATACCCCACCAAGGAGGGAGTCACTGCCCAGCAAGCCGTTACCCTCCCACCACAAGGAGACTGTGTACCGTGGTCCTACGCCCAAAATCCCTGTATTCACTAAAGGAGATCCTAGGGAGTTTGCTCGGCTTAAGGTTGCCCTGGAGAACCTGCTGCCTGAGGATGCTACAGAGCACTTTAAATATCAGATCCTGGTGGACCACCTGAAGTATGAATGAATGAATGAATGAATGAATGAATTTTATTTATATAGCGCTTTTCACAGACAGTACTATCACAAAGTGCTTAACAGAGCAGACATTTAAAAGCATAAAAAACACAATGTGACCCTAGGGTCAATAAATTACATACAGAGTGAATAAAAAATGTTAAAGAATAAAATAAAAATAAAATAAAAATGTAAAACAAATGTTAAGAGCAGGTCTAGGACATGGGTTTACTTTTACACAAACGCCAGCCTAAACAGGTGGGTTTTTAGCTGGCTTTTAAAAGTATCCACAGTATCTGCGAGGCGTAGAGTTGCAGGCAGAGCATTCCAGAGCCTCGGGGCCACTGCCTCAAAGGCTCGGTCACCACGGGTCTTAAATCGTGTGCGTGGGACTGACAGAAGACCTAGAGCATTTGACCTGAGAGTGCGGGCGGGTGAATAGGGGCGAAGTAGATCAGCTACATAAGTCGGAGCCTGACCGTGAAGTGCTCTGTAAGTGATGGTGAGAATTTTGAAGTGTATCCGAGATGCTACAGGAAGCCAGTGGAGAGATCGGAGTACGGGGGTGATGTGAGACCGTCGGTTTGTCCTGGTGAGTAATCTGGCGGCAGCATTTTGGATGACCTGCAGACGGTTAAGAGCAGATACACTGAGTGATGTGAAAAGTGAGTTGCAGTAGTCAATGCGAGAGGAGATAAATGTGTGTATGATCATTTCTAATTCAGGCGTTGATAATACAGATCTCAGTTTACTGATATTTCTTAGATGGAAGAAACATGACCTGGACAGCTGCTTAACATGAGGGTCAAATGACATGGAGCGATCAAAGAAAATCCCAAGATTGCGCAGGTTGCAATGGGAAGCAGAGGAGAGAGGACTAATAATCTGCCTGATCATGGGGACAAACTCCTCTGGAGCAATAACTAGGACCTCCGTCTTAGAGTCGTTGAGTTGCAGGCAGTTTTCTGCCGTCCAGTCTCTGATGGCATTGACACAGTCCAGGAGCCTAGTTAATGTGAATGCCTCGCTGGGTTTGAATGACAGATTAAGTTGGATGTCGTCTGCATATAAGTGATAGGACACATTATAGCTTTTTATGATCGGTCCCAAAGGTAACAGATAAAGGGAAAATAACAGAGGCCCCAGAACCGAGCCCTGCGGTACACCACAAGACAGTGGAGAGGTAACAGACACAAAAGCACCCACAGAGACATTGAAACTTCTGTCACTGAGGTAAGATGTAAACCAGTCTAACGCTATGCCAGTTATGCCCACCCAATCACGTAGCCTCTTAATCAGGATGTCATGGTCTACAGTGTCAAATGCAGAACTTAGGTCCAGAAGAACTAACACAGAGCAGTCACCTGCATCAGCACACATGAGAATGTCATTTGAAACCCTCAGGAGAGCGGTTTCAGTAGAGTGTTGCTTACGAAACCCAGACTGGAACTTGTCGTACATGTTGTGCCTCTCCAGTGCAGCAGTAAGTTGTTTGGCCACCACTTTCTCTAAAAGTTTGGACAGGAAAGGCAGTTTTGATATGGGCCTGTAGTTCATGGGCAAAGCTGGATCTAAGTTAGGTTTCTTTAATATGGGCTGGATAGTGGCATGTTTGAAATAGGAAGTATGAGGAGGCACTGCTCATAGCGGACTCCTACACCAACTCGTTGCAGCCCTACACTGACACGATGGCTAGCCTCATTGAAAACTATGGCCAGCCGCACTAGTTAGCTCTCAGAAAAATCGCTGACCTGATGGATGCCCCGAACATCGCACGTGGAGACACCTGTGGGTTCAAGCAGTTTGCACTGCGATTGAGAGCACTAGTTGGTATGTTAGATCAGCTTGGGGACAGTGGACATACTGAGCTTCACTGTGGGTCACATGTGACACGGCTGTTGTCCAAGCTGCCTCAGGATATGCGTGCTGAGTTCAAGAGGTTCCTGTACCCGATGCGTGTTACCATCCCCAACCTCTTCCACTTTTCAGACTGGCTCGACTATGAGCTGAAGATTCAAGAGACTGTGTACGATTCACTGTACAGAGAGGATAAGAGCAAATCAGGACCACGGCCAGAGAATTACTGCGACAGGAGCAAGAGTGGCAGGAGCACCAGCATCCTGCACACTACAGACCAGCCTGAGAGCTCACCAGCAGCAGTGAAGCCACCCCTAAGTGCCAAGCAGCCAGATAGGACGCCATACTGCCACTACTGCTTAAACACGCAGCACTTTCTCGACCAGTGTGTAAGCTTTGCACAGCTGACAGTGGAACAAAAAACAGCCTGGATCAAGATCAACAAAAGATGCTGGAGATGCGGCCGCTCGCACCAGGCTGCACAGTGCCGCCTGAAATTTACGTGTCAGAAGTGTAAGGGGAAGCATCTGCAAGTTCTGCACGATGTGAATATAAAACCTGCAGCTGAGAATACGTCCTGCCTTGTCAGCACAACCAATGACGTACTGTACTTGGACAGACGGTCCGGGTGCAGCCAAGTCCTACTCAAAGTAAGTAAGGTGTTGCTGCGCAATGGTGAGCACACCTTAGAGACACATGCCATCCTGGATGATGGGTCGGAGCGGACCATTCTCCTTCCAGCAGCCGCGCAGAGACTTAAGCTATCTGGTGAGCCAGAGGATTTGGTTCTCAGAACTGTTCGGCAGGATGTCAGGCTTCTGCAGGGTGCTGCTGTGTCTTTCTCCATCTCCCCAGCCGACCAGCCACAGAAGTCCTTCAAGATACACAGAGCATTTACTGCTGATCAACTGGGTCTGGCTGAGCACACATACCCAATAAATGCGCTTTTGAAGAAACACAAACACCTGAGAGGCCTTCCTCTCCAGGCACTAGACAGAGTGCAACCTCTGTTGTTAATAGGGTCAGACTACCCCCACCTCATCACTCCAGTAGAGCCGGTGCGTCTAGGACCTCCAGGCGGGCCAGCGGCAGTGAAGACAAGGTTGGGCTGGACGCTTCAGGGACCAACCAAGCACATCAAGCAGCAGTCAACAGCACAACAATGTCTAAACATATCCACCCTCTCACCTGAGTCTGAGCTTCTGCAGAGTGTAGAGAGATTGTGGCAGCTAGATGTCCTTCCCTACAGGAGTGAGAAGCTTTCCACAAGATCCAGGCAGGATCAGGAAGCAGTCCAACTGTTGGAGGCAAAGACCATACGAGTAGACGTCGATGGGATCCAGCGCTACGCCACTCCCCTCCTCAGGGTGAAGAACATGCCACAGCTCCAGGTATGTAAGGGGGCTGTGTTAGCCAACCTCCGCAGCACGGAGAGACGCTTGTTACGAGACCCGCAAAGAGCAGCCGCTTACTGCACAGAGATCAGAAAGCTGGAAAAAGCAGGCTATGCAGTGAAAGTGCCAGAGAAGGAGCTTAGCGAAGCAGACGAGTCCTGGTTCATACCACATCACATGGTAAGCCACAACGAAAAAAACAGGATTGTTTTCAATTGCTCTTTTGCGTATAAGGGAGACAACCTCAATGAGCTGCTGCTGCCTGGCCCCACTTTAAGTTCCAGTCTGCTAGGGGTACTGCTGCGATTCAGAGAGCACACCATTGCCGTCAGTAGTGATATCAAAGGCATGTTTCACCAGGTGAGGCTGCTCCCTGAGGACAAGCATTTGCTATGCTTCTTGTGGCGCGACCTGAAGACAGAGGAACCACCAAGCATCTACACATGGCAAGTCCTTCCGTTTGGCACCACCTGCAGTCCCTGCTGTGCCACTTTCGCATTGCAGAAACATGTATTTGACCACAGTCAGCCAGGGGAGGATGTCCGTATCTCCATAGAAAGGTCCTTCTATGTAGACAACCTCCTGCAGAGTCTCTCCTCTGTTGAAGAAGCCCGACGCCTAGTTGACAAACTGACATCATTGCTGGCTACAGGTGGATTTGAACTACGCCAGTGGGCCAGTAACACCCCTGAGGTCATTAGCCACCTGCCCAGAGAAGCCAGATCCGAAAACAGTGAGTTGTGGCTCAACGAGTCAGGCACGGACCCACAAGAGCTCGCCCTGGGACTCCGCTGGCTCTGCAATTCAGACACCTTGAGATATAAATATCGGATGCTGGATAGACCCAAACCCACCATGAGAAATATGTACCGGGTTCTGGCACGCCTGTACGACCCACTGGGCTTTATTGTCCCCTTCACGACGCGGGCTAAGATCCTTGTGCAGCAACTATGGGGAAAGCAAAGAGATTGGGACGACCCGTCACTGCCTGATGATGTGCTGAAGCCATGGCTGACATGGGAGGAGGAGTTGCAGCATCTGTCTCAGATTTCACTGTCTCGCTGCTATCTGGGCCCTGAGATGGACACTCCAAACCTCCAGCGAGACCTGCACATCTTTGCTGATGCTTCAGAGAGAGCTTATGGCTCATGCGTGCAGAGAACGCACATGGCCGTGTAGAAGTGTCTTTCCTAACTGCCAGATCCAGGGTGTCTCCAAAGAAACAGCAATCAGTGCCGAGATTAGAGCTCTGTGCTGCACTGACAGGTGCCCAATTGGCCACACTACTGCAAAGAGAGCTGACTGTGAACATCCGCGATGTCGTCTTCTGGACAGATTCCACAACAGTCCTCACTTGGCTCCAGTCAGACTCCTGCAGATACAAAGTGTTCGTAGGAACAAGAGTGGCTGAGATCCAGGAGCTGACGGATGTCCGGGCCTGGAGGTACGTGGACTCTGTCCACAACCCAGCTGATGACCTCACGCGAGGGAAGATACTGTTGGAACTGGCCGGTAAAAGTAGGTGGAGCCAGGGCCCTGATTTCTTGCAGCAGTCACCTGAATTCTGGCCCACACAGCCAGCCTCAGGAGAGACAGTGAATTCTGTTGAACTGCGAAAACCTACCATCAGCTGCTTCACCATGACTGCTCATAATCCTCTGCTACCAGATGCCAACCAGTTCACCTCCTTCAGAGCACTGACGGAGGCATTTGCACAGTCCTGCCCTGGGGCGGCAGTAGACCAAGACAGTCTTCCTGCAGAAGATTACCAGAAAGCAGAAAGAGAAGTTTTGAGACAAGCCCAGCAGGACAGTTTTCCTGAGGAGTTCAACCTCTTGTGTGCCGGTAAGCCAGTATCTGCCAACAGTAGGCTGCTCTCCCTAGCCCCGGAGTATGATGAGACTGTGGGTCTCATCCGCGTTGGAGGACGGCTCCGCCGCAGCGACCAGTTAGAGCCAGATGCCATCCACCCAGTGGTACTGGACTCTCGGCATAAAGTGACCCAGCTCATCATTCAGGACTTAGACAAGGACCTCCATCATCCTGGATCAGAGCGCCTCTTTGCAGAGCTGCGCCGCAAATACTGGATTCTGCATGGCCGTGAAGCTGTGAGACGCCATCAGTACTCCTGCCCGGATTGCCAGAGGTGGAGAGCCACTCCAGTGGTGCCCAAGATGGCAGACCTCCCTCAGTCTAGACTGAGGCTACTGAAGCCCCCATTTTACTCCACAGGCACAGACTGTTTTGGGCCCTTCACAGTGAAGGTTGGCCGTCGCCACGAGAAGAGATGGGGCATACTGTTTAAGTGCCTGACAACACGGGCTGTGCACCTAGATGTTTTGTCTAGCATGGACACTGACTCCTTTTTGATGGCTCGCCGCCGCTTTATTGCACGAAGAGGCAAACCAGCAGAGCTTCGCTCTGACGAGGGCACTAATTTCAAAGGAGGAGAGAGAGAACTAGATGAGGCATTCAAAACCATGCACCCCACACTCCAAGCTCATCTGGCTAAACACCAGATCAAGTTTCAGTTCAACCCCCCCCAGGTGCACCACACTTTGGAGGTGTCTGGGAGAGAGAAGTGAGATCAGTGAAAGCTGCGCTCTACGCCACCATTCAGACCCAAACTGTCCCAGAAGAGGTCCTACGGACAGTACTGATTGAAGTAGAGGGGATTTTAAACTCCAAACCACTAGGTTACGTGTCAACAGATGTGGCGGATGTTGACCCAGTCACCCCCAATTTGCTTGTCATGGGGCGGCTTGACCCCTCACTACCACAGGCTGTGTATGCTGAGTCAGAGCTCCTCAGTCGCCGACATTGGAGACACACTCAGGTGTTAGCTGATCAGTTTTGGACACATTTCATCCGACGCTACCTTCCGACTCTTCAGACCCGGTCTAAGTGGCATAAGGACCCTGTACAGCTGCAACTGGGAACCATAGTCATGGTGGTGGATCACCAGTTGCCAAGAGCTCACTGGCCATTAGGTCACGTAACTGAAGTCATCCCAGGAACAGACGGGAGAGTCCGGACGGCAGTTGTTCAGATCAAGGGCAAGACCTATACCAGACCAGTCGCTCGCCTTGTCACCCTGCCTACCATCCCAGACACTGATCCGGTTAGTCCTTCTTTGAGTTGCAAATTAGTTGAGACAAATTTGGGGGCGGCTGTGACGAAGGACGACCTCAGACGGGTTTCGGAGAAGCAGCGGAGCAGGAACCGCACTACGCCCGTTGCGGAAGAGGACGGCAGTCAGCTGCTCGCGGACTAATATTAACGGCGTGAAGGAAGTGAAAAGGCTTGAACGAGCTAGGCGGCGCGAAATGACGGCCGTGTCTGTAAATAGATTAGTTTAAGTTGCTGTTCGGAGTTTGACTCTCAAGACTGTGTGCGTGCAAACAACCAGTAAGTAGAGGTAAAGTTTGGTGTTAGGCTAATGTAGTTATAAGTGTTATATTGTGTAATTTGCACGGCAAGCTATTCTGATAGTTAGTAGCTCGTTCCTTGTTTGCTAATTGGTGGCTGTAGGAGTCCCGGACCTGTTTATCACTGCCTGTATTCTGTCCTTGTATGTCCTAATTAGAAACCAATGTTGTATAGAGGTATTTACTAATTATTATTTCATGTACGTCTGTTTCAGAACCACACACAATTGCTTGTTTGACTATTGTCAGTAAACCTCTCAAAAGGAACATCTTGTCTGGAGTGCATTCTGATCGATGCCCCCTGGTGGCCACAACGTTTAATGAACCACAGTAACAATATACAGTCCTTTCCCAGTCAATACACCCCTGTCTCTAACAGTCCTTTGATGCTCCACTCCCTTCCTGTATCTACCACTCTGTTCTTCAGTCTCTCTTTCCACCCTGAACTTCTTCCACTCTATCAGCACATGTTCAACAGTTTCTTTATAGTTGCATATCTCACATTTATCCCACTCTGTCTTTTTCATGATGTGTATAACGTGTCATTGAGTCCTGTATGTCCGAACCTTAATCTGAAAGTAACATCTTCTTTTCTACTTTTACTTCCATCACTTCTCACTCTGACTGATGTCTGAATTTTGTTGTAATTTCTACCCTTATTGTCATTATTCCAAATTTCCTGCCAAGATGTCCCATCCAAAGCTTTTACCAGAGAATGTCGAGTACTCCCAACCATTGCACAGGACAGTCGATGCTATATTTCCGTTAAGTCCACCCTGAATACTAATCCAGTGTGATAGTGTTAACTCAGTTCTCCTCACATGTAATGGCAGTTCCCTGGATTTCACCAGCAATGCATTAGTGGGTGTGGTTTTGACTCGGGAGATGAGTCAGAGGAGAACCATCCAGAAAAAGAGGTGAACAGATAAAAGTCCATTCAGACAGGTTCTACGAGGAACATCCGGTTTTGCTGCAACTTGGTGGGTAACAAAAGCCCTTAAACTAATAAAATAGTGTATCATTACTCCATCTTCAGTTACCTTCCATCTGGTCCATATGGAACAGTTGTGGGTCATGGAACGAGACGACTCAAGCGATTGTTTTCCAACATTTATTTGTTGAAGACAAAATATCACCAATGAAATGCCTTCTGATCGTTTTCTGCCCCTCTGCTCCCTCAGCAACGTGTGATTTAATTCCTTTTCTTCAAATACACACTGACCAATCAGAGCTCGGTACGTGGACCGTCAATGAATATTACATAATCACACAGTTTAAACACAAATGCAAAAAAAAGACAGCTGGCAATAAATCTCAGACTGCATGTGTGAAATAGTAAATTAACTGATTCATGACATCACTGCTTCATTTAGAGCAGGATAGATCTGAAACATCTTGAGATCATCTGGTGGTTCCCAACCACCTCGGTGGAGGACTCGCCACTTTACCGGATTAATGATTGTCAATTTCAATCATTGATGATAGAATAATTTCTAAAATCATTCTCATGTTTCTCTTCTCTCGTAGCATGCTTCCCAAAGTAGTGAAGAGGCGAGTGCATGCCTTGAAAAGGCTACAGGTGCAGTGTGCCAACAGAGGCCAAATTCTACGAGGCGGTCCACGAGTGAGAGCGACAGTACGCGGCCCTCTATCAGCCACTGTTTGACAAGGTACACTCACTTTTTATCTTTACTTCATTTGACTAACACCAGATGTCTCACATTTCCTTTGCTAATTTAATGTTCATGAAAACAGAGTAAAAGCTAGTGGAAAAAAGACAACTTACAATGTCTGTTATTTGTTAAGAGACCAAATATCTAATAATCACTTGAATTCCCTGCACTAGTGGGTGGTTAAGTGTGTCTCTCTGGTCTGATATGTCAGTGAGGATGCATCCGTGGTGCTAAATTGAAAACTGCTGTAACGAGTAGTCGTCTGTACTTTTGTCAGTCAAGGCTATTTCCAGAGCTAGTGACAAGAACTCAGCCATTCCTAGTTGCACTGAAGACTGTCAGCTATAATGCTGCTGCACCTGTCTGCACACGCACGTGTGTGTCGATCTGTGTGTGTATGCATGTATGTATGAATAATTCAGCCTTATCGAATGAATGCGTGTGTGTATATGCATTTCATGCTAATATTCCCAAATGCCTCTCTAAAATGATTAACTTTGCTGTGATGAATGTGTGTCACAGAGAAGAGATTTTGTCACAGGAACAGTGGAACCCACAGATGAAGAGTGTGTGTGGCACAGTGACAGAGAGGAAGAGGAGGAGCTAGCTGTAAGTACAGATTTGATTTTGTTTCTCTTAAAAGCCTGATCACTTTGACCAATCCTACTTCTTCTGGTTTTCCATACAGTTTCCCACTAAAGGAAAATGGTTTCCTTACAATCACACACAGGTCACTTAATCTCATCAATGTCACCAAAAGTCTCCTGAAATTGTCCAACAGGAAACAGGATTGTGGGAAATGTGGTTTTAATGAGAATCACTCGGGCTAACAAACTGTGATGGCTGAATTGTGAAAGACTTTGGTCTCAATGAGACTTCTATCAGCGTGTCTGCTGATCCTTAAAAAGTCCTAAAAGCTGTTGAATTCATTCATCTAAAATGTGGCCTTAATCAGTGAAAACAATCTTTAAAATGCTCAGACATAGGAAGATGGAGTTTTTTTCTCACATTGCAATTGAAAATTTCAGAAATAATTGCGACAATTCTTTTAGATAATTGACGAATGTCTCTTTCATTAGAGATCAGATCAGGATAGCGGAAACAACAACTCTGGTATTTTGTTAGGGGCCGGGATGCTCAGAGCAGATACACTGTCTGCAAGCTCGCGACGACATGGGGAAGTTCAAATTCAATGACAATCGGCCATTCAACCACGGTTGCGCAGCATGGCTGCAACTGGTACCAGTCAATGAATAAGCGGCACGTTGTATTTTCTGCAGTACGTGTTTCAAACTGGTACTGAGAATGAATGCAGGGGAATCACACATGCAAGTGAGGCTGAGTGTACACAGTGCAAATTGGTATATGGACACTAATCCTAAGAAACACAAAACTGTCGAGTCAAACAACACACAAAGTAATTGATGTGGTTTAACCAACATGTTTCAGCACAACAGCTTACTGGCACTATAGGCCATTAGTTGGAGATAATAAGTCACACGTTAGATATTCCATTAAAAGTGTGACATTGTGTTACTTAACTTACTGAAGTCCAGGGGTGGAAGAATAATCCAGATCTAATACACCGCTACTATATTTACTATCTGTAATAATATATTCTAACCTACCTTATGTTGTTATCAACAATCTAACTTTGCAAAGTAACTATAACTAAAGCTTTGAAATATAGTTAATTAATTAGTTAGATTCCACCACTGCAAAAGTAAACATCCGCTCTTATTCATTCAAGGGGTTTGTCAGCAGTTGATACATGATCTAGAATATATATCTCTGTATGTTGTTAGATATTCAGTGAAGCAGATCATGATGGGAAAGCTATACTGTCAGCAAAAAATGTGGCTTTATCATAGTTATTTGGATAATAGTTGAGACTGAGAAGTATTTATTACGACTGGACGTTACAGTAAAGCACATCAACTGTTTTGTGATTATTATTTTTCTTTTGGTTGTGATTATGTTAATATAAGTGATAACTACGCCTAATAGTTTGGGCATTCAAGATACGACCAAAGGGAGAAGTGAGCCATTTAATAAGAAAAGAGCCATATATGCCTGGCTTAAGGATGTGATGTTTTTTTTAAGTCTTGAAAAAATTAAACATGCACTTAGAGCAGGGGTGTCAAGCTCATCTTCACTCCGGGCCACATCAGCATCACGGTCGGCCTCAAAGGGCCGGTTGTAAATGTAAGACGGTGTAAATGTAACTACTCCCAACAGATTGGTAAATAACTGTCTCTGCATTTGATTGTTTATTCAAATGTTAAAATATTGTACATGCAGTTATATAAATGTAAAACTATATTTCAGCACATTTCTGTTATTATAACTTAAATCCTTTTAATTTAGGGTTAAGAAACCCAGATTACTCTATCAAAGATCAAACTATTAAAGAAAATAGCAAACACAAGTAATTATAATAACTTTGTTCAAAGCTTAAAATCCTTTCAAGGGTGCGTTTGCACAATCCCACGTGAAGTGTTTCATGTGTTGTAAAGCCACGTTTAAAGTAGTCATCAATATACTCACAATAATATTTGCAGTAAGCAGCCAAAGAGCTGCTTCTGTGACTGTGTGTTTAAGTAGCTCATCATTATGCCTTTCTATCTCATAACTTCGACTTTCGATCTCATGATTTCGACGATGGGGATATTTTTATTATCAAATCTAACTTTTTATTTTATTTTTTTTAAATCAAAAGAAAATAAATTCTGGCGGATTCGTGGGCCACATAAAATGACGTGGCGGCACCCCTGACTTAAACTGTCTGAGAAGTTCGAGGGAGGTCAGAGACTTTCTAGTGGGTTGGTGGTTTTGCCCGTCCTGGCTCTCTGTCCTTCTCTCCAGCCCCTGCTCACTCCCCAGACCTGCCAGTCCTGGTCACATGACAGCCCCTCCCACCTACACACCTGTTCCCACTTTCCTCATCAGACCTGTAGTTTCTAGAAAACGCACCGAAAACATTTTACTCTACTATATATTTGAAGATTTTTTACGATAAGTAATTGTTTGTATGTGAGAAACATTTCACCAACAAAGACCACGCTTCTTATGATTGCAAATTAGTTTGAAATAAAATAACATACATCACAAAAAACAAAACAAATAGAACTGAAGCCACCGGGAGATCATTGACACACTTATACAGGGAGACACAGCTTGTTAAATCAGGAGAAACTTAATTTACAGTGAACAAATACATTTATTAAATTGTGCAAAGTAAAGTTAAAATTTTGGAGAGTCGACACTGGTAGAGTTGTTGAAGACAGTAGGGGCAGGTTGAAGATAGATGATGGCATGTGGAGTGGGACTGCCCTCAGTGGAAGAAACCTTGAACACCAGATGTAATGATGAATGGGGAGGAGGGTCACATCGGTTCGTACTGAAATGACAGCTGACTGCACAGAAGAGAACAGGTCTTTAAAGTTTGACAGGAAATATATGATTGGCTGAGGGAGGCCGTGGCGAAATCGCCCACTGTCAGCTGATAGAGTAGGAGCCAGAGAGCGAGAGTCAGAGAGATGAGGGAGTGAATAAGAGCATACAAAGACTGTCCTAATGTAGGAAGTCAGAGTAAATCCTCAAACTTTACATACCGGTAGTTATAGTATTTATAGTCATACAGTTGTAAATTAATTATTTCAAAATATCACTCCTCTGAGCAAAGCTCTATACGTTTTACTGTACTTGACCCTCAGTAAATAATCAATGCTAACAATTTGATATTCAAGGAGGGATTTGGTAATCCTTAAATTATTATAGTGGCACCAAACATACTAAGCCAAATTACGAAAAGTGCTGACGGACAAAGTCTATTCTGAATCCAATGCTACAGGTCAGATATGCTGCTGGTTCACACGACAGGAGTTTGGTGAGAGTATATTACCCCATCATTGTACATCGGACACCGGAAGTACCCAAACGCATGTTGGCACATGATTTGAAGACTGGCCATCCCCTTGTTTGATACTACTGAAACAGCAGCCCAACACGGCGACATGTCACCGTTCAGGACTCTCACTCAGGAGATACGTGACTGCCTCTCCCCGACAGTACACGCTCACTGTCACGATCAGGGCAACCAGGGAAGTTACTCTTGCATGTGTCACAACTACGTTAGAGGCAAGACCAGTGTCCAGATATAACAATGATCCATAGAAACTTGTGAGGAGAGAAAGCACAGAGAGTGAGTGAATGACAGCATGAAAACACTGTCCTAATGTAGGAGGTTAGAGTAAATGCCAACATTTTACACAGTTAGTTCATTATTTTACAACTGTATGATTATAAATACTATATTTCAAAATATCCCTCCTCTAAGCAAAGCTCTCTAAGTTTTACTGTACTTTACTCTCAGTAAATAATCAATGCTAACAATTTGATATTCAAGGAGGGATTTGGTAATCCTTCAATTATAATAGTGGCACCAAACATCGTGAGCCAAATTATGAAAAGTGGTAGCAGTCAAAGTCTATTCTGAATCCAAAGTTACAGGTCAGATATGCTCCTGGTTTACACGACAGGAGTTTGGTGAGGGTATCTGACCCCAGCAGCCGACATCGGACACACCGGAAGCCTGAAGTGAGGTTGAAAAGCTTGCAAGTTCATCTGCCAATTTGCCAGATGACAGACCTTCACCTCAACAGGGAGTCTGACCAGTCATATAAAATAAAATAAAATACTTTACAAGAAATTTTGAGGAGTGGTTTTGCCTGTGGCTTCCCTCAGAGCTGTCCAGCTGTCCTCTGTGGAGCACTGGGCTTCATCCACAAGATGACACCTCAACATTCTAATCCCAGAACTCAGCTGTGTTCCAGTTCCATCCAGCATTCTATTCTATTCTGTTCTATTCTATGAATTCACTATTTGCTAGTCCAGTGTTCAGCATGTTTTCCATGGCAGTTTTCACAAAACTCCACACATTATGACCCATTAGCAGTAATGATACAACACTGTATATTAAAAAAAATTATTTTGTCTGTTGCTTTGCAGATATTTAAAATCATACATGCAACAAGTCACAACAAAAGTTTAAGCTGTTGCAAGTAACTCCACAAATTATCCTTTTAACATTGCTGAATCGGTGGCAGCCCTCCCATTAGTCTCCCATTACCCCATCTGGGGGTAATGGGAGACAATGACACCCGAAGTCTGTTCTTGATGTCCACTCTACTCCGCCATTTTGTTTTGATTGCTGTCACTGCAGAACATCCCGCTTCACAAAGAGGATGTTGGAAATGGAAGCAGGGTTTTCAGTGCTTTAGTGGCGATCTCAGGATATTCAGCCTCGATTTGAATCCAAAACACCAGCAGAGTTGTGACCGAGACAAAGCGTCTTGACATGTCAAGAGGCACAGGCGGATGAAATTGCGAGAGAATCCGGTCATTTTTCAAAATAAAACTTCCTTCAGACTCTGATAATCAATAAAACGGAAATAATATAATATTTATTCTTCCTGTGCGGCCCGGTACCGGTGGTTGGGGACCACTGCTCTAAACTAAAGCTAACCTCAGTTACTATAAACAATGATATAATTATCAGTGAGGTTATGTCGGCCATATGATCAACATGCAGTAGATTCAGACTAAATCATCATGATGGGCCTTAATGTTGCCACCTGTCCTGTAAAATGCATTTATCAGCTGTTTTTGATTTATATTACGTTCTGCTGTCCCCTTGGCCAGGACCATATACTTTTTCCTTTCTATAAGTTCACTTGAGACTGTTGTATTCATTTTGCTTTTAAGTTCTGAACAAAAAAATTTCCTTTGCTAATTTTATGTTCATGAAAACAGAGTAAAAGCTAGTGGAAAAAAGACAACTTACAATGTCTGTTATTTGTTAAGAGACCAAATATCTAATAATCACTTGAATTCCCTGCACTAGTGGGTGGTTAAGTGTGTCTCTCTGGTCTGATATGTCAGTGAGGATGCATCCTTGGTGCTAAATTGAAAACTGCTATAACGAGTAGTCGTCTGTACTTTTGTCAGTCAAGGCTATTTCCAGAGCTAGTGACAAGAACTCAGCCATTCCTAGTTGCACTGAAGACTGTCAGCTGTAATGCTGCTGCACCTGTCTGCGCGCGCACGTGTGTGTCGATCTGTGTGTGTATGCATGTATGTATGAATAATTCAGCCTTATCGAATGAATGCGTGTGTATATATGCATTTCATGCTAATATTCCCAAATGCCTCTCTAAAATGATTAACTTTGCTGTGATGAATGTGTGTCACAGAGAAGAGATTTTGTCACAGGAACAGTGGAACCCACAGATGAAGAGTGTGTGTGGCACAGTGACAGAGAGGAAGAGGAGGAGCTAGCTGTAAGTACAGATTTGATTTTGTTTCTCTTAAAAGCCTGATCACTTTGACCAATCCTACTTCTTCTGGTTTTCCACACAGTTTCCCACTAAAGGAAAATGGTTTCCTTACAATCACACACAGGTCACTTAATCTAATCAATGTCACCAAAAGTCTCCTGAAATTGTCCAACAGGAAACAGGATTGTGGGAAATGTGGTTTTAATGAGAATCACTCGGGCTAACAAACTGTGATGGCTGAATTGTGAAAGACTTTGGTCTCAATGAGACTTCTATCAGCGTGTCTGCTGATCCTTAAAAAGTCCTAAAAGCTGTTGAATTCATTCATCTAAAAAGTGGCCTTAATCAGTGAAAACAATCTTTAAAATGCTCAGACATAGGAAGATGGAGTTTTTTCTCACATTGCAATTGAAAATTTCAGAAATAATTGAGACAATTCTTTTAGATAATTGACGAATGTCTCTTTCATTAGAGATCAGTTCAGGATAGCGGAAACAACAACTCTGGTATTTTGTTCGAGGCCGGGATGCTCAGAGCAGATACACTGTCTGCAAGCTCGCGACGACATGGGGAAGTTCAAATTCAATGACAATCGGCCATTCAACCACGGTTGCGCAGCATGGCTGCAACTGGTACCAGTCAATGAATAAGCGGCACGTTGTATTTTGTGCAGTACGTGTTTCAAACTCGTACTGAGAATGAATGCAGGGGAATCACACATGCAAGTGAGGCTGAGTGTACACAGTGCAAATTGGTATATGGACACTAATCCTAAGAAACACAAAACTGTCGAGTCAAACAACACACAAAGTAATTGATGTGGTTTAAATGATTGATACACATGTCACTGTTCTGAATGCGTTTCATGCGTCTCTGATCTGATTGTTTATCTTCCACCAGGAACACAACGAGCCCATCCTAAAGCACCTGAAAGATATTCAAGTCAAGTTTTCTGAGCCAGGACACCCAATGGTCAGTTTCATAATGTTATAACAACGACTTGATATCATTCCAAGTTGATAAACTCGAGAGAGTTAAAATTGTCTATCTTGGTCTCCCCCTCAGAGTTTCACATTAGAGTTCCACTTTGAGTCCAATGGTTACTTCAACAATGCAGTCCTCACTAAAGTCTACAGGATGAAGTCAGAACCCGATGACGCGGAGCCGTTCTCATTCGAGGGGCCAGAGATCATTGACTGTGAAGGGTGAGAGAAACACGGTCATGATGGTTGAACTGGCTTCTACGCAAATGATGTTGAGGTTTAGGATAAAGTAGAGATGGTGTGCTGCGTAAGACATTTATTTTCACTCTTTCTATATTCATCTCTTGACTTGGCATCCCACATATCAGCCTCCTCTTGGCACTTCTACCAACTTTTACCTTTTTTGGGTCTTTGCTTTCTGCCGCCTCTCACTGTTTTGTACATCTCTCTTTCTCTCTCTTTCTAGCTGTCAGATAGACTGGCACAAGGGGAAGGATGTGACAGTGAAAACTATTAAGAAGAAGCAGAAGGATAAAGGCCGTGGCACTGTCCGCACGGTTACCAAACAGGTCCCCAACGACTCTTTCTTCAACTTCTTTAACCCGGTCAAAGGTGAGAACACACAGAAATAGATGCACACAAAATGTACTGAATTTCTTTGGGCTCTAAATTTAACATTCAAAGCTTTTAGTCAAACTTAAACTCGTCTCTCATAGCGGTAACTCTCTAAATAAACTCCTTAAGCAAACCCCGAATCACTGAAACACACACAGAGATAATTGCTTGACAGTCAACATGGCTGAGTTCATCTGCAGGCGCTGTGGCAACAAGTTGGCGTGCATGTCATGTGGTTTTACCAACGGTCATTGAATTCAACAGCAGGTGGCGGCAGACTCCAAAACTGTGTCAGATTCAGCAGTTCCTCTGCTGCGTGTAGGCAGCCAGTATGCTGGCAGATGTTGGGTTGTGTCCAGGAAGTTGCACTCACTGGAACGTTTTACATCATATATGTGGTGTGCTCAAGGACCCAAATGCAGACTCGTTTTTCTTTGTTGTTTTTTTTACAGTTCTACAAAACTTGTTCTACAAAACATTTATTTCTGTCACTCAAAAACACGCACACAAAAAAACTCTTGAACAAGTTTTGTAGAACAAGTTTTGTAGAACTGGGGAAAAAAACTGGGGAAAAAACTGGGAAAAAAACTGGGAAAAACGAGTCTGCATTTGGGTCCTTGGACACACCACATCATGAACCGGGGCAAATCCGCCCATGAGTTTGCGTTGTCCTCCTCATTGCGCTGTCCCCTTAATCTCATAGTATCCCAGCCTTTCAGAACCAGTTGGTGATGATGGATTCTTTCACACTGTTCTGCGCTGTTCGGATCCACTGGCAGACTTCAGAAAAAGCTGATCTTCTCTGCTCATAGCTCTGAATAGCATTCACGGCTAACTGGCTTGGCCAGTTGCTGCTAGCACAATAATAATAATAATAATTATACATTTTATTTATATAGCGCTTTTAGCACCCCATTTTATGTCTTCTTCTGTTCCCATAAATCCATGGGATTTGTAGCGGTGTTGAACAGGTCTTTATGTGTTCATGTTATAGGACGAGGACTCTGAGTTCACCCTAGCCACAGACTTTGAGATTGGGCATTTCTTCCGTGAGAGAATAGTTCCCAGAGCAGTGCTGTATTTCACCGGAGAGGCCCTGGAAGATGACGAGAGCGTGAGTGTTTTTCCTCTAACACGCCGACGTTGCTCTTGAGCACTGAAAAAGCCACAACATGGGATGTTTTGAGGACATATAAGCTAAACTGGTCATCACTGTTTAACCTCGTCTGTGTTCTTCATGCAGTTTGAAGAGGAGCTGGAGGAGGGAGACGAAGAGGTTAGTAAAGACACTGAGTTTGATCGGCTGTGCCAGACAGCTGGGCATCACTGTTTACACAGTATATAATAATCATAATAATAATAATAATAGCAGCAGTCCTGCTATATTTTTTGTTAACCAGGGGTTCCTTTAAATCTTGTCTTTGTGTCTCAGGAGCAAGATGATGATGATGATGATGAGGGAGACTTTGACACCAAGGTCAGTATGGATAATTTACTTTTTTAATAAAAGTGTTTTTGTTACTCTTGTTATTACTTTTGTGTCAGTGATAGTGGTGCTAATCATGTAGCTCCTTGAGCTGAGTGTTTATCCTAAACCCCCCTGAGAACACCGCACTGCTGGGCAGCAAGTATGCGGTCAGAGAAGGCTTGTGGGGGTTAGGGTAGATCACATGATCAATGACAGGAAGTGACACCATGTCCTTCGTCTCTGGAGTAAACGTTTGAAAAGTAGCAGAGGGAAAGGCCAACGATACAGCGTTTTGTGAGGGATCAATATAGCCACGCCCCCGAAAAATCCATTTTAAAGCCAACGGCGAGGAGACGGAGAGAACACAAACCGACGGTATTTCTGTCCGTTATATATTTAAATGTTATGATAGTCACGATGATAGTCACGTGCTCGCCCACTGACCAAAATTCTGACCCTTTGCTTTTTTATTAACAGCATTTACTTGTACTTTTACTTTCAATACTTAAGTACATTTAATGTCAGAAAATTACTTTTGATACTTAAGTACAATAAATATCAGATACTTTAAGACTTTTACTCAAGTAGTGTTCTAATCGGTGACTTTTAGTTTTACTGGAGTCATTTTCCAGTAAGGTATCTTTACTTTTACTCAAGTATGGCTTTTGGGTACTTTATACACCACTGCCTGCAGGCAACAAAACAGACATTTAAAAGCCTGCGGTCCTCTGCTGCCAAGGACTTGGTGCCTTCTGCTGGTAAGGCCGACTTGTGGCTTTATAACGTTGCGGGCGGAGTTTGCGGTGGTACTGATGTGACGATGCAACGTAATAGACTGACTTCATACTGATGAATTAACATGTTCATTTTAACAGCGTGTACATTTTATGCTTCTCTATTTTATTACCGTTTATGTCTCCAGACTAACGCTAGTACTAATAACTTGCTCTGACCAGCTGTAAATAGCTGTGTTGTAACTGACATCTGTAACCTGACAGAAGGTCAATATGGTTAAAAAGTCTTAAGTGTATAAATATAGACCAAGGAGACTTAACAGCTCAGAAACACGAACGTTACTTTACACCAGTTACAGCGATGACATCGATCTTGACATGTGACCCTGTACTGTACTTGTGTTGAGCTTTCACACGCCAATACAGGTGAGAGGTCTTCTTGTGTTACATAATACGTATATTACTGGTTATTGTGCAGAAGAAAAAAACTCATCTACAGATAGTTATTATTATTCAGTTCGGGTTTTATTGCCTCCAATTTAACATTTTTTTCTATTAGTCGGTTAACCGACTGATAGAAACATTGTCACGTGATCGACAGAAAGAAAGAAAAATGTCACTGTTCCAGCTCATCAGATGTGAATATGTGCTGGTTTTCAGTGATGGCAACCTGAATATCTCCAGGTTGGACTGAAATAAGCAATTGTTAGTATCAGCTATACTGACAGTATCATGATTTGTAGATCTAGACCTGATCAGATCTGATGTGCTGTATTGTACTTGGGGGAAGCAATCACGATTGATGAGACAATTAAAAAAAAAAAAGTCACTCTGGTTTCATTTCTATAACGACTAATGCTTAGGGACACACGATATTAATCAGTGTACATTTAATCCCAAATGTTTCTTTATAAATGTCCTTACCATTCAAATCATGATCAATTCATCTAGTCATTATTATATCTACTAGTAATTGAGCCTAAAGTAGGAGGACACTGACAGGGAAGCATTACTTTAAATGTTGTTTTTGTAAGATACCAAATATTTTAGTTTGCCCATTAACTGCTCGTGCCTTTTAAAAACTGTATCTTGTGTTTCTTCTCCAGCTCCTGGGGGGATCCGCCTTGCCCACACAGATATCAAGATTCCTGACTTTACAGACAACCGTCGCCCCGAGGTTACGGACCCCAACAAGTCCTCCCAGGAGAGCAGCGAGGCGAGAAGGTCCTTCTCTTACCTCGTCACTGGAGCGACCGCTGTGGTTGGTGTGTATGCCGCCAAGACGGTGGTCACCCAGTTTGTCTCCTCAATGAGCGCATCAGCAGATGTCCTGGCCTTATCGCAGATTGAGATCAAGCTCGCTGACATCCCTGAAGGCAAAAACATGACCTTCAAGTGGAGAGGAAAGCCCGTTTGTCCGTCACCGCACAGAGAAGGAAATCGCAGCAGAGGAGGGTGTGAATCTGGCGGAGCTCCGTGACCCCCAGCATGACAAGGACAGTGATTAACCCCCGCTGGGTCATCGTCCTCGGTGTGTGCACCCACCTGGGTTGTGTGCCCATCGCCAACGCCGGAGACTTCGGAGGCTACTACTGTCCGTGCCATGGCTCCCACTACGATGCTTCAGGAAGGATAAGAAAGGGACCTGCTCCTCTAAACCTGGAGGTTCCCTTATATGAGTTCACTGAGGACGTAGTCATAGTGGGATAAATACTGGAGCTCTGTCTCCGTTCCTCCCTGTAACATGTATCTTTTAGATGGCTCCGTGTGAGAGTGACATAAAATAAAACTATGATTGAGCTATTGACTTTTCCCTCGTAACAAAGTGTGTTTTTCTTTGATTGATCTGCATCACTTAGCTTGATGTCTTTTGATTCACTGACATTTTATTTATTGTTTTAATCTCTATGGATTTTTCATTCCGCACTATTTTTAGTATTTTCCAAACAGAATTATGTAACACAATGTATGAGGGCCGGGTGTGATCAGGTCCAACCCCTTTGCTGCCGCACCAATCCTGATATATTGTGTTGGAGCTGTGTGATGAAGTCAAAGGTGGGGCCTGTTTCATGGTTACCTAAAGTTGAGCTGGTAAAAGTGCTCATACACATGAACAAGAGGCCTGGGGAGCACAATGATGAGGATAAGATGACGGTACAATCAAGAAAAGCCACCGGCAATCTAAAAAAGTATCGACAAGTTGTGAACACATTCAGGAATGTGTCGGCCTGTTAATCAACTGGAAGGAACTATAGATCGAGATCAGGATGTTGTTGGTTTGTGACTCCAAAGAATGTGTAGATTGCTTTTTCTAAGGACCTTTTTATGAGTTTGTGTCAGACAAGATGACAATTGTATACCAGTAATGGCAGCAGCAAAGAGTGCAAACTGCCAAGTAAGATAAAGAACTATTGAGTCACACTCCAGTCACTGATGGATTTAATCCTGAGGAACAAAGTGTGCTATGTACAACTATGAACCAGTGAAATACACAAACCTTTTTCTTTTTATTGATGAAATCATTTGAATACAATATACTGTGCACAGATGCAGGTAAAACCATCGTCTTAAACTTACATTACCATCAAATCAATCATCAATATAATCATCAAAACTATTTCAAACTGTACAGTTGGCGCTCATTCAGTGAATAACTTTTTGAATTGAAATCAGTGGCGTTGAACCGCGGTTAATCATGTGTAACTTCAGAGGTGACTCGTGCTGAAAGCTTTTATCACAAACGGAAACTTTACTGCAACCAGAACAGCTAAAGGGGATCGTTTCCTGTGTGTGTTTTCATGTGGACCTTTAGATATCTGTTGCGCACAAATCTATTACATCAGACTGAGCAGCTGAAAGGGTTTTCTCCTGTGTGGGTTCTCATGTGTGTCTGTAAAGTTGAACGCTGGTTAAAAGATTTCTTACAGACTGAGCAGCTGAAAGGTTTTTCTCCTGTGTGGGTTCTCATGTGGCTCTGTAAAGTTGAACGAACGTTAAAAGATGTCTTACAGACTGAGCAGCTGAAAGGTTTTTCTCCTGTGTGGGTTCTCATGTGTGTCTGTAAATGTGAACGCTGGTTAAAAGATTTCTTACAGACTGAGCAGCTGAAAGGTTTTTCTCCTGTGTGGGTTCTCATGTGTATCTGTAAAGTTGAACGAACGTTAAAAGATTTCTTACAGACTGAGCAGCTGAAAGGTTTTTCTCCTGTGTGGGTTCTCATGTGTATCTGTAAAGTTGAACGAACGTTAAAAGATTTCTTACAGACTGAGCAGCTGAAAGGTTTTTCTCCTGTGTGGGTTCTCATGTGCATCTGTAATTGTGAACGCTGGTTAAAAGATTTCTTACAGACTGAGCAGCTGAAAGGTTTTTCTCCTGTGTGGGTTATCATGTGTATCTGTAAATTTGAATGTCGGTTAAATGATTTCTTACAGACTGAGCAGCTGAAAGGTTTTTCTCCTGTGTGGGTTATCATGTGTATCTGTAAATTTGAACGAACGTTAAAAGATTTCTTACAGACTGAGCAGCTGAAAGGTTTTTCTCCTGTGTGGGTTCTCATGTGTATCTGTAAATGTGAACGCTGGTTAAATGATTTCTTACAGACTGAGCAGCTGAAAGGTTTTTCTCCTGTGTGGGTTCTCATGTGTATCTGTAAAGTTGAACGAATGTTAAATGATTTCTTACAGACTGAGCAGCTGAAAGGTTTTTCTCCTGTGTGGATTCTCATGTGTATCTTCAGATGTTGTCTCTTGCCAAATGTTTTCTCACACTCAGAGCATCTAAAACGTTTCTCACCAGCGCTACATCTTGAATCACTGACACGGACTTCATCAGGTCTCACATAGTTTAAACCTGACTGAGGTTCTCTGGTCTTCTTGCATTCACCACCCTCATCAGTGTCAGAAGATTCTCCAGTCTTCTCATCAGTATCTGGTTCTGGATATCTATCTGGATCCAAGTTCCTGTCTGGTTCTGGTCCTCCACAGTCCTCTCCATCAGCTTCTGTTTCCATCTGTTCAGTTTGTCTTTGATGAAGCTGTGAGGACTGAGCTTCCTCTTCTTCATCTTCACTCTTCACAGGAGTGAATGAGAACTTGACATCAGCCTCCTCCAGACCTTGAAGCTGCTCTCCTTCCTGACTGATGCAGAGTTCCTCCTGTTCTTCTTTAATGTGTGAGGGCGCTGGGTCCTCCTGTTCTTCTTTAATGTGTGGGGGCTCTGGGTCCTCCTGTTCTTCTTTAATATGTGGGGGCTCTGGGTCCTCCTGTTCTTCTTTAATGTGTGGGGGCTCTGGGTCCTCCTGTTCTTCTTTAATATGTGAGGGCTCTGGGTCCTCCTGGTCCAGACTGGAGCTCCACTCCTGCTGCTCAGAGGGAACCTCTTCTTTAACCAACAACAGCTGCTGGACGTCTGCAGGAAAACAGTAAACACACACACACACACACAGAGGTGTTACAAAGACATTCTAGAATTGAGGAGACATACACTTCCAGAGTATCACTAGAACCAGATAATACAATAATGTAATCAACTTATGTGCACATGAACATATGAACCATTTTAAGCTGCCAAATCCATGTGGTGTTATCAAAGAAAACACACTTGTACTTTAAGTTGAAATATTTCCTGTCATCTAGAACCTGAGAGAACAAATCAGCATACATGCAAACTCATAAGAGGTGAAAGATCTATGGTTTCACAAAACACAAGAATTGATTAAGTATCCCGAGCAACAGACAAAGTCAGGGCTCCGTATATGCATCTCTCCTCTCAGTGTTTTGTGAGCCCTGTATCTTTACACTTTATTTGAACTTGTCCAGCACAAGGACGCATCATCTTCTCCCACACACAAGCCAGGGTTGGGCCACATTGTGTGTGGGAGTCCTGGAGTCTCAGGGATGGGGAAGGTGCTGTTCCTGCAGGTTGCTACACAACATCCCACGACTAACCCGATTCAACTAGTTATAAGTTATAAGAGCACACACACATAATACTGTTATGTTCAAAATTTCTTAAACAAAAGGTAAAGGAAAAAGCCCCCCTCCTTGTTCCAGAGGAGAAGAAGCATGCAGAGGAGAAGAGGCCCTGCTCTCTTTCTTCCATCATTAAGCAGGGTGAATCAGCTGGTTGAAGTTTAAATCAAAAGGAATTTAATTTCCTAATTTAGGAAGCTGTACTGCTCTCTCTTCAAGTCTGTTTAGACCTCCACCTTAATCCAGGCCCAGCTCCACTCACATCCCAGCGTCAAGCTGCGCTACACACACACACACACGCACGCACACGCACACACGAAGCTCTTTGACATCATCTCATCAGTATCTGGGCCTCATGTTTCAAGTTATTATCTCCACGAAATCGCCTCATTCTACTTTGAGTTTAAAAAAAGTTAATTAAATTGAATGTTAATGAGTGACCGCGTGGACTGAACCAGAACACGGAGGGGGCTTCATGTTTCGTCACGTTACGCTTTTTCCTCCTAAATCTTGATAATGATGAGCGTTATCCGTTGACAAAGTTCCGCATGCAGTGGACGTTAACGTAACACAGCAAGTCTGAACGGTAACGGAACTTCAACGGAGGGAAATGAAGACTGTGTAGACATTTTAACGCTGATTGGCCAAGACGCGACACGTCGCATCAAATATGTTTTATTGCGAAGATCACGACATCACATTTTCTCCTCGTCTCACTCCAATCTGAGAAACGCTGGCTGGCCAGTAGACCCCCCCCCCCCAAAAAAATAAAAACTCTACGGATCTAGACGACTCACGTGGATGATATATTTTGATTCAAAACGGCTTATTTCGCAGAAAAGCGACACGTTTGCAGGTATTAAATCAGGAGAAGACGAAAACGACGAATTGCAACAGAGTCTCACTCCAAACTACATTAGAAGTTATCAGCCGGAGCATGAACAGTGTTTGAGAACTGAGAAGAAATAAAGTGAACCCACGTGCTCTTTGTATCCGGACTTCCGGGTTGAAAACAGCGTCCAGAAGTTCCCGTTGTCGCTTATTCTCCTCTTTTGAACGAGCGAGTTCCTCCTCGTACTCTGCTATCGTTCTTTCAAACAGACTAACTATCTCTTCACCAGCCGCAGTTAGTCGCTGGTTGAGTAAAGATCTCAGCATTTCTAGTTTAGACATTTTCACTAAAACACAGAAAGCTTTCCTCCAGACGAACTCCGTTAAAAACACGGTTTACTCTCATTAAGCTCTGACTAGCGCTGTGTTGGTCACTTCCGTCCCCGTCCGTCTGTTTCCAGGTAGCATGCTAAGCTAACTTCAATAGCTTTATAGGCTGCCAGGAGATGAGTCCTCTTCTTCTTCCTCTCCTCTTTCTTCTTCTTCTTCGTCCTTCTTCTTCCGTCTCCTTCTTCTTCTTTCAGTTTAATGGCGGACTACAAACCAATGTTTAAGGCGCCACCTACTGGACCGGAGTGTGTAACATCATGACTTTATGATAGTTATCATTTAAACACAATGTTATTTATAAATAAAATGAAAAAATTAGAAATAAACTTCATATTGAAGTTATATTCTGGATATTAAACCCGTTCCATTCACATATTAAATAAAGCCCTTTTAAACTGAACTTGTTTGTCCCCTGTCTCTAACAGTCCTTTGATGCTCCACTCCCTTCCTGTATCTACCACTCTGTTCTTCAGTCTTTCTCTTTCCACCCTGAACTTCTTCCATTCCATCAGCACATGTTCAACAGTTTCTTTACAGTTGCATATCTCACATTTATCCCACTCTGTCTTTTTCATGATGTGTATAACGTGTCATTGAGTCCTGTATGTCCGAACCTTAATCTGAAAGTAACATCTTCTTTTCTACTTTTACTTCCATCACTTCTCACTCTGACTGATGTCTGAATTTTGTTGTAATTTCTACCCTCATTGTCATTATTCCAAATTTCCTGCCAAGATGTCCCATCCAAAGCTTTTACCAGAGAATGTCGAGTACTCCCAACCATTGCACAGGACAGTCGATGCTATATTTCCGTTAAGTCCACCCTGAATACTAATCCAGTGTGATAGTGTTAACTCAGTTCTCCTCACATGTAATGGCAGTTCCCTGGATTTCACCAGCAATGCATTAGTGGGTGTGGTTTTGACTCGGGAGATGAGTCAGAGGAGAACCATCCAGAAAAAAAGGTGAACAGATAAAAGTCCATTCAGACAGGTTCTACGAGGAACATCCGGTTTCGCTGCAACTTGGTGGGTAACAAAAGCCCTTAAACTAATAAAATAGTGTATCATTACTCCATCTTCAGTTACCTTCCATCTGGTCCATATGGAACAGTTGTGGGTCATGGAACGAGACGACTCAAGTGATTGTTTTCCAACATTTATTTGTTGAAGACAAAATATCACCAATGAAATGCCTTCTGATCGTTTTCTGCCCCTCTGCTCCCTCAGCAACGTGTGATTTAATTCCTTTTCTTCAAATACACACTGACCAATCAGAGCTCGGTACGTGGACCGTTAATGAATATTACATAATCACACAGTTTAAACACAAATGCAAAAAAAAGACAGCTGGCAATAAATCTCAGACTGCATGTGTGAAATAGTAAATGAACTGATTCATGACATCACTGCTTCATTTAGAGCAGGATAGATCTGAAACATCTTGAGATCATCTGGTGGTTCCCAACCACCTCGGTGGAGGACTCGCCACTTTACCGGATTAATGATTGTCAATTTCAATCATTGATGATAGAATAATTTCTAAAATCATTCTCATGTTTCTCTTCTCTCGTAGCATGCTTCCCAAAGTAGTGAAGAGGCGAGTGCATGCCTTGAAAAGGCTACAGGTGCAGTGTGCCAACATAGAGGCCAAATTCTACGAGGCGGTCCACGAGTGAGAGCGACAGTACGCGGCCCTCTATCAGCCACTGTTTGACAAGGTACACTCACTTTTTATCTTTACTTCATTTGACTAACACCAGATGTCTCACATTTCCTTTGCTAATTTAATGTTCATGAAAACAGAGTAAAAGCTAGTGGAAAAAAGACAACTTACAATGTCTGTTATTTGTTAAGAGACCAAATATCTAATAATCACTTGAATTCCCTGCACTAGTGGGTGGTTAAGTGTGTCTCTCTGGTCTGATATGTCAGTGAGGATGCATCCTTGGTGCTAAATTGAAAACTGCTATAACGAGTAGTCGTCTGTACTTTTGTCAGTCAAGGCTATTTCCAGAGCTAGTGACAAGAACTCAGCCATTCCTAGTTGCACTGAAGACTGTCAGCTGTAATGCTGCTGCACCTGTCTGCGCGCGCACGTGTGTGTCGATCTGTGTGTGTATGCATGTATGTATGAATAATTCAGCCTTATCGAATGAATGCGTGTGTATATATGCATTTCATGCTAATATTCCCAAATGCCTCTCTAAAATGATTAACTTTGCTGTGATGAATGTGTGTCACAGAGAAGAGATTTTGTCACAGGAACAGTGGAACCCACAGATGAAGAGTGTGTGTGGCACAGTGACAGAGAGGAAGAGGAGGAGCTAGCTGTAAGTACAGATTTGATTTTGTTTCTCTTAAAAGCCTGATCACTTTGACCAATCCTACTTCTTCTGGTTTTCCACACAGTTTCCCACTAAAGGAAAATGGTTTCCTTACAATCACACACAGGTCACTTAATCTCATCAATGTCACCAAAAGTCTCCTGAAATTGTCCAACAGGAAACAGGATTGTGGGAAATGTGGTTTTAATGAGAATCACTCGGGCTAACAAACTGTGATGGCTGAATAGTGAAAGACTTTGGTCTCAATGAGACTTCTATCAGCGTGTCTGCTGATCCTTAAAAAGTCCTAAAAGCTGTTGAATTCATTCATCTAAAAAGTGGCCTTAATCGGTGAAAACAATCTTTAAAATGCTCAGACATAGGAAGATGGAGTTTTTTTCTCACATTGCAATTGAAAATTTCAAAAATAATTGCGACAATTCTTTTAGATAATTGACGAATGTCTCTTTCATTAGAGATCAGATCAGGATAGCGGAAACAACAACTCTGGTATTTTGTTCGAGGCCGGGATGCTCAGAGCAGATACACTGTCTGCAAGCTCGCGACGACATGGGGAAGTTCAAATTCAATGACAATCGGCCATTCAACCACGGTTGCGCAGCATGGCTGCAACTGGTACCAGTCAATGAATAAGCGGCACGTTGTATTTTCTGCAGTACGTGTTTCAAACTCGTACTGAGAATGAATGCAGGGGAATCACACATGCAAGTGAGGCTGAGTGTACACAGTGCAAATTGGTATATGGACACTAATCCTAAGAAACACAAAACTGTTTTCCCTTTTAATTTGGGCTGGAGAGTTGGTCTCAAGTTTCATTCCAAGTGGCTTTAAAAAGTCTTAAATCTAACTTGCCTCAAGCTGCATATGTGGCATCCCACATATCAGCCTCCTCTTGGCACTTCTACCAACTTTTACCTTTTTTGGGTCTTTGTTTTCTGCCGCCTCTCACTGTTTTGTACATCTCTCTTTCTCTCTCTTTTTAGCTGTCAGATAGACTGGCACAAGGGGAAGGATGTGACAGTGAAAACTATTGTCATTGGACTATTTATTCTGGTGTCAGTGGTGCATTTCGGGAGCTCTTGAGGCTCATTCTCATTGGCTCAAATTGTATTTGGGGATAGCAGGTCAACAACTTGAATACTGCCAAGTTATTTTTTGTTGTTTGGCTTAACAAGCATTTAAAACTGAGCACTTGAGTAGACCAACATTAATTAACATGTGGCAAGCATGTGGTTTACCTCAAAACTGTCATGTATAGCTCTTCCCTGGTTGCGTCATCACCCCTGGATGCTCTTTTGAGTTTGTCATCAAGGATAATAAGAACATTTTAAGAAAACAAGACATTTGAAAAGTATGCATTACATTCATTCTGGTGAATATCTCCTTAAAATATGACGCATTTAAGCAGACGCATCGGTTGACCTGAAACCTTTTTTTGGTTGTCATCACTCCTGGTATGTATCTAGGTCTTAACAAATGTAACTGACAGTCAGTGATGGTGCAGGATGTTGGAATCAAATGTAATTTCCGTTGCCAAGAAGCCAAAATGAAAGACAAAACACACCGTCCTCTCTTATTCAATTGTTTGCCCATTGTCATTAACAAAGTGTAATCTAATTCAGCATTTAAAGTTGTTTAAGAATATATAAATATTTCCGTTATTGTCTAATGAGTCAGTAGAATGTCTGTGGAAAACAAATGGAAGAGGTTTGCCAATGTATTTTATATACTGCACTTGGATTTTGGCAGTTTGATTGGGACACCTTTGCCTGGTCAGCGAAAGCAGTTTCAGTGAAAATACTACCCACCCCTTCTCTCTTTTAAAAAAAAAGAACGATTGTAGATCTTGTTGAACAGATCTTTCAGAGCCACGGTTGACATCTTCAAATCTACCACATTGGACCGTGTGCCAGCAATGGCCTTAACTGGTTCTTATTCACAATTTGTTACTTGCGCAATATTTCTTTTCAATTTGTACAGAGTTGGTTAAAATATTCTATTAAAGTTGTGCGACATGAAAATGAATTGTTGTGTGTGTGTGTGTGTGTGTGTACGTGTACCATTTGTTGCTTTAGCAGTAGTGTATAGCAGTTCCCAAACTTCTTTTGACCCCTTGCAACCCGTCGTCACAGCCTCACTGGCCAGCTCACTGCAGCTCTCTTGCTCATAGATTGTGTGCTCAGGTAAGTTTTCCCGGGTCAATGCACATGCTGCTCATAGCATAATGTGACTGGGCACTGAATAGCCACACTCAGTGACTTCGCTACTAGGCGTCAGTTGAGGGCTTGCAAATTATTAGCAGGAGTTTAGAACAGCATACAGTCACAGCCTCAACATGCAGTCACAGCCTCAACATGCTGGGCTTAGAGCGCAGGCACCGACCCGTCTCTTCCTTAAACAACACGGTGACGTAGCAGAGTTGTAACCAGGCCGGAGGAATTTGCTTACGGTCTGCCCAACATCAGGCCAAGACAACCAGAACGTCTGGCATTCCGTCTTGCAGATAGAGAAAGCATGCACACTCCTCTGAGAGACCCTTGTAATGCATTGTGGGAGATAATGGTCGAGTGCTCTGAAGTTTCTGGAGGAGGATGGTGACACCGAGTCCAAGCAACCCAAGTTTTCCACCAAGTGCTGAAAGACCGATGCTTTCTTATCCCGTCACCTCGTCCAGCAACACCTGCAGCCGTGTGTTTGTTTCAATCTTCATGGGAACAGTGTGAGAAAACAAGTTCATGATGGTCAAGGTCGCTGTCAACCAGTGGCGGGCCGTCAGGGCCTGCAAGGCCTTCTCTGCTGGCCTAAACAGAATCACAAAGCTATATTTAAAAAAATAAAACAAATCGATTTTATAATTTAAAAAAAATTCTGAAATACACTACATGTATTACAATTTATAAAAATATTTTTCCCATTATCTTATTTTCTCACTGCACAGCTACTGTCTTCCTGAGTTGCTCTGCTTCCAGTGCAGCTTATTCTATTTCATCCTTACTGACCGCCAGAGGCAGTGCTTCACACTGGATATCTTCCGTCTCGCGCATGCGCAGGTCGAATATTTATATCAACAAAGTCACGTGTGACCTCGGATGACCCCCGTCGTCTATAAGTTCCGGTGTCATCCTGAGCTCAGTCCTTTTTCATCTTCTCGCGACGCAGGTTAGCTACCATGGTAGCATAAACAAGGATGTGTCTACGATCAAGACGATCAAGAGCTCGTCGCTGCAGCCTTGTGACCACCGGTCGGAGTTGCGGTTCTCTCGCCCTCCAAAGGCTGCGACGAGCTGTCCCTCTTCGGAGGGAACGGTGTGTTCGCCGTTCGGACATCGAGCCCCGGACTGGTGGACGGCCCTATCATCGGTCGTCACCAGTCTGATAAGGGCCAGCTAAGTCGTGATGACAGCAATCGGTAAGATCGATTAACATTGTTTTCTATAACAGTTGTTTGTTCCACGGTTGGCAGAGCGCTGCCACTCTAGTTAATCGAGTGGCGCGCTAACGAGAGCGTAGAATTACGCTGTCGGCCCGCCCTTCACAGTGTTACGGCTATCACAGTTAGCAGAGTGTTCCTGCTCAGGCAAACTTGGTGAGACACTAGATCGGCATTGGCGTTGTGTCCATTGAGATTTAATCTTTACATCTGACGTAATTCGCAGTTAGCAGTGTCTTCACTCAGGCTAACTTGGTGAGATGCGTCCCCGCTCAGGTTAACTCAGTGGGAAGCTAGCTAAACAGAGCTGATACTGGGGCTGTGGCCATCAACTTTGTAGCATTACAACTATCACAGTTAGCAGAGTGTGCTCGCTCAGGCTAACTCTGTGAATGCTAGTTATACTAAATCAACATTGAGGTTGTGCCCATTGATGTTTTTACGCATTACGGCTGTCGAGACTAAGTTAATGCTGGATTGTGTCCATTGATTGCTGTAAACATTACGCCATATCAGTTAGCAGAGCGTTTCGCTCCGGCTAACTAGACTAAGCTAATACTCTGATTGTGTCCATTGATTGTTGTAAACATTATGGCCATATCAGTAGCGGATATCAGTTAGCAGAGTGCCCTCGCTCAGGCTAACTGGTAGCACACAAAGAGTTACAGCAACTGTCCAAGTGAAGAGAGTGTCCTCGCTCCCCTCTCACTGTAAGGACCAATGTTCCCTCTAAGCTGCGCGCTTGAGCAATCGCGCACTGCTCGCACATTCTCAGCGCACAAGAAAATCTATGCAGCGCATAAAATAAAATTCAACATAAACGTATTAATTAATATCTAATATTAGTCCTAATCTTATCTAATCAATTAAACCAATAATAATAATAATAATAATTTTGTTTTCTGTACTATTTTGCAACGTAACTCAGTGAGTGACAGGTGTCCAGCCAATGATACGATTCGGTTCACTTACGCTACGCAGCCAATCATAGCATTGACACTATTGCCCTGCCCATTCGCGCCGTGCAGGTTAGCTAGCTAACAACAGGGCGGCGGAGTTACGAGACGCAAATGCTAACCCTTATCATGGCGAAACGAACGGGCAGCGACATAAAGTCAAAGCAAGAAGCAGACGAAGCCATCAACCTGGACAAAGTGTACAACCATTGGAGAAGTGAGAAGGACAGACGTGAAAAATAAGGTAAAATTTAAGTCAGATTTGTGCATATTCTAGTGACATTTATTAAGATTTTTTACTTATGGATATTAACAGTGGTGTATAGTAACGAAGTAGAAATACTTCGTTACTGTACTTAAGTAGTTTTTTTGGGTATCTGTACTTTACTTTACTACTTATATTTATGTTTACTTTTACTTTTACTTCACTACATTTTGCAAAGAAAACTGATACTTTTACTCCGATACATTTCCCCTGAAACCTTCGTTACTCGCTACAAAATCAAATCTATCTTTAGAAACAAAATGAATCATGAGAGCAGCGTCGGGGACTGTGGTGGAACACAGACTGCAAGCAAGCAGGTTTGTTGAATCAGTGGTCCTAGCAGCAAGTTAAATCATTGGTCAGTCACGTTAATGCACAATTGCAAACAAGTGCTCTCAAAGCCGCGGTGTTTGATTCCCAGTGATTCCCAGGATGCTACATGCTATAGCTAGCGGGCGACTACCTGAGTATAATTCCACTCTACGATGACTGATTTCATGATGGAAGCAGAAATGGAAGCACCTGCTACTCCCGCAACAAACGACGGTGGTGACGAAGACCAACACCAGTGGATCGCTAGCGAGTTAGTGAGCTGAGGAAGTGTTGACAGTTGTGCAGCACTAGTTGCCTAACGTTAGCTGTAGCTATATACACGGATTGACAGGAGCCGCGAGAGCGCAGCATTCGGGGAATTCTTCGCAGCTGTGTGCAAGCTGTCTGTGACGCTGAACACACCTCTACCTGCCTCAGCGGCCTGTGAAAGGATATTTAGCATCGCAGGACTAGTCTTCAGCCCAAGAAGAGCGAGACGGAATTCTCGCAATTTTGAAAACCAACTTCTTTTGAAGATGAACAGGACATGTTTCAGTTTCAAGTAATGACTGTGTTGTTACTTTAGTATTGATCATGTTTTGATATTTGAGTCATGTTGTGGATGATCAGATGGAGTTATGATGGTAGCAGTCGCCCAATTGCAGATTCAGCTTGAGCAAAACCTTTGTATTCAAATCAGGCCCATAGGAGTTTACAAGGCAGGCGTCCTTTCTCAAACCACTGACCTGATGCATCAAGTGGATATGTTTTGCTGAACATAATATTATGCATTTGTCCTCTATATCCTCTAGTCTAATGAGCAGACTTATAAACGCACTGTTACAACTCCTTCATAGTGTCATATTGCTTTACGGAGAATTATGATGATAAGTTCATAGTAGATGCAAAAGTATACTTATGTACAATATATTATGTTTAACATTGTTGCTCCTGGATGGATCACAGCCAACTCAATTATGTTCAACACAGCTCCATGTCCTTGGTCATGGTGCCACAGCACTTAAAAGAATAAACTTCATAATTCTCACAATTCTAACCCTTTGCTTTTTTATTAACAGCATTTACTTGTACTTTTACTTTCAATGAACAGGTTATGATGTTCATTTAATGTTCAGGTTATGATGTACATTTAATATCAGAAAATTACTTTTGATACTTAAGTACTTTTGTACTTAAGTACAATAAATATCAGATACTTTAAGACTTTTACTCAAGTAGTATTCTAAGAGGTGACTTTTTACTTTTACTTGAGTAGTTTTCCAGTAAGGTATCTTTACTTTTACTCAAGTATAGCTTTTGAGTACTTTATACACCACTGGATATTAATCATTAAATTATGTTACTACTAGATAATTTATGGGGAGTAGAAATGATAATAAAAAACTGAGTAATTACATATTTTACAGACAGAGTTACAGGAATTTACACTGTATCACACAAGCTACAGCACACGTCATTGTGCAAAATGTGAATGTTTTAATGTGAACAAAATGTTATGTCTGAAAGGTGTATATGTATCATTTCTTCCAGAACAGGACCCTCACACAGGCCACAACAGGACCTCACACAGGCCAAAGCAAGACTCTTCCCATGGCCAAGCAGGACTCTCACATAAAACATACTACACATCTCATGAACAACAAGATTTTTGTCTTTTTCCTTTAAAGTTTGTCAAATCACTTATATTAAAAGTAAACTAGTGAAAATTGCTGCTGTAATTTGATTATTTTAATAAGCCATGTAACTTGCTATGATCCAAGGTTTTGAACAGGTGTGATACTGGTGTGTGGCCACAGCGTGCACATCTGATGTTGCTCACAGTGGTCCTCAGTGTGCTCAGGGAGCTTGTGTGTATGCCCAGACACATGAAAAATTAGAGGGAACATTGGTAAGGACTGTGTTCTTTTTTGTCCGTTTTCACAGTAGCAGAGTGCTCTCGTTCAAGCTAACTGGTGGGGCACTAATATCTGCAGCAACTATCCGAGTGAAGAGAGTGTCCTCGCTCCCCTCTCACTATGAGGACTGTTTTCCTGACCTGTTTCCACAGTGGCAGAGTGCTCTCGCTCAAGCTAACTGGTGGGACACCAATATCTGCAGCAGCTATCTTAGTGAAGAGAGTGTCCTCGCTCCCCTCTCACTGTACGGAATGTGTTCTTTTTTGTCCGTTTTTCACAGTAGCAGAGTGCACTCGCTCTAGCTAACTGGTGGGACACCAATATCTGCAGCAACTAGTTTAGTGAAGAGTGTCCTCGCCCCTCTCACTATAAGGACTTTGCCTGGCCTGTTTCCACAGTGGCAGAGTGATCTCGCTCAAGCTAACTGGTGGGACACCAATATCGGCAGCAACTATCTTAGTGAAGAGAGTGTCCACGCTCCCCTCTCACTGTACGGACTGTGTTCTTTTTTGTCCGTTTTTTACGGTAGCAGAGTGCTCTCGCTCAAGCTAACTGGGGGGACACCAATATCTGCAGCAACTAGCTTAGTGAAGAGTGTCCTCGCTCCCCTCTCACTATAGGGACTTTGCCTGACCTGTTTCCACAGTGGCAGAGTGCTCTCGCTCAGGCTAACTGGTGGGACACCAATATCTGCAGCAACTATCTTAGTGAAGCGATTGTCCTCGCTCCCCTCTCACTGTAAGGACTGTTTTCTTTGGGTCTGTTTCCACAGTAGCAGAGTGCTCTCGCTCAGGCTAACTGGTGGGTCACCAATATCCGCAGCGGCTGGCCAAGTGAAGAGTGTCCGAAGGATCACTCGCCACTGACTGCCCCCTGCCTGTTCTCTCAACATTCAGCAGAGCGCTCCCGCTCAGACTGATTTGGAATTCCGCATCAACTAGTGGGACAAGGGTTCCACCAGAATCGCGGCCATGTTAAACTCTCCCGGCTGTAGGACCTGTATAGCTCCTCTTCAGCCTGAGGACGGCCCTGACCTCTTGCCCTAGCCTCGAGCTTCTGAGGCAGGGCCTCTCGGAGAACCCAGGCAGGACCTGCGGCATCACGCCTTGAGCAGTAAGGTCTGCTAGGCTGGCCGAAGTGGAACACCTGATGCGTGAGGTCTACCTCCCCCTGTCAGGGCAGCTGAATCCAGCCCAACCTACCCTGGTCATTTGTATGGCGCTTGCACGCCTGGCATACACAGAAGTTGGAACATCCACCTGTGAGTGCCTTCTTCTGGCGCCTTCCCGCCCTCACCACCTTTTCTGTTCCTCCTTCCGAGGAATATCTGAGGGAGTTGCGTGCATGGTGGAGACACCAGGGCTCTCTCCTGCCTTAAATCAGACCATGCAGGAGGTGGCAAATCTGGCCTTGCACGTATGCCAGCCAGTTAGACGACTATTGCGTCCATCAGTTTTCCCTGAGGAGACTCTGAGGCCCGATGCCAGGTGCCCTCGACCCAATGTCGGGTCAAAGATGACCTGCTATCCAGGGCTTATGACACAGCAGCACTGTGCACCGTATCGACAACTCCCTCTCCCACCTCATGCTTTCCCTCGCAGATTCTCTGTAGCGGGCTACTTCGACGCTTCCGCTCAGTGATGCTTCATTGCAGGCGTTTGCGCTCATATCGAGGGAACGTGGATGTATGATGTCCACCCTGGTTCAGACTCGCCGGCAGGTTTGGCTGGCGCAGTCACCCCTATCTGAGACATGTAGGAGGACCCTCCGTACTGTTACAGTGGAACCTGGTGAGCTGTTCGAGTCAGCTGCTATACAGGCGCTTCAGCGGTCTGTTAGAGCTAGCCAGACCAGGCAGCAGTTCTCTGGTCTTTGCAGGGACATGCCTGCACCCCCAGACCTAGGGGTCCCACTTTGGCCCCAAAAGGCCGTTTTCTCAGCCTCCAGCTTACCTTAGTAGCCGCAACAGGCCTCGGCGTCCTGCTGAGAGGCCGGACCGCGACCTATACAACCCTACTTACGTCCCCGTCCCCCCGGCAGGGGTGCCAGGAGATGTCTCCAGGCCGGCTGTCGGGGTTCTTCTCCCATCAGCGGATTTCCAAGGGAGAGTGGTTCACGTCTATCGACGCCTGTTCCCATGGTGCATCACCACAACTTTCAGTCCTGGGTGCTTCCATTCAGACTCTCCCATCTCCCCATGGGTGTTCACAGTGTGTTACTGCTGTCCTTTCCCCCTGCAATCGCAGGGCGTGAACATACTGCCGTACTTAGACGACTGGCTGACCTAGGCGCCATCCCGGCTTCAGGCGCCACAGGACACTGCTCGCCTTCTCTCACGTGGCCCGGTGGGCCTCAAGGTGAACATGGAGAGGAGCTACCTGAGCCCTTCTCAGAGCATAACCTTCATTAGTGTGGCCCTATGAGGGCCTGTCTGTCGCCCCAGCATGTGGCCAACAGCCCCCACAACCTCTCCCTCTTCCGAGGGGGCAGACGGTTGCCCTACATCCTTTTCTCCGACTATTGGGTAAACTGACAGCTGCCTCAACTGTCGTTCCCTTGGGTTTGCGGATGGCTGAACAGCCTTCACTTGGATGCCAAGTGGCACAGATACAGGGCAATAATATTATCGAAACAGTGCCTATTCACTATCCCCATGGAGGGAGTGCATATCTGGCGAACAGTGTCCCAGGAACCGAGCCCCAGGGGCTCTGTTCCATTCCACCAGGAGATTGTCACAACAGATACCTGCCTCTCAAGGCGGGGTGCAGTGTGACAGAACAGGACAGCCTGGGGGCAGTTGTCTGCTGAAAGACCGCAGGTCCAGGTTCTAGAGCTAGCGCTCGAGCACTTCCTTCCATGTTTGAAGGGAAAGCATGTGCTTGTCCGGTGGACAGCACCTCTGTTATGATTTCCCATGAACTATCAATGGGGCACCGGATCTGCAGAAGTTGCTACGGGGATCACCGTGGCCTTCTGACTTGGGAGGCCCCTCGCCTGACCAGCCTGTGGGCAATGTACCCACCAGGAGAACGGAACCAGGTTGTGGTTTTCCTGTTCCGTCACAAGCCTCCACCGTGAGAGTGGCGGCTGCATCCAGACGTGTCGACCCACTGCCTCCACTGGGTCTCCCTGACGGAGAGGACCAGCCCTCTGGGTTAAGATGCCCTGGCTCACACGTGGCCAGAGGATCTTCTTTATGCCTTTCCACCATTCCCTCTGATTTTGCTATAAGCTTGTCAAGAGTTCTTCCCCGACAGGATGGATCTCCTGTTGCAACTAGAGGGTCGGATTTGGCATTCTAATCCCTGCCGCCTTCAACTATGGGAAACACTGGCCTAATGCAGTGTTTCTCCCAAGGGGGTGGATACGTTCACATATAAACCGGCCTATCCAGCTGGCAAAGTTGACCCCCCCCCCCTCCCTCCCCCATCGGGAGAGGAGAGGTCAAGGCTGCTGTGCCCAGTGTGGGCCCTCAGAGCTTATGTGGAAGCCACCGCCTGCATAGTCAGTTATGGTGAGCCTAAGAAGGGCTGTGCTCCTTTTTAAAAAAAGAAGAAAAAAAAACAGCACCTGTCCCACTGGATAGTGGAGGCCATTGCCTATACATATAAGGCGAGCGGCTGCGCTCGGCCATCTGGGGTGAAGGGTCACTACCAAGAGTGTCTCCACACCGAGGGCAAGCCTGAGTGGTGTGCCTGTGGGGGATATATGTGCGGCGGCCTCATGGGCATCACCGAGCACATTCACCAAACACTACAGAGTTAACGTTGCCAACCCTCACCCACTGGGGAGGGGTCTTTGGCCAATTTTCTCTGCCGGAGCTATAAGAGGTAGTTACTGTGCTTCCTCGTGACTCTTTTGGTATAAGTCATCCAGTGTGAAGCACTGCCTCTGGCGGTCAGTAAGGATGAAATAGAACGAAAGTTACGAATGTAACTACGGTTCTATGAATCCTGGATGACCGCCAGAGTTCTTGGTCACTCGGAATCCCGTGAACTCGCGAGAAGATTCCATAGGACTGAGCTCAGGATGACACCGGAACTTATAGACGACGGGGGTCATCCGAGGTCACGCGTGACTTTGTTGATATAAATATTCGACCTGCGCATGCGCGAGACGGAAGATATCCAGTGTGAAGCACTGCCTCTGGCGGTCATCCAGGATTCATAGAACCGTAGTTACATTCGTAACTTTCGTTTTAAGTAGAGCTTTTATCCAATCAGATCTCACCTCTGTGTCTCTAGGTAAGAACAGAGGCAGAGGCCTGCAGACTCTCACCTGCAGCCAGTGCAGATTAAAGTGAATGGGGACGATATTGTTGATTGTCATCGTGTTCAACCAATCAGATCTTTAGTTTGACATGTTGGGCGTATTCTTTGACGTGCCAGCGCCTGCTAGCCGGCCTATAATGACGTCAGCGTTACATGCCTCTCAGTGTTCATCTGTAGCTTTCCCGCGAGGTGCAGAGTGTGCTGTGATTGGTCAGTGGGCGAGCATGTGACTATCGTGACTACCCACCAGCAGAGGCTGATGGGTAGTGAATCACATCATGTGATGCAGCTCAGCCAATCAAAATGCATTCTGACTGAGTGAGCTGCACCATGATAGAGTGCTGAGCCGAGGAAAGACATTGCAGAGCAGTACATTCAGCGTTCACGTTGTGAAAGTAAAATCCAATGATAATCTCTTTGGGTCGTGGTGTGTCATTAAGGAATGACAGTGGATCCCACAGCCAGACCAGCTGAGAGTGTTATATTTTCCTGAATGTAGTCTTTTGCATTTTCTAAATGTCTGTCTCAGTTCCTCCCTGTAATATGTATTTTTTAGATGGCGCCGTGTGAGAGTGACATAAAATAAAACTATGATTGAGCTATTGTCTTTTCCCTCGTAACAAAGTGAGTTTTTCTTTGATTGATCTGCATCACTTAGCTTGATGTCTTTTGATTCACTGACATTTTATTTATTGTTTTAATCTCGATGGATTTCTTTCATTCCGCACTATTTTTAGCATTTAGTATTTTCCAAACAGCATTATGTAACACAATGTATGAGGGCCGGGTGTGATCAGGTCCAATCCCTTTGCTGCCGCACCAATCCTGATATATTGTGTTGGAGCTGTGTGATGAAGTCAAAGGTGGGGCCTGTTTCATGGTTACCTAAAGTTGAGCTGGTAAAAGTGCTCATACACATGAACAAGAGGCCTGGGGAGCACAATGATTAGGATAAGATGACGGTACGATCAAGAAAAGCCACCGGGAATCTAAAAAAGTATCGACAAGTTGTGAACACATTCAGGAATGTGTCGGCCTGTTAATCAACTGGAAGGAACTATAGATCGAGATCAGGATGTTGTTGGTTTGTGACTCCAAAGAATGTGTAGATTGCTTTTTATAAGGACCTTTTTATGAGTTTGTGTCAGACAAGATGACAATTGTATACCAGTAATGGCAGCAGCAAAGAGTGCAAACTGCCAAGTAAGTTAAAGAACTATTGAGTCACACTCCAGTCACTGATGGATTTAATCCTGACGAACAAAGTGTGCTATGTACAACTATGAACCAGTGAAATACACAAACCTTTTTCTTTTTATTGATGAAATCATTTAAATACAATATACTGTGCACAGATGCAGGTAAAACCATCGTCTTAAACTTACATTACCATCAAATCAATCATCAATATAATCATCAAAACTATTTCAAACTGTACAGTTGGCGCTCATTCAGTGAATAACTTTTTGAATTGAAATCAGTGGCGTTGAACCGCGGTTAATCATGTGTAACTTCAGAGGTGACTCGTGCTGAAAGCTTTTATCACAAACGGAAACTTTACTGCAACCAGAACAGCTAAAGGGGATCGTTTCCTGTGTGGGTTTTCTTGTGGACCTTTAGATATCTGTTGCGTACAAATCTATTACATCAGACTGAGCAGCTGAAAGGTTTTTCTCCTGTGTGGGTTCTCATGTGTCTCTGTAAATGTGAACGATTGTTAAAAGATTTCTTACAGACTGAGCAGCTGAAAGGTTTTTCTCCTGTGTGGGTTCTCATGTGTTTCTGTGAATTTGAACGAACGTTAAAAGATTTCTTACAGACTGAGCAGCTGAAAGGTTTTTCTCCTGTGTGGGTTCTCATGTGTATCTGTAAAGTTGAACAATTGTTAAAAGATTTCTGACAGACTGAGCAGCTGAAAGGTTTTTCTCCTGTGTGGGTTCTCATGTGTATCTGTAAAGTTGAACGAATGTTAAAAGATTTCTTACAGACTGAGCAGCTGAAAGGTTTTTCTCCTGTGTGGGTTCTCATGTGGCTCTGTAAATGTGAACGATTGTTAAATGATTTCTTACAGACTGAGCAGCTGAAAGGTTTTTCTCCTGTGTGGGTTATCATGTGTCTCTTCAGATTTTGTCTCTTGCCAAATGTTTTCTCACACTCAGAGCATCTAAAACGTTTCTCACCAGCGCTACATCTTGAATCACTGACACGGACTTCATCAGGTTTCACATAGTTTAAACCTGACTGAGGTTCTCTGGTCTTCTTGCATTCACCACCCTCATCAGTGTCAGAAGATTCTCCAGTCTTCTCATCAGTATCTGGTTCTGGATGTCTATCTGGATCCAAGTTCCTGTCTGGTGCTGGTCCTCCACAGTCCTCTCCATCAGCTTCTGTTCCCATCTGTTCAGTTTGTCTTTGATGAAGCTGTGAGGACTGAGCTTCCTCTTCTTCATCTTCACTCTTCACAGGAGTGAATGAGAACTTGACATCAGCCTCCTCCAGACCTTGAAGCTGCTCTCCTTCCTGACTGGTGCAGTGTTCCTCCTGTTCTTCTTTAATGTGTGAGGGCTCTGGGTCCTCCTGTTCTTCTTTAATGTGTGAGGCCTCTGGGTCCTCCTGTTCTTCTTTAGTATGTGAGGGCTCTGAGTCCTCCTGGTCCAGACTGGAGCTCCACTCCTGCTGCTCAGAGGGAACCTCTTCTTTAACCAACAACAGCTGCTGGACATCTGCAGGAAAACAGTAAACACACACACATAGAGGTGTTACAAAGACATTCTAGAATTGAGGAGACAAACACTTCCAGAGTATCACTAGAACCAGATAATACAATAATGTAATCAACTTATGTGACCATGAACATATGAACCATTTTAAGATGCCAAATCCATGTGGTGTTATCAAAGAGAACACACTTGTACTTTAAGTTGAAATATTTCCTGTCATCTGGAAGCTGAGAGAAATCAGCATACCTGCAAACTCATAAGAGGTGAAAGAACCCTGTGGAGGGGGGGGGGGGTTTAGAAGTTATAATAAGTGTTTAATGATTCATATTTAATAATTCATAATTGGTCATAATCATAAGTGTTTTGGAAATGCATAATTAAGATAAGCATAAAGTGTTTTAGGATTAGTCGCTAACAGTAGAACTAAAGACATGAAGCGTTTGTCAAAGTTGCAAAGTCTTATCTATTATATGGAATGTTTATCATAGAGGGATTAAACAATAACTGACAGTCATTGAATGTGTTCCTGAACTCAGGAACAGAGAGACAGACAGGAGAATACTCTCCTGGAAGTTAGCCAATAGGAATTGGGATAAACGGAAGGGGAGGAGTTTCGAACGGATATGAGGGCGGGGATAGGAAGAATTTTTCTCGGCCTCTTTTAGCATGTGGTTCCCAGGGACGGCCGTGTCTCATGGGAACAGAGGAGAGTTTTTTCCAATGTGGGTTAATATTGTAATATTTAATAGATGTAGTGTACTTCACTGTAATCGTACTGCATCGGTGGGATTAAAATCCTTTTAATTGTAAACCAGTTTTGGTAGATTTATTATCGCAGCGTGTCCACTGTGAACAGCAGCGGGACATGTGCTCTGGCCTACCTCGTTGTGGAACAGACTCAAACTTCCACAGGAGGGGGGGGGGGGTGTTGCCCAGGAGAATTATATTCGATGAACAGAAGACGGTTGACGATCTACAAGTATGAACAATTTATAACACTAAATAAGCACACACACATAATACTGTTATGTTCAAAATTTCTCAAACAAAAGGTAAAGGAAAAAGCCCCCCTCCTTGTTCCAGAGGAGAAGAGGCAGCCCCCCCCCCCCCTGCTCTCTTTCTTCCATCATTAAGCAGGGTGAATCAGCTGGTTGAAGTTTAAATCAAAAGGAATTTAATTTCCTAATTTAGGAAGCTGTACTGCTCTCTCTTCACGTCTGTTTAGACCTCCACCTTAATCCAGGCCCAGCTCCACTCACATCCCAGTGTCAAGCTGCGCTACACACACACACATCCTCTTCCTGAAGCTCTTTGACATCTCATCAGTATCTGGGCCTCATGTTTCAAGTTATCACCACGAAATCGCCTCATTCTACTTTATTTTAAAAAAAAAGAAAAAAAAAAGAAAAAACTTCAACCAGAACCATGTAGGGTCTCTGTGCCAGACTTTCCACAGAAAAAGCAGGAGGTGTCGCTGGTAGTAGCTTCTGAAGAGTGTGTTCTGGCGCGCTTGCCTGGGACATTGTCAGTACTACCAAATGCTGAGCTGCTTGCGATGAGTCTCTTCTCTGCTCTTCGTAGCATTGTGTTATTGTATTTGAGCATACATGTTTTATGCCACTTGGCCTGGTGGGCAACCATTGTCGCCTCAACACCTTGTCCTTCATCTAGTCTCTGTAACTGAACAGTTCTTGGCAGTTTTCCTAGTTCATCAAACTTGACCAAGTTTGCAGCCATTGTCGTGTATCCACTCCCAGGGTCTTGGCGTTTAGACAGTACTGGGCAGACAAGTGACTCTGATGTCTCCTCTTGACATACAAGACACAGCTTCCAGTTTGTCTCAGTAGGTGTTGTGGGAGTACGTCGCTCAAAAGTATCGACCAGTTGGAACTTCTTTGCCATGGCTGCAGTCTGGAACAACGCGTCTCTGATGTCAGGTGGTGGTGCTGCTGCTGCTGTAAGGTGGTGCTGCTGCTGCTGCTGTATCAACGCCTCACCTGCAAAGACACAAAACAACACCATGTTAACACAAGCTACTACTACAAGTACCATGACTATCAACACTCAACACTATACTATTACTGCAGCCGCCGTCACTGCCACCACCGCTGCCACTGCAAAGTAAAACTCATTTTTCTTGTAAAATGGTAGCCATTCTATTTGGTAAGCACACAAGTATGTGTAATTGTACAATACTTATCACCTCTAGCACACTTATCACCTCTAGCATCCACAAAAAGACAAATTATGGTACATATTCAATGACGCCAATGGTAAATAGCGGCCATATTGAAAAATGGCCGCCAAATGTGCTACGGGGAGAATCTTGAATGCCTCCATATCCAAAATTGTTCAGAATGTATTAATCTACATGTGTGCCAATTTTGGTGCTTTTAGAACAATTTGAACAATTGGTTTCGTATTTTTTACTATGCCGCTGGACTATTTATAAAAAACCATAATCTCCTTTTCCTTCTTTAAATGTCGTTTTCAAAGCCACATAGGAGCCGGTTTTAGGAGATCTGCCATATTTTCAAGCCGGACATCTGTAAATAAAACAAGTATTAGAAAAACATATTGACTTAGACCAGTTTTGAACGTCTCTACACCGGAGACCATAGACGTGTCTTCAACGGAACAATGCTGACCTGGATATTACACAATATTGTTTATATATTGCCATAACCAGTGGTGTATAAAGTACTCAAAAGCCATACTTGAGTAAAAGTAAAGATACCTTACTGGAAAACTACTCCAGTAAAAGTAAAATGTCACCTATTACAATACTACTTGAGTAAAAGTCTTAAAGTATCTGATATTTATTGTACTTAAGTACAAAAGTACTTAAGTATCAAAAGTAATTTTCTGATATTAAATGTACATCACAACCTGAACATTAAATGAACATCATAACCATTCATTGAAAGTAAAAGTACAAGTAAATGCTGTTAATAAAAAAGCAAAGGGTCAGAATTTTGAGAATGATGAAGTTTATTCTTTTAAGTGCTGTGGCACCATGACCAAGGACATGGATCTGTGTTGACAATAATTGGGTTGGCTGTGATCCATTCAGGAGCAACAATGTTAAACATAATATATTGTACATAAGTATACTTTTGCATCTACTATGAACTTATCATCATAATTCTCCGAAAAGCAATATGACACTGAAGGAGTTGTAACAGTGCGTTTATAAGTATGCTCATTCCGACGAGAGGATGTAGAGGGCCCATGCATAATATTATGTTCAGCAAAACATATCCACTTGCTGCATCAGGTCAGTGTTGTGAGAAAGAACACCTGCCTTGTAAACTCCTGTGGGCCTGATTTAAACACAATAGGCAAAGGTTTTGCTCAAGCTGAATCTGCAATTGGGCGACTGCTACCATCATAACTCCATATGATCATCCACAACATGACTCAAATATCAAAACATGATCAATACTAAAGCAGCAACACAGTCATTACTTGAAACTGAAAAATGTCCTGTTCATCTTCAAAAAAAAGTTAGTTTTCAAAATTGCGAGAATTCAGTCTCGCTCTTCTTGGGCTGAAGACTAGTCCTGCGATGCTAAATAGGCTTTCACAGGCCGCTGAGGCAGGTAGAGTTTAGCGTCACAGACAGCTTGCGCACTGCTGCGAAGGATTTCCCTAATGCTAACGCTAACGCTGCGCTCTCTCGGCTCCCATCAATCCTATGGTGTGGTGGCTAGCTATAGCTAACGTTAGCCAACTAGTGCTGCACAACTGTCAACACTTCCTCAGCTCACTAACTCGCTAGCAATCCACTGGTGTTGGTCTTCGTCACCACCGTCGTCATCGTAGAGTGGAATTATACTCAGGTAGTCGCCCGCTAGCTTATAGCATGTAGCATACTGGGCATCACTGGGAATCAAAACACCGCGGCTTTGAGAGCACTTGTTTGCAATTGTGCATTAACGTGATTAACCAATGCTTTAACTTGCAAGCTAGGACCACTGATTCACCAAACCTGCTTGCTTGCAGTCTGTGTTCCACCACAGTCCCCGATGCTGGTCTCATGATTCATTTTGTTCCTAAAGATAGATTTGATTTTGTAGCGAGTAACGAAGGTTTCAGGGGAAATGTATCGGAGTAAAAGTATCAGTTTTCTTTGCAAAATGTAGTGAAGTAAAAGTAAACAGAAATATAAGTAGTAAAGTAAAGTACAGATACCCAAAAAAACTACTTAAGTACAGTAACGAAGTATTTCTACTTCGTTACGAAACACCACTGGCCATAACCCAAACAACAATGTTTTGACCATGATCGTATTAGTTCAGCACATTAACTAACACACATGTCTACTGTTTACTGTTCGTAACATGCTAATGCTACATGCTAACAAGCTAGCAGCCTCGCCGCATGATGAGCAACATGATATTAATGGTATGGTAATATTATTTCGGTTTGCAATATTGGAATAAAGTAGTTAAAGTACTTACAGAGTACGTCGTTAGCGTGAAGCCTCGTTTATTCCGTCAGTTCGTTCACTTCCTCATCACTCAGTAAGAGCTAGCTAGCTCAAACCGTGTCGTGTTTCCAGCCTCTACCTTAGAAAAGAGTCCATGCGCATGCGTATTCCAGCAGTAAACACTGAGTTGTATTTTAGTGAACATATACATACATAATGTGCTCTGCTCTCATTATGATGTCCTGGGAGCTTCTTGTTGACAGCACACAGTCTATAGTTCCATATTTACGACGTTTTATATGAGACATTGAATGCGGTGAAATCACGTCTTCGTATAGACCACATATGAACGGACAGCGGAATATGATTTTGGAGAAATACGTTTAAAGTAACCAAAATCTCGTCTCTTTCAACCTACAACTGAACAAACCATCAATATTTTAAAAGAAATTGGTGTTTTGTGACAGGTTGATATTGTAACTGTAATTTAGACGGTTTAAAACACGTTGAAAAAATGTCTTAGACGTTCAGGCTCCGTTTCAACGCTTTTTCAACCAGAAATCCAGCAGGGCCGAGATCCTTCTTGTGGCACGCGTCAGTCTGTGTCACGCAGCGTCAGTCTGTGGCACGCAGCGTCACACAGCGTCCCTCTCTGTCACTCAGCGTCCCTCTCTGTCACTCAGCGTCACTCTCTGTCAGTTCAGCGGAAAGATTCAGCTGTGGCACGCGAGCATAGTTCGGCAATTGTCAAGAAGCTGCGGAGCTGAGGGGGCGGAGCAACATTTCCTGAGACATTTCCTGAGAACACCCGTTGTTGTTACGACAGATCAGCTTCCATAAATCAGTTTTATGATTTTAGTTGAGTCACAGGAGCCCCCTGTTCTCTGTATGCATCCTTAGAGTAAGTACGTTGTACTTTTTTGTTTCTCATTCATTTTATTTCAGTATGATTTTGCTGCTTATGCAACAAAATGGAACATAATACACTTTCCAAATTATTACTTTTATAGTCACTTACAACAATCGGCTAAAATAATGAAAATAAATCATCCGTTTTAGAATCATTTAAAAGTATATATTAAAATTAAGACATAAAATGTCCAATCCAAAAATACATGTTTGAAAATATCTTCACTCTTCCTCTGCTTATATGTATATGTATGTCAGTAGGACATATGTTAACTGTTAACAGTTTACAGCATACTTAAATAAATATAAATAAATACAAAACACACACACACTTTGTACACACACTGCAGCAATTCTTTTGCAGGAATATGAGCATATTTTCCCCCTCTGGCAAAATACAACACGTCTCATGCCTTATTTTATTTTACCAGTTGGTGGCGGTAATGCGCCAATTCGTTTGCCAACCGCCAGTACACCAAAAGGGAGGAGAAGAAGAAGCTTTCCCGTGCCTGTGTTGTTGTGCTCATGAGCGACAGCGCTACGTACCCCGTTGTAATAATACTATGAGTGAGGAGCGGAGGACCCAGTCCTGCTGCCAGGACGGAGTCATCAGGGTAGTGTAAAAAAAGTATTTCAATCGGCGCAGGGGGACAGAGGGTTACGCAGAGTGACAGAGCGTGAAGCAGTGTGACGGAGCGTGAAGCAAGGTGACGGAGCGGGACGCAGGGTGACCGAGCGTGACGGAGCGTGACGGAGCGTGACGCAGAGTGACGCAGAGTGACAGAGCGTGACGCAGGGTGACAGATATTTGATGTTGATGGTTAATTTGCAACCAAGTTGTATACATCATGTATTTACTTGTTATTTGTATGTAATAGAAAAGTGAGCATGTGTAGTTCATGAAGCAATAAATAATGACAATTGAAAAATATAGAGAGATGTTTGGTTCATTCTTTTCAAACACTAAGCCTAATTTACCTGAGTCATTGATTTAATTGTCACACTTAAATCCTGAATTGACTGGTGAAACAGAAGAAGTTAAAGGCCAAGATGAGAAGATATAATGTTGGTCAAATACTGTGGTCCAAATTCAATTTATTCAGTTGTATTGGCATTGAGATATAGAAAGTTTGACTCTAGAATATTCAAACAATTCCGAATCTCACAATACAAGAGCAAAAACAAGATGAATGTGTTCTCCTTTCTTCGTTGCTGTCATGTTAACTGTCTTGTGACCGCTAAGATTGATCTCTGGAGCTGTAGGTGGATGCAGACTGTCAGAAGTGTTACTATTTTGAAAATATATCACTGATTGTGTTACTATGGTAACTGAAGCAAGGTCCACTGGAGGCTGTTTAATAATAGAGTGCAGTGATGAGATTAACGTGTTATACATTCATAATATCAGCAATTTCCTGCCACGTTTTTAATATTTTGTGATCCTATATTGAACGTAATTTTCTTTTCTTTCTCGGAACTGAATCACGCTGCAAGCAATCGGTCCATTTTGTAGCCTCAGATGGCTTAATTGTTGCTGAAAGAGCACTCTTCTAACGTGCATTTATTAACATAGCTGTATAGTAGTAGTGTGATGGCAATAACATAACGAAAATAATGATGTGGCCTGCTGTACATGTGGTAAGTAGTAGCCTATGTAACGTAGCCTATAAAACAATCAATACATATGGTAACATATACTAACAATGATAATAATATACTGTGTTGTCAAACTTGTATTCAACTTGTTTATCTGCTTTTTATATGTAGTGCTATATATTGTGATGACTTCCATAACAGTTCAACTACGTTTATTTAACACAAGTAGGAAATGGCATTTAACACATGTAGCGTCCAAATCTTTAGCAGTAAGTAAACCTTTAGTTGACGCGTGTTTCTTGTCTTTTGCACATATCTCACACCGACGCCGCTCGTAGATGAAAAGCAATACGTGTTTTATTGATCCATTTCCTTCGTACAAGTCAGTCAATCAACTTCCTTTCTCCTAAAAGTATGCTGATTACTTCGACCTACTATACGTATCCACAGGTTATCCACGTAGATCGTTCCCTTTAACACGTTTTATAACACGATCCCAAACATGTATTTTTGGATTGGACATTTTATGTCTTAATTTTAATATATACTTTTAAATGATTCTAAAACGGATGATTTAGTATATCATTACTCCATCTTCAGTTACCTTCCATCTGGTCCATATGGAACAGTTGTGGGTCATGGAACGAGACGACTCAAGTGATTGTTTTCCAACATTTATTTATTGAAGACAAAATATCACCAATGAAATGCCTTCTGATCATTTTCTGCCCCTCTGCTCCCTCAGCAACGTGTGATTTAATTACTTTTCTTCAAATACACACTGACCAATCAGAGCTCGGTACGTGGACCATTAATGAATGTTACATAATCACACAGTTTAAACACAAATGCAAAAAAAGACAGCTGGCAATAAATCTCAGACTGCATGTGTGAAATAGTAAATTAACTGATTCATGACATCACTGCTTCATTTAGAGCACGATAGATCTGACTATAAGTACATGTGTGTATTATGGTGAATGAATGTGTTGCAGATGTGTTTTCATGGCGTGTATGACAATATTTTAGCCTTGTTCTTTCAGCTGTAGCCTTAGTGGTGCGAAACAGACTTGGGAGTAAATAGAAAAGAAATGTGTAAATATTCTCTCATCACACATTCACTGACGCGTGTCGGCTTCTTGAGTCGTGTCTTACAGTCTCCGGCTACTTTAATGTTTGGTGTGGGTGATTTTAAGTTATGGAAGGAAACTTCCTCACTGCTTAGAATTATATTTATATATATTTTTATTTATTTGTCCAAAAGTCCGTTTCACATCGCTGGGTCTCAGCTGAAAGAATAAGAATACATCAAAGTAAAACATGAACGTGAATACACATGTTATTATAGTCAGATCTATCGCGTTATAGATGAAGCAGTGATATTATAAATGGGTTAATTTACAGAACGACACAGTTCGTGATTTCTTGCCAGCTGTCCTTCCTGCATTTGTCAGTTTAAACTGCGTTACTTTCAGCCTGAATTGTGTTCATGTTCTTGATGTTGGTCTCAGAGTGCACCAGACTGAAGCATTTAACTTTAAAATGTACAACATTTTCTTCCAGGTGAGCGTGTCCCCGGCCCCCTCTAGAAAACCAACACTAACTAGAAAATAAAAACTCAATTAGTCTACCAGATCAAGCTAAAGACAGTACCAAATCTGAGCGTGGACTCAATGAGCGATGCTCTCATATTGAAAGAACACGCTCTTGGATAAAGATAGGATGAAAGCTCCATCGTTCCTCCTCTGTGTGATGTTTCATCTGGTGTGTCAAATGTAATTCATACATTTTGTATAAAACCGTTATCACAAACAGAACCACTATGTCTCTTATATGATTAACAGTGCCATTGATGAATAAATAATTCCTACATCGGATGAGTGTACTTCCAATAATAAATGAATCCAGGTATACAGCTGTTTTCACAATAACCGTATAACCTGAAACCAAGACCGTGCTGGCGTCTGTGCAAATTTACAATATGTGATTTCAGATTTGATAAAGAGTCTCTTCAGCGTCATAAACACAGTTCACATTATTTTCAAAAGACTCCATCCTTCTGAGCATGTGCACCCCTAAGTCAGGGTATCCCAGTTCTTCCACAGACACTAATCCACGTAGTGCACCTGCGCCTGGAGCTCAACACAAAGTCCGTAAGGTTCTTTTGGATGATAAAGTGTACGAGTGGTTTTGATGTTTCGGAGAGAATGAACGGGCAGCAGTGAGTCCTGATCCTTCAGTCCCCCACAGCAGACAAACCACAAACTGAAATCTCTCCTGTCTCTTTCTGTAATTTTGGGGGTTTTGCTTTACTGACTTGTGAACAAGACACCATTCATACTGAAGCTGCTGTGTGGGGGTTGAGAATTGCCTCACTGTAACAAGGAGTCCAATTGTGTCAGAAAGACTCATTTCTGTGCTTTCTGAAACACGGCCAAATGGAACTGCACAGCGGACTCTCTGCTTACAGTTTCCAATGAACATTGATGCCTACGGTGTCAAATGAATGTATACCTTCAGAATACCAACGTAATGTTGGAGACAAGTACAGCAATTAACTGTTAATATACTCATGAAATGATATACTGTGAATTTAAAAAAGTAAGGGGGTCAGCAGCAGGCTCTTCATAAGACAAATGTCAAGTCAACTTATTTGGTCCTGTCGAAAGACAGAGAATGAAGTCGCCATGGAAACTGCTGTTTGTTGCCTGTGTGAACCAAGAACTTTTGTTTCATGTCATTTCAAGCCAAACCGTGATGTTTCTAATAAACCTAACCAAGTACTTCTGTTGCCTATAAAACAAAGTCTTTTTTGTTTTATTTCAATTTACAACAATGTGTTTCAAACCACGGCGGCAATTCAGGATAATTTTTTCCCCCTTGAAACATAATTGAGAGTGCAGTTTAGATGTACAGTATATGAAAAAGGCTGTATCTTTTGTGCTCTCTCTTTGATACCACTCCTCAGATGTTGGATGTTTTGTCAAGTGTGCATGGATGGATGCACAGAGAAGATGTATCAACAACACATACAGAAGAAAGCAGTTTGGTGGACTCAAAGGGAGATGATCTCTGAGCTTTGCACATGACCAGAGCAGTAGAACAAAGGAAGTATTCAGACTGCTAGCAGTATCCCTAAATGAAGCGCTCTGCCCTCATTTCATCCTCATCCAGCAGAAGTGTTTGGTTGCAGTCTTCTTCCTGACCTGCCTCCCAGCTGCAGCTGCACCCACTGTCCCACTCTTGGCTCCAAGGTGCTTTTGGAAGAGCCTGTACGTGAGCACACAAGAGCGTGCGTGAACGAGCTTGTCTGTGTTGGGGTCTTTTGTATCGTCCCGCTCCGGGTCGGAAGTGGCGTGAGCCAGATAGAGTTCCAGAGAAAGAAGGGAATAGAGAGGTGCTTTATGCTGCTGACGCCGGGTTGGTGTTCAGAACTGAATGAATTGAACTAAAGAGCCCATTACATCTTAGATCTGATAACGTTTCTGATGGCATTGGCACAAGAACTCACAGCGTTGCACACATTTTGATCATTCTTTCTGGTTATCGGCTGATGGAAAATATTTTCTCCTGACTTCTTTTTCGGCCACTCTACAGTGTGCCTCAATGGACAACAATGTCGGTCGGTGGGTCCACCACTCTGGTCCAGATTGGAGTATCTCAATAGGTACTTTGTACATTTGTACAGACATTCGTGGTGCCCAGAGGATGAATCCCAATGACCTTGGTGATCCACACACTGCAGAGGCCTCATGGGAAACTTAAGGAAAGCCACTGTCCTTGGGGGTGCACAATCTCATCCAGGAGTGAAGCCAAACAAGGATGTGACTAACACTTCAGCGTGGGTTTCACAATATCTTCTCCGTCGTCTCAAGATACAACTCTTTCAAATCCCTCCAATCATCTTCTTCTGCACTGTTTAAATGTTGTATGTGGGCGTCAGGCAATGGAAATATGGAGGGATTTAGACAGCTGTTGGCCGAAGCACAATCAGATCCTTTTTATTTATTTATTTTTTGACTCATTTTAGGCTGGAGCGTGTTTGACTGTGATGCCTTTGGACGAGCATATGGCAATATATAGAGAATGCATAAACTCTTTTTAGAAGAGAAGTGGGAGTGGAATAAAACCTGACTTGACCTCTTAAGTCACTGTTTCTCTCAAACACTAGAAGGAGCTGTGGGAGAAACAAAAAATTGTGTCCTTGAAAAGTCAGCCAATGTACGAGAGTTTATCACAAAGCTCTCCACAATCTGTTTCATTAAAGTGACTTCAACCACAACTACTTTGTTCTTTTATATTTGTATATGTGTGCTTAACATGAAGAGCTATAAACAATGGCAAGATAACCCTGATAATCTTATTTGCTTTACTGCATTATCACCGGTTACCTTTCTGCCCGGTATGTGTGGGAAAGCAAGCTTCACACCCAATCACCGCATAGCGACAGGGCAGCACACCTCTGTCTGGATTTATCAATGGAACAATGAATGAACAGGGAACTAGGTGTGGCATGTTTAACCGGAATCACGCCCCTCCATTTCTGAGCACAGATAAAGTCAGACCTGAACTGCATTACAGAGGCAAGGCTGGTTTGAATATATGTAAACTCTGCATGCTGTGCCATGATCTGCATACATGTTTTTCTGTAGTTATAGATATTTTTATTCTTGGCAACCCGAAAATATTGCATCACATATTTCTGGTTAAAATTCCTGGGGGTAATTCAAGGTAATCATTGAATGAATCTGGTGACTTGATTTTGATTGACTTGTTGAATCACGGCTGCATGAATGAGCAAACATGAAGAAGAATTTCCTCACTAATTCATCATCTCTTCACTGTCCCTCTTGGCTTTACATTATATATTGTCTTAGTGTTCTACTCCAAGTCCACTGTTTCTGCAAACGTGTTGGATAAACTGTTGTTACAACAAACCTTTTAACTGTGGAGCAGGACAGCACGGGCCTAAAAGAGCTTAAACCATCAAGCCTAAAAGTACAGTCCATGGCCCTGCTCTGACCACAGCTTAGTTTTAGTTCAATGGAAAGACTCTATGTTTATCATATAAGCTGCAGTGAAGCTGTGCAGATACCAGAGTGAACATCACATTCCTGGCAGGGAGAAGGATTGCAGACTTGCATACCTGCCATTCTTCGCAGAGTCAAATTGGCAAGTATGAGGTGCTGGACTCCTGCAGCACATGTCATAACTCTCACCGGCGTGCCTTCATGTGGCTCATGCGTGTCATGCGTGTCTGTTAAGGAAGTGGACCGACTGCATGGTTTCATTGTGATAAAGTATGTGTTAATGACCGTGGGACACAACAATGAAGAGCGTTTAATATGCAATGACATTCATAAGATTCTCTCCTTTGAACAGCATTCTGGGAACAGATACCACTATTAAGGCCGGTAACTGACTACATTTCATGTGTACTTCAGTACAATTACATGTACTTAGGTACGCAATGTGCTTCTATTTCACTATATTTTAAAGGTTCTCTTTTTAACATTCTGAGCATTGATATAGCAGTAAACAACTATTTGCTATGTAAAGATATAGTGCAGTAATGTCTACCTGAGCAGAGAATGAAGTGGCTCTTCCTCTGTGTGTGTTGTTACCCGAGCTTCTCTGTGCTCTGTTCACATAGCCAGGCCGGCTGTGCAGCAGGTCATGTATGTGCATGTACGAGTGCCCCAGTGGCCAGCACATGGCCGCCACTCTGCACTGCTCTCCCGCTGTCCCGAAGCGTAGCACCCACCCTCTGGTTCCCTCTTAGCTTAGCGCTATTAGGTCTGTCAGCTCTTTTGCCGTTGTTTGCACTGTTAGCATTGTTAGCGCCGTTAGCTGCAACCGCTGGCTCAGCCATTGCAATGCTGAGAGCTGTTGAGAGGCAATACAATCGCCTTAAGTATTTTTGAGGAGACATATTTCTTTACATTTACCTGACAGCTGTAATGATTCATTTAGATATCAAACTACATACAAGTAAATAAAGGAGTTCATCTTCTCTCAATCATCTACAATATTAAAATGCTACTTATGTCAATGCAACAATAATGAATACTCTGACAGCAGACATTCTGCTCTTTTCAATGCAGGACGTCTAATTGTAATTGAGTATTTACACATTCTTCTATTGCTACTTTGATTTAATTTAAAGGATATTTAATAGTTCTTCCATCCCCACATTCGTCTCCGGCTGTAACGTAAGGTGATTTGAGCCCATTGGCAATCTTTGACTACCATCATACACTAACTGTCCAGTTCCTCATCAGATAGACTGGCTTTTTTTTTATTGTTCTCCAACGGTTCCTCTTCAACTGAGAGCTGCCTTCCTCCGCCATTTGTTCTTTTTCCCACGCTGCTGAATGCCAGTGTGGCCACATACACACACAGGCAGGGCTTATCAGAACAATGCCTCAAATAGCTCCGGAGTCTCATCACAAGGGCATGTCACCAAAGAGCAGAAGAGGATGTGTGTGTGTGTGTGTGTGTGTGTGTGTGTGTGTGTGTGTGTGTGTGTGTGTGTGTGTGTGTGTGTGTGTGTGAGAGAGACAGGCCGAAGTCATAAACGTGTCACAGTATGCAGCTGTTACCTGCGAGCTCTGCTGTACTTGTCAGCGGCTCATCACAGCCAGCTCATCCATACTGCCCCCCCATTGTTAAGCTGACTATGTATAGTCCGCTGTCTGAGGGGGGCTTCATGATGTACATGAACACAAAGTGCACGCAAACACAAAATGCAACGTTCATTTAATTATGTAGAGATAATGGTTATGCAAAACCCAGTTCAGGATAATGTCCATTTCCAAAGGGTCTTATTTATCATGCATACAACCATATGCAGTTTAATCAACAACTACCAAACTCTCGAGAATATTCTCTTGTTTTTTTACAAGCCTCCGAAATCAATAGTTTTTTGGAATTTTAACAGAAAGCGTATTTAAAGAAGTTGTATTTAACATTCTGAACATCATAGCAGCAGCCAACAATCTGCTGTGTAAAGATATAGTGCAGTCATGTACTATATCTATAGATATATGCAGTCATGTCTACCTGAGCAGAGAGTTTAGTCGTTCTGTGTGTGTGTTGTTATCAGAGCTTCTTCTTGCTTTGTATATTTTGGTTTTCTGGTGGTTTTGGTTCAATTGCAGGTTTATATTAACTTGTTTAGGCCCCTAATCCTACAAAGCACCTCAAATAACATATCCAAAATAAAGCAAGTATAGTTCCTCAACCATAAGGCGTATATGCATATTTATGGTCTCCTTTGAAAGGCAAGAAGGAAGGAAGTAAGGATACAAATACATCGTAAGTTTACCGTTCCAGAGTAAATGGAGATTCACTGAAGGAAAAACAAGATTTGAATCCTCGTCGAGTATATTCAATTTCAAATGCAATATCACCATTATAACCAGGATCTATGGATTATGATGCAACTGAATGTGAACTAATCTTCACTACAACTGTGAGCGTATATTTGATGAAAATACACTAAAATACACCATTTAGGATACAATGTATGAAGACATACTCAGGGGGTCTCCATGTATGTTTACTGGTCACTGTTTACTGGGAGTTTTACCTCAAAACATTATTGATTTCCAATGAATCAATCAATCAATATTCATATATGACTGAAGAGCCCCATGCTGTACAGGCATATCTTCTATAAATAGACCATCTTTCATCGCAACTTTTTGTAACTTTACCACAAGGGTGGATTCGGTACTGGGTCCGTCGGGCTCAAGGAGTTCATAAATTAGGAAAAAAAATGGATTTCAATTTAACAATAAATATTAATAAATGTATACACACTGTTCAAATGTATAGTGACTTGTTCTCAGTGGCTGTAACAACGTATATTCATTCATCAGAGCTCTTCAGTCATGTTCTGTGTCACCCATGTGTAATGTCTATTAAAAGTTGTATTAATAGAAATAGATTCATCTCAAACACATTGTCTGCTGATTTATTTTCATCCTAAACAAGTCACTTCCTGCACGGTTTAAGGAGTTGACCTCTTTTGTGTTTTAGGTGTTTTGTATGACTCACAGTAAACACGCAGCAGCTTCATGCCCCGACTTGACTACCAAACTTTTGGTCCTTCTGGTCCTTCCACCTGCTGTCTTGTCACACCCATGTGCTGCTACAAAACTCCATCCCACTGAAGTAAACAAGATTAAAAGAAAGACAGACATGAAGTTGTTTTGTTACCGCTGTGCTCTGTAACTCACATTGTATCTGTTCATTTTATAATCAAAACCCTCCTCACTTGTTGCAGAAGACACATTATCTAACTTCCTGCCTCTGTGTGCGTCTCTGGGGGTTTTGTTTTGTCTATACGGAGACAGTGAGAACCGGAGGGCACTGATTTGAATACGAGGTTGTCACAACACATCTCCTGAGACACAGGACTTAATCTGACTCCCTCCAGAAAGAGTTGTACTTTCTCACAAACTGGAAAAACAAGAAGAAACAGTGACACATTGGCGTTTTGTTGCTGTTGGAGTTGTGCAAAGTGCTTATTTGAGAAATTTGATGTTGGCCAAAACACTTTGTTTAAAGACAGCTGAGGGTGTACTGACTGAACAGGCATCTTATTCGTTTAGTTGTCCAATTTCTATGTTTTCTTTTTTCTCTATCTTTTTAGAAACATGTGCAAACACCACCGCTGCGTATATCTCCAACCCTCTTCACAGGGAAAATAAATTATGATCCGATTATATAGACACAACATAGTCATGTGCACACACTCTGTCTCACCCACACCTGGCTCTCCTTTGGCAAGCAAACTCCTCCAAAGTAAGGCGCTCCACCACACACTGAGTCACTGCCTGGGCATGTCTGCCAGTCTCCACCGCAAGCAAAAAAACCTATATATGCACACATCACAGGATCTCTCTCTCTCTTTAAAGTGATTCACCAGTTGTTACGTGTTTGGTGCAGTCAAATGTCAGTATGGCCGTGGTGGTGTCGATGTGTCTCATCCGGGGTTCTCTCTAACTCATGTGGGCACAAAGCGCTGTGATTCCAATGGGGTCACCCGGATATTTGCATAATTACTGGAGAACTCTGGAGAAGTAGTGTGTGCGTTGAGAGCCTGAGCCCGCGATGACATTTCACTTCCGGAGGGGAGCTGGAGGGGAGATGTTTCCAAAATGTCTGAGAGAGGAGACTGATAGTGAGGCAACCTGCGTGGGTGCTTGATGTATGTTCGCCACTGTACACTGAACTATCTGAATTGGGCACATGGGGTCAAGGATGTTGTGTGTGTTGTCCTTTTTTTTTGGTATCAATCCTATTGACACGAGCATCTACACCCTAAACAAGACTTGACACCTGTAGCGTTGATACGTTGGAGCTTTATCCCTCTGGGCTTCAGGCACAGCGATACACATTTAAAGTCTGCTCCTCTCAGTCTGACGTGAACATGAACCGGGACTGAGTCAGTCAGCTGATAGAGTGACAGTGTGGTCAGTTGTTCATAAATATGCTCAGCATGGGACTGGCAGATGTGATCTATGCAGTGAAATCAAAGGGCATACGACATGTCACCTCAGGTTGCATCAAAATCATGTGCTGAACCCCTTTTCTTCCTTATTTCGTTCTTTAAACACACTGTAAAACATACAGACATTTAGTGGAATCAACTTTTTCTTTGTCATTAATGCAAATGTAGACATTTTATGAATTGAAAGTTTATTCAACTTAACATTTTGGATTTTATCAGACATTGAGTTCACCTGACTTGACGTCTTTAGACTGGAAATGATGAGTTGAGCTATAGTTCAGTTAACTCAATAGCATTAGCAGACTTATCATCCATTGTTTGAGAGTTCAAACTATCCAAAGATTTAGTTTTTTGTTTTTACATGTTTATTCTCGTAGAAGCCTTGTTTTCATAATAACAATTGTAAAATTAGGCGAATCACACTGAAGTTTAGGAAATGCGTAATCTCTGTTCTTTCTAAACCTTGAACCCATTCTCTAGCTTACACACAGTATGATACGTCCTCTGCTCACTGAATACTCACTCCTGGACTGTTTGGGTGCATTTCAGCAGCTTGAGAGCCACAGACAGAAATAGCAGAGTTTATGTAAAATACCACTGATGTGAAACAAGTTTCGTCTGAAGTATTATACCTTTTAAAAGAATAACAGAGCAGGGTGGCACAACAACTACCTGGCACAGTGAAGGCATAAAGGGAATGAATTACCAGGCTGTCATGGAACAAGTCTGGATCATAAACTTTAACAGGGATTTCAAAAGTTCCTCTGAAATAGATGTTGATATTAAAGGTTTACAGGGCCAGACTGGCTTTACGCATGTGCTCAGCTCACTCTGTGCACATCTGGTAATCAACCACAGTAGATTGAATCATTCACTGCAGAGTGGGCAAATATTTGGACTTATCTTAGCAGTAGGATGTGGATTAGTAATTAACATGTTGAAGGTGTAATTAGGTCCACGTTAGGACTTCCTCTGCCCCCCCTCCCCTCCCTCCCTGAACCACAGCTTCCGCCCACACACAGCCTTGAATTACTCCACTGGCAACTGTTGCATTCCCAAGTCATCTGACGTCAAGTGGGAAGGGCTCAGACCAGAGTAGGCTATAAAAGAACTCTGCTACCTTGGTCCATTCACAACAACACTCTGGATTACTAAAGCCTTTGTAGAGAAGCTCCTTCCTCGGGCTCCTCCTCGGACGACACAGAAGGGGTTCACAAACCTGCCCGAGATAAACAATGAAAATGTCAGCGGCGGAGATCAGCCAGGTCCTCAAGGAGGGAGAGCTAGAGAAGAGGAGCGACAACCTGCTCCAGTTCTGGAAGAGGAAGACGTGCGTCCTGACTACGGACAGCCTCAACATTTACGCCGACACGCAGAAGCGCAACCGGGGCAAGGAGCTCAAGCTGCAGTCCATCAAGAAGGTGGACTGCGTGGAGCGCACCGGCAAGTTCGTCTATTTCACCATCGTTACCACAGACAATAAAGAGATTGATTTCCGGTGCTCCGGGGAGGAGAACTGCTGGAACGCGGTGATCACCATGGCTCTAATCGATTGGCAGAATAGAAAGGCCATCCAGGACTTTAAAACGCGGCAGGACAACGAGAGCGCGTCACCCGGACAGCAAGAGAGGCGCATGGCGAGGGCGCCCTGAGCCGCTGTGGGACTCTCGCAGTTAATCACTCCTAATATGGTGAGGGACACCCCATCGCATGTTGCTGACATTATGTATGAATAAGAATACGCATTAGCAGTAGCTGAACGCAGAAACTAATGCTGTTTTTTTTCAATGTCTTTATAGTGTCAAAGTGGACCATACATGTATAATAAGCGGACCAAAAGGAAGACGAGGTCATCCGCTCCAGAGATGAAGGATTGTTGGGGACTGAGCTCTCGGGAGAGCGGGGACAACTGATCTCAACCGACACACGGAGAGATTTTCAGAAGCTCCACACACGGGACTGAACGCTTGAATTGTCAAAACTATTTCAAGTTTGCTCTCCTGGGAGGAATGACTCCTAAAACCATGATGTTAATTTATTTGTTTCCAGGATATGTTGTTACTGGCAAACAGCTTGTGTTGTTTAAATTATTTACTATTTCTATATTGTGTTGAGTGTGTATTTATTTGAATAAAAAAAATCGTACATTTTGAACATAACTCGGCCCTCTCCTCTACTTTTTGTTTTTCATGTCTCAACGAGAACCATGTCTACTTGGTGTCGATGTCTGTTCGTATCTCATTACAGCCATATGGAGTCAGTAACAGTATATTTAACACGTGGGAACGCTTTTCACCAACAGCATTTCTTGGCAAATGCCAGACATGCAACAGAAAAAGGGAGTGGAGGACAGGAAAGTCCCTTTCCTTTCTGCTGTCAGGTGGAATGTGACTCTTTATTGTCAAGTGGAAGGTTTCAGGCTTGAGTCATAATAACTGATAAGCAGATTTAGTCACCAGCACGGGACACTTAAAAGACTAAGTGGTGACTTTGAACACACCTCAACTGCTTCCGAGGTGCGGTAGGTTCATAGGTCGCCACTGTTCCATTTAAAAAGTGGTTACTTCATGTGTTCTGTTGGTGGTGTTTTGGACTACGAGCTTCACAAAAGCTGAACTTTGTTTTGGTTATTCAGATGACTCCTCTTCAATCACCTTATCAGGTGCCTCTGTTCCTTAAAAGGAAGCGAAAAACACACAGGAAGTCCTTTACTGCCCTGTCATCATGACATAAAGGCGTTTTCAATGGCTATAATGTGACACCAGGTACACACCTATTTAATTATATTTGCTCAACCCAGTGAGCAAGGCTTTAGTCATATTCAAGGCCGACAAAAGAGAGATAATAAAATTGAAGTGAAAGAATAAGTCATTCTAAATTAGCTGTTATTTAGTCATTATTGGCTGTGTGTTAGATTAGACACCAACAATAAACTTTAAACTCTGGGGTTGGTTGTAACATGTAACAAGAGTTACAAGATGACTCACAGGTGCACATACAATAAAATACAAATATTTTCTGTGAATGGGAATAAAGAACTCAGCTGTTCTGATACTGTGGTGGATTTTGAGCCGCAGTGTTAGAGCTAAAACACTAGCACTGTGTATCCTGAACACTGTGTGGACATTTAAAAAAAGACGTGTCCTCTTTGGCCTGAGCCCCCCTACAAATAAATACCCCCGGTCATAGATGCTGTGGAGTGGAAGTGTGTTAAGAGCACAAATGCCCAGAGGTCAAAGGTGACAGAAAGCTGAATCTCTGGCCTGCTGTAATGAAGTGTATGGTGGAGTCACGCTCCTTCCGTCCCATCCCAACCGTGTGTGCAGCTTTGAAGTAGGATCGCACTCCAATGAACGCATCAAAGGGTTCGACTGATCTGAGGAGTATTACCCGAGCGGACGGGCCTCCTTTCTAAAAATAGCGTGTCACAAATTGGCACCACTTTAATGTCACACACACACACACACACACACACGCACACCGTGTCTTCCTCACTGATCTCAGGCTGCATAAACATCCTCTGACGCAGCACTACTCACATTCAGGCCGTACTTGTAGCCTTGGCGTCATCACTCCATACAGGCCGTCGTTATGTGGACGTGATCATGGCTGCGCAACACTGAATGCATTGTTACATTCTTGAGGAAACGATACATGCAATAAGTAGAGGATGTGAGAAAAGTGTGTGCAGGGCGATGAACATGTATACACGTCTTCAGTTAATCTTCAGTTTTTAAACCGAGCGGGACAGAACGTCTGATTCGGAGGCGTTTATCGTAAACATGAGCTGTAGTGAGGACAAGCTGAGGCAGTGCGTATGGTGTAACAGCTGAGCAGGGTGTTGTGAGGTGAAGGTCGGTGGCCAGAAGAAACTTGTCTCACTCCCACACAAGCGGCAATAACTCTACAATATGTCAAGGTACTATTGAAATGCAGACATGAATCTTTTACGTTGTCCTCTTCGTGGAGTAGTTTGCCTCGACATGAAAAACTGACTCAGTCCTTTAGAGCACTGTGTTGTCTGAAGACCAGAGCGTTGCCAGGACGGAACATGCTTTAATGCTTATTGTGGAGCAAATTGTGACATTTAGAAAAGTCTTGTTTTATCTTGTTCTGTAAACTGTTGTTTTTCTTCTCATGCAGGGCCCTAAGAACAACTGGGGACACTGGTTATCGCCTCCGTTTTGTGTCTGAGAATTTGGGTGTCGTGTACATTCAACAGTTACACACAAATTAGCACTGTTAGCAACTAACAGCGGCGGCCATGAGTTTGCCAGTGGGGCCCGATCACATGCACTAACCTTGTGTGATGTTTTACAGCTCATTAAGAGCATGTCTGGACGTTTCGAACGGCCTATAGCACGTCAGGGTAGCGCCGCCTGATGACGTGTGTGCACCGCTTCACTTCGCAGCGTAATTTATGGGATCGCTTTAGGTATGCGTCACGGCTCAGTCCACCTCCTCACGCTTCATGAGGGTATCACTCTGCTTCCTGTAAGCCCCTGTCATGTGGGAACTTCTATCTTTGTTTCACTTCAACCTCTTGTGTCATTTCCTCACTGGCTTTTCCGGCCAGAATCCAATCTGACGCCAGCAAGACACAACACTAGCGCTTTGTGTAAATACAAACCTCTAATAACCCAAACAGCAGAGGCTACCAGGGTATTAGGCAAGGCCCCGGGAGATAGTCTGATTACTAACAGATCTGTGTCGGACATGATCTATTAATTGTGGAACTTACTGTTATTATTTTCTGATGAGCTGAAACAGTACAGCTGTGCACCTGGTCTTTCGTCTTTTTTAGGAATGTGATTATCTCAGTGCTATTCACGGCTCGTTTTACAGGAAAGTACCTCTTCAGGTATGTCCCCTTGTGACGCATGGCTCAGGTGAGTGCATACCTGAGCACATACCTGAGCAAATATAGAGACAGACATACACCCTTAGGCCATGGCGGAAACAATACAAAGTCATGATGTATATACCGTAAATATTTTCAGTCAAAATCGGGCCAAAAGAATGTGTGCTTGATCAAAATCCAGCTCTCCGTGTCTCTCTGCTGCTTCCCACTCATCATTCGTCCATCCAAATAACGGCCATCATATTCCCTGAGGTGGTCTTGCGGTTACATTTGGACAAATTTCCCCCGAATCTTATCCACAAGTACGTCATTCTTCCAATCATCTGTAGCCGCGATGACAGTGTTTGTTTTTAATTCAACATCCTTTTCTGCCTGCTGAGTCACAGGGAAAGAACTCCTCATATCCGCATCTTCAGCTCTCATATCTGCCCACTCTCGGGCTGCGACAGTCACAAACCTAACCCACCTCTCATGCACAGAAGCTAGGGCACAACTCTGAATGTACATCTAGTGTCACACACACACACACTGGGACTGAACAACTTTCAAAACCTCTTGTCATCAGAGTTGTGACTCGTCATTTTCAGTTACTGATGAAACCTAATAGCTGTCTATGTCCAGACCACATCCACTACTAAGATAGAAATATAGAAAAACAAGTCTGCAACATTTTAAGCAATCTCAACACATGTCAGAGTAAGGCGGTATTTCCCCAAATCACTCTTTGCCGGCCTGTTTTTCGATGAGAATCTTACCAATGCGGCCCCTCTCATATCTAAGACATGTGTGTGTGTATTGAATGTGCACAACCTCACACACACATGCTGTATATATACACACAAAGTGTTGGCAGGGACTGCACCGCTGAGCGGGGATCATGTTGCTTTAGACCCAGCTGTCCGGAGAGAAGCCTCAGACAGAGAGGGGAGACGCTGTCAGGAATGTCTACATGTGCGCTCTGCGGCCTGAGAAAGAAGTCAAAGATCAGATGGAGTCGGTCAGATGGAGTAGGAGTCACACGTTAGACTCGTAGTAAGGACACAGTAAGGACAGCTTTGACTTGGAGTTTAAAGTGAAGATATTCAAGTTTTGACCGTATAAATTGATGACGTGAAAATGTCATTTTAATGGACAGCATTCAGAGATCTGAATCACATGTAGCTTAACTTGGCTTAACTTGCAATTTCCTACTTGTGACTTGAGTCCGAGTGTTATAGTAAGAGAAGTAGTTTGGAGGTAAATTTGATCATATGTCTCACCTCCCCTTCGTAGCATCTCGTCACATCATCCATGATGTTGGGATGGATGTAAATATGTAAGTATGTAAGTAAGAAAATAAATAAACAGATGAATCTAAAGTCAACCAAAATATTTTCACAGACATTATGTGACACAATCCCCGATTATACTGTATGCCTTCTCTGACCGAATGTTCAGCACAGCCCAAAAACTGTCGCATCGCAGACAAACTTGTCACACAAATTACAACCACACTCTGCCTGAAACCGGCAGATGGGGCCCAATCAGGTCAGGGCAGAGAATCAAAGCTCTAACATGAATGGAGGAAGTAGTCTAGAGACAATATTCTCAAAAACCTGAACAAATAAGATCAAAACTATCCCTGTGGCTGCACTGGATTCATATCCTTGAACAGAAAGTTCTGGATCACAGAGGATGATGGGACTGGGAGCAGGGGAGCGGAATATGCTGGTGTCTGGAGTCTGATCACAGTCTGCTGTATCTGGGCTCCTGAGGGGGGGTTTAGTTACCAGCACCTGCCCGAGTGGGTGTGTGACGAGATGACCAAGAACAGATTACAATAACATCACATTTCCCAGCCTGGAAGTCTCATGAAAGACATTTTTCAGAACTTGAATATTCCTCAACATTTCTTTCTGTTTTGGTTATCTCTGCAGACTGTGTGTGTGTGTGTGTGTGTGTGTGTGTGTGTGTGCGCGCAAAGTTTCATCTCAGTGCAGTACAACATCTGGAGAAAAGTTGAACCCATATCACTCTAGATTCCATGTTAATTCTATATACGGTAATACAACTGAGATGCAATGCTTTGATATGTTTTACACATGCTGATGTCACCTGAAGTGATGTGCTTTACATTTCTGGCAGCAGCAGTTTTTAGGGAATAAACAGAACAAACAAGAAATAAAGAGGGAATTCCTCAGCAAAGCACTGGATACACTGTGTGGCAGCCATGTGATTTCTTCACTTAATAGCTCCACAGCAGCTGAATGTCACTCACGTGAATTACAGTAAGTTACATCAGATTGTCGATGCAGCAAATAAGGCAGGAACATGATGAACTTCGTCTGACGTGAAACCGAAGGTGAAACGAATGGCTGTAATAACCTGTAATAACCTGTAACGATGGCCCTGGGTCCAGAGCCTTTATCAGGGCGAGAGGAAATTCGTTCACCGTAGATATTACACAAGAGGAAAGCGGGTGAAAGACAAAAGGAAGATAAATGAGCACATAAAAGAAGGAAGGGAAAATTCCAGAGCAAAGTATGTTGCAAGAAACAGAAGAAGAGTTTGCTTAAGAAGAGAAATGGATGCAGGAATTCCCCCGAGACACACCAAAGCCAACAATATACCAGGTGCTATCTAATCAACTGGCAATGCAGCAGGGATACTGCGCCCTGAACAAACAGTCTGCTGAAGGATATTCAATCTGTCTTTCACTCTGTCTTTACTTACAGGAAATGGCTTGGGAAGTTTTTGCTTTTTGTGTACGAAACAGTAAGGATTAAAGGTGCACTAGATCACCTTTTACTTTGGAAGAAACCACAAACGTCAATTACTTAACTGTCAATCAATGGTTTTATTTCTCACGAGCCAGAATATTCTGTCAATATTACATAATTATGTGGTATTTTTAGTGACATAATTTAAGTGAAAACAATCAAAAATAAGCTAAAAAACAGCTTTCTTTCACATACACAGTTTTGTGGGAAATATTTGGAAAACGCTATATTCTACTTGATATTAAGTGTACAACAGGGACATTAAGGCTGTCTGTTTGAAACTGCCTTTGTCAGAGTGAAAGGGCCACAAGGAGAAGGCTGAGGAGGCTGGAAAGTCCCTTTATAAGATAACAGGTTCTCAGACAATGCACTCTTCCAGATCCTATGTATTGCTGGAGCTGCGTGGCTCCAGCTCCCTGATCACTTCAGCAGTGTGGTATTGACCCAACAGCAAATGTCTCCATCAATCATAGCAGGACCCAACAGGACTGCATTGTTCAAAGACTCCGCAGAGGGTGCTTAATCGCTGTTGATCCGGGTGAGGGCTTGTGTTTCCGAATTCTGCATACCTTCGCCGAGGTGATGTGATCTCTCTGCAGCCACCCAGGAGCTGTGTGGGTTGACCTGTGAACGGACGGATGGCTGGATGGCTGGCTGAAGGGCAGGGAGCTCGGAAACAAAGGAAACAGAGAAATACACAACAATGCAGAGTTTCATTTGTGTTCCTCTCAATTCTTTTCTTCTTGCTGAAGGAAAACTTAAGTTTATTACGACTTTGGTTGTATTTTCATTGCTCTTGCCATCAGGTTCACCAGTCATGATAATACTGCACCCATGAAAGTAAATGCATCCAACAGATACGGAACACCATCAGCATTTATTTACAAATGTAGTTCTTATATTCACTCTCCTTTTTTAGCTGTTTTCTCTTCCAGCTCCTGGGAGAATTATCTGGCTCTATAGCTGCTAAATGCTCCATTATGTTCACCAGCTATGTGCTAACATTTTTATGTTTTCTGTATAGCACGTAGTAAACAAAAGATTTATCTTTATTTCTTTCTATGGTTAAATAAAGGGCACTGCTGAGAGCTGTGGCAGTGAACCATAACAGTAAAGTTGCGGGCTGTGAATCCAAAACAATGAGCTGAAAAATGGCAAGATGGTAACAGCGATAGTCATCTGTTTAACCATTTCAACCATTCTCGATATAAATATTGATTAGAGCAAGTACACATACTTATTTGACTATTAACTTGTCCAGCGTTAGCAATGTTATGGTAGCCAAGTGTCCAGTCAGCAGACTGTAGGTGTTGATCATCAGTTAACGTTTAAAATGAACTAGTTTTGATTTGAACTAAATTCTAAAATCCAGCTGACGATCAGTACTGAAATGGGATAGTCCAAATAAAGGAGATACATGCGGTTCTTGCTTTGTGGTTGAGTTAGCTGAACATCTTGCATTGGCCTTTCTCACAGCAGACATTGGTGGGTGGCATAGCAGGAAAGGCACAGGTGGAACTGATTACCTTTGTGATGGCTTTTGAGGCCGCATGTTCAATACCAGGGGCCTTTGAACCGAGCAGGCCCATCATTTATGTGTCATTAATTACACCTCATCTTATGACAAGTCAAAATGTTTGCTGTGAGACAGGTCTGTTACACACTTCAAAAACCTTACAAGACTCACTAATACTCCTCAGACCTGCTCCTGGCCAAAGCTGAATGTATGCAACATTACAGCGATGTAAGTGGCTGCTTTATAAACCCCCTATAGAAGAAGGAAGTGGGAAGACTAACGTCTGAAATCAGAGGAAATCCTGTTTGTCATGGCTCAAGGGTCTTTCCCAAGGAGCAGGGGGAACTCACAATGGACCTCTCTGTCCTCACGCTGCCCCGAGACTGAGCACAGTGGCAACCTTTTGCCAAATAGGCTACGGTTGTATTGGAGGTCAGCATTAATCAATTTAGACAGCACACTCAAAATGCAGTGCAAGCACTCTTCAGCAATGTAAACACAGGCCTTTTACACAGACTACGATCTGCACCATGGGCCTGATCAGTGGCAGACTCAGGCGAAAGAAATGTTTAAAAAAAAGGCACCTGCTGCATGCGGTGGGGTATCAGTACACAGAAAGTGCTCCAGAGGGATGGAAGCCGCAGCAACCCTCCTCCCCAGAGTCCACCACCACCTGTTGTCTCGATAGAAATCTGGGACCTCATCCATAAAAAACATCCTCAATCTTTAATATCCTTACTGGCATCACACAGCTGTATAAGTGTGATGCCAGAAAGGAAAATACGCCAGATTTAGTAGATCTATCGAAGCTCTCAATTTAGAAAAAGGTTTTTCTAAACTTTTTTCTTCAATCACATCTAAAACTGTCCTTTTTACAAGGGAGCAAAATGTGTGCAATGACCATGTGCAAAACAGGTCTGAAAGCGCTGCAAGTCACAAAGTGTGACTTCTCCCATGCAATGCACCTTGCTGTGTCAACGGCCTCACTGCCCCCCTTTGTTCTCCATCCTGTTCCACAGGAACTGTTTCACGTTTCATTTCATATTCATTTCAAAATGTAATCGATGTAAGTATATTGGAAACATTTTCCCACGAATGCAGAGGCAAATTATTCTAATGTTTTGTGGATCAGTGTGGCATTTGTAAATGTAATTCCGCTCTTTGAGCTCCAGACAGGAAGTCCAAATGATGTCATGTCCTCTGGATGTCATCTTTAATGAACGCTCTGCACACAGACACCCAGCAGTATGTTAAAATCATACACACATCCTGGACCAATTGCTAAAAACATGGGCGCAGATGTCTGGCTTTGTCCCCACGAGGTACGCAGATGTGTGTTCACACCAGTTCGGGGTGGGGGTTTGACCAGTGTGAGCTGTGGGAACAGCGGTTTGCGGTGTAGGTTTACGCAACCCCCAAGGAAACATGAAGAAATGACTCCAGCAGGAGAGATGCAGGGAGAGATTATAGGATGTCAGGTTGGAACATTACATTTGAAAACTGAGATCTTTTCAGAAAAAACTTGTTCCACATGCTGTTGAAACTGAGAAATATTAGATGAGCTAGTGCAGCGAATGTGCATGTATGCATACTTATAACAATACGACATCCCCACACACACACACACACACACACACACACACACACACACACACACACACACACACACACACACACACACACACAGAAGTCTTTCACAGTGGTTCGGTCCACACAGTCCCTGTTGCACTGAAACAGAATGCCTTTTCTTCAGTCAACGGTCGTCAAGTGGGTGTGCACGCGGAGCTGTGTGTCGGCTATCTGTGCGAGAGGACAAGGGGCAGGGGCTGGGGCGAGGATGGAGATGTTTGGGGGGTGTAGAGGACATGAAGAGCGGGTGGATTGTTGGGTAATGAGTCACTGGAGCCTCCTTCAAAGCCTGCTCTCCCACCCCCAACGCCCCCTCCAACATTAGAGCAGGGAGGTCCGCTGGAATCCGGGCCTATGGACGGAAGAGCTGAGCGAGCGGGCCACAAACAGTATGCATACACATGGATAACAGCACACACACATCAACACACTTCTTGTCTCTCTCACTCGGGTCAAGATCGCCCCGCAGACAATGTGGACTCTGCAACAAAAGGCTTCTACGGTAGAAAATCTGGACGTACAGTGTGTACTTGTGTCTGTAAGTGCGACGCAATTTAATTTCTTTCCCGAGTGACCTATATGTCTGTGTGTGTGTGTGTGTGTGTGTGTGTGTGTGGCTTGATATAGATCACATTTGTTTTGTAAACTCCCAAAGAAATTCTGGTTTATTAAGTAAGATATTTGGTGGTTTTGTCAGTGTCTGTAACTTCCTTATTGTATTGTCTCTTTCTCTGGAGTATGTTCAAAACAACAACAACAAACTGCTGGCAACAAACTTCCTTGTGTCACATCTCTGTCTTCATGCCGCCGATGATCCCGGTAGCAAGTATGAGGCCTGTATAGGATTTCAAACACACACACACACACACACACACACACACACACACACACACACACACACACACACACACACACACACACACACACACACACACACACACACACACACACACACACACACACACACACACACACACACACACACACACATGTACACTCCAGCTGTGAGCCCTTGTCACAGCTTTCACTCTCCTGTTCATCAGATCATGAGCAGCTGTTTGACTGACGGCTGTAATGAGAAGAGGCATGAAAGAATGATTGTAAATCAGGGGGTTAGCAGAACATTCCCACTTCCCTGACCTAACTGACCAATGCTGAAAGGACAAAAGAATGAGACACAGACAGGAAGTAGAGATCAGTCAACAGTCGCTTTTAACGTATATGTAAACAAGATATACACACAGGGACAGGATCAAACGCAAACATAATCTTGTCACAACAGAACTATTTTTAGATGTCATATTTCATTCTGTGGCTGCAGAATTGCACGCATGCCATATATGTCAGACAACACTTCTCTAGTGACTCCACAGTTCATAAATTGTTGTGTTTGACCAGACAGGACATGATGGCCTATTTTTTTCCGAGGAGAAGGTGAAGTGTTGATGGGGCGTGTCGTGATAAATCCCCTCTGAGCGAGTGTGTGTTTGTCGAGTTAAACTGTGGGATGGGCCGAGTGCTCCGGGACAAGACCAGACAGGAGCAGTCGCTTCACATGGAAAGCAGGCGGGCGGCGCCGCGGCAACAAATCAAAGTGTGACACTGCACAACCGGTAATCACTGTATGTGTCATGTAATTAATGGTTGATGGTGATTCTCTTACATTAGAACTTAGAGACTGTTCATTATCACACCTCACTGCTTTTGAGATTTTTCACCACAGCTGTGGATGTAAATGTTTTTATCATGGGAGGTAAAGAAGGAGGAAGATCGTCTCTGAATCCTCCTCTGTCTGTGTTTTAACAGGTCATGTCTACCTGTCTGCACAAGAGGACCACCCCGCAGCCTGTTCCTCGCAATTACATCACATGCTGTTGGCGGTTGGCACAGCAATAGACGAGCAGGGAATTGCTGCAGCTTCCCCAACAAATCGGTACTCGCCTTTAAGAGTTCTCCGTTTATAGGGAAATAAATAGTCACCCTTTGAACAATCAAATGCCAAATTTAATGAGTTGATAGATGAAACAAAAAAGTTTGAGTTTGGTTCAGACAGAGGAGCTGGTCAGGCTCACTAACACTAATGAAATATACAACGTCAGACAGGTTATCACACACTGAAAGTGTAGAGTAGTGTAGTCACAAATCCCAAATGAATCATTGGATTAAATTACATAAAACTGAATGAGGTTAGAATGTAAACTTGAGGGCTTTAAGAGAAGATTAAAACAAAATCAAAGCAACTGGGAGGACTTAAAAACATCGAAAATACTCATTGGGTTTTCTTACTAAGATCTAAATCCAGTAGTGGAAGAAGTAGTCGGGATTATACGTAAAAGTGGCAATACCACACTTTAAAATCAAAACAGTGTATTAAAAGTAAAATGTAACATGCGGGTACACAATTAAGTAACACCAACATTGAGACTTCCATGTCGTACATTTTGACCCATCAAAATGGGAAAAGATATGTATTGTCTTTATATTGTCTCGTGTCCTTCAATAAAAAACATGGTCTGCTCTGCTATCAGTCGAAAGCTCCAGATGAAGTGGACCTTGAGTGGAACCGTCTTCAGATGTAAAGCCAATGATAAGACCTAAAGTGCTCAGAATAATGGAAAGTTAGAACATCTACGGTTCCATGGCAATGTGGAGCTTAATTTGCTGATTAAGATGACGGGTTAGGGTCAAACGTTTCGGAAAACATGGACCTTGGGTGACGACTGTTTTGTCAAAAGTGTAAAGTAGCATAAAAAAGAAATACTCAAGTAAAGCACAAGTACGTGTTAATTAAGTAGGCTACACTACTTCAGTTACTGAAGGCGATTTAGTTACTTTCCAATGTGAAAGTCAGAGGAAGAGTTATTGGAAGCCTAACCCTAAGCCTGCCAAGCAGTTCAACTACATTTCAGGACTGTGAGAATAAAGATGTCAGCAGTGATTTACTGGTTTACAAAGTGGAGTTAAATTAAAATGTATTTCCATTGTCACACACATGCAATTTGACCTCTGGATTCAACCCATCCCAAGCAGTTAGGATGCAGTGGGCTGTTGTAACTGGCCTAGGGAGCAATTAGGGGTTCAGTATCTCGCTCACGGATACTTTGACATGTGGATTGGGGATCAAACCACCAACCTTGTGATTAAAACATGACCCGCTCGACCCCCTGAGGTACGGCCGGGACAGCATTTGGTCCTGTGCACAGATAAAGAAATAGACACATGACACACATTGCCTCGGAGTGCACCAGAGTGCCAGACTCCCTCCCTCTGTTCTCCTCCCTCTCCTCTGTTCTCTGAAAGACAAGTCCAGACAAATCCTCTGTCTCTGCCTCCCTCTTGCATAATCTCGACAGGCCTGAGCTGCAACAAAGCACAAATCAGAGCGCAAACATCCAACTTGACTCTTGCGGCTCATGAGCCAAAACAAGCAGGGCACACCTTGTTACAGCTGGCCTCTCACTGGCTTACCTGGAGAGAAACAAACAAAGGAGGGCAGGAGGCCACGGCTCATAGAAGATTACTTTTAAGTATGGCTTTGTGCCGAAGCTTAAACCCATGACAGCTACTCAAAATGATCTGAAAAGACACTTATGCCCATTATAGAAAACCATTTACGGTAATTTATTTTCAGACATCTTGATTACTCATATTGCATAATATCATCAGTTTCAAATTGAAGAGAGAGAGAGAGAGAGAGAGACGGAGAGAGAGAGAGAGAGAGAGAGACGGAGAGAGAGAGAGAGAGAGAGAGAGAGAGAGACGTAGAGAGAGAGAGAGAGACGGAGAGAGAGAGAGAGAGAGAGCGAGAGAGAGCGAGAGAGAGAGAGAGAGAGAGGGTATAGAGTTAGATGAAAATATTGATTCCGCTCCCATGTCTGCAAGTTACATTTGAAGCTCCAGCTATAGTAGCAGCAGGATAGCTGAACCGAGCATAAAGACTGAACAGGTCAGCAATGGTTTATTGGCAAGTACGTTACACTTACAAGGTATTTGGCTTGGTGATTGGTGCATAACAATAAACTTAATTTAAAAAATAATTTAAAAATAAATAAAGAAAAAATAATATGTCCAATAAAATATGGGAAACAAACAAACAAGTGCCTTTTTTTTAAACAAGTGTGTTATCGAGTGTATATTAATAGAGACAAGTTGTGCAAGGGTGTGCAACTGTAAGCAATTGCCTTCGGGGTGTAAAGTGTCTGAGTCCCAACTGCAGATGGGAAGAAACTGTTCTCGTGATGGAACCTCAAACTCGGTGAGCAGAGGGGAAAGAATGCAGCCTCGGGGGGAACCGCTGTGAAACAACTAGCCTGGCACTGTCCAAAGCTAACAAAATCTGCCAACCAGCACCTTTAAAGCTAACTCATCAACACATCACATATCTTGTTCGTTCATCTGGTCACAAACTTGACACGTAAAAATGTTCATTTGTGGCTTTTTGAGGAGTTATGTGCTGGTCTGGAGTATAACATGACTGCAGCCGAGTGTAGCTTGGATTGGTTATACGGCACAGGGCAGGTAAAATAATGCTTACGGATTATTTCTTTATTTTATACAAAACTCACCCGTAACTCATGTTAATTAGTCTATTTTCCAACTATAAACCAGGCTACTAGACATGCTGAACACATAAACATCGGAAACAACACTATAGTATTGCCTGTCATCACATATATGTCATGACAAGCTGTATATATGTATAAACACTTCTGTGGCCACGATTGTGATTATTGGGTTACAAGAAACAAAGTTTTCAAAAGACATACCTTTGCTCTAACCACCACCGACATACAGTGCAGTGTGTATTATTGTTTGCTGCAGATAAAAGCAGCTGTAGACATATGTAAACTGGGCGATACAGCTTTAACAGGCTGCACACACACTGAGAAGATGGAGATGGATGAGACATGTGTTGAGAAAAGATCTTGCTGATATCACAAGAACAGCCTTACATTGGACACCAGAAGGGAAAAGAAAAAGAGGCCGACCAAGAAACACACGGAGAATAACTGTGGAGGAGATGCAGAGCCTAAACCACTCATGGGGCACCATCCAGCGACTCGCCCAGGACAGACAGGAGTGGAAGACTTGTGTTGCTGCCCTACATGCCAAGAGGCACAAAGGGAACTGATGACACACAGTCCCACGGGCGGATCAGTTTTTGGCAGACTATTTGGCAAAGAAATAATCGACTCATAATGTGCGTTTGTTACACTTTGGTTTTTGTATCAGCTTTAGAGGAGCTGGTAAGCCGATTTTGCGTCTTGTATTTGTGCTTAGCTAAGATAATTATTGCTAAGCTAACCACGTGTTAGTCAAAAACAAAACAAGCAAACATATTTCCAAAAATGATTTTTCCCGGAGCATTGGAGATGAGAAATGTTTGAAAAATGAATTTAGTCTGGCTGATGTCATATTCTTCCACTTATGTGACTCAGCGTTGTTTTAATATTTCCCTCAGTGTGTTCATTGATACTGGCAGTGTGTGGGATGCTGCGTGTTAGCAGTATACAGCCCTGGCTCGTCCAGTGCCAGGAGAAGTAAACAGACACCAACACGCTTTGGAAACAGACAAAGAAGCATCCAGGGCAGGGAAACGGTTACAAACTCACCCACACAAACTGAAAGGAACCTCCTTTGATGGAGTGCTCCCTGCCTGGAAAATCAACACACACACTCTCCTCTGGCCTAATTTGGACCGCCGTCCTTCCGTCAGCCTTACACATTTAATCGGACATCACAATGGCCCAGTGTGCACCCACTCAAAGATCCAGCTAACTGTAGAATAGAAACAAACCACGTGGGATGAGACTGCCCGTTGATCTTTACCCTGCTACCAATCTGCCCACTCTGCTGCTTCAATAGAAAACAAAACATGTGACTCTTATTATGTTTAGATTTAACAAAGAGATGGCAGACATGTGGATTTGCTGGTTGTCACAAAGAGCATATCCAGGGTGACACAGTGAGGAAATGTTTTGGGGTCAATCCTCTTGTTTCAGGAAATGCCTGCAAAGAGCAAAACATTAAGCAAATTATGAACTCATTCATTTGCTTTAATGGTGTCGATTTAACTTGTGTAGTACGTAGCATTGCTGCAGGCTGTATTAATGTCATTTTGACCCTTGGTACAATACAGGAGTGGCAGTTTCCCACATAAATTAAAATAAACACATCCACAACTCCTCACAAACCTGCAGGAATTGGCTGGATTTTGAATGAATGCAGCCCAGGGTAAGTCTCACAACGGTCACACAGCAGGGAGACTGACAGCAAGGAGGCTTCATGTGCTTCACACAGAAGCACCGGAAAACACACGGTGATGTTATAACCGGTCCTCCACCGCTTTGTATGAGACGCTTGAAAGTGCCACATACACTGAGCCTCGGCGTTGTTTGACCAAATGAGAACAGGCTACTAACCCTGCTTATTGGCTGAGCGTTAAAGCCCCACGTAGGGTTTAAAATGCCCCCAGAAGTGTCCTGAAAACAGCAAAAAATAGTTTAGTATGTGATAAAAGTCATGACATAGCAAGTCATAAAAAGTGTCACAAATCACAAATTACATGGTATAAGTAAAAAAAAAAAATCTGTTTAGTTTATCAGATTAAAAATATATTGTCAAAGTATAGAAAATCATAAGTAAAAAAAACTGTCATATGTCATAATTGTAATGGAGGATCATATTTTAAAAACTGATCATACATTTCGTATGAAAATCTTAATCACCACAACTCCTAAATAAATGGTCTTAAGTGAAACATACAATATTTAATGGAAATACTTAAGTAAAAGTACCTCAATACTGTACTCGAGTATAGCAACTTGAGTTACTCACGTACTGTACAGAATAGTACCATACTTGAGTAAATGTATAAGTTACTTCCCACCACTGTTTGTAACCAACACCTGGAAGATGTTTCAGCTCGACTGCTGCGGTGTAGATTTTAAACAGTCCTCAGTTCACACACACACACACACACACACACACACACACACCAACATCGCCCTCTGCTGGACAATATTGACTACAGCAGAAACGATTCTGTGCTGTGAAGTATTTCTCGATGTCTTGAACACCAGAGGACATTTGTTGTTTTTTTTAATACTAAAATACATTAATGACAACCAAGTGCAGTGACAGGGTTAAAATGTTTTACTGTAGTGCTACAGTACTCAAGTATGAATGGAAACATCGGGCAACTTCATGTTTACTGTAGTTTCGTTCAATATGACAAAAAGATTTGGCATGTAGAATCCCCATGACATGGCAGTAGAGTAGAAAACAGGAAAATAATGAAAAGAACAAACAAATGAAGGTGTAAATAAAAGCATTCAAAGAGTCTACTTCCTTCTTGTGCTCTCTGACTCTCTCCCATTGGGTAGATCAGGACTGGCAATGGAGACGGAAATTCAAGGGTTAAAAACCAGTGAAAACCAAGATCACAGATCTGGTTTTGTATAGCACAACCATAATGGCTTACTCGCACGCACACGTGCTCCTTCATACTCTCACACACACACACACACATACGTGACAAACTCACACACGTGACAAACTCACACAACCCTGGGAGAGCTATTGTGGCCCCCTGGTCTCAGTCCTCCAAGCTGAATTAGATTAGGAAAGTCAAGGTTAATCACCCAATAAATACATTCTGAAATCTCTCTTTGAAACACAGACCTCCAGACAAATATCTACAAATTGATTAAAAGAAAAAACAAAACGACTCATTACTCAGTGTTTACATCTTAAAACAGACACTTGAAAGTGGTGTGGACCGAGATGCACACACAAACAAACCCCTTCTGTTCGGCCAAAGTATAGAAATCATCTTTCGTGTATTTTCACTCGCTCGCTCTCTATCCCTCCCCTCCACACGCTGCCTCTCTATGTAACTGATTGTACACACTAGTGTCGTGGTCTAGACCAAAAGCAGTGCTATGCTATTATCCCTTCTGTTACAGCACTCCAGGCACACAAATACAAAAGGCTCTCTGCCCTGCCTCGTTCCCATTCTGCTTCCTTCCTACGTGTCACTACTAACACACACAGTGCTCCCTGTAAACAAGTACTCTTTGTCCTTTCGGATTATAAATACTGTTTTGGTAAAATCATCATCATTAAAAGACGAGACGGAGTGTATTTGAGCATACATTGATACAAAACGCACAGAATTGCACTGTTGGAAGATATTCCTTCTACATTTCTTTTTCCTTTTTTTTTTTGCTTCAGCATTTAAGGCCCAAATCTGGAGTGGGAAAGGGAGTAGGAGAAGTCCAAGCGGTGATCTGCCTGCGCCAATAGGGCCTACTGTAGTGTAGGAAACACACAACACACATACAGGCACACTAACAGAGAAACAGTATTGCAGGGCAATATAAAAAAAGATACTAAGGAATGGTGAAACATCCTCTGTCATTTCTTTTTGCAAAATCATTCTTCATATTTTTTATTTAAAATCTGTTCAGCCATGCTCGTCTCTCATCCCTCATTTCCGGTCCAAAGTGTGTGTGTGTGTGCGGTGCTATTTCAGTCTGGCTACACGAGGGCGTGCTGTTCCTCTCTGCAGATGACGGACAGGCGGTGGCTGTGGCTGTGTTTATTGCTTTATTGTCCATGCTCCTCCCCTATCAGAGGAAACAAAAAGGGACAACGTTGCCCTCCAAACACTGATCTGAGGTCTCGGCCCTCATCCGCTTGATTGTAGTCTGTGCTTTTTATCGGAGGGATCTGATGCCAAGATCAGTGCCGGAGGGAAACTCCTCCCCGAGGAGCGGGCTCAGGTAAAAACGAAGTTGAGGAGGAGCTGGGAGACGAGCAGGACACAGATGATGAGACAGTGGCGGCCCGTTAGCGACACGCTGTCGTCTGTTGCTGTCCGACGAGTCAGCTGACGACTCAGAGCCACCAGGTTCCTACAGAGAGGAGAGGGTCAGCGTGAACTTAATAGAAACAATCGCAATAAAACACAAAACAACCCTCCTACAATGGAAAACTGGTTGTTTCAAGCTCTGAAATGATTTATCATAATATAATTATGGATATTTTTGTAACAGATGCGCTGACACCACTTTCTATTCATCCATCAGTGGCTAATAAGGTTTCTAATTCTGTTTTGAAAGCATATCATACAATGTCTTTCACTAGCCTTAAACATGACTGTTAACAACTGTTTTCATTTGGGAAACATGTTTCATCTTTGTGTGTGTCTGTGTGTGTGTGTGCATGTAAATGTGTTTTGTTGTTTACCGCTGGATGTCCTGCTGCGTCTTCTGTATGGATGTGACGGAGGCCTCGATCAGGGCAATGTCCTTCACCTCTTTATTGCACCGTGCACACTGGTTTGAGAATCCTGGGGACATGAGAGGCGAGAACATAAGACTTGTGTAGCACGGTTTAAGATGTCGGTCGTTTTGGATGTGTGTGCGCGCGCCTCACCTTCATTGTCCGAGGACTCGTGTGTCGGTTCCGGTGTGGTGCTGCTGCTCTCAGTGTTCTGGCTGCAGCTGGACGGCTGGCTGCTGGCCTTCCTCCGTTTGCCATTCATCTCAGCCTGGGAGGAGGTAGAAGAGTCTTAAGTGCAACTTATTCAAACGTCGCTGCGGACAAAATTGACAATGAAATGCAAGCTGATGCAGCAAAGATGTGGATTAGCTGTCTGGGCATCACTGCAGCAAATATCAAGTGAGAAAGAAAGGGGCCGATCATGCCTGTCCGTGATTTTTCAAACCCCTAAATATCAGGTGCAGCCTGGCTTGACAGGAAGCAGTGCAGCTTTCCTTTTGATGAAATGTCAGCGGCACACCCATCAATAACAGACCAACGTTGCTGTAGCTTGGAGGTGTGTGCGACTGGTCTGGCTAACCTTCTGTTGGCTGGCCCAGCTGTGGCTGTAGGAGAGCCCGTTGTGTTGCCTCTGGTTTCTCTCGTGCGTCTGAACCACTCCGTCCTTCTCAAACTGAACCAGACTGCGCTCAGGGTCCCACGGCCGTGTGCTGCCAAACAGGACAACGCGATGAGCTTTGGATGCAGTACCATTCAAACCTGAACATGTCATTGTTAACGCGTGTTTGCTTCTCCTTACTCTCCAGCTCAATTCTTGTTATACTGACCTAAAATCTAAACTAGAAAGGCTGAACAGTGTGTGCCATCTCCTGTGTTTTATTCTGGTGCGAGTGTGCTCATACTCCATGTGCCTGTAGGTCCACTCGGAGGTGACTGGGTCCTGATGGAATAGTTGTGAGAGCCAGGGTTTGTCTCCCCTTTCCTTGGCCTCTCCCCGCTGAGCCTCCTCCAGCACAAACTTCTCCTGGGTGGCCCTCAGCTGGTCCCGGTCCATGATGGCACTGGTCACATGCTGCCAGAGTCTGTCAGGAGCATATCAAATGACTTGTATCTTCTACATGTAAACGTCACATAACCCAGCAGCAGTTTTGCTCACTGAAATTGGCATACTGACACACATAAATGGAAACGTATGAATAATCTTGAGGAATAAGCAGTTGTGGTTTACCTTTCAGACTCAAACTCTCCCTGCTGCTCTATTTGGACCACTTGTCTCTTGAGGCGGCTGCTGCGAATGTCTGAGCTCGGGTTCCACAGCGTCTCCTGCTGGGCCGAGCGCTTCTCATGAATGAACACCTCGTTGTCCTGAATTCAGCAAAGGCAACACAATGCTTCACTCCCATCCCATCCCATCCCATCCCACTGGAAAACATTTATTGGTTTTGTTCATTTCCAGAACGTAACTGGATAAAAGTTCTCACCCAGTGTCCTTCAACGGTGGCCAGTAGCTCCTCTCCCACGTAGATCTTCCCGCTGATCTGATTCACAGAGCAGGCGCCTCCAAGGAAAGGCTGCAGTCAAAGTGTAAACACCTTCACTTCACCTGCTGTCACCTCAGACTGTACAGTATCGAGTTGCACTAATCAAGCAATGATCATAATCTAAGAAAAAACAACTCGCCAGTCAACGCTTACAAATATTACTTGTTGAAAAATGTACCTTGAGTTTGAACTCCAGCTCTGTGAAACATTTGGTTTTCTCACACTCAATGGTAACCTTCCCACCCAGCTCCAGTGTCATAGTGCCGTACAGGATCCCTACAGGAGGCACGGACACAGTATTACAGCATCAGAGCAACAGCACATCAGCATGAGGAGAATAACTAAATCCTGTTGGAAGCTGCAGATAAATCACACCATTCCCTGAGAAAATGATTGATGATCTAGTGCCGGCAGACTATTCTCAGTGCGAGGGGTCTGCAGTGAAGTAAGCGACCCGTCTTGAAACCAAACCTCGCCTCCTTTACCATGCCATCGCCATTCATATATCTATACAACCAACGTGTTTATGATTTATGACGGCGACGGGCAGGACGACAGACGAGCCTGATGAGCGCCCTACTAATGTTCATATACGAGAGAGACAATCAAGGATCAGTTTCAGCTGCGAGTAATCAAGCCTCTTCACGGCACCCCCCCACCCCCCCCACTCTGTCCCCTCGCACGACAAACACATTATAAATAACACATATCAACCATGTCATTAGCTGGCAAATGGATCCAATAGTGTTCAAGAGGACAGTGAAGCGGTGACCGGTACGTTTCATATTAAGAAAATTGGATTGTTATTAATATAACAGGATTAAGCGGGACAGCAACACCAAAATTTACCTTTTCTTCCCGTTTAGAAAGTTTAAACAATATATGGCAATAAAAATTGGCACATATTTTGGGAAACCTACTGACAATGTTTCCATAGAAACAAGGACACGGAGAGACAATGAATGGTGATGGTCAACAATAGGTACCTTTGCAGTGAGCGTACGGCATGGTGATGACGTACTCCTCGTCCCGGCCCAGGAACAGCAGCCTGGCTTTGCCATCCAGAATAGCTGACAGAGAGTTACCTACAACAGCAGGAGAGGGAAGAACCTAATTTATACCACGGCAGGGCTCTGGGATCGGTACTTGTATTGTCATGTTTTTTAAACGATACACACCCGTGACCACATTGCTGTGCCCTTGCATTACTTTAAATGCATGTCTATTGGTTACATTGGACAAACAGATTACATATTGTAGTGTGCGGTGTACCATAGAACTTGGATTTGGCCAGAATGCTGCCATTGATTGAAAACCCATCCTTCCTATTGCAGACATAAAAGGCAGAGATGGGCGGGTGATGGGACACCTGGCAGGGGAACGAGAGAGGTTAGAGCAGCAGTGTGAGAAAAAGAGGTGTCATGTCCCCGAGCACATATTCATTTTAGACTCGCTGCATTTCACAGGTTTGTGCTCCGTGAAACACTTCACACAAGGGAAGAATCATGTCCTGTGCATTTACACGTTCTAGCTATGAATCTGGCTTCACCTGTTCAGCTATGTAGAAAGTGCAGCTGTCGGTTTCAGGATGAAGCCAGCAGCAGCGAAACGTTTCCCCCAAGATTGGGTTGTAAGGCTTCTTCAGACCCTGGAGAATACAAACGCATACAATCACATTTGTATCAACGTAAGCATCTTCTGAGACAGGGACACTTCACCGATACCTGATGGTGAGGACCAGTTACATTGCAGATGATCACAGGATCAAACTGAGATTCAAACAGTTAAGTCACAGATCATAAGCATCACCAAAGAACACATTACCAATAGTCTGGACTCAATAATTCAGCAGAGAATAGTGTACATCATTGCATGAAGAAAGTCCTGTAGATGTCCTAACAATGATCAAGTGTCTACCCATCCATCTCCAGTGAGCCTCCTAGAGGTAGTCCGCCCAGAAACTGTTGAGCAAGCCCAACTTCATTTCGAGGCGTTAGCTGCTGGCTTATGTGGACTGTTTTGCCGTCTCTGGGGAAATAAATTCCTAACGAGTGGAATCAAGTGGGAAGTGTCTCCTGACGTCTTCACTGTAGAAATCGACCCGGAACAGAGTGATTTCTCAAGCAGCAAAGAAATTCAGTGTTAGAGAATTTCATATTAGAAGGTGGTGAGACCAACAAGGGCAGCGCTTAAAAAAAAAAAAAAAAAAAGCTAACATTCAAAGACTGTCCGTCTCCTAGTGCTCCCAAAACAAGCGCTTCCGAGAGCCTGACAGTAGAGAACCAAACAGCTGAATCCTCTGGGTACTGCTGATCTTTCAGACCACTACGCTATAGTTATTATCTCCGCCATGAGAATCATGCAATCACTTGCGTGCGTGTGTGTGCGCACTCTACTAAGTGCACCTCGCTAGTTATTTAAGATTTACTGTATTTTATTAATTAATACTAATTAATTAATTTGAAAAATAAGTGTTTTCATTATTTTGTTTTTACTGATTAACTGTCGGATTCTTTATGTAAAAATACTTAGAGAGCTAATTATGCAATGGCTGCCAACCCATCATCTTTAAAAACTCTGTACCCCAGAACAGGTGTTGCATCTTATAATCAGGGTTTTCCTATATTTGGGCAACTATGATGAGAACGGGCCATCTGGGACAATAATGAATCAAATCTTACCTTGGGCTTCTTGTAGAAGCCAGACAAGTACCATCGCAACACCTGCTTGATCCGACCATACGCACTCTCCTCCAGTGTAGCTCTGTGGCAGAAAAGATGAAGGAGACACAATTATGACAAGAAAATCTGACAAATAATAATTACAGGCTTCATCTCATTTTGAAGGAAAATGTGCACGCTCTTTTGCACACACACATACCGGAGGGCCATTCCGGATCGTTGCGGCCCACTTTAACCTCTAAGTATAGTGATTTTAAAATACTGACTGTGAGAGCAGGTCAGCGTGGTAGTAATAGTCAGACAGCTTGTCCAGGAAAGAGCGGGGCTCCAGGATGAAGGTGGGCAGCACCACCTTGGACAGGTCCATGCCCGGCCGCAGCTGCTTCAGCAGGGTCCAGATCAGACTCTTGTTCTCCTCTGATACAGTCTCCACCTGCGACGCCTCGCCAGCCTGAAGTAATGAGGGTTAATGAGGGATAATGAGTGTTACCTATAGCCACATTGATGGCTCTCCGGTCAGAGACCTGGGTTGAGCAGCTGGGACATGCAAAGAGAGAATTACCCAAAGGAAAGCAGTTACGTTTTAATTAAATATTGGACCAGAGCAGGTAAGAGAAGGTGCTGAATTGAACAATGGTGGATACAGGATGCCTGGAGTAGAAAACAGTGCTTTCACAACCCGACAGAATACTTGGATCATTCAAAACATGCAAACATTCAAAAAAGATGCATTTATTTTTACATTTTCTTGCTGCTATTTTGAACATGAAAGGTAAAAACTACTGTGAGGGAACTGTAACTCGAACAAAACAAGACAGAGCGAGCTGCATAAAGTACGGTAGCTGTAAAACCAGCCACTCACCTCAGCCATCTCCTCTGTGCTTTGCTCTACATAGGCTGTGGCCTGTGGCCCTGGGGACAGCTCGTCCGATTGGTCCATGTCACTCTCCCCCGTCAGCCTTCCACCGTTCTCATTGGCCGGGGTGTCCCAGTCATCATGAGCCTCGCGCTCCGATTTGTCCGAAAAGCCGTCATGCTCCATGTGGTGATTGCCCAGCAGCGCACTGTCATTCAACCTAACAGAAACAGAAGAGAAGACAGCACCAAGGTTATAATATTAATCCCTGTGTTATGCAACTGCTTTATTGCTACTGCTTACAAACTTATCATGTAGATCATGTACTAAATTACAGATGAAGAATAATCACAGGATTTAATGAGGTAGATGCCCTAAAAAAACAAAAACTGTGCGCTGATCTTCGACAGGTCGCATCTTAATAGATTTGAAGTGGTATCATGTGTAGCTCTCATGATGTCAGCAAGTCGTTACAAGGAGTTATGTAATTGAGAGTAGCTTGAGGAAGTGTTAATGACCGTTATTAGACATTAAAGAGGAGTAAAGTGACATGACATTACAAACATCTCATTCAATTTCACTTCAGTGCTGCCAAAGCTTTGTTGATCGCTTCTCCAGTAAGGCGATCTACAAACAGTTCAAACATAAACTGAAATGACCTGCGATGAACCTTCAAGGCTCTGAATGGCCTCACACTGTGGATTGAACGTGGAATCAAATCTCCTCCTCCTTCTCCCGGCTATGATGAGTAAGACCACTGCGTCAGAGACGATCCACGACAGCAATCTGGCAGACCTGGATCTATTCAGTTTATGTGACCCGTCTGGTTGCCAAGACAACCACAACAACATCTCCTCCTTATCCATCTCCCATTCACTGGGTCTGACTGTGACCGCTAGAAAATCTGGGTAAACAAACAGGGTAGATGTGTGCATGTACTTTTATGTTAAGTACATGCACACATATATGCTGCACGCACACACGCACACAGTTGAGAACTGGATCCGATGCTGACCCTGTATTTTCTCAATGTGGAACGTTCTAGTCTTGGACACATCAAACCCAGAGCACAGATCTGTCAGCACTCTGACGACCAGAAAAACAGTTTGAGGGGAAAAAAAAGGGAAACACGGTGAAGAAAGTCACGCATCAGCTGTTAAATAGCCAAAGACAGGAAAAGCAAGAATGAGAGACGGAAAGGGGGATGGGGGGGGGGATCGATAGATAATAGGGAACATCATGGTTCCAATCCTTCAGCCATTTTACAAGTCAAAACAGTGGATGTCTGTGTACTCTGGTGGGTGCACGTGTCCAAGAACATACTCAAGGGGACTCACAAGCAGACGGACACACATATGAAAGCAGGTCTTACTCATAAGACGTCAGACAGTTCACAGATCCTCCACACTTGGGATCTTAACAGACACAGTCAAACATTGGGAGTCAGATGAAGGTACATGTAGTGTGTCATGGGCTATCATTCAGTTATGGGATCGTGCTCACAGACAACAATAAAACAGCTTATTTTCCCCAAACCCACAATGGAAGGGAGTTCGGTTTTCAAAATGCCCGAGGGCTCGACAGACAAGCACAGTCACATTCTCGTGCGCACTCTGTGAATCACTAACCGACCAGTAACGTTATCTAATAACCCAAACACGCCCTGGTACAGAGGTGGCTTTCCTTACCTCAAAGACATACAGCATACAGACAAACTCTTCCTCAGGAAACACAACGCCAACGATGATTTCCCCAGCAAATCCAAACACAAGCGCCGTCCTTCCTTATCTCCTCTCTTTCGTGTGTGTGTGTGTGAATGTTTTCGATCCAGTCACTAAAAAGGTGCACATTCGTTTCCTAGACTCTGGCACACCTGCTTCCTGGATGTGTGCGTGTGCATATTTCTGTGTCCCAATGTGTCTGTATGTACGTGTGTGGGCGGGCTTGCGACGGCTGTGTCTGCCGTCTCTTTCTGCCTGGTGTATGGCTCTCGTTCTACTTCATCTTCCTGCTCCTCTGTCAGTCACGTGACTGCAGGGGCTGCTGTGACTGGCCGGGAGAGAAACGGGAGAGGAGGGAGAGCTGGGATGGATGTCCAGAGGGAGGGTACAGCCATGGAGGAGGGGAGGAGGGGATGTCTAATGTGCAAGGTAAACAGCACACAAGCAGCAACGCCCACGTTCAAGAGGAAATGCAAAAGATAACTAATAGAAAGGTAACATGTATAAAGCATTAAAACAAACGGCAGATTGCATTATAAGACGTGGTGTGGCTGATAGTTACATAGCTTATTCTTTTTTTTTTATTCACATTTCTATGATTCCGGACTTCTACTGGCCACCACCTATGGGTGTTAGCTGAGTAATAACTACTTGTTCTAATTGTCACTATTTAGGAAATTATTTCAGAATATGGATACAATTTAAAAATGAAGCGAATGAAGCTGTATTGTGACATTTTTTATAGAAAATATAAATGTCAAATCAAAGGCGTATAAGGCTTTAAAAACCTCATTCAACAGCGTAAATCACAGTTTGGAAGACAGCTCCACACCCCTAAGACTTCTATCCTGCTAGTATGATTAATACTCTTTCCATTGTACAATAAAGCACATTTTAACCAGTTTTACAAGGTGCTACTTTATACACTTCATAAATGGTAGTCTTCCGACCACTCAAAGCGCTGTACTCTAAATGTCAGCACACACACACACACATTCAGACTCCCATCAGGACCTAAACTAATGCACATTCACGCACACATTTGGTATTCAGTGTCTTACCCAAGGACACTTTGACATGTGGACTAGAGGAGCCAGAGATCGAACCGCAGATATTCCGTTTAGAGCAGGGGTCTCAAACTCCCGGCCCGCCACGTCATTTTATGTGGCCCGCGAATCCGCCAGTAAAATAAAATAAATAAATAAATAAATAACTTTTTTTTTTTTTTAAGTTAGACTAATAATAATAAAAATATCCCCATAGTCGAAATTATGAGATAGAAAGTCGAAGTTATTAGATAGAAAGTCATAACTATGATAGAAAGTCATAATTCTGAGATAGAAAGTCAAAAAGATGAGATTGAAAGTCAAAATTATGAGATTGAAAGTCAAAATTATGAGATTGAAAGTCAAAATTATGAGATTGAAAGTCAAAAAGATGAGATTGAAAGTCAAAAAGATGAGATTGACAGTCAAAATTATGAGATTGAAAGTCAAAATTATGAAATAGAAAGTCAAATTATGAGATACTTAAACAGTTAGAAGCAGCTCTTTGACTAGTTACTGTACATTTAACATGGAAATGTATTGTGAGCTCATTGAAGACTTTAAACTGTGAATGCAGAGAGTTATTTAACAATATGTTACGAGTAGTTACATTTACAACCGGCCCTTTGTGGGCGACCATGATGCTGATGTGGCCCGGAGTGAAAATGAGTTTGACACCCCTGCTTTAGAGGCTCCACCTCAGAGCCACAGAAACCCCAGAAGTTGAGAGGCACAAACTAAGGCAAAATCCCACGATGCTCCCACTGATCCAGCACAGGAGAAAAGGGTCACAGTGCTCCTATGTCATCATATGCCACATTTCCTCAATGAAAAATGACACAGCACAAAAAAACCCAGCTAATTCTCTGAAGCTCCTCCCTCTGTCTTTTTGGATCACACATATACAGCATATGTGCTCGGCTTTACTAATAAAGCTGAATAAAACAGTGGCTAATTTTAGCAGAAGCATGCTAAATTTAGATTCCATTTGCAGAGTTCAGTATTTTCTAGGATAAATGAGGTACAATAGGCAGAGAGGCTGCAGTAGCTACAAGAGGAGATGGTTTTCAAGACTAAGTGTAAATGTTTAACAATGGTCGAAAGATGGTCGACTGGGCAAACATTACAGTCAAGGTATGAATATGATTTTTAGGGTCAACAATTTAGGGTCTAACCAGCACTTCTGGAGCTCTTCAATATAGGGCTTAGAAGGAGGGACTGAAAAGGGAGAGGGCTGTGGCATCTGCCTGAGAAAAGCACTCGAAGGAGCCGCTGCCACAGGAGCTTCAGCCAGCCCTAGGCGTGCTAAAGCTTTCCAAATAGCTGGCTTCATTGTGGCATGGCCAGCCTCTGATCCATGTACCTACCACCAGAACCCTGAGAAAAAGCATCAGATGCCCTGGAGGTTGTATCTCTATCATCGTTGTGCCCCTTAGCTGTAAACAAACTGCAGGACGCTGCAGTTGATTGTACATCATCCTCTTGACAAGGCGAGTCCCTTGTGGCGGAGTCACCCCAGGGAGCTGGCCATCTATTATCAGGCTGCATATTAAGCAGGATCTCTTTAATCTGAGCAAACTCTGATGAAAGACTGCCAACCTTGAGAGCCGAAGCGTCGGCTTTCCTCACTATTTTTGGTGGAACACGCGAGACCGCCTTAAACCTCTTTGGTGTTGTTGGGTCTGCAGCCCCACGAGCAGGCGGCAGCTTAGTTTCACCACCTATCTTTGAAGGTCTTGCCATTCTTACTGACAGTGGAATAAATCTACAGATCACACAAGGGTCGTCGGGTATGCCCACCCTGAGGTGCTCGATTACCAGACAGGCCGGGATCTAATCTTGGCCGGGCACTAACCATAGCCACCTTAAGTGTGGATGGAGTTACAGACATTCATGAAGTGGGTCAGTCACAAAAAATAAACACCGACGAGATGAGTAAGATAAAAACAGTACTCAGCCAATTTACTGAAGTGTAGACTGCATAAATAAGTCAGCAAAAATGCATCCGGTAAAATTACCAACAGTCTTGCGAGTAAATTGCCGTGCAACAACTTGGAGTTTGATTACAGGAAACATAAATCATCCAATGACAACGAATACATGTAAGATGGAGATAAATGATGTGTGAGGCGCTTTAACTGTGTGCAGCTGTATGAGTGTAGTACTTACTGTAGCAGCTCTGCATCAGTGAGTGCAGTAGACTGCAGCAGGTGGAGTATATGGGAGGACTCTGACGGTGAGCTTATATCTCCTTCTTTCCCACCTTTGGCTGTCACCTTGTAGAGGCTGGAGCAGCTGAGAGCCAGCTCCAAGGCATCCATCCAGCACCGCCCTGGAGAGACGGGAAGGAGCGCATTCCATGAATCCTGCTCGTAAAAAAAAGAAATACACTAGAATGTACATTTCCAACTAAAACAACGACCAGACACACGCCTCACCGTCGGACTCAGATGCTGCTCTGAAGATCAGGTAGTTGCTGGGTAGCGGCTGCGTGATGGAGCCAACGCTCTCTCCTTTGGGACCCTGAGCACATGGATGAAACAGTGAGTCACGCGTCATGCCATTTTCAGTCATGTTGCACCAACAGAAGCAAATGGCTCTCTCAAAGCATAATGCAGCACTAAACTGTGTAACTATCACTACAAAATGCAAACTATTGGGTGAAACAAAGTGAAAGGTGGAAATGAAAGCACCGACAAACCTGAGCGTCAACATGCGCTACAACATTAACAGAAATTAAATATAATTACAGATAAAATTGCTTTTGTTTTAATCTTGCAGTGCATTTTCACTCCGCGTTGCTAAATCAGTTTTTAAAAATAAACTCCAGTCATGACAACCAAAAGAACGCTTTCTGTACAGCTTCAATGCTGGTTCGACCATTTTCTCTTCTTGTATTTTGCAAAAAACACAATCAGACTTAATCAAAACCAACATCCAAGTATAGAAAATGTAGAATGATCCTAGTATTGACTGAACAGGTTCATTTACGGTCGATGTTAGTCTGTCTCACTGTGATGAAGAGCGAGGCAGACTGAAGTCTGTCGACATGTTGATCATCTGTTATTACAAACATATCAGACCTTGAAAGCCCAGATGGATTTGTCCAGTGGGTGATAGAGCTTGAAGCAGAAGCCGTCCTTCTTGGAGGGTCTCTCGATCAGCTTGCAAGCACCGAGCAGGACGGTGCCCACCCAGTGGTCCGCTTTGGGGGTCTTATAGATCAAAAGAACTCCGTGCTTCAGTACACACCACAGCTTGGTCCAACTCTTTAAAGAGCCACGGATCTAACGGAGGCCAACGGGTGAGATAGGAGGACATTTCAGTGTCAGACACGAATGGGAACACATGAAATATGATGTCGCTTGTGTGATCCACAGTCTACCGCTTATCTGGGGCAAAACAGGCCAAACGTGAATACATTCTGAGCTGTAGATACTTTTGTTCCATGATTATTTGCAACGAGAAATGTGGAAGTTACAACTAGGATGATAACTAGCAAGAGGCATAAATGACAGATGATACAAAGTCTGAATAGTGTGTCTCTACACGATGTAGTAGCTCTAACGAACACCCCCATACCTTCAGCCAGTTGGACATGATGACAACACTGGGATCCTTTAGTGCACTAAATAGTTCCTGAGCTGCCCGTTTCTTCTCTTGTCTGTAGTTCTGCTTTTGGAGCTGTGAAACAGGAAAGAAACAAACAGATGAATGAGTCATCAGTGTTGCTGGTCGGGGGACTGCTCTGACAGAAACACTAGATGGCAGCAGAGTTAACCAAACGCTCTCAATCACGCCGTTGTCTTTGGTTAATGATCAACATGATTCATTGTTGATCATTTGAAATAAACAGAGGGGTACACATTTAAAATACAGAAAAGGTTCCCAAATGTCTCATGTATATTTATCCCACTGAGTTTAGACTGAAGAGCTAAATCACATGCACTTTGTGACTCTTCCAATTGCACAATAACGCTCAACATTCTGCACAACCGTCTCATGTAAGGAAGTGATGTGTACCTTAAGAGACTCCTTACGGGCCAGCTTCTCTGTGGGGGAGGGGCAGTCCTTCTCGACACCATTAAACACCCTGGACTCAGACTGAAGGAGGGAGGAGGAGACAGTCAGTGAGGATGAAGAGGAGGGAGATTTAAAAGACAAATGCTGTTAACTGTTGCAACTTCTGTGGAGATTTAGTTTACATCATCTAGATCTAACAATCTCTCAACATTCTACAACAAAAACAAACATTTGGGACGACATTTTAGAATAGAAGGGCACAACCCTTTTGGACAAACAATTTACAGTTGTGATGTACTGCCACAAGTTGACTGGCTTGCATTATGAACGCAAAATGTAATTGTTCCCTTAGCCGTGTAGCTCATCTGATTTATAACTTTCTATAAAGCAGGCGGGTGGCCCTTTCAGTTCATTTAGCAGGCAGTTCTGGTGTTGTGACCACAAACTTCCTTGGCAAGAGATCAAAGGGAGATAGAGATTTGCGTCTCAGCAGTAAATTATACTGCGGTTTCCCCACGCTATATATATTTGCATTACAACTGGTTCTGTATGCACTGAATCAATATGACTTACCGTATTAATTGGTGAGCAAACACGTGTTTAGTCTTTTCTATTTGTGTTAAAAGAAGCTTTTCTAAAAAGCGTGGTACACTATTACATCATGCGAGCATAAGGCTGCACTCAGTCTCCTTTTGTCCCATTAGGGCTTTCAGGACTGAAGAAAGGGCAAAGGGCCAGAGATGCAGCTGCGCCAGTGAATTATTCCGCGTATAAAGGCAAAGCGACAAGAGGAGAGAACACAAGACGAGATTACCCGGTTGCTATTGGAAACATTTATCGATCTCTACTGATTAGTGTCACGAAAGGATGGAAACAGATTGTTAGGGCTACTACCACACAGGCAGCACCAGGACAATAAAGGTCTGGGTCAAATACATGGCTTTGTGGTGCTGAAGACACAGTTCCCACCATGGCCCTGATATGTAAAATCACACATCTTTTTGTGGGGCTGTGTATTGGCATAAAAGCAATCTCATGCATTCAGAACAGTGGGATCAACATTTGTATTTATTATAGTCCCTGTAACATCAGAGGACTACTGCGTGGCTATTTTGTTTAATAGGACGTACATTGGTGCCGCGTCAGGACTTAAATGCACTGAAAGTTTGAAACAATGTAGTTTTGTCTACTTAAAAGTTCTTGTACATGTTTCAGGTTGATACTCCGACAAGCAATCAGAGGAAAATAAATCATCATGGCATACAAAAGGAAAGGGGCTCACCTAGTGAGTCAGAGTGAGCTGCCCAATCAGGATGCGTGTTCTTACCTGGCCGCCTGGGGATTGAGCAGGACTAAGTTCATGACTCAGCATGGAGGGGCCGTTCCCGTCCGTGTCACTGCCTGGTGGGAACCCACAACACACAGTCACATACGAATGAACTCCGTGAATAAACCCGCTGACAGACAATTAAAGCATGGCAGTCGCAGACCCAGATCATAAGCAGAAGTTTAGGTTTATTGATGTGTATGGAATAAGTACAGCACAGGGCCAGATCCTGTCACAGACACTGGAATCCACTGGCACTGAAATATCATAATTTGTTATATTCACATTTCATTCGACAGCTGTGACCCTCTTGGTCTTTTACCTGGGCTGAGGCTGTAGAAGTCGTTGTCTCCCCCAAAAGACAAGTTGCGGGTGAGGGTGCGAGGGTCAATTGTAGGGGGGGAGGTGGCGTTGGGGCAGAGAGAAAACCTCCGATGGAACAAATTCTCCTCCTTCATCCTGTCAACCTGCTCGTCCTCTGCAGGCAGAGAAGTGCAGGGGGGAGAAAGGGTGGAGGGGAAGATTTGGAAAGGAAGGAGGAAGGTTTTGTTTGATTAGATGTTTGCATGCTTGTTCATCTAACATTACGACTTTAAACAGTAGAAGTCATTTATCCTGTCTTTGTAGCTCTTCTTCCTTTGAACATAATCTTACTTGTTGTCTCTCCCTGCATCACTAACTAAGCTCTTAAACTCCATCCTCGTCTCTTCGGTTTGTGTACATCTATCGGTCTGTTTGGACCCCCACACTCTCTCCTCCCTAACACGAACAAAGACTTACTGTACCAGGACACGTCAAGCCTGTCCACATAATAGCGCTGTGCGTGGCAGTGACAAGCAGATCAGACAGCACATTGTCAGTGTATATGACAGACAGCGTCTCCAACCAAGTCCAGTCGCTCTGTTCACAGAGAATCACTGTCCAATCTGACCCCCACCACCATTGCCAGTCCTCCTCCATCCTCCCTGTCGGCCTGCAACAACAGGCTCCACTCCAGAAGATTGCTGCTTCGCCCCCGAAAATGCTGCTTCTTCAGTCATTCCCTTGATATCCTCAAGGATCCCGTCTCCTAATGAGATGCACATCTCAGCACACAAAAGGGGACAAATGCAGCGACTGCATATGTGGGCAGGATCAAGTTGTGGCTCTGTGGCTTCATGTTCATATACAGCAGTGAGGGGATTAGTCATACAATCAGCCCACCATGCCCAAGAACATCAATAAACCATACAGGCATAGAGTATGCATACTGTATATAAGAGAGTGCACAAAGACTGAACTGTAGACAGGAAGTCTTCTGTGAATCTACGTGATGTTGATGACAAACATGTTTTTCTTCTTTGATACCAAGAGACACTGATAGTTTGCTCCTCTGCCTCTCTTGTGCCTCGTTTTCTCCTGTACCGAGCTCGGTGACTATTGACAAGTGGCAAACTATTCACAGCATGTCATTAACAACTGCAGAGGGTGGTGGCTGATCACAGCCCACCGGAGCCGAGGGTAAAACACTGTTCTCTACTCGGATCAACATCATCCCATTTGTTTCTCTTTGAGTGCACCAACACATACAGTAGACAAGACCCTCTGACTCCCAGCCTACGGGGCAGTCTGGCCTACAAGCCCTCAATTACAACACCCAAGAACGCCGCGTTACATACAATTCATTCATAGAACGTTTTCACAGACCGATTCATCATTTAACTCTGCCACATCATTCAACTGTGATTACACTGGTGCGTGAGGAGAGTGCTGTTTCTCAAAGTGTACACGACTAGTAAGCGATAGAAGTAAAACCTGTGCATTGACAAAGGATTAAAGGGTGGAGGACTCTTTGCAGTTAACAAACGGTACCCTCCCTCTACAAGCACATATTAAAAATACACAAGCACACTCGCATCCATACTCGTCACACCACACTCCCTGCTTCCCTTCGTTTTCCACTCTGCCTCTGTGACTCAGTCTCTCAGTCTCCGGACTCCCTTCTTATTTCTGATTTTGCAATCTCTTCTGTGCATTTCTTCCTCCTGCCCTCTGCTCCTTTGTCCTTTCAAAGAGGCAGCTATGAACAACCAAGACATGAAAGGGTAAAGGCACCTTTATTCTTTACGAAAAGGAGCCTTATTTGTCCTTGTGGGGCAGGTCTATAAATAGTATTCCACCGCTGCAGTGCATGTGTAGTACAGTGCAGGCTGCATGGAAAAGAGCATGAAGCTTTAGCATTACAAAATAGTAAACACAATGGGCTGCCCAGCTGTATCAAGGGAGACACATGGGGAATTAATACCACTTACAGTGCAGGCCTTAGGGCGGGCCAAGATGTGGGCAGACATGGAGACAGACGGGACAAACCAATCACAGCTGGTTCTCACAGCTGCAGGGCGGAGTGTGTGTGTGTGTGAGCATATTACGCAGTCTAGACTGAGCATGGGTGTGGAGTCCACGCATGCTTGGATGTGTTTGTAGTCAGTCACTTGAGCATATAAGGAGTCCATCCCAATAGTGTATGCATAGCGTTTGTTGAATGACGTCAGCGTAGAAAGTGAGCGTGTGGACGGGCGTACGTGGCTGGAAGTGTGTGCTTGCCTTGTTGCTGTAGACTGTGGGGAGGATTACACATGCACACGATGTAGCGCCAAAGGAGAGAGAAAAAGCTCCTCTCCAGTCCCAGCAGCAGCAGTGGAGCAGGACGCATTGAGTGTGCATTATTCACAAGCAGGAAATACAGACAAGAAGTTGGAAATCAAAGATGAATTAGTGGCGCTTTACCTTGTGTGACTTGGCTAGCAGACGACTGAAATAGAGGAACCTCTGTTATAATACAAGGTTTTTTGGGTCACATTAGTTTATCTATTGCCAAAGGAGAAAACATAAGAGGAACCAGTCCAATGAGAGCCCAAGCAGGAATCCAAGCACTATTGTGTTAGCTATAGGCAGTCAGTCATTCCGCCCTTTGGTTGACCCAATAACACTGAAACATTACATGCAATCGTGCTAAAGCTCAACTCTCAACAATTCCTGTACACGAGGCCAAACTTTTGCCAAGCTAGGCTAAAATTTACTCCTTCTACTACTGCCATGCTACACATGTGCTAAGCTAATATTTACCCAGTGATTGGAGCAACTTGTGGAAAAGATAAGAGTAAGGTAGCAGCACCGGGCCAGTCAATAACACACATTCCTGTGTCACACATTAACCTTGAACTGTGAGAAAGACAGATAAAACAACAACTAAAGTAATCTGACCCACAGTTACCTTGTCTCGCTGTCACATGGGGCATGCTCGTTTTGTTTTGGTAATCATTACACCAACTGGGAGGAGTGAGAGAAAACAGGTGTTGGCATGTTCCAACCTGTATATTGTTAGCATGCTTGACTAATCATCTCTCAGGGGACATACAAGGCTGAGCTGCAGGTGTAGTGGCTGATAGTGAGCTTGGATAGTTTGTATTATTATATTACAACATCATAACCAAGCTAAATTCAACCGAAGACATTGTACGAGAATCTGGCTAAGACACAGGTTAAACAATTGACGGCGTACTCCACACATACGCAGCACACTACAGCAGCGGGGAACATGGTATCATGCTGGGGTTTGGTTGTAGCACCAAAGGTTGTAGGACGCTACTATGATAATAGTGGTGAATTTACGATGCGAACTTTGTACATGAAATAGTGAAAAGATCTCATTGCAGCACTACGGGAGCTACTGTGGGTTAAACATGATTGTTTGTAGCTGCAATAAATTCACATTTTTTCTTTTGGTTTACACAATGGCCAGTAATCCTAAATTATACACAGACACCCAATGTGCCAACGCTAAAGCTATTTAAGGCAGGAAATGTCATGTGGAGTTCAAGTTCCCTGATTTAGCACTAATGTTGGCCCTTCACCCTGTCCCTTCTGTCATTCCCCCTAATGCATGATTCACCCTCTTGCGGCTGTCTGCCTATGCATTCTGTGTGGGTTGGTTTAGGCCCTACATAGCATACATAGCACTGCGGAGGGTTGCAAGTAGGATGTCGTTTTTTTTTTTTTCGATTACGGTCTACAAATCCTTTTTCAGGCCGTTTGATTTGATATGCGTGCTTCAATAGCTTCATATAAGTTTGGCCCAACACAATTCCAATGCTGTAAAGAAATATATGGAAGAGATGGATGGTGAGAAGGAGCTCCTGTGCCTAGAAGTAATAAAGGTGATTGTTGTTGCAACAGGATGTGAGGTACTTGTGCGGAAAACTCATCTCAGGTGACAACAATGTTGCCGATATATATAAATGGTCTGGGTTACACATCTTCAGCTAACACACCGCCATTTGTTATGTCACTGGCAAGCGCTATATGGGACGACATTACGCCTCTTCAGGCTGGGAGAGGTGATGGAATACATGGAAAGGCGTTCTGTAATTGGCATACAAAAATGGTAATTGTATTCCTTTACAGTTAAAGAAAAGAAAGACGTTGTCAGATTACTGATATATTTAGTACCGGTAAATGGGGATCATTAGTAGGACTACAATTTTAAAATACATTTAAAAATAAAGAACGACGTAATACCATGCCGATGCAAACAGAATACAACAGTTCACAACACAAGTCTCACACAAAGCGGCAGCAGTTCATCAAGGGAAAGGTAGGCTTTGAATTGGGGTTCATTTCACCATTATTTTGTATGTAAAGCATAAACGGGGAACAACATCACATCACAACCCAACCATGTGCATATTAATAATTTAACAAGTTCTGCCCTGACTGGTAGATTTGAATTTGCAACCATACTGTTGGCTGGGTGAACATTTTCACATCATGACTTTGGGTTGAGAAAGAAAATGTGAAGGCATCTGATTAAACAGACACCGACAGCCCAAGTACACGCATGTCACATCATTTATTCTCTGACATAGTGCACAAATGGGAACAAATATATAGAACAAAAATTAAAAGGACATACATTCTTAACACCTACCCCAAAATCTCAACCTGACTTATGACAAGAGCCTTAAATGGATTTTAAAAAGTATAACGTTCTTGATCGAAAAACTAAACCCTCTATCAGAATCTCAGTGTCAGTGACAGCCAAACACAAATGTTGCCTTGACAACTCCATTGTGTGTGTGTGTTAGAGCCTTGCAATTCTGACAGCCAGCAACAAGCCAGCTGTTGCTAATATGATGGCACAGATTAAGTCCAGACACTCCCTCCATCACTCCATCTGTCCTCATTTCAGCACCCCCCGGCCTTGTTAGCCCCCAATCTCCAGTGGCTGCAGGACTAATGGATGGCCATATGACCCAGATATACACAAATCGGCTTTCGCCAAGTACAGTATGTGCATCGACCGTGAACATTGCAACATACTGTAGCAGAGGGAGAGAGGGAGATGCGCACACAAGCAAGATATATACGCATGTGTTCTTCCATTTGCACTGCATTTCAACCTTTGACTCATCCTGTAAAACAAACTATTGCTAAGAAACACAATGAAAAAGATGAGAAGCAGAAGATGATAATTATGCTCTTTCAACAGTTATTATCTTTAACACAAATGATACGGATAATCAAAATGATGGGTGATAAAACAAATACTATGTGCACTAAAACTAACTGAAACAAGCACATAATAGGTCATTTGACCCCGTGTTTCCCATGATGTGCATGGCATAATACAGAATTCATGTCAAGACATTGATCCTCCCAGTAACACAGTGTTCATTTACTGGTTGACAACATTCTTTAAAACACCCGAGTCAGTACCGACAATTCCAAACATCTGAAAATCTAAATCAAATCAAATGAAAAGCTGTAACTACAACGTCTAAGAGGACACGAAGAAGGCAGAACTAGGTCAACTGTTTGAGTTTAAAAAGGAGGCTAATTTTATGGCACTCTGTGGGACGATGTGTGGTTTAGTCGTTCTATTCTGAGTCTTGCGGGACTTCCCATTTAATCTTACTTAAAATAGGAAACGCCCCTTGTTGTGTGGGGACTGCAGTGGTCCATTACCATGGTAAACCGTCACTACACATACACCGCTTAACCACAGTCTCCACCCTGTCCTACCCAGCAGGCCCCTCCCTGCTGCTGCAGTAATGTCAATAATTGGACATTATGAAGCTATTCTATGAGCAACTATTAACTTTCTCTGAAGGTCTCGCTCCTCTGATGGAGTAGTTCAGCTTGTATGTAGTCCAGGCAAGTTGTCGGAGGTTATCCGAGTTCTTGCCCGGCTGTGACCTGAGTGTTAGGGAGAGAGGCTGAGGATTTGTCACTTGGGAAGAGTGCCTCCACTGTTCACTGTGTTTTGGGTTAGACTGTCAGGAGACACAGCCTCCCTACGTACACACAGCCGGTCTCTGGGAACAGAGTCTTCTGTCAGGGAGAAGGGAAAGATCACCGTAAATATAGCCTGGAAACGAGACACAGGATTCCCTTCAAAGGGGGGGTGGGGACATGAGCTCAGATTGTGGTTCAGGCAGGGTGAAAAGTAGGGGAGCAAGGATTAACCAAGAGATATGGCTCCATCAAAACACAAGCAACGGTCCAAAACAAATTCAGTGTATCAAAGGATCCCTTCAAGTACATCTCTCCCTCTGTGCTCCTCTGCCTCTAGTGTACAAAAAAAGAACTGCAGTGTGTGAAATTTCCATTGCAAACATACGATACAGCAGCGGTGCCACTAACCTCATTACTCATTTTAGACTGTAGATTTCAACGGAAGCATTTTTGTACCATGAATCGCTCAACACATCTTTAGTCATCTTGAAGAGAAGAGACACCTCTCACTGACAGACCACTTTCAAAGTTTAGATTCCTCATGTTGCCCTTGCTTGACGAATGTGAGACCTCTACAACTCATCTATGGTTCCAAACACTGGAACCACATTTGATCCGGTAGACAAGACCGCGCCAGCTGGTTGTCTGTACGCTTGGACACAGGCCAGCGGTGGCCGTGTGAGAACTCCTCTTAGGCAGGCCTAGCCAGGCTGAGCTGATGAATACAGCGGTGCCAAAAATGGTGCCAAGCGTGGCAACTCTGTTTACATACAAATGCATCGACACGCAGACACAAACACACATTCACACGTATGCACGCACACAGGAGCACCGGAGGACCTCAGTGACGTACTTTGAGAGGCCGCCGGCATTACATTGATTTGCATGTGTATGTGACAATTACTATGGCCTTAATATACAAAAATATGACACTAGTACTGCACTGTGATGGGAGAGTCGGGTGTGTGTGCGTGTGCTATTTTGGATACGTGCCGTGCAACTTTCGTCACTTCCAAATTCAACATTAATACTGCTTGGAGGTCTGCCCTTTGCACAGGATATTTTTAAGTGGTGTGGCCAGAGGGTCAGGGACAACGGAGAGGTCAGGATTACAGGGGGTCAGGGGAGGGTCAAAGAAAAGCGTTGCACTACCCAAAGGGCTCTTTCTTCTAGTTTTTCTTACTGATAAGACATCAATTGTGACCCCAGTGACTTTGAGAGATTCAGACAGGCCCTTAATTGTAACCCAATTATCTTCCAGCTTTTATAGACCTTCTACCTTCCCTCCTCCTGTTTTAGTGAGGTAGCACAGATCAGAAGTGGGTTGTGAAGACGGTACCGGAGATGGAGTATTGAAAATGAAGCAGCATGCTTAACGAAACAAAGTGGGCTGGGAACATCAAAGCTGATGATGTGAATCTCCTGCCTGGCTGGGAAAATCTGATTGGGAGAGGTCCAATGTATTTTCTAACAAAGTGCCCTTAGGCAAGGCACTTACTACCAAACCGCATCAAGGAAGAGGCAGGGGTCAACATTTACTTTGTATTCACAAGACCACCCTCAGTTTCCATTAGAGGTCAAACGACAGAGGATTGTTAAAGGCCGACACAATAAAAGTGCAGAGAAGGAAAAATCAGATACCCCGAACACCCCCCCCCCCCCCCCAATTTGTTGATCAAATGACTGGTGGCAACTGTGCAGCCATCGGCCACCATCAGAGCCCAGTTGTAACCATAGTTTGTAAAATATCCTATCCGCACCAATTAATCGGCCACACCGATCAATCCGTTTCCATTGTGTCGCTGCTTGAGGGCAAAGCATGAGAAAACCTTTCATCGTTATATAAAAATTAAAGTAGAATATATGAGTTCGACAGTATCGAGAGATTTCATATCTAGCTTCCCTCCAGCTCTAAATGCCACTCTCATATTTCCACTCCCACAACTGATAAAGCAAATGCCCGAAAAAGCAAAGCATCAACCAATTTGATGCATTATGTGGCACCGTGAATTATATATGAGGGTATGCAAATTCAATTGTTTCTCGTGCTCTACTTCAAGTCGCTGCAGCGGTTATAAGGCCGTGTTACATCATGATGAGACCTTTTCATATCGCGCTGAAGACTCCGTGTCAGAAAAGGAAATCATAAGATGTGGCGGTTGCATAGAAAGAGAAATGGATACAGAAAAAAAAGGAGCAGAAAATGGAGTCTGAACCAGCCCAGGCTACAAGCTGGGCAAAGTGTGGTACTCAGGGGAGTGAGTGTCTCTTTTTCTGCTCGAGAGACAGGAGGTATGAGGGGCCGGGAGGAAGATGTCTGCCAGAGACCTGGAGGCGGCCTGTCCTGATTGGACAGAAGGAAGGCCTTTAAGCAAGGGATCATGGATGACAAGGTGTCGGATAAATTACTTTAATTGATGATGCTGAATCAAAGAGCAGCTCAGCGGGAGGCCGAGGGTAGGAGCACATTACAGACTCCCCAGACTGTAATATACCATTTAATATCACCAGCTGCCAAAGCTGAATAAATCATGGCTCATATTTTCTTAAATAAAACTTGATTGGGGCATTTTGCTCAAAGCTTGTCATGAGTTCTGCAATAACATCTCCTGATTGCACAAACCTGCTGCTTCTACCTTTCCGTCAACTCAGCTGGCTGTTGGCTAGAAAACTGACTGCATATTTTAAAAACTGAATACAAATGACTTTGGCTGTAAAAATAAAACCGCTTTGCCAGGTAAACTGTGGAGCCAAAATCAGAAGTATTACACTTGAGAAAAATACATCAGCCTATACTGCAGCTATAGAACTTTATGAATGAGCAAACTGGAGAAACAAAGCAGAGGATGTAGGAAAAATAAGCAGAAGGATATTGTTCCTGGTAAGTTTTGAGTCCTTCCCGAACTTCCCGAGCCACAGCCCTCGTTGCCGATGCTGATGTCGGACAGTCATACATGGGAAGCTCAGGGTTTAGGAGCGGAGAGACCGAGAGTGCTAATGTTAATGCATGCAGCATACGAGCAGACATTTTAAATCAAGCTAGACTTGTAACTGCATTACCTGCAACCATCTTCAGAAAACAGAGACCTTCACCAGGCGACATCCTTGAGCTGCTGTACCCGCCTCTGGCCTCCTCTAACTATTGTTCCCAGTGAGAAGCGGTGACAGAGGGAACAAGATATCTTCATACCACTTCTCACCAAACTTCAAGCCTCTCTCATCTGGGATAACAGAAACTCTTACCAAAGGAAATAAAGACTTGGCCGACGCTGTGCATTAGACTGCTGCGTGCTCTCACACCGAAGATAAATGAATGAATACTGCCACAGCAAGACTTGGGTCAATCTGCTACGAGTGCGAGTTCTGCCCTTTGTCCAAGCAGTCACTTGATAGTCGTGTCACAAGCCATCCCATGAGCTAAATTAACCCCAGAACCCGCCAGCGGGATAGAAAAGTATGTTTTCTTTAAACAATCAGCAGAACGACACCGTTTATCACAGACAGACGCTGTAAAAACGTTCATAGTCGGCAGATTTTCATCTTTCCCAGGGCCCCGAACACATGTGTGAGAAACACTTCCGTCAGAGAACTCAACCGAAACTAAGCTTGAAATTGTAATATTTCATCAAAAATATTGTATTCTACACGTCTTTTACAATTTCGCCCCAAATCAACCGTTTACATTTTAAAAGTGTTGGCCGTATAGATTCCATTGTTTGCCAATTGCATGTAAAATCAATTACCAAAGAAATTCAACTTGGTTTTTTTTGTTCAATGCTTGACCAACTTTGGGAGTCCGTTAGCCCCTTGAAGTAGATTATAATTCATGTATGAAAGCTTTTTCCCACAAACTGTTTCTTTTCATAGAGCCTGTATGTAGGGGTGTAACGATACGCGTATTCGTATTGAACCGTTCGGTACGAGGCTCACGGTTCGGTACGCATGACGAACCGAATATGTTTGAATAAAAAAATAATTTTAAAAACCTTTATTTAACCAGGTAGTCCCATTGAGATTAAAAATCTCTTTTGCAAGATGTAAGTAACAATACAAGATGTACGCAAGATGTAAGTAACAATACTCCATAACATTAAGGAGCAGTTTTTGTTTTTTATGCTTATGTGTTGCTAAGAAGACACAGAAGATGGGTCACTCAGGTATAGTTCCATCATTGTTCAAAGTCAAAGAATAACTTTATGATGTTAGTTGTAATGAATAAATATATTTTAAAATCAAGTACATTTCTCTGGCATTTATAGTTTTCTACTGTACCGAACCGTGGCTCCACTGTATCGAACCCAACCGTGAATTTTGTGAACCGTTACACTCCTACCTGTATGGCACCACCTGCATGCCAAATGTTGGTGTTCCTGAATAACCCAACATATCCTGAAAATAACATTGTATAGCATGTCTCGCTCAGGTATGTGACTGAGATAAAGCATAGTTTTGACTTTCTAAATAATGCCTCTAAAACACCCCCTCACCCCCTCATACCAGAGGATAGAAAACTAGATATAGGACTAGAATATGGTTTATTTGTAATCAACCCTTCCCACAGCATGCTAATTTCTCACACTTTCTTGTTTACCACCCGTCCTCTTTCTGTCTCTGCATCAATCACACACTGACAGACACTTGTATAGAAGCTGGGAGCAATTACCAGGCTTTGCACTGACAGAGACATGGGCTTATCCTAGCCTGAGTGGTTATCATGTTCACAGCTCACTGGAGTAGAGAGAAATTGAGATGGATCCTGACAAATCGTAACAGTTCTCCCAAAGATGCCACTTTGCTTTACATTTCAGGATTAAAGCTATACTCTTTGAAAGATAAGCCTTAAGATCACAGGGCTGACACATGAAGACACGCAAACATTCACGCTCACTTTTGCAGCTGCCAGTTAACCTAAACTGCATGTCTTTGGAAAACGGGCTCAAGGAGAACATGCAAACTCCACACAGAAAGGCCCACTTACCAGTTGCCTTTTTAAGGTTCAGTACAACCAAATGACATTATTTGCCACAGTTTGAGAACTCCACCACATCGACTTCAACTGCCGCCCTGATAAGGTGGTGATCTACATTTTTACTTTTGCCATCATGATGCTGTTTCAGAAAGAACAGGAAGTCCAGATTGGTTTCTACACAGGAAGAGCCTCAGATCCAACACAAAGATGAATAAAGCCACTCTCAAACCAACAGGAAGACAATAAATAAACATAAATCCTGCTCTGGCTCCCTTTGTGTTGATCTCATTCAATTACACTTTGCTTGGCTGATCAAAAGAGACTGCTGGGTACTCTAATCCTTCTGTGAACTGAGTTCTACAACACACAATGAAGTTGTTATTCAGCATTAATAGCACTCTATTTATTCTGTTCTGCCTGACAACCAGTTTGGACTGACTTGTCCTTTAGTTTAATTATCAAAAGACAACACACTGAATGCATGACTACTGCATCATGAACCTGCTCCAGGCTAACATTAAGTAACAATACGTAGGCCTATGCAAATTCAGAATATGACCCATACAATGAATCTCATTGTCCCGTCACTGCACCGTCAATCGTCATTTTAAACTATGCTACATCAAGTAACCTGTTGATCAAATGATAAATGTTAGAGCCGTAGGAGAGACTAAATATAAAAAGGAGAGCAGTTCTGCTATTGACAACAACTTCTATATTTGTATTCATGTTGTTATTCCTCTCCACAGCAAGTCAAAGACCAGGTAAACCAGTCTTTGAAATGAAATTAACATTCAGTAAGTGCCATCAAGGCTGCTTGGTCATTATTATTTCAACATGTAAGACAGTGAGACAAAGAGACGGACATAAAGGTGACATTTTGGTATTCATATAGTGGTACGTCTTTCATTCAATAAACCACAGAGGATGAACATAAGTTTACGGTTGAGTTGGTGGAGACACTGAATATGACAAAGTTCTGCTTTCTGCACTTTCCACCCGTTGAAACCAAATTGTGACCACAGTACTGCTGGTGTGGGGTAACTGGAAAAAAACCAACAGAGTGATTCACTGCTGATACGATAGTTTGGAAATGTTGAGAAAATGTAAGACACCCTCCATCTGTGTTGACCCACATTATTCTTTTAAATTCTGCGCCCAGTAAATAGACACTAAATCATGTGCACAATCCTAAGCTTCATTAATGGAACGCAGAACAGATAAGGGAATTATGCAACTCGTCAGTCTGTAGACAGAAACATCAACTATAAAGTATTTATAACCATTATCTGAACATCATAGTACAACAGATGTGTGGCTTTTAAGGCAGAAAATAAAGTGAGACAACAGTAGCCTGGGTGTGGGCTGCTGGGTACAGGTTGAGTCATTTTGCCTGGTTAATGTGTAATTTTCAGTTAAATCGCACAGGTCTCCATGCTGCTGACACATGCCAAAATAAACAGCTCGGGCAAGGCTGAATCCAAACGCTTCCTGACTGATATGAGCGGGCGAGTGGGGTTTTTTCACGACTGTACAGCTTTCTACCGTCTTAGGGCTGGACGGAATAGCAAAGCAAACACAGCTTCAGGACACCAAAAGCATAGACCACAGCTGTGTCCCTATCGGTGTGATTCCACAAGACCAAAAGGAACCTTCTTTAACGGTGAGCTGGGTAAATGAAATGAAAAATAGCAACTAGTCATTACACTTCCTCTGCCACTGTATGAAAGATCAACATGTGCTCCAGGCACACTGCCTGTTAAAGGGCTCTGCGTATCTCAAGTATCATTCTGGAGCCAACTGTCCTTGTGCAACCCTAAACATTTACTCCCTTCGAAACCCAATGAATCGGACACACCCTGTAAGCTGCTGATCTCAGTTCTGTCAAACCGTTTCTCCGCTTTCATTGCTGACACACAAAAAAAAAGTCACAAAAAACAGCACAAATTCTGAGCACTAACTGACATTATGATCAAATAGCTGCAGAAAGCATATACATGTAAAATGTAATAAAAACTGGCATAAACAGAAAGCACATCTACTTCTCACTTCCCTAATTCTCTCTTCTGCTTAAATCGTGAGTTTTCCCTCGTGAAAACACAGAGTAGAAAGTACTTTTGAAAGTAGAATGTTCAGAAAACTTTAACCGTAACCTTGGACTGCAACATGTGAATGGCACATGCAAACCATGTGATTAACTGAGGCTAGAAGAGATCGGCCAGCCAATTCCACTAAGTGTATGCATTATTAAGGCATTACAGAGTGGTCTTGCAGGTGAGCGCTCAGCTTACCTTTCACCTGAGCCGCGGGAGACACCGCATCCAGAAGCCTTTGTTGGAGCAGCCTGTCTCACCTTCGGAGATACAAAAAGTAAGAGTAAGGTTTCACTTGAACTCACACAGTACAAACAGACAGAAAAACCCGCCTCGCTCACGGTGTATGTCCTTCCCATGCTCCTCCTGGTCGCACCACTGTGTTAAGGGGGAGGGTGGAGCCTCACTCCCAAGGGAGCTGCTAACGTCTCTCCACCTGAACACACACACACACACACACACCACTCTCAGTCGGTCACAGTCAGTCACAGTCAGTCTCCAGCTAACGTGGATGTGAACTACTCTAGCGGACTATCTTTCATCACATCCAAAAATCATAGGTCATCCAAAGTAAGAGCAAAACTGATAGCACCTATTTCATGGAAAGAAACAGGATTCTGTTCAGTGTGTGTGTTTACTCAGTCAACAGAAACACATGAATCAACATTTGCAGATTAGAAGTCTGTGTCCATGAAATGTAAACAACCAGTCCTGTTGCAGTGTACATCCTGTTGCAGTGTACATCCATGGCCAAAAATGTCCCTTCATCATTTTATCCTGCTCGACGTTCGTGTGAAATTGCCACATTTAGCATAAGAATTCTTGAATTATGGCCAAATATGCGTTTGTGTTTTGGGAGGTCACAGTGACCTAAATATGCAGAAATGTTCTCCAGAGATATCACGATAATGGGACAGACTTGAGGTCACTGTGATCTTGACCTTTGACAGGGGGGGGGGGGGGGGCACCTCACGATTGCATTCAGAGGACTACGATGAGATTATAAAACAATTACCGTTTCATCTTGCTGCATCAACAGTTTCTACACATAATTTATTTTTGCTCACTGTGAGTATCTGCTATTTGTAAAACACTGCATATTTGTATTGATTCATAATGAATAACAGACTTCTCTTAAACCAAATCCTCCTGTTATGGGCAGCAAACATTTTGTACCATTTCAGATACAAAAACAACGCTTTCTCTGAAACGTGGTGAAACTGTACATGCAGTGATAAAGTGTGCGGGTACGATCACATAAGATTCTGTGTGATGGATTGTCCACCCATGGCGTGTTTCTACCATCCTACCTGCTTTCCTCAGTCATTCCTTGACTTTAGCTTTGGTTTGGTTGTAGTCAAGAAGAAGCGAAATGCTTCCATACATTAGCTTTTAAGCCAGGGAGTGCCGATCGGATTGTATGTATATTCGGGTGCTCAAGCTCAGCCGCCCTCACCAAAACACCGCTCGTATTTATTTAGCCTTGTTACGCACTTAAATAATAAGACCCATGTGAATTACTTCTGTTGCGTTCCAGTGCAGCGGTTAATAATGGAAAGCCAGTGTCACTGAACTGTTACAGGCGATCATACCGTTGAGAATTGAGTTTTAAACTTACGATCATAATCTTTCAGAGAGAATCGCGATGCATCTAAGAATCGTTCCCCCCCGTAGTGGACAATTGAAGAAATTCCCTCCAGCCGTTCCTGAGATAGCAGATTCATTATGCATCTGTGAGGCATACAAATAAAAACCTTGGCATGGACCTCTGCTGATGACGTCCCAGTTCATGATCCAATGAGAAACCATAAAGTAAAATGGGTTGGGCAGCAGAGACGGGAATCTGTGCCTTTAAATCCTGTCACTGAGCAAAGGAGGAAGCACTTGAGTACGTCTAACCGAAATAAGAAGTGAACTGAGAGAGAATCCCTGAGCTGACAGCGCTTGAGGGGCAAAAACAAAGAGGGGGGGGGGGGGGGGGGGGGGGGGGGGCGTAAGCCAAACACAGAAACACACGGAGAAGAGGAAGTGATGATCCAAGATCGGCTAAAAGGGCCATGCCATCCTCAAAATAACAAAAGGAGCACTTGTTCTATTTACGTATTCATTCTGTCCGACACAAAAGGAGGATTTGTACGACGTGCACAAGAACGATAACGTGTACGAAGAGTAAAAAGTGGCTGAAGACACTGTGACCCAGAATGTGGCAGGGTTTGGATGGAAGGACTCCAAAACTACACCGCTTTCTAACACACACACACCCCCCCACACCCCCCCACACACACACACCCCCCCCCCCCCCCCCCACACACACACACACACACACACACACACACACACACACACACACACACACACACACACACACACACACACACACACACACACACACACACACACACACACACACACACACACACACTCCTAGCTGTCCTACATTTTCTCATTCAGACCAGAAGTCTCTTCTTGGGACCAGTTCACAGCGCAACAAAACAAACTGCATGCCATGTAGACGTGCAAGAATATTTGCGGTGAGGTTGCATTCCCCACATGTGACCTGTATTCCTTTCTACCGTCACAACGCTGTCAAACAACATACCAATTGCTCACCAAAAAAAAACAACAACAAAAACATGGATTTCCCTCGATGCATTACTTACTTTTTGTGACGCCCAGAGCCGGGCATGCAGAAAGCGCTCTGCCCTGTGACAGCTGATATACACCACCATCACCTCCTGCAGAGGCTCGTAGTCTTTTACACTCAAATTGTACTCGTAGCTTCATGTAACGGGGCCAAATGAAACACAGCTGGGGAACAATTAGCCCCACTAGCCCCCCAAGTGAAGACTATGGTTATCGATGAGTTTAACTCTGCCACACGCATATTGTACAACCAGCGCTGTTCATGCTGCTTTGCAAGCATGCAACCGAGTAACATTTATATCTGAACACTGAGATCTGGCCAACTTCCCCAGCAGAGAGCCAAAACTGACTCGTAGGAGGGGACCAGGCCAGATCCTGCCCACTGATTTATAGCTGCGTCTCTGGCTCGATAAAGGGAAACAATAGGAAGGGTGAGGATATTACCATGACGCAAGAAGTATATGCTCCAACTGGGAGTATCGTAGTGGCTTTACACTGAGGCAAAACTGACAACTGACTGGCATTGTGACACGTGGTTTTATTGATCTATTCAAAATAACCCCAAACCTGAATGTGATACTAGTCCAGCGGCATAGTAAAAAATACGAAACCAATTGTTCAAAATGTTCTAAAAGCACCAAAATTGGCACACATGTAGATTAATACATTCTGAACAATTTTGGATATGGAGGCATTCAAGATTCTCCCCGTAGCACATTTGGCGGCCATTTTTCAAAATGGCCGCTATTTAACATTAGCGTCATTGAATATGTACCATAATTTGTCTTTTTGTGGATGCTAGAGGTGATAAGTGTGCTAGAGGTGAAAAGTATTGTACAATTACACATACTTGTGTGCTTACCAAATAGAATGGCTACCATTTTACAAGAAAAATGAGTTTTACTTTGCAGCGGCAGCGGTGGTGGCAGTGACGGCGGCTGCAGTAATAGTATAGTGTTGAGTGTTGATTTCTGAAGAATGATGTTGCGCTCTTCGCACGATTATATATCAGCTGCCAGACCCGTAAAGGGAATCTAGAAGAGTTCTTCAGGCATGAAAACCAGCAATGCCCTCCAGCTTTATCTGACGGAGGGAGACTGTACCTAGGGAGCAAGAGTGACTTGCTGGTGTGCCTTGAAGGCCATGCTGAGCCTCAGTCTGAAGCGCCTACTGTCACTGCTGTTGTCCTCGATGGAGCAGTAATCGTACAGATGTTGAAGCCGGGTACTGCCAACACGTTCGAGGAATATGCACAGCAAGTGTTCATCCCATACGTTGTACAACAGCTCCAACATGTATCACGTCTTGACCTTGTGTGGGACAGCTACAGAGCAGATTCCCTGAAGGCATCAACCAGAGAACACCGTGGAAAGGGAGTACGTCGGCGTGTTGTCGACTCGGCAGTTATACCAGGAAATTGGCAAAGTTTCCTGCGAGTTGATGGCAACAAAGTGGAGCTCTTCAGCTACCTCTCCACCATGCTTGCAGAGTCCTTTCAAGAAGAAGGCAAGGAACTGGTGGTCACTGATGGGGAGCAGGTGATCTGTGTTCCACACCAAGAGGACGTCAACTCACTCGCACCATGCAACCAAGAAGAGGCAGACACTCGCATGATGCTACATGTAGCACATGCTGCACAACATGGTCACCACCAGATACAGGTTCGAACAGTAGACACTGACGTCGTGGTCCTAGCAGTGATGGTAGTCCAGAAACTACCAGCTGGAGACGAACTCTGGGTAGCCTTTGGGACAGGCAAGAACTACCGCTACATTGCAGCCCATGAAATAGCTTCCTCCCTTGGTCCAGAGAAGACATGTGCTCTTCCAATGTTTCATGCCATCACAGGGTGTGATACTGTGTCAGCCTTCGTCGGACATGGGAAGAAATCTGCCTGGGCAACATGGAACACGCTGCCAGAACTCACTGATGCCCTGCTGAGTCTGGCAAATGCACCCACAAGCATCCAAGAGGATACAATGCATGTCATCGAGAGGTTTGTAATACTCCTGTATGACCACACAAGCAAATGCAAGGACGTCAACAAGGCGAGAAAGAAGCTCTTTGCAAAGAAGAGCTCTGTTCAGAACATCCCGCCAACCTACGCTGCTCTGGAGCAGCATGTGAAGAGATCTGCCCTTCAGGGTGGTCATGTCTGGGGCCAGGCATTGGTACCAGAGCCCGTGCTCCCTCCACCAACAGACTGGGGCTGGCATCGGAGTGATGATGGGCCCTACACACCACTCTGGACCACACTCCCTGAGGCATCCAAGACCTGCTATGAGCTGGTGTCTTGCGGATGCAAGAAAGGCTGCAGAAAACGCTGCAAGTGCAAGAACGCTTCACTGCAATGCACTGGTCTGTGTTTCTGTGAAGGCGAATGCCAGTAGATTAGGACAGAAAACTTGTTAGCCAACATTATGATCTGTAGACATTCATAATCCTGGTGACCAGATTTGAAAAGTTCAGAATCATAGTGTGGCAAAATCTACGTTATTGTATTACATGTATGTACTGCAGGATTACACAATACTGAAAGTTATTGTATTGGCAACTGTTTATTGTGTCCACTTAGATTTGTTCATTTATATTAGATCTATCCATAAATGTATAACTGTAAGTACTGTGCCTAGAGACGGCTTCTGGTCGACTATATAACTACAATTTGACCATACTGTAAACTCCCCGTACTCTGTGTATTATTTTGACTACCATTCCATTGCAATTTTGCCAGCAATTTGCAAAAAAAATTGAATTTTGAAATAAAGTATTGAAATCTTCATCAAATGTCTACTTTTTCCACAAAATGGCGGCAAGTTTGGGAGCCATTTTTGAGAAGATTCATCTAAATATCTGTTAAACACTTATTGATGTTAATTCTGATGTAAAAAAAGGAATTATGTAAAAAAAAAAAGGTAAATGGCGGCCATTTTGAACAATGGCGCCATATCTTCCACATGGCTAATCTTGAATGCCTCCATATCCAAAAATGTTTAGAATATATTAATCTACATGTGTGCCAATTTTGGTGCTTTTAGAACAATTTGAACAATTGGTCTGCTATGCCGCAGGACTATACACAGTCCTTGCACTTTCACATCTGTCCTTCTACAGTGTTTGATTAGTGTTGTGCAAAATGTTCACATCCTTTGGCAATCTCATTTCAAACAACATCCGATTAAAACGGTGCAACATCTGATTAAAACAAACTTCACTTCCTTCTCTCTCCACGGGTTATTTATCTAATTTGTAATCCGAAGCAAGTCACACATGGCTCCGCAGTGAAGGTAGATTAAAAGCCAAATATGAAGTAAAATGTCTAAATCGGGTATTGTTGGCAATAGTATCTATTCAATTCCGTTTGTATACGACAGTAATACATCATCTACTGGAATTATAATCCCCGTTTGAATTTTGACCAATTTGTTGCTGGATTAAAACATTTTACACTTCAATTGTGTTAATTGTTTTACCAAGTTACTGGTGTGAAATGTATTGTTTTAACAATAAATAAAGAAATCTGGCCATTTGTAAATCTGTACTAAGAAAAAGGTTGTAATGCAAAGTAAACAAACACAGTAGAGGAGTGCCTTTTACATTTAACTGGGTGAGTTCTCCCTGCAGTTTAACACACTCGGTAAATGTAAAACGTGTCTGTATCGTGTCACACCGGTGAAACGGCTTGCTTTGGAAATATTTACATGTTTATTAGTGATGACGCACTGCTCTACGCTACTTTCATAGAAGACTTTTAAAGTATTGTCTGAGCCTTAAAGCACGACTATTAAAATCTATCTTGTTGTAAACATAAGCAATAAGTCACATTAGTGTTGTACTTGACATTCTGTATAATAATTACCAAAATATTAACCTTGAGTGGCAGTTCATCTTCACAAGTGAACTGTGGCTGTGATCGCCGGGTTGTTCATTGAATGATTCTGACCTGAAGCAGAACAGAGAAGCAGCCTGGTGAGCGTTATAGTCTGCAAGGAGACAACAGAGCTAGGATACAGAGGTATGATGTGGTTCTACTGAACCTCACATAAGCACCAAATACCTTCTATTTTAACATCAATATCATTAAATTAAGCTTCCAGCCCCTGATAAAGACACCAAAGCCTGGTAGTGTCTGACCCGAGTTCAACCTAGGACGCGAGAAAAGCCGTGGACCAAATCAGATCCACCAATAATCCGCTTCCCGGTGTGGTGCTTCCCACTGCTTGACATTTTACATATGGTGAGCACTGGATTACACGTCATATATCAGGGCTTGAAATACCATTTACACATGCACGGTCAATTTTGAGCTGTGCACAGAATTCTCGGCTCGACATGAGTCGGTGCACAAAAGTTCAAGGCTGCCAACCGTCACGCATTGACCGTGAGATTCATGCAATCGACACTTTACACACACACACTCTCTCCCGCCACACGTCCATGTTCTCACGCAGTGAAAAACTCATTTGTAACTGATAATGTCGTGGTGCTAAAGAGGACGCTGACAGTGCACAGGCGGACAAGACAGAAGGTATTTCACTGAATGCTTTGAGGTTTATTAAAGGGAAAGTTCAAGCTCAATTTACATTAAAGGTCTAACATTCAGAATTACAGCACCAGTGCATGTGCACAGAAAAATAAATACGTAGCATATGGGTATTCCTCTGCACATTTGGGGACATTCCTTATATTTGTATGTCTGGTTCAAACAAGGAAGTAAAAAAATAAATAAATAAAAGAGAGACACAATCATTTATAATGTCCCCCAGTTTACAAAAAGACTCGTGGAGCCACTATTGAACCAAAGCCATTAGCTTGATTTCAAGGTGACACTGATCAACCACTAAAAGAAAATGAAATGCCAAAAACAGCAACAGACTGGAAGCAGTGCTGCATGAACAAAAACATAATCTGGCATTAAAGGACTTCTGTTTATCTAGGACGTGTTTATCGGAGCACAAAAGAGAGGAAGCGGGTTTGAAATGCACAAAGCAAGGAGTCACAAACACTGGAGGACGGGCGCACGGTGAAATAAAGGCTGCAGCAACTGTTTAAGAAGTGTGCCCGAGCATTTTTTGATTTGTTTCCTGTGTGACACTTGGTCACTGTTGGAATAGAATTGTGGGTAAAAGTCAAAGTTAGAACCCCGTCACATACAGGGGGTGAGTGTCAGAGGATGGTCCCGTGTCATGGAAACCCTCCATACTCTGAAACCTGAGGTCTTTCTTTAAAGCTTGAGGTGTTTCTTGCTTTCTTGGCAAAGGCAGCAACGACTAAGAGTCACAAGTATCGCTTAACACGTTTGTCACTTTCTCCTCTCCCCTGACTACTCCATTAGGAAAACACGCTACGCAGCCTCAGGAATACGATGCTGACACTTGGGTCTTCATTTTCTGAGGCAAAAGATGGCTACAGATTTGTCCTCACAGAGCACCATAACGACCATCCAAAGAGGGCTTTTACAGGCTTTTACATTAAGCCCATGACGTAATCAAGCCTCTCAGCATCAACTCTCTCATAATAAAACACTCAATGTAATAAAAGTGTCTCGAAAACCGACAACATCCCAGCTGTCAACTCAACACAGACACTCCGGCTTATCCCCTGGAACTGCAGATCATCAGCACTTGACACAGGGCGTCCACAGCGTCCATCACTCTCAAGGACTGGACGAGGTCCCTGTGCAAGGCCAGCCGCTCAGAACTAAACAAATGTAGATTGTGACAAGGACACATGTGTGCCGTTGCCGACTTGTAAAGTAAGTAATTAGCAAAAAACTGAACAAAGTAGAGCCCTCAGTCTGAATACTCTCAGAACATCTATTAACACAGCAATGTAGCTATTCCATGTACGCAAAACAAGCGTGTACCATATACAAACATCATTAAAAAGGTGCAAGAGCCAAGATTGAGAGCGTTTCAATTGCCTCTCAGCATGTCAACTTAATGCAGCGTGTGAATCTTTTGGGTTCAGAGTAAAGCTGGCAGCATTTACACACAAGCAGTAGCTCCATACGTTAAGCTGGAGATGAGTGAGCGGTGGATATCGATTGCAGAGGCGCTAGCTACCGTGAGACAACACTCCAACCGCCACCGCCTGTGTTAAAAGAAGAGCCGCGGATCTACGGCGTTAAACCTTCTCTATAAATACACTCACCAGCTACCCAGCAGCCTAGACACATGTCAAGGGGTCAGGAGGTTAGTCACAAACCCTAACTGTGTGTGTGTGTGTGTGTGGGGGGGGGGGGAGGGGTGTTGGATATGGTAAGCAAGAGACAAAGAATGAGGAACTGTGAGATAAATGTTTCTCTTTTTGCGTCAGAGTCATAAATATGGTTTCAGATGTCTTTAACAGTAACTGTTCATCTTTTGTAATAAGCACAGGGAAAGCTGCTTCCCCAGATCAATCTGGTACGAGCACAAACGACGACTGTCCACAGACACTGCAGGGTGTTACAACGCTGGCGTCATAAGAAAAGCTCATATGTCCTGTTATGTAATGTCACTTTTACAGTGTGATGTCTACAAATAATGCCTCAAATGTTGGCTCCACTGTGTCGTATGCACTAGTTGATACTGTAGTATACTCTTGTTGAATTTAATGATGCAGTTATATCATAACCATGAGCATGGCAGCACTGTTGTATCGTGTTTATACAGATGAGGTTCCATTCTGTGGGAAAGGGACCTATTTTTAGACCTAAAGGCCAACTTACAGCTGTTTAGTTACTTTGGACAAAAACACTCTGCGAGACCAAAGAAGGAGAAGGGAATCTTGGCACAATAGAGGATGCTAAAAGTGCCTTTGCTCTCTGGAGGCAGGGAGGCAGATTCAATATGGAGCAGTATTAACCTAGTTTCCCTCAGTAGGCGTCGGGGAAAGCATTTATATCTCAGGGGAACTGGAAGTACATTAAGCCATTTATCAAAGTCTGGAGTAGAACACTTCCATTGTTAACAGCAGTCACATTCAAACTACTAGTTTATAGGCCTCAGTATCTCTGGGGAAATGACTTTTTACACTTGTCACATGCGGACAATCAAGTTTCTGCTTTTTGACAGTGTGAGGTGACACTATCTTTGACTATATTACCTGCTTAGGTACATTATTTCCTCCTTGTACTTTGAAATTCTGAAAAAGCTTCACTTATCATTGCCATTTGAGATTCGATATTATCAGTGGCCATGGCAGTGTGCATGAAGAGGGTAGACACACAGAGCACAAGGTTGAATATTGCAAAAGCAGGAGAATTTATATGATTAGACGACAACAACAACAACTCAGAACAGTCAGCTTTGAATACATTTAGTTAGTCAAACAAGCATCTGAATCATAAAGAGGAACAAATAAACGTCATTACAGCTCTGACACAACATCTGAGCTAAAAAAGAAAGCAGTGATTCTCCAACCTGTTGAAAGAACAGGAAGTCCAGTAAAGTAAGAGTCAACCTGGTTTGAAGAAAGATTTGGCAATAAATTCCCCAATGGTTGGGCAATGTATGTCTTCTTACAGTGGATATTAGAGACTAGAGTGGAGATGATGGGGGGGGGGGGACATGTGACAACGGTCCCCAGCTGGACACAAACCAGAGACACTACAGTTATTGTCTTAAACCACAAGCCAGCGGGTTGCTTCTCCTATCGAGTATTTCTCAGAGCACAGCATGGAAGTTGGGACATCTGTTGCTGCTAGAAAAAGCAACGATTTAAAAAATCAACAACAGCACTAGCCACCCACAGTAACAGCTCAAACAGCTCTTCACCTTCTCACCGCCCTTCATCCTCTTCCCTTCATTCACTGCTCCTCTCTCCCAATTTGTCATTCACGGCAGAGCAAAACCACAGCTCGAGTTGATAGGCTTAGGGAACCAAAACCATTAAATTTCGCCACCTGATTAGCAGAAGGTAGACAGTCACATGTGGTCTGACCAGACTTCGGACTTCCCCCCCAATCACCGTAAAATCTAGCCCGTGTTGGAAAAGCTCAGGAAAAATGTAATAGACATTGATTTGTTAGGTTATGGAGGATTAATGGCTTTAGACATGGAGTATTTAAAGCAACACAGACTTGATTAAAACCAAGAATGCAAATAGGAGCAGACTGTCGGTATTGATCTCATGACCTACTTCTATTCCAGTCACCTTCAAAAGCCTGATGCGTTTCCATCCCCGCTATTGACACCACTTGCAGTCCGGCATATTACGCTCATTCGATTTGAGATCAATCTTTGTCCAGTGCCAGTCTGACAGAGAGTGCTATAACACTGTATATCGGCCTTCGTTGCTCCGTATGACCCACTCTGGAAAATGGAGTCAGTTGAAAGTACAGACAGATCGCAGAAACACTGAGACAACAAAGCAAGGACTTGACAGAGCTTTGACAAAAAGAGAAAGTGGGGAACAAGAGGACGACTGTTAAACTGTCTTTTCTCAGTCAGCTGCAATTTTCCCAAACATCACCCGACATTTCACTTCCAGCACCCCGGTAATCATTTCCTCTTGTGCTTGGAAAGCCTTCTTGTGAGCTGTTATTATTTTTTTTTTTTTTGTATTTTGAGTGACACATTCCAGTAACCTTTAAAAACGATGAACTAAAGTGCACTTCTGTGCTATTCTCATCGTCAGCAAAGCCCGACTCCACATAATACCACGCGATTAAAGATGATGAGCTCTTCTATCTTTATCGGCACTGGGAATAGACAGAGATGGATGAGGCCAAGTGGCATCGTTAAATCTCCACATATCTTGACGAGATAATGACTGTCGAATACTACAAGTTCAGTCTGACCCATACTGGACGTACGGCCGACACCAATGATAGCATTTGTGAGTTTAAAAAATCGGATAATGATAAAGATGTTGATTGTTTTCTTTTTCATGAACACATAAAATGAACAAACATTTTTTAATGAGGATCCCTTAAATTAGCTTTTCTTTTTGTTGTGACTTAGATATGTGCTGATCAAGTTGAAAAATGAATTCCTCAGTACTGTCTGGTAGGCAAGCTATGTCATGGACACGTTTATTTAAATTTCCTTGAACATTTACAGGTATTTCTGTACTGTAATGTCTTGTTAATTATCCAGTGACATATACGCTAGTACCAATATGTCTGCAATAAGACAATATTGCCCAATTTATCAGTCTAGTTCTGATCACAACACATACTTTCTAGTAAGTGCTGTTTTTGCTTAGTTTTGTATAGTCTATCACACACAAATAAATCAATATTACCTAGTGCTCTAAATAGTAATTGAGAAAGGTCTCTGCAGATGTTGACATATCATGATGTGCTGGTAAAGAACATGTCAAAGGTTACAGCTTTGGCATTACACCGGAAACTGGAGTTTAACTGGGATGTCTGGGCCTGAATATTTACATTGAAATGTCTACCAGCCTCACCACGCTTTAGAGTCATGTGCACGCTGCACTATGTCGCTACACACTGCATCCTACACGTCGCGCCCTGCATGGAATTTCGACGATGTACCGGTACTACGGTTCCTTTAAGAAGCATTGAACACTATGATTATTCCTGTTGTTATATGGGATAACAGTTAACGTTATCCATTTGTGATGGGTCCACTTTACCAATTCCGTTACACTTGTAGCAGGTGATGGCAGGATGGTGAAACCAATGAATATTAGGGAGACCCACGGGGGGGGGGGGGGGGGGGGGGGTGGTAGCGCTCCTTGACACGAGCACCCGAGACATCGGCTACGTTTCACGGTTGCCATTCAAACAAGTGACAGCCGAGATGCAGCCGCATGGGGTCCAGTGTGCTAACGTGGTGATGAGGGTCTACTTTACGTGGTGATGGGGGTTTACTTTACGTGGTGATGGGGGTTTACTTTACGTGGTGATGAGGGTCTACTTTACGTGGTGATGAGGGTCTACTTTACGTGGTGATGGGGGTCTACTTTACGCAGCTAGCTTGTAAGATGTGCCACTACCCGACCACACGGCACGCCGCACAGACGCAGATAACGTTACTATCGCCACTGACCAAATTCCTCCAAATAATGGGACGTTACGACACTCAAATTACCGTAAAATCCTTCTACATGTACCAGTTAATGCTATCCGAGCTCCGCTAGCTAGCGTACGTTAGTTGAAGAAGCACAAGCCCCGTCCGCTAAAAATAGCGAGTTCAGTGTCTCTCGACGCGTCGGCGTCATGTAGTAAAGAGAGCCGCTAAATGTAACGTTAAACTCACGGTGTGGACCAGAGCGTCGCTCATGCAGTTGTGTCCGAGCCTCCTGCTCTGTCCAGCGTCATAGCACGGGACCGTGTGAGATGGCTGGATCGAGGGGGACGGTTGTGGTCGGCTGGAGGAGAAGTTTCAACATGGAGAGTGTGGAGCGGACTGGATCCTGCTGCTGCGGTTCATCTGGCTGCTGCTGCTGCTGCTGCTGCACAAGGGAGCCACGGCGACACCTGTGGCGGCAGCAGCGTACGACACCTGCTGCGTGTTTCTGTAGACGTTAACCATGGAGATGAAGCGCGTGTGTGACCGACAAGAGCAAAACGTTATCATACATTTATTATCACATCGGAAGTATTTAAGCTCAATTGTTTGTGATGTTGTAGAGTATTTACAACTTGTCAAGATCATGATTCAACATGTTAAATCCTCAAACTGGATAGAAACATCTTGAATAAAGAGCTGTATGGTGCATAAAGAATAAAGATTTGTATGTACATTAAATGTAACACTACACATTGTAAAAGTACTCCATTAGAAGTAAAAGTCATGTATACTGTTACAGCCCGGCGCAAAGGCTGCAACACAAATGGTCGACCAGACAAGATTAAAAGTAATAATGGGCATTTATTTTCAAAGTAACCAAAAAGAACACAACAAATATGGAAAGTCAGTAATGTAGCTGTGGTTGGGCACCACAATGGCCCCTGTCTGAGCGTTTCTTATCTGATTGGATTGTTATTACTGTTGCATCAACATATGGGTTACACCTTACTGTTGCAGATAAGAAGGTCGATGCAAGAACCCTGCTAGATGTGTGGTTGTGTGTTGTTCTACTTAATTGGGCACAATTCCTAATTGTTGGCTGTTTTTTTATGTTTTAAAAGACAGCAAACTAAAAAAAGAAATATCTTCTCAATCATGGTGGATCTACTGGCACATACGCAGTTGAACACATCATTCAATTTGGATCAGCCAGTTATTTTTTGTCCGATTTTGATTTTCTATTCGCAGGTTGGATTTCTGACGTCTCTCTGTATTCCTTTAAAGTGCAACGCACAGCACAGCAAGAAAAAGACATTCAAATGCCACATCTATTTTGAGAACCAATGTATTGATCTGAGAGACACATGAAATAAGGATACTGAGTGAGAAAAATGTTTACAGCTCAGCTTACTGAGCCAACCCGCTGACAAAATGTTAAAGTACCACCATGCCAGGAGTGCCCTCCGTGTGAAAAGGATTGCCCTGAAAAACAGAAAGCATTACTTATTCATCCTTTGAGGGTGCACTTAGCTACCTACAACCTCAAAGTTGCTCTGAATAATGCAGAGGTGTACCAGCTCGGTCCTCCTCTGCAGAATGCAGCATATTCTATTATTTGCTTCTTTTTGACTGAAATAATTCAGAAACTATATTTGACAGCGAAGGCATCAGCCGTGCAGTGTCTCGTGTAGCTGTCACACCGATTGTGCAAGGATTTGTTTTTAATGATTGTATCTTGTAAAATGATACACAACACAGAGAATACAATATGCTGTGTGACATCAGCATCAGATTGGACTACATGTAAAAGCAGCGTTATGAATTGATTTTATCGAGAGTTAAAGAAATAAATATATTTGTTATATTTCTTTGAAATAAACATATTATTTGCTCAATGTTTCGGTTAAGGTGTATTGGTCCTGTTAAGTTTAACATATTGAACTCTTCCATAACAAAATGGTTGTAAAATGTAACGGTACCAGCTGATTACAATTATGGGTAATGAGCTGCAGAACACCTGACACATATTTCACACAGAGGGATTCATTTGAGTCGAAAACTGTCATAAAATGGTTTTAACTTTCAGCCAGCTCGAAAATGTAACACCTTAAAATACAGGAAATTGTTAATTAATTACAGGAAAACTGCATGCAACTATCAACAGAGACACAGAATACTGACTTAATGTGTTTTATATTCCTCACACTTAACTACGGGCCACGTGATTCCAACTGGAAAAGGGAAATCTGGAGTTCGTCGACTGTTAAAATTGCACTTGAATTTGATTTTTTTGCAATCAGCTTAGTTTCTAAAAGTTATTGAGCTGAATTACTCTTTATAAAATAAACCTAGTATTCTGAATCAACAATAAATAAGCATGTTACGGATTAGGCTAAATGAAGTGTGTCTTGTCGTTGAGAGATGGAGACAGATCAGTGATATTAAATATCAATGCTTGATGGCCCTGTGAATTATAACCAGATACAAAAGCTTTTCCAAATGCCGATCTGAGTAATTATGCAGTACATAGAATGGTATTTTATCTTAAAAAGTACCAATTCTTCATCCTACACATAGCAAATGAACATACCAGATTTTACAATGTGCAGTGATGAGTCCTATAACCTGAGTTTAAAATATATCTCCTTGTATCTTACAGGCCAAATCTGTAAATGACTATGATTATGTTGACTATGATCACCATAGTCTCGCTAAGACAGACGTTTACACGAGGATGGGGGGAAACATAACTTTAATCTTTGTAAGAAACCCACTGTGTTTGTTCGCAAGAGCTCCAACGTGATGCTTAAAATTCATATTACGGTAATAATATATCATATTTATATCTATCAACCATCTCAATACCAACACCCTGAAGGTGTTGGTAAATCCATGGAAGAACGCTTAACTTAAAACCTGTAAGATTAACTAAAGATGCAAAGAAATTGCTGAGAGCGCATTTTATAGAATTTGAAAAAAAATCCACATTTGCTTCTTACAACGTGAACACAAATTTCAAACATTTATGACTATCAAAAAACAAGATTGCATGAGGTGAGAGTAAAAAGCTTGTTGGGTTCTCGTCAATGAGAGGGTTCACACACTGATTCAAACCACACACCACATAGCCGTACACGAATGTGGGGTCAAAACGTAGCAACATCTTTAATCTTAGTTTTACAGATTCAAGGGTAGACAATCCTGTCTCATTTTACATGTATTTGCATTGTACCAGCAAGCATCTCATGAAGCATTTAAAAAACATCCTACAACTTTGTGACTATTTGCCTGTTTTCATTAAGTGCTTTCAATTGACATTGTTCAAAAATATCTACAGACTAACCACACATTAAATATCCTTTTAACAAAAGCGTGCCTGCCTCATGGAAAATGCTGCCCTTTAGAAGCTGAAAACAGAGCTTCTCTGGTGATTGCAATGTCACAGACAGACCAGATATGCGGCAGGAAGTGACATAACATGGTTGTTTCTTTGAGGAATGTACAATGTAGAGAAGGACATGAACAAAACAAAAACAACGGGCCGTGTGACCTTCTTCAAAGGACACACTTGTACAGTATGGATACCTCCCCAGCAAAACGTTCGGCTGTCATTGTTTTAAGTTCCTGAGCTTTTTGTTTTTTGCGCTCCATCTCTTTTATCAAAAGAATGAAATGACCTACCGTAAGTAAAATTGTAAAATACGAATGTTGGGCGAAGAGCAAAGTGTTAGCAAAACAGTTTCACAAAGCACTGGCCAGAATGTAATCGGGATACGAAAATATCTGTACAGTTAAAAGAAGTGTAGAGAAAGACAAATGCATCCAGTGCATTATTCACTAGTGCATTCACATACAAAAGGCTCTGCAACAAACAAACAAAACTCCTTCATTAGAAGACGTTGCACGTTTCAAATTTGCTTAAGAGGTTCAAAAATAATTGATTGGACGTTCTGACAAACTTAAGGTTTCTGTAACATGGCAATATCAAAACAGTCCCTGTTTGCCCTTTTCAGTTTAAGACTAAAACAATGGAGTGCCACCTACTGGCACTGAAGCATACAGGTTTTAAAAAGGCACATAGTATTCATACAGGTTTTAAAAAGGCACATAGTATTCATACAGGTTTTAAAAAGGCACATTGTATTCATACAGGTTTTAAAAAGGCACATAGTATTCATACCAGCAATGTTTTGTTCAAGGCAAATCCGAAGGTTCAAAATTAAAAAATGTTCTTTATCAAACGTGTCTGTAATATTATCTATACAGCATCCAACATATTACCTGAGCAGAAAACTTCATCATCTGTAAGTCATATACAGTAGTAAACAAGCCGAACTAGAAACTGAGCAATACAAAAACCTGCAGTTATAAGAGAGAGAGAAAAAGATCTTACATTTGACCAAAGTTTACAAATAATCCAAATATTATTGGTCAGTGATTATGTCCCCGGTTGTATCTCCATATACAGCTCCCTTCTTTATCAAACATTCAACATTTTCAGGGTTTGAATCCAGAAAGCTACAATATTCTTAAAAAAAAAAAAAGCGTGACAGTTATAAAAAATAAATATGGCGCAATCACTTAAAAGCGTTCCTTTTGCAAATGTCTGCTCATTTTCTTGCGAAGCATAAAGAGAGAAGAAGAAGACCTGAGTGTTTTCTCGGGCCTATGCATTATAGTATGGAGTGTTTTCTCGGGCCTATGCATTATAGTATGGTCCGCCTTTGGGGAACCCTGTTTTTGGATCTATGTTCTCGTAAATAGAGAGTGCAGCACTGTTTTGGTAGATTAGATCCACATTGGTTCCAGTTCTTGATCTGATGATGTCCACAGCACACTGGTTTAAGAACACATACTGGTCCTGCAGGGATATCAAATATAAAAAGTTCACTGAGGTGCAGCATGCTTTATGAACTCTTCACATATTTCAAACAACATGTGCAGTGTGACAATTGTAACATAAGAACGTATGTGACTGTGTCCCACCTCTGTCTGCACCATAAGGGGCCGGTGCATGCGCAGATCGTGGACGATGCCGTACACGTCCACAATATTTTCCCTTTCAATCTGGAAGATCAAACGGTCGATGGCTATGAGGGTACCTGTGCGTCCAACGCCAGCACTGAGTGTAGACAACGTAGACGCACAGACAAGGAGGGGGTGAGGGAAAGAATATCAGATGAATCATAATTGATGTTGTATAGAATTGAAGGTAAAAATGTGTATGTGTGTGTGTGTGTGTCGGACCTGCAGTGGACCACAGTAGGAGAGTGTCTGGAGTATTGGTCCATGTGCTCTCTGACCAAGTGTCTGAAGCTGATAAGGAGCTCTGTGGTTTGTGGCACTCCGTGATCTGGCCAGGCTGTGAAGTGGAAGTGACGTACCGAACGGGTCTCTGCTGTTTTTACCTAAAGGACAAACAGCCACACAAACTCAAAATAGCTGCGACTAAGAAATCAACGTGTACGGATTCTTGAAAATGTATACGATTTCAATATTTCAATTAATTTACAGACACCAGGCTGTCCATTCAGAGAAAGACATTTCACTATTATTGACAAGTAATACTGTTTTTACATTGCAATTTATCGGTTGCAAGGATTCACCTTTGAATACAATGTTCCTTTTCATCACACTCATATTTTTAAAAGGGTTCAGTAGGGCGTTGTTCGTGAACTTATAGAGTTGGTTTGGCTGTACTAAAGGTGTTAAATAAGCACTGATAGGTGATGTCGTTTCACTGTGTTCATATTTCCTCCCCCCAAAAAATATTTTTTCGTTGGCATATGTAGCATCTCACCACTCACATTTTTAATGTCAAAGTCCCTGATGGTCCAGTCTTCAAGTTCTATTTCAGAGGTTGTTGTCACAGTAATGTTTTCAAAGTGCTTGGTGCCGTGATCCCAGTATTGCTCGCATTTCACCTGGAAACGAAAGACAATTGTTTTCGTTGTAACAGACTCACAGTACTCAGAATTCATAATTAGAATATAGAAAGCTACATTACATTTTAAAACACCAGTATTATTAACAGTACCTGTACATTTTAAAGAGAAAAATTTGTTTTATCATATTAAGAGCTTTTCAAACCAGCAAGGCAACACTTTGGTATTTCTGTCAATCAGCCGTACTGCTAGGTTATATTTAAAAACACACCTTTAATGCATTGACTTGGCTATTTTTTGCTTCAACCCATTCAAAATGTTTAAGAATACACAGTGTGAGATGTGGAATTGTATCATACGTTTGATATAATCGTATTTTCACATGTTTGTATGCAGGTCACTGCTTTACATTAATATCTTCACTTAAAGAGGGAGACAAACAGATGCTGATGCAATTTCTCGAACATGAAGGATGCGTTCATGGTTAGTGATCACATTAAGGATGAGACATTCACAACAGCATGGCGGCTAACACTAAGGAAGACATAAGGTGTGTGTGTGTGTGTGTGTCACTGCTACTCACTCGTCCCTGTTCATTACAGCGTGTCAGCATGACCAGAGTCTGTACGTTCTTCTCCCAGATCATCCTCCAGAACTCGTTGACTGTGGTGGGCAAAGGACCCTGAGCAGCAATATACTCCTTCCTGGAGTTGAAACCCTGTCAAATAAAACAAAAACCCAGACACATAACACAAACGTCCATCCAGTTTTCTAGGAGGTTCTCAAGTGTTTCAAAAGTCCCTTTGGTTGGAGGTGGTGTAGTTTGAGTATCATTAAGGCGTGAAGCAAAAATAATGAGCAGTTATGTTGTTCAGAAGGGAGTTTATTGATAGTGAAGCAATGACTGAGGCAGAGAGCTGTTTTAAAGAGTGTCAGTACGCACCGGCATGTAGTTAGCATTGATGTAGTCATCATATGGACTCCCATGGATAATAGAGAGTTTCACCCTAGAGGAGTCATCTAGGAGGTGAGAAAAGAGGGTAAATGAAATGAAGGTATGGATGCAGTGATGTGTGACCGTGTGTGATCATTTTGATACAATGGAATCCAGTTAGAAATGGGATAATGACAGTTGATGCAGTGATGATGTAGTTTAAAGAGTGGGGAGTGTTGGAGTTGAAAGCAGCAGGTGGATTGGTCAAGGTTGCTCACATGGATGCACGTTGTTGTAGCGGTTTTTGGATTTGTTCTCCGGTCTCTCGGCATTTGATTTCGACTGAGCTGTACCAACAAGCTTAAGGTCCTTTTAAAAGAAAGGGAAAAAAAGATTGGACAACTCACTTCATGCCCAAAATCTGGTGCATATGAAGTACCAAAAAAAAGAGCAACTTAATATTACTAAGGATGCACAATCAGACAAATTAGAAAAATCACATTTACACAGACAAATTATTAATTAGATGATTATTAAATCTATGTCTTATTACATATTACATTATTTTGACTTAGCTCCTAATGATGATCAAACACATTTTCAAGCAATAACTGCCTGCTATAAAAAGGCCAAATTATATACCAGGAGCCCTTGAATATTAAGGTGATGCTTTACCTCAAACTCTTCAGCAAAGCCACAGTTTGAGTCCGCTCTCTGCTTCTTGTAGTAAGCCTCGTACTCCTCCACCCTCACAGCCACACTTCTGCTCAAAGGCACACCAGAGGTCAGAACAGAGTCATGGGTTGTGCTTTTTTTGTCAAAATGTGTAACACTTGACAGATCTGATCATACTTCATGACTATACTTACACTTTGGCTCTGGAGAAAGAAAGAGAAAAAAAACAATGTTGACCAACTTTTATGGAAACAATTGTCGTCCATTTACTTTAAACTTATGATAACATGTTAAAAAAAACCCTCACCTCATGGAATGAATCTGGATGTCTGACGATTCTTTGTTGGATACCCTAAAGTACACGAACAAAGAGTTTAGAGTTGAGTCGTGTACACTATGAAACTAAGTCATTTCCTATCAATGATGACGATGACGAACCTTTTCCAGTAGATAATGAAGCCAATGAGGATGATGAAGAGAATGCAAAAAATTCCCAATGTTGCTCCGACAGCAATGCCAATGAACGCTAAAATGTTGACAAAGATTAAGACAGGAAGACAAAGAAAGAGGCCAGTTCTCCTTTCCTCTCATTATGGGAGCATTTAATAGCAACACCTTAGGGTCTGAATGATGTGGTACCTGGGTCCTGTGGGAGTGCAACAGCAGTATAGAAGTTTGTTATACTCATCAGTGACACTTCACCATTCACTAAGCCGTTTTGAAGGGTCAGACCGGTGTACAACACGATAGCATATCTGCAGGATTAAACATATCAGTTCAGAGATTTACACACATATCACACTTTGACTTGTATTTTTATTGTATCTGTTCCTACTCTCTGAATATCTTACAATGATATCATCGAGGAGTTACGAAATCATGCTATTTGCTTCTGCACACAGATTCATTCACAATATTGTTGGTGTTCTTACTGGTATTTTCCATTGGCCATCAAAGCACCATTAGTGTAGCCCTGCCATTTGGATTCGTCTCCTATTACTACGTCCTGATGACTCACTCCACTGCGTGAATGGAAGATGTTCTCCACAACTGTAGCCATGTATACTGGAGTATCCTTTTCCTGCCACTGTTTATACGTTTTCCCCACGTACTTTGTGAAATTAGAAGTGTCACCTGGAAGGACAGGCAGTACTGTATTTGGCTTTTGACAGAAAGGTTCTTGTTATGAGTTCTAATGTCTTTATCGTATGAAACAAATGAACAGCTCATCGTCACTTCAGCACGAATGGTTTACGATATAATTACAACACTCCCTGACATTAAAAAGAGAAAAAGAAACCAACCAGGGAGAGCATTTGTCACCAGCACCCCAATATGTGTGATTGGCCCATTGATGCTGTTCAGCAGGCTGCTTTCGATCTGAAGGGTGAACTTGTTGTATGTTCTGGAGCTCACCAACACAAATGCCTCATACTCCTCTGGAATGGGTGGATCTTTAGGGGGGAAAAGGAAAAATAAAAGATTTGGTTTTGTCAAGTTTTTACTCAAATACATATTATTTACATGGAACGGTTTTGTCAATCTATTGATCATGAAACATAAGGTCCTACTTGTGATGCCTGTCCAGCAGTCAAGAGACACAGGGGTGCTGGGTGGTCCACAGCTCTGAGTCTCCACTGCCAGATTGTATTTAGTGTTGTGACGAAGGTTGGACACGGTATGACTACAGCAGGTCGAGTTGATGATCTCGCCATCGTTTACAGTGACCTTAAAGCCAGAGTGTTGGCCAATGGGTTTATTCCAGGACAGGATGACATGAGCGTTTGTTGTGTTCGGACTTTTACATTCCAAGTCTTTCACCGGGCTTGCATCTGCAGCATCAAACAAAAATGATTTTCAGGAAAATCACAACAGGGAACGACAGCATTGTTCCCCAATTGTCCTGTGTGCTCAGTTATAGGACAATATCATTTGAAAATATCTGAAGTCTATATGAAATAATGCAGCTGTTTTGACCATACTTGTGCAGTTGTAAATCCATCTTGCAGCACCTTTGTTATATTGTTTGCCAGGAACCAGGTCCACAATATTATACGTATTTTCTTCTACTATTCTATCACCAATGGGCCCATCTGAGCTTTGCCAGGTCACATTGTAACGATAGCCGTCCTTGTACTCATCAGGTACAACCCACTTGACAGTGATTCTCTTCTCTTCTGTAGAAGTCGTAAGAGACTTCACACTCAACGGTCCTGATTGTTTAAAAGACATTTGAGAGATGTAAATGTCAGTAGACAGTAAAGGTGAAACATGACAGTGCTGGCATGTCGGTTACATAAATAAAACCCTTACTTGTAGTGACCATGTTGATCTGAACCTTCTCACTCTTAAAACCCATCGCACCCACTGTTGCTACGGAGAAGTTGTAGGAAGTCCCAGAAAGCAGGGAGGTGAAAGTATGACTGGTGTTGTAGGTGGTAGTGTTGTGTTCGTCTCCCTGGGGTGATGACTTGGTCAACTGGTAGTGGAACGTTGCACCCGTCATCAGAGGTGCTTCCTTCCACCTGATGTCAATGTAGCTGGTCGTCTGCGTCAGGACGTCAATCGGCCCGGGAGGGTTAGGGACTGGAGGGGAGGAAGTACACTTCAACACCAGAGTAACCAAAATAAAGGTTTTCTATTACGTATACAAAAGATTTCCCAGTACTGCAGGTCATTTTCCAAAGCATACAATAACAGTTCAGTTTTCCTCATTTCCCCTTAACCATGGAAACCATCACAGTAAATATTCCGTTAACGTTTGGGAGAAGCTTTGTTTTCATCCACGTACAATTATTGAAACTCTGACAAACAGTCGGCTGATGGTTGCTGATGAGCAACCGCAGTCATTTGTGAAACTGTCACACTGTTACAATATATTGACTTACAGTCATAAGATTTGTTTTGCCAATAACAGCTGAGCAAATTTAATTAAATTTTCATTTTCTTCTTGTATTATTGTCCCGTGTAACCTGTGTGAAGCCAGAGAAGCGACGGTTATCATGTCATTGTGCATCAGGTCCTTGAAAGCACCATCAAACTTTGAGTGTCAGCTGCAGTGCCACGTGATGACACAGTGATTAGAAGAAGAAAAAATCCACTGTTGTGGATTCCAAATGTCACACAAGCTTCAAAGTTAAGTTAATTTAATAAAAAACAATGGATGACTGAAGAATAGGCAATCCAAAAATAACCCAAAACAACTTTACAGTGTGCTATGGAAAACTTCAAAAATGTTGTAAAGTATATGCAATTAGTTGTTGTTTGATACATTAAATGTGATACTTACAGGTTGCATTAGTAATGAAGTCAGATGACGCATTGAAGGGTCCACTGAATGTGATTACCACAGCAGTGTAAACCCTTCCAGAGGACAAGTTGTGAAACAGAAAGGAGGTATCGGTAGGATCCAGCATGACCCCCTCTGAAGCCGTGGACGTGCTGTTGAGATAAACCTTATAGTGCGCCACTTTCCCAAGAGGTTCGTTCCATGACACCAGGATTGAACTATTGGAGCCCCAGCTGGAGATGCTTGGTTGCACTGCCTCAGGCGCTGTTAATGTGCAGAGGAGGAAGGATTAAAGCCGATCAACCACCTTGACAATTTGAAATAAACAGAAATGACACTTACCAGTGTACTGCGAGGTGCAGTTTGCTTCCCCCTCGATGCCATCCGCCGCCCTGACAAAAACGCAGAAGGTGCAGTCGGTCCCAGGGGTGAGCGCGGAAATCTCTGCGACTTCTTCTGCAACGGTTGTGTTTTGGGAGCCGCAGCCTGTTGTCTTTACCCGATATGTGTATTCACGCTTGTACTCCAGTGGTTTCGGCCAAACCAGACGTACAGCAGTTGTGTTTAAGGTTTCAGGTTCCAACCGTCCGATACTGTATGGACCTACATACAGAGCAGAAAGAGTTTGGATCAACATCAGGCAACCATCTTTCAAACATGCAGCACTCCTGGATACTACAGATACAGCTAAAACCTAAAGTAATATTACAAATTCAATGTGTTACGTTTAATTGTTATTCACTTTAGGTGCTCATTTATTTTGAGGATATTTTAGGTCATTTTTCCATTGTAGAGACAACATCTTGGGTAAGATATACGTACGTGTAAAATAGGACACTGTCACAGGAGCTGCCTGAGTGCCATCTGCTGTCTGTGTGGTGACAGTGAAGCTGTAGTTGCTCCCAGAGAGAAGTCCAGTGATTGTTGCGTCGAGTTTGTGCAAGACAACTTCAGATTTAATAATGGAGCCATTTGTGGTCTCCAAAAGATATGAGTAGTGAGATTTGTTCTCGGGCTGTTCCCACTCCAAGGTCACTGCATTTGTGGTGATTCCCGTCTGTCTCAGCATGGTTACAGCATACGGTCCTGAGAAAATTAGAAAGAGGGACACATTAAATATGCAGAACAGGCATGTGTTTCACGTGTCAGATTTGGGCAAAATAGTATAAATGTGGCATGAGGGGTTAACCCTATAAGCATTAAAAAAAAATAAGCATCTGGAAGTCAATAATAAGTTATTATGTGCTCAATATGTCAATTTTCTTGATTTAATAAAACCCATCTGGTTCATAAAGCAGTTAAATAATCACGATTAATGTCAGAATCTGTCAGATTGTTTGTGTGCAAAGGTTACTATCAGAAATAAAAAATAAGATTACAGGAGTTCAAAAATGTAAAAGTAAAATTAAAGTATTGTGTTAACCTTTTTGATTCTGCATTTTTACTTAAAACAGATTAAGAAACTGTTAATGTAGTATTTATTTCACAAAGCATTAATATTTGTTGGCAAATACTACTGCTTGCAAACATATACAAAATATCTTTTTGGAACCTGTCACGGTCACCGTATCACAAAAATAATACTATAACAATAATTATGAACAACAAAACTCAAACATAACATTTGTAAAAAAGATGAATAAATAAAGTACAAACAAACACGAAGACAAACTTGAGAAAAATAAAAAAAATAATAAAAGTAATAACCCTGGTGTGATCAAGTACATGTTAATCAAACTCACGGGTAAAGTTTTCTGCAGTCACGGCAGTGCTCTCATAGTTCAACACGCCGACAGTAACGACAGAGATACTGCTGGAGCTTCCAGACTGGAGGTTATTCAGCAGGAACCAGTTGTTTCGGATCAGAAAGGAACCGTTAAAGCTGGACACACTGAAGTTGTACTGATCATGGTCCATGCCCTCTGGAGAGGACCAGGTGAAGTTGATGGACTTCACAGTCTGAGACTCCACCATGATGGGGCCGGGAGGGTTGGGAACTGAACAGGAGAAGGAATGCTGTTTTAAAACACGACAGGCATTTCTAAAAAGAAATATTGGTCAAAATACATACAGCGCATACACAGTATATTGTATGTGTAATATGCAGGTTTATAGGCCATGATGTTGATGTAACTCACAAGTTGCGTTGCAAACACTTGAGTCTCTGCTCTCTAAAGGTCCACTTTTGGTGACCACCACCACACAGTAAAGCACTCCTGGTGTCAGGTCCGGAAACTCTTTGTTCAGAGTAGCGTTGCTCAGGTCTGTGCTGTTTTCCAAGTGACTGTCTCTGTACAGCAGTGCAGTGTAGGAGTCCGTCTGTCCAACTGCTGGTGTCCAGCTCACTGACATGGTAGTTGTGCTTCCTATGGCCATGATGCCAGAAACTGCTTCAGGCTCTGTAAAAAAAACGATTTCAATTTTATGTAATGTACATTCAGAAAATCCTTAGTTTAGGTCTGCCTGAACAATGAACTTGACAAAAAACACAGGGTTAAGAGAATAATTGTCACACAGTTAGTTGTATTGCAATACACATTTGAGTATAAATTACACGAGAAAGAATTACTTCTGGTTGTTAATGTGATGGCACAGAGAAATCCTAATTTATATTTTCAAACCTGTATTTTTCACTTTCATTATTTGTGGCATAGCTGTAATGGGCACTCTATTGACTCTTCACAAAGCACTGTTTGAAAGAGGGGACTGTACCATGGCTAAACCTGGAGAAAAGAGTAGTACCACCAGCTCTAAAGATATTCTGTTATCTGGTCCTTTAAAACACTTTTACTTGACTAACTTTGGACCAATTATTGCACATTCAACTAATATATGGAAACAAGCTGCCAGCATTGTTCAATGTGGCATTGACTGTGTTTTGGTATTTCTTTTTGACTGATTGCAAGTAAGCACGTTCATCTCTCTAGCCTGTGACAATGTTTATGTTTATATTAAAAAAAAAACACATTTCAGAAGCTTTGAAGTCGTACTTGCGTGACTTTGAGTGCTTTCCACTGTGGACTTGACCCCTTCTACGACGGTAAACACATCAAAAGTGTACAATTTTCCAGGGGTCAGATTGTAGAAGGTGTAAGTCTCAGTCTCAGTTGATTCATCCTGAACCACCGTGGCGTCCTGGAGAGCTTTCACCAGGTAGGAGTAGGAAGGCTTATGATCACTTTGTCTGCGCCACGCCAGCCGGATGGACGTTGTGTTCACGTCCTCCACTGTAAGGTTGGTCACTGCTTTGGGCACTGTAGCAAATACAACAGAGGGTTATGCAAGACCAAAGACCAGAATAGAAAAAGGTTATTGTACATGTTTGTGGTATCCTTAATTGTTTTGAGTATATATGATGTCTCTGATAGTGCAGAATCCATTTATGCTTCATCCATCAATTCATGTTTAAATGTAAGGCCTTACTTGTGTAACTGAATGTCTGTTCCACCGTGGATTCACTTCCCTCTGCTGCCATCGTCGTGACATTGATATCGTATCGAGTTCCTGGCTCCAGCTCGGTGACATCAGTGCTGTTATTGCTGACTGTTGTGCTAAACGGTTCTCCCGTAGTACGATAGGTTTGAACCAGGTATTTGTAATACATCTTGGCATCCAGGGGGGCTGACCATATCACCTTTATTGAGGTGGTGGACTTAGGGCTAGCAGTAAGGTTCAGCACAGGGTTGGGCACTAGAAAAATGACAAACAAGGGTAATGTTAATAAAAAGCAATTAAATGAGTAATTTGATATATTTATAACACATGTTATACGGTAATATTCTCAGGCGCTGGCTCGGTAAAACAAAGGGTTGTTATGCAAATGTTGGAAAAACTACAACATGAATTGTGTCACTCCTGTCACTGTTACATCTTTTAGTTTCTCCCCATTGTGCTTACGGGTGAAAGCAGAATTATGGACGGCCGTGCTCGGCAAATTCTGGGGTCCAACTGTTTCTACAGTTATATTGTAGGAAGTTCCAGACGAAAGAGCGGATAGCTCTGTGGTATTGACCAAGGCACTTGTAGTTTGCACTTCGCCACCTTCTGGCTGGTAGGTGATATGGTAGCTGATGTGTGGAGCACCTTCCATCAGAGCAGGAGTCGCCCACTTCAGATGAAGAGAATATGTTCCCTGACTGATGATGATGAAACCAGGAGGTGTGGGCTCTAAAAGGAATAACAGGCAGACACGCACTTATACTTGTGTTTCTGTTGTTTTTCATGTCTGATAGGTTTTAATGGTTTAAACCATTTTTTTAAAAACTACATTATATTGCAAATATTAGTAGAAGTACAACTCTTACATCGAGCTGCACCGGATGTGAAAACACAATCATTCATCAATAACAATAAGGGTATTAAACTTACCGGTGGCAAATGAAGACTGATTCGACATGTTATCGAAGTCCCCAGCTACAGCGGTCACGTTGATGAAAAATAATCTCCCAGGATGTAAATCAGTAAAGGAGGCTGTGGTGACTGCTGTGGTGTTGCTGTCCAAATAATTCTGTCTTTCATCTGAGATGGTCACCACGTAGCGATCAACTCTCCCAGAAGGCAAAGTCCAGCTGATGTTCAGGTAATTGGTTCCTCGTGCTGTAACCATAATGTCCTGAGGCTTTTCAGGCCCTGTAAATAAAGAAGTAAACGGTGGGTTTGGTTCCTTGTCTTTGCATTGTGAAAGAAAAAGTACAATATCCATTCATGATGTGTCTTAACAAATGTCTTATAGAAATAAACATTTATCATTTATCTGCTTTGAATTTTGCAACAAAACAAAAAACACAAGATGAGGGGAATACATACAATACAACGGGTTGTTCTTACATTACATTTACCAATGGGAATGTGTCAACAGGAAACCTCTTGAGCAACTTTCATCACAACTGTGCATGTTTAATTTGGTAATGTTAAATAGGGTTAGCGTGGCTTACTTGTGACTGAGGTGAACGTGTGAGGGTGTCCTTCTGTCTGATTGTCTCCGGCGACGGCAATGACTGAGATTGTGTAGCTCGTGCCAGGGATTAGGTCTGAGAGCACGGCAAAGGTTTTGTTGGTGTAAACGCTCATGAGCGCTCCACCATTATGCCACTCCAACCTGTACTTGAACACCTCACCCAGAGGTGGGGTCCAGTTCAGAGAGATGGAGGAGGTGTTTGTGGACACAGTAGGTTCCCCAATTTCACCAGGTCCTAAAGCAAAGAGGAGGAGAGGAGAGGACCATTCTCTATCAGTAAAATCTGTATCACTGGTGTAATTGTGACGTTTTAAAAAAACTCACCAAACATCGATAACAGTTATTGTATTAAAAATGATTCTTTTTTTGTTTTCTCATTCTCTTTCTGGTGATGTAATGGTTGATGATGTAAATAGTTAGTTGTTCTATTAGTCCACTGTACTCTATAGAAGAGCTGTTTCCCTCTGGTTTGTTTCCTTGTCTTTGCATTGTGGAAAGAAACCCTACAATATCCATTCATGATGTGTCATATTAAGAAATGGCTTATAAAAATAAACATTTATCATTGATCTGCTTTGAATTTTGCAACATCATCAACATGTATTAGTAATCCAATGCCATGATCCATTGACTACTATATTTCTCAACAATCTTGTGTTTAAATTGGCATGAACATAAACAAATAACGTTGAAATTATTAAATACAATTTAAAAACTCAAACGTAGAAAAGGGCTTGCAGAATGTCTCCAAAAATGAATTGATGATCAAAATAATTGTTCAATTAAGTTTCTGTTGATCAAGTAATTAATCAATTAACTGACTAATTATTGCAGCTCCACTTGCATCATAATTGTTTGTCTACTTATTTTTTTAGCTGTCTTTTATGAACACCATTTCTGACCAACCCATTGCAATTATGGGTTAAATGTCCCAAAAACACTTAACTTTAAGTACTCCTATTTAGCATTCATAGGTACAGTAAACAGAGGATAAATGGTCGAAATACATTATAATGAAGCTGTAAACAGATGTAATTATTTATTAATGTAAATGTCAACAACTATAAAACCTTCTGTGAGCACCCAAGTGAAAACTGGTGTATAAACACATGATAATGACAAAATAGTAAAAAAAAAGAGTTACATAATGATATAATAATGTAATATTCATAATCTAGTCATTATAACAGGAGGTTTAATTGTTGACAAATACTGTAAAGTTAACAGTATATCAATAAACACGTAAAAGAGTCCTTATTTCTGTTTACAACTGCATTATAATGTGTTATATACCAAATGTTTGCTGAATCTCAATGCTTTCCTAAATCATCATGAAAAAGAGATTTCCTGAAAGTTGACCTACTTGTGAAAGACCTTATTGAGGTTCCTTCTCCTTCGTTTGATTGATTTACAGCTACAGCAGCCACTCTAATCTCATACTGGACCCCAGGGATCAACTGGTTGATGGTAAAAGAGGTTTCAGTGGTGGTGGCATTAATGGTGTGTCCTCTTGCAGTCCACTGAACTGTGTAAGAGCTAGCATTGCCATCAGGTTCAGTCCAATTCAGAAACAAGGACGATGTTGTGGCATTAATGACGGAGAGATTCCTGACCACAGCCGGTTCTGTGAATGCAAGAAAAACACAAGATGAGGGGAATACATACAATACCACAGGTTGTTTCCAGCTTTCCAGCATGTTCTTACATTACATTTACCAATGGGAATGTGTAAATAGGAAACCTCTTGAGCAACTTTCATCACAACTGTGCATGTTTAATTTGGTAATGTTAAATAGGGTTAGCGTGGCTTACTTGTGACTGAGGTGAACGTGTGAGGGTGTCCTTCTGTCTGATTGTCTCCGGCGACGGCAATGACTGAGATTGTGTAGCTCGTGCCAGGGATTAGGTCTGAGAGCACGGCAAAGGTTTTGTTGGTGTAAACGCTCATGGGCGCTCCACCATTATGCCACTCCAACCTGTACTTGAACACCTCACCCAGAGGTGGGGTCCAGTTCAGAGAGATGGAGGAGGTGCTTGTGGACACAGTAGGTTCCCCAATTTCACCAGGTCCTAAAGCAAAGAGGAGGAGAGGAGAGGAAGGAAAAGAGCGAATCATCAAAATAGGAAAACAAAAAGTTAATGAACTAGATACACATGAGAAAAGTAAAACATGTATGCACAATGCTCACGGTATAAGAACCATCATCAACAAGAATGAACCCGGGTCGAGCACAGACTGTACCAGGTGTCCTCAGCACATTTAAATGCTTACTTACTTGTGTATTGATAAACAGTGGTACTCTGTCCATCAGTACTGCCTTCATCTGTCACTGCAGTAACAGTTATTTCATACTTGACACCAGCAGTCAGGTCAGTCATGGTTTTATGTGTTTGAGTCACATTGTCACTGTCAGTTACATTTCCATCAGTCCACTGAACTCTATAGAAAGAGCTGTTTCCCTCTGGTTTAGTCCACATCAGAGATATCGAGGAAGTCGTGATATTAGCGACAGTGATATTTCTGACTACTTCAGGCTCTGTGAGCGCAGGATGAACACAAGATGAAGGAGAAAAACAAACAAACTTTGAGTCAACTAAAAACACGACGAACTTTGGAAAGTACAAAATCTGTAAAGCTGTGATGCAAAATAAAGCAACATTTCATTACTTGTGAATGTGGAGAACGTGTGACGGTGTCCTTCTGTCTGATTGTCTCCGGCGACGGCAATGACTGAGATTGTGTAGCTCGTGCCAGGGATTAGGTCTGAGAGCACGGCAAAGGTTTTGTTGGTGTAAACGCTCATGAGCGCTCCACCATTATGCCACTCCAACCTGTACTTGAACACCTCACCCAGAGGTGGGGTCCAGTTCAGAGAGATGGAGGAGGTGCTTGTGGACACAGTAGGTTCCCCAATTTCACCAGGTCCTAAAGCAAAGAGGAGGAGAGGAGAGGACCATTCTCTATCAGTAAAATCTGTATCACTGGTGTAATTGTGACGTTTTAAAAAAACTCACCAAACATCGATAACAGTTATTGTATTAAAAATGATTCTTTTTTTGTTTTCTCATTCTCTTTCTGGTGATGTAATGGTTGATGATGTAAATAGTTAGTTGTTCTATTAGTCCACTGTACTCTATAGAAGAGCTGTTTCCCTCTGGTTTGTTTCCTTGTCTTTGCATTGTGGAAAGAAACCCTACAATATCCATTCATGATGTGTCATATTAAGAAATGGCTTATAAAAATAAACATTTATCATTTATCTGCTTTGAATTTTGCAACATCATCAACATGTATTAGTAATCCAATGCCATGATCCATTGACTACTATATTTCTCAACAATCTTGTGTTTAAATTGGCATGAACATAAACAAATAACGTTGAAATTATTAAATACAATTTAAAAACTCAAACGTAGAAAAGGGCTTGCAGAATGTCTCAAAAAATGTATTGATGATCAAAATAATTGTTCAATTAAGTTTCTGTTGATCAAGTAATTAATCAATTAACTGACTAATTATTGCAGCTCCACTTGCATCATAATTGTTTGTCTACTTATTTTTTTAGCTGTCTTTTATGAACACCATTTCTGACCAACCCATTGCAATTATGGGTTAAATGTCCCAAAAACACTTAACTTTAAGTACTCCTATTTAGCATTCATAGGTACAGTAAACAGAGGATAAATGGTTGAAATACGTTATAATGAAGCTGTAAACAGATGTAATTATTTATTAATGTAAATGTCAACAACTATAAAACCTTCTGTGAGCACCCAAGTGAAAACTGGTGTATAAACACATGATAATGACAAAATTGTAAAAAAAAGAGTTACATAATGATATAATAATATAATATTCATAATCTAGTCATTATAACAGGAGGTTTAATTGTTGACAAATACTGTAAAGTTAACAGTATATCAATAAACATGTAAAAGTGTCCTTATTTCTGTTTACAACTGCATTATAATGTGTTATATACCAAATGTTTGCTGAATCTCAATGCTTTCCTAAATCATCATGAAAAAGAGATTTCCTGAAAGTTGACCTACTTGTGAAAGACCTTATTGAGGTTCCTTCTCCTTCGTTTGATTGATTTACAGCTACAGCAGCCACTCTAATCTCATACTGGACCCCAGGGATCAACTGGTTGATGGTAAAAGAGGTTTCAGTGGTGGTGGCATTAATGGTGTGTCCTCTTGCAGTCCACTGAACTGTGTAAGAGCTAGCATTGCCATCAGGTTCAGTCCAATTCAGAAACAAGGACGATGTTGTGGCATTAATGACGGAGAGATTCCTGACCACAGCCGGTTCTGTGAATGCAAGAAAAACACAAGATGAGGGGAATACATACAATACCACAGGTTGTTTCCAGCTTTCCAGCATGTTCTTACATTACATTTACCAATGGGAATGTGTAAATAGGAAACCTCTTGAGCAACTTTCATCACAACTGTGCATGTTTAATTTGGTAATGTTAAATAGGGTGAGCGTGGCTTACTTGTGAATGTGGAGAACGTGTGACGGTGTCCTTCTGTCTGATTGTCTCCGGCGACGGCAATGACTGAGATTGTGTAGCTCGTGCCAGGGATTAGGTCTGAGAGCACGGCAAAGGTTTTGTTGGTGTAAACGCTCATGGGCGCTCCACCATTATGCCACTCCAACCTGTACTTGAACACCTCACCCAGAGGTGGGGTCCAGTTCAGAGAGATGGAGGAGGTGCTTGTGGACACAGTAGGTTCCCCAATTTCACCAGGTCCTAAAGCAAAGAGGAGGAGAGGAGAGGACCATTCTCTATCAGTAAAATCTGTATCACTGGTGTAATTGTGACGTTTTAAAAAAACTCACCAAACATCGATAACAGTTATTGTATTAAAAATTATTCTTTTTTTCGTTTTCTCATTCTCTTTCTGGTGATGTAATGGTTTCCCTCTCAGTTTACAGTGTATGAAGTAAGGATCAGGCACCAAATAGACTACGAGCACTGCCATGAACAAAAGTGTGATTCATCATCTTACTTGTATGCTGAGAAATCTCAGAAACTTCACTTTCTGTTTTGTGATCTCCAGCCACTGCTATGACAGTAAAATGGTAAAGCACTCCAGCAGTCAGCTCAGTGACGTTAATTTTAGTTTGAGTCACATTGTCACTGTCAGTTACATTTCCATCAGTCCACTGAACTCTATAGAAAGAGCTGTTTCCCTCTGGTTTAGTCCACATCAGAGATATCGAGGAAGTCGTGATATTAGCGACAGTGATATTTCTGACGACTTCAGGCTCTGTGAGCGCAGGATGAACACAAGATGAAGGAGAAAAACAAACGAATTTAGAGTCAACTAAAAACACTACGGACTTTGGCAAATACAAAACCTACACTTGAGTGTGATTCATGACAAAAGAGCACAGTTACACTTCCAAAAAGCTACAAATGTCAAAAAGCTGAAATGCAAAATAAAGCAACATTTCATTACTTGTGACTGAGGTGAACGTGTGACGGTGTCCTTCTGTCTGATTGTCTCCGGCGACGGCAATGACTGAGATTGTGTAGCTCGTGCCAGGGATTAGGTCTGAGAGCACGGCAAAGGTTTTGTTGGTGTAAACGCTCATGAGCGCTCCACCATTATGCCACTCCAACCTGTACTTGAACACCTCACCCAGAGGTGGGGTCCAGTTCAGAGAGATGGAGGAGGTGTTTGTGGACACAGTAGATTCCCCAATTTCACCAGGTCCTAAAGCAAAGAGGAGGAGAGGAGAGGACCATTCTCTATCAGTAAAATCTGTATCACTGGTGTAATTGTGACGTTTTAAAAAAACTCACCAAACATTGATAACAGTTGTTGTATTAAAAATTATTCTTTTTTTTGTTTTCTCATTCTCTTTCTGGTGATGTAATGGTTTCCCTCTCAGTTTACAGTGTATGAAGTAAGGATCAGGCACCAAATAGACTACGAGCACTGCCATGAACAAAAGTGTGATTCATCATCTTACTTGTGTGGTGAAAAATCTCAGAAACTTCACTTTCTGTTTTGTGATCTCCAGCCACTGCTATGACAGTAAAATGGTAAAGCACTCCAGCAGTCAGCTCAGTGACGTTAATTTTAGTTTGAGTCACATTGTCACTGTCAGTTACATTTCCATCAGTCCACTGAACTCTATAGAAAGAGCTGTTTCCCTCTGGTTTAGTCCACATCAGAGATATCGAGGAAGTCGTGATATTAGCGACAGTGATATTTCTGACGACTTCAGGCTCTGTGAGCGCAGGATGAACACAAGATGAAGGAGAAAAACAAACGAATTTAGAGTAAACTAAAAACACTACGGACTTTGGCAAATACAAAACCTACACTTGAGTGTGATTCATGACAAAAGAGCACAGTTACACTTCCAAAAAGCTACAAATGTCAAAAAGCTGAAATGCAAAATAAAGCAACATTTCATTACTTGTGACTGAGGTGAACGTGTGACGGTGTCCTTCTGTCTGATTGTCTCCGGCGACGGCAATGACTGAGATTGTGTAGCTCGTGCCAGGGATTAGGTCTGAGAGCACGGCAAAGGTTTTGTTGGTGTAAACGCTCATGAGCGCTCCACCATTATGCCACTCCAACCTGTACTTGAACACCTCACCCAGAGGTGGGGTCCAGTTCAGAGAGATGGAGGAGGTGCTTGTGGACACAGTAGGTTCCCCAATTTCACCAGGTCCTAAAGCAAAGAGGAGGAGAGGAGAGGACCATTCTCTATCAGTAAAATCTGTATCACTGGTGTAATTGTGACGTTTTAAAAAAACTCACCAAACATTGATAACAGTTGTTGTATTAAAAATTATTCTTTTTTTTGTTTTCTCATTCTCTTTCTGGTGATGTAATGGTTTCCCTCTCAGTTTACAGTGTATGAAGTAAGGATCAGGCACCAAATAGACTACGAGCACTGCCATGAACAAAAGTGTGATTCATCATCTTACTTGTGTGGTGAAAAATCTCAGAAACTTCACTTTCTGTTTTGTGATCTCCAGCCACTGCTATGACAGTAAAATGGTAAAGCACTCCAGCAGTCAGCTCAGTGACGTTAATTTTTGTTTGAGTCACATTGTCACTGTCAGTTACATTTCCATCAGTCCACTGAACTCTATAGAAAGAGCTGTTTCCCTCTGGTTTAGTCCACATCAGAGATATCGAGGAAGTCGTGATATTAGCGACAGTGATATTTCTGACGACTTCAGGCTCTGTGAGCGCAGGATGAACACAAGATGAAGGAGAAAAACAAACGAATTTAGAGTAAACTAAAAACACTACGGACTTTGGCAAATACAAAACCTACACTTGAGTGTGATTCATGACAAAAGAGCACAGTTACACTTCCAAAAAGCTACAAATGTCAAAAAGCTGAAATGCAAAATAAAGCAACATTTCATTACTTGTGACTGAGGTGAACGTGTGACGGTGTCCTTCTGTCTGATTGTCTCCGGCGACTGCAATGACTGAGATTGTGTAGCTCGTGCCAGGGATTAGGTCTGAGAGCACGGCAAAGGTTTTGTTGGTGTAAACGCTCATGAGCGCTCCACCATTATGCCACTCCAACCTGTACTTGAACACCTCACCCAGAGGTGGGGTCCAGTTCAGAGAGATGGAGGAGGTGCTTGTGGACACAGTAGGTTCCCCAATTTCACCAGGTCCTAAAGCAAAGAGGAGGAGAGGAGAGGACCATTCTCTATCAGTAAAATCTGTATCACTGGTGTAATTGTGACGTTTTAAAAAAACTCACCAAACATCGATAACAGTTATTGTATTAAAAATTATTCTTTTTTTCGTTTTCTCATTCTCTTTCTGGTGATGTAATGGTTTCCCTCTCAGTTTACAGTGTATGAAGTAAGGATCAGGCACCAAATAGACTACGAGCACTGCCATGAACAAAAGTGTGATTCATCATCTTACTTGTATGCTGAGAAATCTCAGAAACTTCACTTTCTGTTTTGTGATCTCCAGCCACTGCTATGACAGTAAAATGGTAAAGCACTCCAGCAGTCAGCTCAGTGACGTTAATTTTTGTTTGAGTCACATTGTCACTGTCAGTTACATTTCCATTAGTCCACTGTACTCTATAGAAAGAGCTGTTTCCCTCTGGTTTAGTCCACATCAGAGATATCGAGGAAGTCGTGATATTAGCGACAGTGATATTTCTGACGACTTCAGGCTCTGTGAGCGCAGGATGAACACAAGATGAAGGAGAAAAACAAACGAATTTAGAGTCAACTAAAAACACTACGGACTTTGGCAAATACAAAACCTACACTTGAGTGTGATTCATGACAAAAGAGCACAGTTACACTTCCAAAAAGCTACAAATGTCAAAAAGCTGAAATGCAAAATAAAGCAACATTTCATTACTTGTGACTGAGGTGAACGTGTGACGGTGTCCTTCTGTCTGATTGTCTCCGGCGACGGCAATGACTGAGATTGTGTAGCTCGTGCCAGGGATTAGGTCTGAGAGCACGGCAAAGGTTTTGTTGGTGTAAACGCTCATGAGCGCTCCACCATTATGCCACTCCAACCTGTACTTGAACACCTCACCCAGAGGTGGGGTCCAGTTCAGAGAGATGGAGGAGGTGTTTGTGGACACAGTAGATTCCCCAATTTCACCAGGTCCTAAAGCAAAGAGGAGGAGAGGAGAGGACCATTCTCTATCAGTAAAATCTGTATCACTGGTGTAATTGTGACGTTTTAAAAAAACTCACCAAACATTGATAACAGTTGTTGTATTAAAAATTATTCTTTTTTTTGTTTTCTCATTCTCTTTCTGGTGATGTAATGGTTTCCCTCTCAGTTTACAGTGTATGAAGTAAGGATCAGGCACCAAATAGACTACGAGCACTGCCATGAACAAAAGTGTGATTCATCATCTTACTTGTGTGGTGAAAAATCTCAGAAACTTCACTTTCTGTTTTGTGATCTCCAGCCACTGCTATGACAGTAAAATGGTAAAGCACTCCAGCAGTCAGCTCAGTGACGTTAATTTTAGTTTGAGTCACATTGTCACTGTCAGTTACATTTCCATCAGTCCACTGAACTCTATAGAAAGAGCTGTTTCCCTCTGGTTTAGTCCACATCAGAGATATCGAGGAAGTCGTGATATTAGCGACAGTGATATTTCTGACGACTTCAGGCTCTGTGAGCGCAGGATGAACACAAGATGAAGGAGAAAAACAAACGAATTTAGAGTAAACTAAAAACACTACGGACTTTGGCAAATACAAAACCTACACTTGAGTGTGATTCATGACAAAAGAGCACAGTTACACTTCCAAAAAGCTACAAATGTCAAAAAGCTGAAATGCAAAATAAAGCAACATTTCATTACTTGTGACTGAGGTGAACGTGTGACGGTGTCCTTCTGTCTGATTGTCTCCGGCGACGGCAATGACTGAGATTGTGTAGCTCGTGCCAGGGATTAGGTCTGAGAGCACGGCAAAGGTTTTGTTGGTGTAAACGCTCATGAGCGCTCCACCATTATGCCACTCCAACCTGTACTTGAACACCTCACCCAGAGGTGGGGTCCAGTTCAGAGAGATGGAGGAGGTGTTTGTGGACACAGTAGATTCCCCAATTTCACCAGGTCCTAAAGCAAAGAGGAGGAGAGGAGAGGACCATTCTCTATCAGTAAAATCTGTATCACTGGTGTAATTGTGACGTTTTAAAAAAACTCACCAAACATTGATAACAGTTGTTGTATTAAAAATGATTCTTTTTTTGTTTTCTCATTCTCTTTCTGGTGATGTAATGGTTTCCCTCTCAGTTTACAGTGTATGAAGTAAGGATCAGGCACCAAATAGACTACGAGCACTGCCATGAACAAAAGTGTGATTCATCATCTTACTTGTGTGGTGAAAAATCTCAGAAACTTCACTTTCTGTTTTGTGATCTCCAGCCACTGCTATGACAGTAAAATGGTAAAGCACTCCAGCAGTCAGCTCAGTGACGTTAATTTTTGTTTGAGTCACATTGTCACTGTCAGTTACATTTCCATTAGTCCACTGTACTCTATAGAAAGAGCTGTTTCCCTCTGGTTTAGTCCACATCAGAGATATCGAGGAAGTCGTGATATTAGCGACAGTGATATTTCTGACTACTTCAGGCTCTGTGAGCGCAGGATGAACACAAGATGAAGGAGAAAAACAAACGAATTTAGAGTCAACTAAAAACACTACGGACTTTGGCAAATACAAAACCTACACTTGAGTGTGATTCATGACAAAAGAGCACAGTTACACTTCCAAAAAGCTACAAATGTCAAAAAGCTGAAATGCAAAATAAAGCAACATTTCATTACTTGTGACTGAGGTGAACGTGTGACGGTGTCCTTCTGTCTGATTGTCTCCGGCGACGGCAATGACTGAGATTGTGTAGCTCGTGCCAGGGATTAGGTCTGAGAGCACGGCAAAGGTTTTGTTGGTGTAAACGCTCATGAGCGCTCCACCATTATGCCACTCCAACCTGTACTTGAACACCTCACCCAGAGGTGGGGTCCAGTTCAGAGAGATGGAGGAGGTGCTTGTGGACACAGTAGGTTCCCCAATTTCACCAGGTCCTAAAGCAAAGAGGAGGAGAGGAGAGGACCATTCTCTATCAGTAAAATCTGTATCACTGGTGTAATTGTGACGTTTTAAAAAAACTCACCAAACATCGATAACAGTTATTGTATTAAAAATTATTCTTTTTTTCGTTTTCTCATTCTCTTTCTGGTGATGTAATGGTTTCCCTCTCAGTTTACAGTGTATGAAGTAAGGATCAGGCACCAAATAGACTACGAGCACTGCCATGAACAAAAGTGTGATTCATCATCTTACTTGTATGCTGAAAAATCTCAGAAACTTCACTTTCTGTTTTGTGATCTCCAGCCACTGCTATGACAGTAAAATGGTAAAGCACTCCAGCAGTCAGCTCAGTGACGTTAATTTTAGTTTGAGTCACATTGTCACTGTCAGTTACATTTCCATCAGTCCACTGAACTCTATAGAAAGAGCTGTTTCCCTCTGGTTTAGTCCACATCAGAGATATCGAGGAAGTCGTGATATTAGCGACAGTGATATTTCTGACGACTTCAGGCTCTGTGAGCGCAGGATGAACACAAGATGAAGGAGAAAAACAAACGAATTTAGAGTAAACTAAAAACACTACGGACTTTGGCAAATACAAAACCTACACTTGAGTGTGATTCATGACAAAAGAGCACAGTTACACTTCCAAAAAGCTACAAATGTCAAAAAGCTGAAATGCAAAATAAAGCAACATTTCATTACTTGTGACTGAGGTGAACGTGTGACGGTGTCCTTCTGTCTGATTGTCTCCGGCGACGGCAATGACTGAGATTGTGTAGCTCGTGCCAGGGATTAGGTCTGAGAGCACGGCAAAGGTTTTGTTGGTGTAAACGCTCATGAGCGCTCCACCATTATGCCACTCCAACCTGTACTTGAACACCTCACCCAGAGGTGGGGTCCAGTTCAGAGAGATGGAGGAGGTGCTTGTGGACACAGTAGGTTCCCCAATTTCACCAGGTCCTAAAGCAAAGAGGAGGAGAGGAGAGGACCATTCTCTATCAGTAAAATCTGTATCACTGGTGTAATTGTGACGTTTTAAAAAAACTCACCAAACATCGATAACAGTTATTGTATTAAAAATTATTCTTTTTTTCGTTTTCTCATTCTCTTTCTGGTGATGTAATGGTTTCCCTCTCAGTTTACAGTGTATGAAGTAAGGATCAGGCACCAAATAGACTACGAGCACTGCCATGAACAAAAGTGTGATTCATCATCTTACTTGTATGCTGAAAAATCTCAGAAACTTCACTTTCTGTTTTGTGATCTCCAGCCACTGCTATGACAGTAAAATGGTAAAGCACTCCAGCAGTCAGCTCAGTGACGTTAATTTTAGTTTGAGTCACATTGTCACTGTCAGTTACATTTCCATCAGTCCACTGAACTCTATAGAAAGAGCTGTTTCCCTCTGGTTTAGTCCACATCAGAGATATCGAGGAAGTCGTGATATTAGCGACAGTAATATTTCTGACGACTTCAGGCTCTGTGAGCGCAGGATGAACACAAGATGAAGGAGAAAAACAAACGAATTTAGAGTAAACTAAAAACACTACGGACTTTGGCAAATACAAAACCTACACTTGAGTGTGATTCATGACAAAAGAGCACAGTTACACTTCCAAAAAGCTACAAATGTCAAAAAGCTGAAATGCAAAATAAAGCAACATTTCATTACTTGTGACTGAGGTGAACGTGTGACGGTGTCCTTCTGTCTGATTGTCTCCGGCGACGGCAATGACTGAGATTGTGTAGCTCGTGCCAGGGATTAGGTCTGAGAGCACGGCAAAGGTTTTGTTGGTGTAAACGCTCATGAGCGCTCCACCATTATGCCACTCCAACCTGTACTTGAACACCTCACCCAGAGGTGGGGTCCAGTTCAGAGAGATGGAGGAGGTGCTTGTGGACACAGTAGATTCCCCAATTTCACCAGGTCCTAAAGCAAAGAGGAGGAGAGGAGAGGACCATTCTCTATCAGTAAAATCTGTATCACTGGTGTAATTGTGACGTTTTTAAAAAACTCACCAAACATTGATAACAGTTATTGTATTAAAAATTATTATTTTTTTCGTTTTCTCATTCTCTTTCTGGTGATGTAATGGTTTCCCTCTCAGTTTACAGTGTATGAAGTAAGGATCAGGCACCAAATAGACTACGAGCACTGCCATGAACAAAAGTGTGATTCATCATCTTACTTGTATGCTGAAAAATCTCAGAAACTTCACTTTCTGTTTTGTGATCTCCAGCCACTGCTATGACAGTAAAATGGTAAAGCACTCCAGCAGTCAGCTCAGTGACGTTAATTTTTGTTTGAGTCACATTGTCACTGTCAGTTACATTTCCATCAGTCCACTGAACTCTATAGAAAGAGCTGTTTCCCTCTGGTTTAGTCCACATCAGAGATATCGAGGAAGTCGTGATATTAGCGACAGTGATATTTCTGACTACTTCAGGCTCTGTGAGCGCAGGATGAACACAAGATGAAGGAGAAAAACAAACGAATTTAGAGTAAACTAAAAACACTACGGACTTTGGCAAATACAAAACCTACACTTGAGTGTGATTCATGACAAAAGAGCACAGTTACACTTCCAAAAAGCTACAAATGTCAAAAAGCTGAAATGCAAAATAAAGCAACATTTCATTACTTGTGACTGAGGTGAACGTGTGACGGTGTCCTTCTGTCTGATTGTCTCCGGCGACGGCAATGACTGAAATTGTGTAGCTCGTGCCAGGGATTAGGTCTGAGAGCACGGCAAAGGTTTTGTTGGTGTAAACGCTCATGACCGCTCCACCATTATGCCACTCCAACCTGTACTTGAACACCTCACCCAGAGGTGGGGTCCAGTTCAGAGAGATGGAGGAGGTGTTTGTGGACACAGTAGATTCCCCAATTTCACCAGGTCCTAAAGCAAAGAGGAGGAGAGGAGAGGACCATTCTCTATCAGTAAAATCTGTATCACTGGTGTAATTGTGACGTTTTAAAAAAACTCACCAAACATTGATAACAGTTGTTGTATTAAAAATGATTCTTTTTTTGTTTTCTCATTCTCTTTCTGGTGATGTAATGGTTTCCCTCTCAGTTTACAGTGTATGAAGTAAGGATCAGGCACCAAATAGACTACGAGCACTGCCATGAACAAAAGTGTGATTCATCATCTTACTTGTAAAAAAAAAGAGTTACATAATGATATAATAATATAATATTCATAATCTAGTCATTATAACAGGAGGTTTAATTGTTGACAAATACTGTAAAGTTAACAGTATATCAATAAACACGTAAAAGTGTCCTTATTTCTGTTTACAACTGCATTATAATGTGTTATATACCAAATGTTTGCTGAATCTCAATGCTTTCCTAAATCATCATGAAAAAGAGATTTCCTGAAGGTTGACCTACTTGTGAAAGACCTTATTGAGGTTCCTTCTCCTTCGTTTGATTGATTTACAGCTACAGCAGCCACTCTAATCTCATACTGGATCCCAGGGATCAACTGGTTGATGGTAAAAGAGGTTTCAGTGGTGGTGGCATTAATGGTGTGTCCTCTTGCAGTCCACTGAACTGTGTAAGAGCTAGCATTGCCATCAGGTTCAGTCCAATTCAGAAACAAGGACGATGTTGTGGCATTAATGACGGAGAGATTCCTGACCACAGCCGGTTCTGTGAATGCAAGAAAAACACAAGATGAGGGGAATACATACAATACCACAGGTTGTTTCCAGCTTTCCAGCATGTTCTTACATTACATTTACCAATGGGAATGTGTAAATAGGAAACCTCTTGAGCAACTTTCATCACAACTGTGCATGTTTAATTTGGTAATGTTAAATAGGGTTAGCGTGGCTCCAGTTAGTTGTTCTATTAGTCGTGATATTACCGACAGTGATATTTCTGACTACTTCAGGCTCTGTGAGCGCAGGATGAACACAAGATGAAGGAGAAAAACAAACAAATTTAGAGAGACAATGAAAAAATGCTTTCTGTACCAAAGTAGAAAACCATACACTTGAGTGTGATTCATGACAGAAGAGCACAGAGGGGATCGGAGGACCAAACCACTCTCTACGAATAAAATCTGTACGACTGTGTAATATATAGAGATAGATGCAAAGAAAACAACAATGGCAGCAGAATGTTTTTCTTACTTGACAAAGTGCAGAAATACCACTACAAAGTAAAAGCACAATGTCCTCATACTTTCAACTCCCCTCTCATATGGACCATCTTACAATGTTAGCCAAAACTAAAAGTGTACTTACTTGTGGACAGAGAAACATTTGCTTTCTCTCCTTCAGTACGGTTATCAGCTGCCACTGCAGTGACCACTATAGTGAACTTGACCCCAGGAGTCAGGCCAGTGATCGTCATGGATGTTTCAGTCGTCTCATTCGGTTCTCCATCAGTCCACTGCACTCTATAGGAAGAGCTGGTTCCCTCTGGTTTAGTCCACGTCACAGATATAGAGGATGCTGTGACATCAGTGACAGTGAGGTTTCTGACTACTTCAGGCTCTGTGAGCGAGAGAGAAGTTTGTGGGGAAAGGAATTCATTTTTCACTCATCATTAGTGTTGCACAGTATTAGCATCTTTGTATTTGATACGGCATTATAAAAGGCATCGTTGTAGACGTGGTTGTGGTCTGGAATGTAAGTGATTTAACAACAACAACAAAAAGCACACTTACTCGTGGTGGCCACTGTGCAGCAGTTCAAACACTCAAGGAAGACTTCATAGCTTGCTCCAGGAATCAAACCAGTGATCCGACCAATTCCAGAGACATTGTTCCCAATGGAGATGTTGCAGTTTGGTCTGGATTCCACTGTTGTTGTTGTTGTTGTTGTTGTTGTTGTTGTATTTAATGTGTCATTGCTGCCACATACAGGACCTACATTCAGAAGAAGAAGCCCAATAAGAAATAAGCACAAATATTTCAAAATAGCTACATTTCTGCAGACATATTGATAGGAATGATGTAATTAACAAGCCTCTTTCAAATACAAAATATATATATATTTTTACTTTAAAGAGAGAAATTTGACACAACAAAACAATGAAACAGCACATGCGTACTTACTGACACATTCTGCTCGAGAGATCTGTGGAGTTGACAGAGAAAACAATATTAAATGACCAGCAGAGGTCAGCATTGTGTTTAAAACAGCCTCAAAGCATCGACTAGAACCCCAACCACCTGTTCAATGTCACAGGATATCAGTACATTTAGCAACCACTGATAGAACTGATAAACAGGTGATGTTTCCTCTGTTTCTTAAACTACAGTCTTTAGTAACCTGGCCCTTCCAGTGAAACACCATGTGAAGAACATGAACCCCACATAAAGGTTTCAAAACCCTTTCCACACTCCCAGGAAATAAATTACAGTAGATTCAGAGCTGGATATCAAACCTCAACATATGTCGATCGGATATTTCCTGATTTAAATCATTTGTGACGGGTCAAACATGCTTATATTTCCCAAACTTAAGTACATACAGACACAGATATCTCGCACTTAATTATTGATTCATTTTGTGGGCCCAAATTTAAGTACATCAAGTCTAAAGAGGCTACAGGAATCAGCCTGGAAAATAACCACCATGTGAAAATAATTACAAAATCTAAACTTCTAATAAATAATTGTTAACTTGAATTTCATATCGCTCTGAAGAGAAAAAAAAGCTTTGGTTTATTCATCAAGACACCTTTTCAATGGGGGGAAAAAACCAACACACACACACACACACACACACACACACACACACACACACACACACACACACACACACACACACACAAAAGCTCAGTATTACAGGATAAAGTCCAAATGTAACTGATGAAATGATAATGTTTGTGGTGCGTCAGTTAGTACATACAAGGAAGTAGATCCTGGTAATACCCGACCATCGCTAATCATTCTGAAAAATAAGATCATGCAATAACGTACACGGACATACAACTATGTCCACACAACTCCAACGCTGTATTTCTACCGTGGTTATCATCTGTGTCCTGATATCAGGACTGAACACACAGCTCTGACTCCACATTACTTATCAGCCAAAACTCAAGCAGCACCGAGTCGCTCAGTGACATGTTGCCTTTCAGTCTGTTTACCACGCAGCTAAACATTAAACACATGGCATCATTGCCCAAACCTGCATCGTTCTCTCCACCACAAAGATAAACGCCAGGGCCAATGATTGACTCCCGATGATGATGATGACAGCGTAGACTTAACAGCAGCCCTGCATCACACGAGATCACATCAGGTTGTACTTAAAATTAAATATGTCTATTTTAAACACAATGATATTGACTCATCGACTGTTCACTTTCTACAACTATCATGAAGGTAGGATTAAATACACGGCCGTTGTGTTAGACTGCCTTAGTTTTAGTTTGGTGTACCTGATAAGCTATAAGAAGCAGTTACATTGTAAATCTTACACAGCATGCGTTGCAAAACATTGTACTTAATTAAAGTCATGCTAGTGAAAGCAAATTAGAATTATAAATTTGATATAGAATAGAACAGAGTAAAATAGGTCTCGAAACTCAAAAAAGGTCAGACCAGGAAACCGGGAAAGAAAAGGTCTATTCTGCTTCAAATGTTGCCCCTTTCACCGAGCCGCCCCTGGAGACCGGCGTCCTCTCCTTAACTTTTCTCTTTCTATTCACAACACTGACCCTTTCCTTTCCTTTCAGTCCTCTGGAACTCTATTCTTCTTTCTGAAGTACAGCGGTGCCACGCAGAGGTGCACGACGAGTTCAAGGGTTCAGTGCTCTTTGAGGATCTGGATGAAGGCTGCCAGTGTCTGAGAACGTCAGTGGAACAGAATATACTGTCATCATCAGCAAAAGTACATTTAAATTAAATATAATTCATGTGGGTGTGTGTTTTATTTTTTTTACGAAAGTCCTCTTGAAAACGCGACCAACCAACCAACCATTACTTCAAACTATCAGGTAGTAAGAAAAAGCTCCTGTGACGCCGGGTGTTTTTTGTACATTTAGAGGAGGAAGAGCCTGTATGAGGAAGTATATATCTGACTGTACTTCTGCTGTTTGTACAGGGTGCCAGTGTGGCTGAGCTTCACACTATCGCCCTGTTAGAGAGAGTGAACGGGGAGTGTTTGTCACTATGTGCAATTTAGTGACACATTTACACTTTCCCATCAGAGATGATGTTTTTTCCCCACAGTGATGAAGATCGATGGTTGAGATAGCCACATTAGATAAACTCACAAATCCATCAAAATCCAAACTCCTCTCTATTCATTTATTTGTTATTATTTCTTACTTAAAATAAATTCTTAAAATGTATTTATATCTATAATCTCTGTCACTTAAAACTGTCAAAAGCTAAACATTCAATTCAAAGGGAATTAGATTCAGAACAAAATTCAGCATTGAATGAGAAAATAGGATTAAGAAATAAAATAATATTTTTAATAAAACCTTATTCGTAAAGCAATTTTCTTCACAAAGAAAGAAGAAGTGCTTTACAGAGATGAAGAAAAGTGAAATGCCATCAAACTTTTCAAACATATTTACTGTTACTGTTTGAGTGGGATCATTGCTTTTGCACACACACACACACACACACACACACACACACACACACACACACACACACACACACACACACACACACACACACACTAGGTTTGTTTCGTTGTGGCATCTTTAACAATTCATCCATCTTTTTCTACATTTTAACATTGAACAAGAACTGCTAACACATACATGCATCATCATAGCACTATTGTGGATAATGACATCGAGTGAATAGAGGCAAATGTGACCTACAACAATACAAATCTGCCAAATTTACAGTTGAGTCACCTTGTGTAAACAGCACATGATGTGCTAAAATAAGCGACGCTGTGGAGAACAGTATTCAGTCACTCAGATTCATATTTACACAAAGAATAAGTCTGATAACTAAACACTCTATTTTCCTCTTTTAAAACAGGTTAAAAAAAGTAGTTTAAACTAGCAGTTAAACTTAAAAACACAACACTTTTAATTTAAGATACAGTTATGATTCAAAATGGCTTAGATGAGTGTCTGTAATGACGGAGGTCACTTGCATTAATGAACCACAGATAATAATTTTGGTCCTGGTCATAAGCTTAGTGCGGGTGATGCGGCCTGCAGATTTCATATCATGGTTTATTCTTCCCGCTCTTCAAGCCCATTTCCAATGAAAGCAAGCAGAGGTCTTTGTTTAAAGTTTTTATCAACACGTTGTATGTGTAAGTACTAAATGTCCACCAACACACTGCAGATACAGTAGACAAGCTATGCTAGCTAGCAGGATGTAATGTTAGCTACAGTATTTAGAAGGATAAACATGTGGCAGCTCAAGACCCAGATACTTTTCTAAGGTGTTGGTAGAGACCAAAACAACGCAAAGTGAAGAGTAAATATTGGACTTCCATTAATCAGGTGGTCAGGAATGACTCCAAATGAATGGTAATATGTCTCCATCTTGTCTGGATGTGTAATGTTAGCTAACATGTTAGCGAACCCAATAAAGCAACAACAGACCCTTTTTCAGGGGATACATTTGAACTTATCATGACGGAGAAAGCGCAGGTGTGACATAGAATATTGATGACGACTGCATTCCATTCAGGTGTGACAGAAAGCCATGCCAGTGAGACCGTGTGCACAAACCACAGCCCGAGAAATACAGACTCTCAATGGAGCGCATGAACACTACAGTTACGTTGTTTGTTAAACTTGTTTTTTTCCTGCTATGACTTGTTGAAATTATGAAAAAAAGGCACAAAAGTCAGACATTTTCAAGTCTTACATATATGTAACACAATTGTATTATTATTTTTTTTAAATGAACATGGCTATTTATTACATTTTGTTAAAATCTCTGTTATTGGTTGACTAAAGTTATTATCACGGTGCTGACATCAAGTGGAACTTGCTTATTACTGACTTTAAGGAGTTATAAGACAGTGTTTTTTCTTTTGGTAACTCAATACCAGATACTATTACCTTAATACCTCAGCTTTCACGCAAATATTGAAATGTTATATATAACATGGACAATTGAACAATTGATCTAAAATTTCATGACAACAACATAAACTCCATCTACTGATGAAGATCATTTGATCTGATCAAAAGCTCCAGAACAGTTACCAATAGGACTTCGTGGTGAGATTGTTTTCTCAACTGTTGTTTCCGAGGTCAAGAATGAACACTTCAGCTCAACGACAGATACATTTAGTGTTTGGTAGGTGTTTATATATAGTATGTGTGGTGAAAGGCATTTTAATTTAGTGGTATACATACACTTAGTAAACACACACAACTAGCCAAAGTTTGAACTGAAGAGCAGCTGTTGCTGGAATGGATATAAAACAGTTTGCTATGTGACAAACTAAACCTCCTCAAGCTCCACAACAATATGGTAAAGGTCACATACCAGCGTGTGAAAGCCAAGTATGACAATCTCATGTTTTCAGACAAATATTCATGATAATCTGACCTCTGGGGATATGATTTATCTGAGCTATGATTCCCAAATGTTTTATTGCCCTTGGCTCTCTTCTCTAGAATCACTTATTTCCCTCTTGACTAAATAAACAAAACAAGTCATTATGCCTTGGCACTGACTCAGAGAGCAGAAATAACGCAAACTCAAAGTCCCATTTGGAAAGTACTGCCCTCGAATCACCGAAGTTCAGATAATGGACGTCATTTTTTTTATGCATCTACTGGGACTCAGCTCCACCCATCTGTACATCTTCCGTCCCTGCTTTAAGCTCTAGTCTGTCTCTCATCTCAAGACCTCTTAGAATTCATTATGGTGTCAGAGATAGCCTGTGTGTAAAATCACGAGTAATATCAGTTTATTATTATATGGACGCCACTAAAAGAAAGAGATTGTTATTACACACATAGTCGGAAGTATCGCTGGGCAATAAATCAATATTATCGATGTTGTGATATGTGACTATATATCGTTTTAGATGTAGCATATTGTGAGATCTTAATATGCCATGTGCTGTCTTTCCTGGTTTTAAAGTGCTGTCATTTTCTGACGTTCCCAGGCTGTTAATATTTGCCTTCATCCACTTTGTCATGACATCCACATTACTCATGATCATTTATCAAAAATCTCACTGTGTAAATATTTTGTAAAAGCATCAACGGTCAAGCCTACAACATCGATATTGAGGTATTTGGTGGGAAATATCAAGGTACGTGATTTGTTCTCAGAATGTGTCCTTCAGACTCCATTAGACTCTCACTTGAGGAGCTATACTTAATGTTCATCGTGAAAGACACTTGGCTGCGACTCAGCCAATGACCCTTTCGCCCTGTGTACTGTATCTGTGCCCTTTGACTGGGCCCGTCTGCACGGGGAGGAGGAGGAAATGGCTGTACTGACCACAATATAAACATTACATCAACCCTAAAGGCAAGCCGGCCTGCCACTCTCTGAATCCCTTTCATTCCTAGCAGTCTGCCTTTGCTGCTGATAACGCCCCAGTTCCTTCCTCCATAATAACACTCAGACCCAAAAACAATCAAGAAATCACCTTAAAGGCTGTTTGCTCAGGGATAAGCCTGTTTAACCTTAGCTCCTCATCGTCAGATAATTTGGAACAAAAAACGTGAAGGAGGGGGAAAGAAATGCACAATGCATCGTTTCTGCTCCTTGAATTACGCAAAGTTGCACAAGGTGGAGGAGTTGCTGGTGGTGCCTTTGTTGACTTGCTGAGTGGAGAAAGTGGATTCCTCTGCAGCTCTACTTTCTGTACAATCATGTTATCTGAAACGAAGAAAAAGGGTGTGTATGTGTGTGTGTGTCTTGATGATTAGCAACACAAAACAAGGGCCACAGGGAAGAAATGGAGAAATGTTTGTTATTGTTATTGTTGTTTCTTCTTTCATTGATTTTTTCTGTTAGACCTTTTCTGGTTTTTGGAGTAGGTGTTTTCATCCGTCCCATGCATGTCAGTAACAGTGACTCATCACAATATTTATTTCTTCTTTTCTCCTCTTGCAGCATTGGTATGACGACATCTCATGTCCTCGACTTGATTTAGTTGTAGCAGATAACAGTATGAGAGATGTTTTGTTTCTTTTCACCATCAGATAGCCTGGCCGTGTGGCACAGACGGAGTTTTCTTCTCCCATCATTGTTGAATAATAGATACAGCACATGGGAATATACTTGAATTGTAATCGAAAAAAATGGTTGTTGCAACATATTCGGCTCGTTCGAGATGAACTGCGCCTCGCCTGGGAAGCGGACGAGAGCAGGCGGTAGCAGCAGGGGGCGTCGAAAGAACACTGGGGTCAAGTCGGACAGTTTTCAGCTGCTTTCAAAGAATGAACTGGAAGTTAAAGAAACAGTTGCATCCTGTTAGAGACAATCTGTAGGCTACTTGTAGTTTCCAGTTCCCAAGACTGTGTGGGTGTGTACGCACTGTGCTTGATTGACAGCTCCCAACTCCAACCTGACTGGAGGTCTAATTATGGGAGTGATTGAAAACACCTGTGTGGATGTGCAAGGCCACGAAACAATTCACCCTATATACTATTTGATCAATCATATTGCATATTTTCAACTAACATGTCTCCTATGTTTAACATAATTTGAGTCAGACAATGTAATTTGAGATCACAGAGTGACTTTACAAAATATATGAACAAAAATAACTGAGCTTTGACTGTGCATTCAGCGTTTTAACTTCAAAATGCAGAAGTTCATCTGATGCAAACATCAAGTATGATGTGTTGAGGTTTTTTGGAAAGATTCTCACTTTTTGTCAGTCAGCCTCTCATAAATTGGAAGCTCGTTCTCTATTAAAGTCCATTGCTTCCGCTTGTGAGCGACCTTCTTGCTGTTCTTTGGTTATAACATAACTTCCTTCCTGCCACTTCCTGTGCCCACCCAGAGACCCTTGATGACACATTTGAACTCCATAAAGGACGTTGTATTATGCTGTATTTCTTGCCTCCAGCTCATTAAGGTCACATAGGAGGACAAGAGTCAAGACAAACTATACTGTTCCTTCCTCATACTGTTCCATATATAACTCTCTCACGTCATTCTGTCTCTTTGGGTTTGTTCTCCATTATCAATTGCCATGAATAATGTGCTTGTTTTAAAGTTGTCAGTCAGGCAGAGACACAATTGGTCATGTATTAAAGTTTTTCTTTTACTGTATGGCCACACATGATTCTGTCATGCAACATCAATGTCAGATGAACCCATCACCTTCGACCTTTCCGATGCTTCATGGCTACAAGAAAACCTGTGCTGCAGTTTATCTCTCAAATTACAAAAACAAAAACAAAAACATGACTAATAATTAAGGATTTCACCGATCCGATTTTTTCAATCCCTGTACGAATACCGAAGCTTTGAGTATAAACCGATACAGAGTGTTGGTCCAAGACCAGTGTTTTTTTAATAAGCTGTATGTCTCACGATGCAGAAGTGACTGAGATAATAATATTATGTGTAATGAAACATTAGGCTTGACTTAAACATCGCTCTCTTTAAAAAAAATATATGGCAAATAAATACATAGATATAAATGTAATGAATTGTTATTTATTAGAATATTGGTCTCCAATATTTTAGTTGTTCATTTTTTTGCTAAGACTGACAGACTGCAGCAACTATACATGTAAGTTAATAGGAAAACTAATTTACCAGGTAAAGAATTGTTTTTCTAGGTTCCTGTAATGGAGCACATCGACTGTTGATTTATTCTTTTTCTACATGCAGATGATCCCTTTAGATGTCTTCTTCTGATTTATTTTTTGTCCGTATACAACATATTGCATCTGAGATCCATAGCATGTCTGTGAGAATACAAATGGCACAAAGCTCCACGAGAGAAATATAATATGAGCGTCCTCCTGTTGTACACTATATGAAAATGAATCATGAAAATAAAAAAACAAATGCAAAAGCCATGTCTAAAAATATCCACTGCCTCCAAAAACTGTGCGCATGGCTGCTTTAGCTATGAGTGTGTTTGTCTCCAGGTACAGTATCCGCCTCCCACGCTGCAGTGCTGCTGCTGCTATCACAGAGGCCACATCTGAGGCTATGGAAATGAGTGACGTGGTATTTACTGTTCCCAGCACTGCACGGAGCACAGAACTGCTGGCTGCAGATACCCATCAGAGTACAATGCACTTGCCATCAGAGCTTCCTCCTAATGCTGCTGGCCATGCCAACAGGAGGAAGATGTGCATAAATGCATACGTCGATTCTGGACACGGAGGGCTGGGCCATCACACTGATCATAGACGTGTGATCAGTGTGGTGTTGGAAATGTGTTAAAGTGGAGCATGGGGTGTGATGTGTGCTCGTCTGCAGGGAAGGAAGAGCAGAGAAAGCATACTGTGGGTTTTGTATTATTACAGACTGGCTTCTTTGTGCTGCGTTCAAGCGTGTAATTACTAACTTTAAATTGTGAAAGAAACTGACCTTTCACAGCATGACTGGTTTAACCTGCGGGGAACATAAATATCTGTATCAAATTCAAGAGCAATCTTTCAAATAGTTGTTGAGGAGAAACGTCAGGAGGTCACTACGATGCATCGCCCGGGGACCATGAATCTCTGTACCAAAGTTCATGGCAATTTCAGTCTGGACTGGAGTGGTGGACCAACTAACAGACTGCCTTTGCTGCACATAGAGGTGGAAATGACAAAACACTGCCACGGATCTTTAATATGGACGTGTTGTACTAATGGGGCTTTAAAACATACTTGAAGCACTCTCGCACTCCATCTGGAGAGGCAGTATGACCGAGTGATAGGGAGACAAGTCAAACTAGAGAAATATAATACTTTCCCACCCCCACAACAGCCTTGTCTGGTCGTGACTCGCTCAGAGGCCACTGATAGAATGATAGCTATCTGCTGACAATAAGGCTTTTGAGCCCGAGAGAGGAGCCCGTGTCTCATTTACATGGACTGGGGAACTGTGACTCTTTGTAATTCATCTTGTACACGCTAAGCTTCCAGTCGCAACCCTGGTAGACAGCAACATGTTTGCAGATGTCAATTTGAAACTGGACTGTCCTGGTGCAGTTGGAGGGGTGTTGGGAGTGGGCGGATGGTGCGGCATTCAACAAAGCAGGACTTGACTTGTGACTTTTGCCTTTTAGATCGAGAATGGGATGCAAGCTTTCTAAGGATACAGTGAGTGCACATTTTGGAGAGGGATACTTGTGTTGACATCATGAAGTCAGCACACGTCATCCACGTTTTAGTGCAAGGCATTAGCATAGCAGCTAGCCAGAGGGACAGTGGTCATCAGTCCGTAGCTAACAGACGGGACAGTTCTTGTAAGAAACGTCACGTTTCCATTTTTCCAAGATGTCTCCCACTGATAGCAACATCACCATTCTCTCATTCCTGCATGCTGTCAGTAGGCCACAGACGGAGAAAGAGAGAGAAATAAGATACAGAGTGGACACACAACAAATATTAGACTAAAATTAGACTTCATTTTTTCATTTTGATGAGCATCATGCTGTAGACAAGCTTATCCCTCTCTGACAACTTTATAATCAATTCATGGGCTCTAGCTGGTAGACCCAGACAAGGACCAGAGCTTGAGTAGAAGAAGCTCACCAATGCAAGATATAAGTATGTCATTCGCTTCATTTGGAAGAATGATCAAGCCATGAGGGCTGACTCCATGGCCAAGAAGCTGCTAAGCAACAACCTAGTTGATTTTTGGAAAGAAGTGAGAGCTCTTAACTGTAAAACATCTTTACCATGCACTATAGATGGAATCTCAGGAACAGACAACATTGCTGAGTTATGGCGACAGCATTATAGCACCTTATTGAACTGCATCAAAAGTGATTTGTACAGCGTGGACAGTTCTGAGAGTAATGAGTCAATGGCACTTACATCATATGAGGTGCACCAAGCTATCAACAAACTGTCTGAAGGCAAAGCAAGTGGCTTAGACCATATTACTGCTGAACACCTTAAATATGCTAGTCCGAGGTTAGCTCCTCTCCTCGCTATTTGTTTTACTGGCTTCATGATTCACGGCTTGTTACCAGACTCAATGCTGTCTGTTCTCTTAGTGCCAGTCATTAGAAACAAAGCTGGTAAAGTATGTAGCCTAGAGAATTACAGGCCCATTGCTTTGGCCAGCGTCCTGTCAAAAGTCCTGGAAAGAATTCTGCTGGACAGAATACAGGACTTCATCACCTCCACAGATAACCAGTTCGGCTTCAAAGCCAAACATGGCACTGACTTGTGTAAAGGAAATTGCAAACAAATACAGAGGTCAAAACTCATCACTTCTTATGTGTTTTATTGATGCCTCCAAAGCTTTTGATCGTGTTAATCATAGTAAATTATTTTTTAAACTGAGCCAAAGTGGTGTCCCCACATACATAGTGAGAATTCTGGCTTACTGGTATGAGCACCAGAGTATGAGAGTAAAATGGGGTAAAAGTGTGTCAGCCCCATTTGGGGTTAGGCCGATGTACTTTTATTGTTTGTGTCTGTCTTTTTATGGATCTGTCTGCATGGACCCCGAGTCTGAAATAAAGTCTATCTATCTATCTATCTATCTATCTATCTATCTATAAATATAAGGTCAAAATATTAAATTTTTTCGAAAGGGGAACTGAAATGAAACCAAAGATCCAAACTTACATAGAACTTTAGACGGGTAGTTAATACTCTGACTTCCACTTTTTCGACTGTAACTTCCTTTGTGCTTTTAGCCACAATGTTTCCACGTTTAATTTGTTTGCTTTAATCTGACTAAACTGAATTTATTAACATCTGATACATTCTAGACTACCGAGAATAATCCGAATGATGACAAATATACACATATTGTTTTTGAAAGCAAAGACATGCTGTTGTACCTGAATTGCTCTGTTACATATGATATATTATGAAGTTATCATCGACAACTCATCCTTCCGGACTAGTTTCCATGACCTAAGAGGGGCACAAATGTGTAACGCCCCATCACAACAGTCACATCTTAAGTTCTGAGCTGACAGACCCTCGGACCCAGGACAGTTTGTTAACATGAGACCACCAAAGACAGTTGTCAACACACAAACGCTGTAAGAGGAGAAAACATTGGAAGAGCAAGAGAACTGCACTAAAGGAACCAGAAAAGAGAGAAATACAAAGCAAGGAGGAGGAAAGGGGGAAATTACTTAAGGAAAAGAGAAGATTAAGAAAACAATCATATGTTTTTCACTAGAAGCAGACCACACTTCAATAATATCCTGGAGGGCTGATTTCAAGTGTCTCTAATCTCTGATTTCATCAAAAGACAAGATGCTGCAGGTTTTGTCCCTAAACGAGAAAGTCCTGACTGTCATGTCTCTTAACTTGACGACTTCTGACCACAACTTCAGGCTCAGTGATCTTCAATTTACAGTGAAAGAACTTCTTACAACATTCATCAATCACCTCTGAAAATGTGTTGTCATATTGTACAAAACATACAAAAATGATCTATAATACTGAAGGTTGCGGTTACAGTTATCTGAGAAAACACAAGAGTCTGTACCCGTGCCTCACTCTTTACAGTATTAAAACCATGCTGTGGTGGTGGCAGGTTCACATTTGCATGTATCGTGTCACCTGTGTTCATCTCTGCGCAACTCTTCGTCGAAGTTGAGGAGCCATTGCACATTTACTTCCTCATTTAAACCAGTTGTCACGCCAGGTGATTACACAAACAAATCCTGACTCGGGGATTCTTAACAGCTTTTTCTGGAGCGTCCAACTTCCCTGTCTTCATCGTGATTATTCTGTCAAGTGGTCTTGAACACATTTTTGTTGAAGAATGAACTCTCACGCAAAATAAATATTAATTTCAAACCTTCAAATTGGATTGCTTTCTAGAATTAGTGCATGAGTATTTTAATCTAACCTGAACAGAACAAAGACATATAGGATCGTGCTTAAAATATAGACCAATTGAAAAAAACACAGTCACGCGTAGGCCCGCCGCGTGTCTTGTTCGTGTTCAGGACAAGAATTTTTTGCACTTATAGTTAAACTAAATTCGACTTTGAGCCCCAAATCTGCTGACAGGAAGTAAATTATGAATAGTGCCAAGTTTTACTACAATAAAGAATGGAGAATTAAATGTGCCTACGTGGTGCAGTTCTGGTTACCTGTAGAGCTATTTATCATTCTAGATTGTTGTGGTGTGAGTTACTTATAGAGATATCAGCAGGAGAGAGTCTGCCTTCTTTACAATGTAATCGGCTTGTTGTGGCAAACTGGCAAAAAAAAATACATTTTGAAAACTCAACAGCAATGTCTCTTCCCAGAAATCACGACCCAGTTACTCAAGATGAAACTTCTTACAACAAGGTCTGTGAATGAACGAAATGGATAAATAGTATTACAGTTTGGGGTGAACTGTCCCTTTAAGGTAAATATTGTGGTTGAATAGAAAGCCATGGTTGACCGTTGGAAGGAGAAGTTACTCGAAGTGTGGTCTCCGTGCCCGAGACAGTCAAACATTTTACGTTTTTTAGTCATAAATATCCACCCACAGCTCCTCACTTAGAGGTTTTGCGGCTAAAAAAAACGTACCACCACTTCTGCTTTAGAGAGACGACAGTCATTAAAGGACGCTTGCATTTCTCCAGCTGAAAGAGTTTTTGATCTTTTTTCTTGTAAGGACAGTCTCCACATTGTTAATGCCACCAGAAAATCGATCTAGACTATTTACAAAATAACTGTCACCAATCCGAGGCCCCGTGTCGATTTCGGTGCCAATACTGTTCTTATTTAGTGGATCAGGTGTTGGCGGTGATGTGACTCATACATAATAAAAACAGCTTCTTTGTCAATATCAAAATATGTCCACTAAGTGAGGTCTAGACTTTAGTGTAAAATCGATTGCATTAGGAAACAAAAAGTTGGATCTGAGCATCCCCAAAAAGAGCTTTCTGGTGTTAATGCACTTTGGCTACAGGCAAAATAAAGTGCATCATTATTTGTGGTTTGAAATATTGTAATCAGCTATTTGGCAGCACCAGGCCTCATCTGTTTATTCAAAATAGCTTTCATTAGAACTTGTCTATATTGTTCTCAATGCTGTCTTCATAATGACCAGTCAGATAGTCATACCCAATAAACTGGTTTGTTGGTGAGAGTTGTGGCTGCAGGAGCGACAGGGACACTGAGCACACTGCACCTCATTCCTTTCCTGACCCCTTTGTGTTAGCCACACACATCCTCACATGCCTCACATTCTCAACCTCTCTCACCCTCTATCTCCCTGTCTCTCTCCAGAAAGACCAGTGAGACGAGGACAGGTGGGTCTGTGGCTGCTGGATGCCTCAGTCTAATGACTGTCCTTTTAACACACTCCGCACTGAACGGGTCAGATCTGTGCAATCCTGAATGAATAACTGGCCAACAAAGAGATTCCAAATATAACGAAATTCACTTAATCTATTTATTTTTCACCAATGGATCCAACATCGTGAGACTTGTGCTCTCTACGTCTTCCAAGACACAGCCCACCATTGTTAAACCTCTCCATTCCAGTATTAATTACTTGCTGACGTACATTTTGAATGCAATTAAAACCCTCAAAGGACCATTATTATTCTTATGAGCCATGCCATTCTCAAACATTCATAAGATGAAATTATTTTAGTAGATGTTGCGATTCTTTTTTTTGCATCAGCTTTGCACATAAGTCCGAGCTGCGCTCCTGACTTACTAAAGTGCAGCACAGCAGCAAACTGCGCAACAGGTGCAGTCACACCTGCGTGGTAAAACTGACCTTCGTCATCCAAACAAAGCGTCCCGTTGCCATGAACAACACAATACCTGCTTCAATTCTGCTTGAAATTGTAATTGTCTGAAAGCGTTCTTACCTTGAGTACGGCGCTGAAGACCAGAAGAGTCCACAGAGGGACGCTGGAGAGCAGCACGGGCTTCATGGTGCCTGCACGCTTCGAGGCAAAACAAAGATTGGAAGTTTTCTTTTCTAACAGTTGAGCGCTGTCATGACCGAACTCTCTTGAAAAGACTCTGCGTCAAACTCTCGCCACATCGGGATGATGAAAAGTCAGAGTGGGGAACTTTTTTTTCTCTTCTCGGTGTTTAACGGGGAGGAGCGGGCGTCCAGGCGCGTCACTCCGGGAAGTTTTAGTGAAGCGTGCCACTCCTCTCATCATCTGTGCGCTTCGATGTGTCGCAGCCTCCAGCGGCCTGAGCGGTGGACTGTGAGGAGAAGGGGACTGCCAGGTCATGCAGAAATGAGAAAGAGTCACCCCCACATTCTTGCCATAGCTGGGCCACGCAGGGTGGAGGAATGCGTCCGAGGGGTCCCTTTCATTATTGGCACACAGAGACGAGCTGCCAAGGCAAATGTTTTTTTCTTTCTTTTTTTGTTACTGGTCTAGTTTCACTGTAACAAAGAAGTGACTTGACACAAGCAGGGCCGTAAAGCAAGGAATAATGGGCTCGTATGAGCTCGTATCATTAAGAGGAACTTCAGGAGACATGTCCTGATCATCAAACACTCAGAAACTGCCCAAGGACGAAAATTACTTTCACGTTTTTTAGCATGTAAAGTGTCTTTGAGTACCTTTTAAAGTGCTGTACAAATAAAATGCATTTTTATTATTATTATTAAAAGGACACGTCAATGTATTAGAAGGGTTTTGACTGGGCATGATATGGGCTCGTCATGTTAAGTTTATTTATAGAGCATTTTTATCAGCATGGTCACATAGCGTTGTACAGGAAACAGCAAATAACAGACAGCTCTTCATGGCTGGCTGTAAAAACAGCATTTTTTTTGTGAAACTGGTGACAATTCAATGATTGATACCTGAAAATAAACTCTGATTGAGGGTAAATATGCCATTAAAATTATTATTATTATGTTTGTGTTCCTTTCCCTCATCACCATGTTTAACTCCTGTTTGCCTAATAGCCTCCACATAAGCTGTCACTTTGTCACCTTTTGTAAAAAAAAAGATTTTACATTTGTTTTTTAAATTCAATTTATGAGACTGTGTTCAAGCTTTAACTGTTCACTTACCAAGACAATACAGCAATCCTTTACTTTTTTTAAGGCATGCGAGAAAAGAATTCCAGGTGACACAGGGTTAGTAATTGATATAAAAATGCTAATTTTGGGGCTGAAGTATTTCTTTATAAACACTTCTAAAGGCAAAAGTATTTATACCTGTTTGGGAAGTTTGGGAAAAAGCCTGCCGTCATTGATCAGGGAACTTTACAAAGACATGAAGAATCAAAAAATAGTTTGAGAGACAAGTTCAAACCCTGGTTATTTTCTCACCAATCACCATATGAAGTGGTGGTGAAGGTCAGTTTCAGAAAGTTCCAAAATTGGTCGGACACAGAGCCGCGATTCTGCCGTCAGAAAGATGGTGGCTATTAGCTAGGGGCGAGCACCACACTGTCACTTGTCTCTCCCTGGTTTCTACTGCTGGATGGAACTGGCCCCCTTCCTTCTTGCTTTCTTGGTCACCTGAAGGCTGGAAGGTGGTACAGGTGAATCCATTTCAACACACTCAAATCAAGCGAGTACTGCCTCCGCAGCACACATTAACCTTTCTAGTAAGAAATGACCGCTCGATACTCAAAAGACAGATTTTGGGCACAATGTTACTTTACATTTCACAAAAATTGGAAAACCAATGTAATTACCAGTACTTCAAAGCAGCAGGACAGCTTATTGTGAATTGCTCAGATGTGTTCATGCCACATTAACACCTCTTAATACTTCTGTTGAGTGGGAGATTTCCTGACCTTTAAATCGCACCATGAATGCCGACGCTGCCACAGCTTTGTGACGGGCAGATTCGTAATGGCTGTTGTAAGAGGCCTGCTGATGATGTCTAACGGAGATGGAGTTGATGTGAACGGGTCACAATGACCCACCATTCCCGAGGAAATGTTATGCAATCCTCTGGGGATTGTTGCGGCATGTTTGTCTGTGTGTTTCTGCAGTGCTGTGCTATTGTTAGCATATACAGTGTATGTTGTTATTTCTGTTTGTCTAATGTTTGCCTCCCGATATCTCCCCACTTTCCTCTTTCAAGTTGTATGTGTAAGATGATGCTGATAGTGTGCAGGCACAGGAGCTTGAAAGGAATGTCATGTTATCTGCATGAATTCTTGACATGCACACATTTTAAAACTAAGACCTCAACAACCCCAGTGCACTGAAGCAATACCGTGGTTTCCGACAATGCTACTCAGCTGTTTTGGTTTGTATTACATGACTGTATTCAGCATTTGTGCTGGTTTTATTCTGCCCTGGTTACTTCAAATAGTCAAATACACCAACCTGTGTCTGACATAAAAACATGACTACATAACATGGTCAATATCTGCACAACCTTAATGCTTTACAAGATTTCACTGTAAAATACTGGCATGTTGTGGAGGTGGGTGTGTTTGTGGTTCTAGTCCGCTGTAGCTGTAAAACGTTGTTCACAACTTCCCTTTACACCACTGTTCTTTTTAATTTGTCTCAATGTTCAGCCACATTTGAAGTATTTAAAAGCTTGTTTTATCCTCACTTAAATCCATCCCCTCTGTCACTTTCTTCCATGCACTGTTTTGCCTTTGTTGTAATTTATTCACATTAATTAATGGACTGGCGCACACAGTTATGCATGAGATTGTGTTAATTCATGTTCATTCCCAATAATCAATACAGCATCACAGTCATAAAATGACACGAACATTTGTGAATTCCTTGCCATTAATTGTTGAGTCTTTGTAAAATCACTAAAATGCCATTTTTGTCCCAGCTGGCATGTTGATCCTCCATTATTAAAAGTGACTGTTGCAGTTTACATACGAGGGTTTTCCCGTTCGGAGCAGGCCGATGCCCGGCTCCCTTTATTGTTGCTTGCAACGTTGTCGGGTGGGGCGCCTGTTCAAACCGCGGTTGTTCAGAAGGCTGCTTGCGTTGTCTCGAGAACCGCTCATCGCTTGTTGACTCCAGTTGACTCCAAGTGAAAAAGAGCTTGTTTGTATATCAAGCATCAGATGTCATTGTACAACAGGGTTGCGCCACGAAGTGCATGAGAAAAACACACACAGTCAATAAAAAAAACGACATTATATGTGGAGGATGGAGGATAAATTCGGGAGTCTCACAGCCTGAGGAAAGAAGCTGCTCTGAAATCTGGTGGTAGGGCAGCTGATACTTCTGTACCTCTTGCCAGATGACAGGGTGAACAGACTATGGCTGGGGTTGGTGTCGTGTTTTAATATCCTTTGAGCTCTTCGCAGGCACCTCTTGTCACCAATATCATTGATGCTTGATAGATGGGTACCAATCAGGTCGGTGAAAAGTCGGAGGATTGCTAAATTCAGTAGGATGTTGGGACCATAGATGTCTTGACAAAATGCTGTGATATTCCATTTGTTAGTTGTTGAGATATTTCAGTCTGGATCAAATGGTGGACGTTGTTATACCTAGAGAATAAGACTAGAGCAGGTGCTAACCATGTTAAGGCAAGGCAAGGCAAGGCAAGTTTATTTGTATAGCACATTTCAACAACAAGGTAATTCAAAGTGCTTCACATAAAACCATTAAAAGCATCAAAACACAAGGCAAAAGAAAATGAGATTTAAAAACAATTAAAGAAACAGTGTAAGAAATAAAATTCAGTAGTAAAATGCAGAAATGCAGGAAATTGATTAATATATTAATTGAATGTGGTTCAATTAAAGGCAGCAGCAAACAGAAAGGTCTTCAATCTTGATTTAAATGAGCTGAGGGTCTCAGCAGACCTGCAGCTTTCTGGGACTTTGTTCCAGATATGTGGAGCAGAAGAACTGAACGCTGCTTCTCCATGTTTAGTTCTGACTCTGGGAGCAGAAAGTAGACCGGTCCCAGACGATTATTATGATGTTAAGGAAAAGTTTGAAAATTTGCAAACAGTCTTTTTTGTCTTCTTGCCTAGAGTTAGATGAGAAGATTGATACCACCTTCATATTTGTCCACTAAATATGAAGCTAGGTTAGCTTAGCACAAAGACTGGAAACAGTGGCATATGACTATCCTGGCTCCCCCTCATCTAAGGAGCAAGAACATGAGTGTACTATGTTGCCCAAAATGTTGAACTATCCCTTTAGCATTCAGTACGGTCAAACAGCTACCAAGATATAAAGTTTGCATGGCTGCTATATTTGGAATCGGTGCACACGTTCGTCATGTTTGTATTCCCTTCGCCCACAGTGTGAGGCGCAAACACAGATGCAAAAAGTGTGCAATTTATTTACATAATGCAAATAAAAATGCAAATGACTGTTGTGTTGGTTACTTTCCCGTATTTGACATCCCTTCATTCTCCATTCTTCTCCACAAATAAAGGTGTGCAAGCGCCCATGTGTGATGTTGACGAACTCTTAACACGAGGTAATGCAAATCAGACATATTTTCATGTACAGACATGTTTCCTGTTTCCATGTAAATTATGTTTTCAGGTTACTTTTAAACATCACAGCCACGAGTTACATTTTAGGCCGATGGTGTCAGTAAGTGCTGGTAACTGTAAGGCGCTTCAATGGCAATGCTTCCATGTTATGTGCTGTAAAAATCAAAGAACAAACAGAAAAGAAGGAAGGAGTGAAAAGAGGCCTGACGAATCAGGTGTATAAATGATGATTGACTGTATATTTTGATTGCACATTTTATCAGCGTAAGCTGGAAAGAGCTTCAAAGAGCAGCACTAGCAGACACGAAGTGACCCGGTTGAAGTTACATGCAGGAAATAAAGCAAAGCATTTCTAGCTCCAGACAAAATAATAAAGACAATGGAGGAATTTCCTAATTAATCCAAAATAGTTATTGGCTGTCAGCCACAAACTCAAACTAGAGGTGTTTAACAGAGATAAAGAAATGTTCCAGTATGTGACTGTTAAGTTGAAATGATTGCTGGTTGTTTGGGTTGTAAAAGGACTTATACAAATTAAAATCAGTGACTCAAAAGATGCTTTATGTGCATATAAGCTGGCAGTGTTTTTGATATGGACAATTCTAGGCGTCGTTAAACTTGAGAAAGTTAAGCCATTCCATTCGGAGTCATCTCATGTCTAAAAGGGCTGAAACAATCTCTGGACATCAGATACACACGATGTTTTCTTGACTTTTATCCCAGTTTGGGACAACTGGGAGGATGTTTTTAAATGGTTCCAGTCCAAGTGAAGCCAACCTTTTCCTCAGCTGTGTGATAAATTGATAGATCTTAAAAAAAGGCTTGAAATAGAAAAAAGATGAAATGTTTGCTCACGCAATTTGCTGCCAGTTGAGATACTTTTTCTCTTTGAGTTCCAAGGGAAACAAGGAAATACCCATTTAATTATTTGTCTCTATGTATGCATGCAATACTGTTGCTAATCAATGACAGTATACATCCTAAAGCTGTGTAGCTTTGGTAACAGCTTTGAACAAAGACCTGTTAAAGTGTTGACTAATGTTGCAATATAACCCAGCTGGGACAGATACAAGAGCAGCATGAGCAGGTAGTTACCCCCACCATTGACTGTAATGAGCTGAGACAAATGCTACCCAAGCAACTATGTGGTGAGGCATGAAGTTCATTATTATTTGAGAAATATGTATTTTATTATTCCTTCACAGTAGTATTTGCTCAGTGGAACAGTTATCAAAATTACCACAGACACAAACTAAAACAAGTGAAATAAAACACAATTCTTGTTCAAAAAATGTATTGATACTTTGTATCAAGAGAACGTTTTGCCAAGTGACATTTAAGGAACTGCAGATTCAGGCAGTACTTTACACACACATGCACACACACACACACACACACGCACGCACACACACACGCACACACACACACACACACTTACACACACACGCACACACACACACACACACACCTACACACACACACGCACACACATACAAGTGGAGATCACAGCTTTGCAGTGGCGTTTTTATATTTAAAGAATATGGTGGGGAACCAATATGACAGAGTGGCCAGGTCTTATTATTAATATCTTACAGAAAAAGTGTGTGAACTAGTTCAACTTCTCTTTCTTCCCTTTCTCTCTCTCTCTCTCTCTCTCTCTCTCTCTCTCTCTCTCTCTCTCTCTCTCTCTCTCTCTCTCTCTCTCTCTCTCTCTCTCTCTCTCTCTCTCTCTCTCTCTCTCTCTCTCTCTCTCTCTCTCTGTAATGGTTTCTAAACGTCCTCCAAATTAAGGGTTCATTCATTGCATTAATTTTCTCAAGTTCGCTGGCGGTCGGTAAGAAAGTCTTCCCTCTTCTTGCCGAGCAGTCAATTCCAAGCTAGTGTTGGCTTCGACAGATAGCCATCAAATTTGAAACATGAAATGATGCTGTAGGGGGGCTACGGGCTGTCAGCCCCACTTGTCATCAAATTAGTGATATTAAATACAGAGACAGACTGAGCATGCGTTTCATACTTTCCCACGTACAATACTGCATTGGAAAAGAGGGGCTGACCCCACAGGCCCCCGTAGGCCTACTGCAGACACAACGCAGTCTGAAGCAGCTTAATACTGGCTACTTAACATGATGACAACATCCTAACACAAATTATATGCAATTTAGGAAAATTCTACATTCAGAGATGATAAATTATCGCAGATAGTAAGCTTTGAGAATTAATAATAACCCACCTGCCCCCAATGACCAGTCGCCACTGCAGCTTTGTACTATTATTTCCCCCTGAAGAAATGTTGTCCATCAATCCTATATCTCTTATTGCGTTTCTCATCTTCTCCACCTTGTAAACTCATCACGGTTTATGCATCTCTGAATGTTTAGACCCAGACAAACATAATGGCATAAAGAGGCCGTGACCCAGTTTTATGGAGAGTTGTGAGAAAGCTTCCATCCAGACTCAAGTGCATGCGTGCAGAATCCTTGTCATGGTTAAAATAACAAGGCTCTTTTTCTTTTTTGCGCTATGTCGGCAGGCGAAGAACGTATACAAGTTCAGATCTGTTTTACAACATTTAAACTTTACGGCACAGACATGAACACGATTAACCATCTCGTCTCCAGCAGTGACTCCCAACAAGGGGCACTTGTATCCCAGAGGTGCCAGAAGATACTCGACAAATTGTAGTGCAGCTAATTTGAAAGAAATTGAAATCGTCAGCTGTTTGGGAGTGCATTTGAACTAGTTAGCAGGATAGCGAAAAAGTCTTAACTGTTAGCTAAAAGTAATGCATAAACAGTCATAGTTAGCTGAACGTTTTAACAGTTTAACCAGCTTACTAATAATAATGTAGTAAAATAAAAGGTTGAAATAGCTAGGGCTAAAGCCATCAGTTGAATGGTTAAAATAGTGATCTAAATGTCACGATTAAGTGGTTGAAAAATCCAGCTTCTGCCTCTCTCTTGATTGATCAAACTGACCTGTATGAAAACATGATTGCTTTATAAAAAGTAATAGTGATAGATAGCATCCAGTTCAAGTTCTGTTCAAATGAACCCTTTTGGAGTATTCTGATGGGTTGAAGAATGAACTTCACTTTATGGGTTTCGGGTTGGTAACCACCACTCAGTAGTGTTCATGTTGCTGCTGCTCCATCACTCACTCCTCTGTACTTCTGTACTTCCTCCACCTCTCTCTTTCTTTTCAATCTCACAAACTAAACATACTCTACTGACTCTTACTTCCACAGAACTACAGAAGCACAGATCAGTATCACAGAAAAGCCTTTGGGGAAGGTTTCTTATTACGCTTGCACAAATATTCACAGTAACTATCAGAGCCGGATATACTGTGACTCTGCTCTCAATCTCTCCATCTGCATAACTGTCTGTCATTTGTTTGTTTATGTGGAGCAAATGGTCATAATTGCTGCTATGACCCGTGAACATGCGTGTTTACATCTTCGCTGTCAGAGCTTGTTGTTTAGATCTGAACGCTGGAGTAAACAAGGACTGCTAGTCTAGCGTTTGAAACTGTCCCATCTGAAGTCTAGTCCCTCGATGGGATCTGTTCAATGTTGAAAGAGGGTTACTTACTGTAACAACAGTGACAGATCTCTGCAGTGAGGGCGGAGATGCACTGGAAAGACATTATCTTTGCACGCGTCTTTAAAAACTCGATTGAAGACATCTGAATTTCTCTGTATTTTCTTCTTCCCAGATTAGCCTCAGATAGACTCACTCTCTTCATTCGCTGTCACAAACACATGCATTGTTGACTAGGAGGCATGAAACAAAACCTGCACAATTCTACACACTACTGGAATGGTTCGGCACACACAGACTCACACTCATTCACAGATAAACACTTAAACTATCGTGTCATTTCCAATCCAGCATCACATTAAAAGGTAAACTGACCCTATTATTAATCCACTCATGTCATCACACACATGCAACCGCGTTTTGTTCTAGCTTTATTGCTGGCTTTATTACAATATGTTATGTTCTCCCCTTTATAACTGTGATAGTTTTTTTCTCATTGCATATTACAGTAGGTTAAGATGTGTCACCTTTTCCATCCATCTCTGGTCCTCAGGCGACAGAGACATGTCAAAGTGTTTTACATAACGACACAGGAACTGGGAGGTGTTTACTTACTGTCAATTCAGTATGAACAAGCAAAAATATTTTTCCGGGTAAAGGTCTGAGAATCATCAACATGTGCCACAGTTACTTAATACCCAACCCGTTATCATTCATACGGACGCATGGTCAGGACTCAGGACCCCTTGGCATCACTTTTCCCACTGTGGGACTCAGGATTGTCTTATGTTATCTTAGTTAAAAGATTGTTCTCTGGGTTCAAATTAAGTAAAATGTTGTATGTTATGTAGCCGACAATACATTGCATCAGCTTGCGTAGCGTTGCGTCACCCCTCCTGATTGCCGTGCGCCAGTTTCAGACGGCAGGGGCCTTGACAAAATGTCTGAAGCCCTGGGAATGAGATCATGCTGGAATATGAAAGGTATTCCAAAATGAACAAATTAAACAGCTTCTTCAATTTCTTCAGTGTCCTCCTCTCCACCACCTTTTCCAGAGTGTCCAGAAGCCCTGGCAACTCACCACGGCCAGGCCCACCTGAGCAGAAAGAGACAGAGATTGCGACCAAACCCCTCAAAACCCCTGAGACATCAACAGGTGTGAGCCAGGTCCCATTCCCACAAATGGCCCCAGAACCGTGGTCCCCAGAAGACAGCCGTAATCCCCACCACACCAACCCCGGCAGCCACCCAACCTTCTTCAACACAGGCTATCTGTTCTACGTACATTTGTGGTTTCCAGGCCCAAACTTAGATGCACATCAGGGATTATAGTCTCAGATGTTAGAAAACTCTCTCGAGTGCAACTGGACCACACAGCTGTTCCTCAGGCTCAGTAACACGTCCCCATTAATAGATCAGTAAATTGATCCTGACGTGTAAAATCAGTTCTGCTTTAATTAGTTCCTAATGATTTTCATTTAAAATAGTTATTTCTGTACCTTACTGTATAATGACACCATTATTGTATCAGTAACAATGACTGGACTTTTTCTCTTTAACATTTTATGACTTGTGATGATTTGTGTTTGGTTTGAGCCTGACTGACTGAATATATCTCACTATATTTCATTCAGCATTCCAGTGAATATGGTTTCCACACAGATCTAGCACTGTGTCACAATGTGTCTACAGGAAACAAGCCGACTGCAGCAGACTGCGGTCATCAGCTCCCTGATTCACTCTCAATGCAAATGTGCAACAAGATTGGCCTGTCTGTCTGTGTTAGACTGTGTTTTATAACTCCAGATAGGCAGGCTGCAAGCTGCCATCATCACCTGGATGTGATGTGATGAGACACATTCAAATCTGAGGTTGGCAGGGGTTTAGTGACAGGAACGCTTTGAGCTCAATTAACCTGTTAAAAACTCTCAAGTCTAAACGTCGCTTGGCTAAACTCTCCGGCAGTGAGCCATTAGGACCACTAGATGCCTCCATTTGTCACTAGTGGAATGCTGCTCCTCCATCATCTCCAAGAATTTAACTGAGTTTCCAAAAATTGTAATCATCATCTTTTGTTTTTGTTTTGTGACAGTGTTGGTGATTTTGATGCTGGTAAAATTATATGCGTACTGTAACTTATTTACTCTAGTTTTCCAGGAAGTAACAACGATTCTGTTGCTTTAAATTTGAATTTACATTAACACCACATTACAGTAAAATCGTGTCAGTTTGTAGAGCAGCGAGAGAAAATGAGGAAGTGATGTAACAGTTTGATGTTTCAGCTGAGAAGCAGACGGCTCAAGGCCGCCGGATATCAGCCTCTTTTTCCCGTGTTATTAATTAAGTGAGATGATTTCTTTCTTTCACACTCACCGTGTGTGTGTGTGTGTGTGTGTGTGTGAGGTCATTTTAAAAGGGGATGAGGAGGAGAAGATAAGGAAGGACAGAGGAGTTCATTTAGTTGATTGGAGCGGGGGAAGGCCAGGCTGTGTGGGAGAGATATATGGACGGAGAGGAGAGGACTCTGGGTCATAAATAGTGAAGGCAAAAGGGAGAGAGAAAGAGTCAGAGAGTGTGTTCAATAGAAGGAGATAGTTTAACAATCGACTTTAATAGTAGTGGTCTAAATAATGATCATCAAAAAAGAGATCATTTAAAAAATCTAAAAAAGAAGCTCCTGCTCCTGCTGTACGCTACCTGCCCACCAAATAGCCAACAAAGCTGTTGAACGTTGTGGATGATGTTGCAGAGTCAGATACTTGCCTCAGGAGTTGGTGGAGACGAAGAACAGACTCACTTGCCAGGTGACCAGAAACACGACTCCAAATGAATGCTAATGTTGCTCTGTGTCTGCTGCTGGATGTGATCATATGTTATGTTTACAGCTGGCCTGTTTCCACTGCACCATAGTGGCCATTCAGTTAATTATTTAAGCATTCAATTATTTGTCTGCAAAGATTTATGTTTCTTAAATTATAGTATGTATACAGTAGTACACTGATGTACAATACATGATGTGAATACCATTTATTGTCTTTTATTCTTACATTCAGAATTATCGTGTAAGTACATTGTGAACATTACACAACACTTGGCAATGCTATATGGTCATGTCAATGAAACTAATTTGAATTAAAAAAAAAAAAGAAGTGACGTAGTGTTTGTGTTTCCCAGTATTTGTGTTGATCAGATGACTGTTGGCTGTTTTCTGCTGCTCAGTTCAGAGAGCTGACAGGGACAGGCTAACATATGGCAAGACAGGAAGGAGGGAGAGAGAGAGAGAGAGAGAGAGAGAGCCAGAGAGAGAGAGAGAGAGAGAGAGAGAGAGAGAGAGAGAGGCAGAGAGAGAGAGAGAGAGAGAGAGAGAGAGAGAGAGAGAGAGGCAGAGTATCACACACGACAAAAATGATGGGGACGACAAAAATGATGGCGACCGGAAAAAGAATGACGCTGAGTGGGCGGGGGGCTCAGGAGTGAGAAACGTGTTTTTGTCACTTAGGGGGACACAGACAGAAGGACTTACCTTAAAAGATAAGGCTCGAGACATTCTGTCTTTATTATTGTCAGCAAATCCAGTGTAAAGACCAAAGTCTATTTTCAGATGCGGATAAATGAGTATTTACGACAGCAGAACAGTGTATGTGGGATTGACTTGAAATAAACTCCTGGTAATAAGGAAACATGTCGCCCCGTGCAGCGTTGTGGTTTTGAACAGTTTGTGGGATTGAGGTCTATGGCATAGAGGGCTGTGATACTGGTGACACAATAAAACTTGTTAGTAGGATACATTTGCCGTTGGATTTGGTGTTTTTACAGGATTTGTTGACAAAAATTGAAATGTTGAATATCACCAGCTTCGTCCTTTAACCCCAAAATTGAATTGTTTAACATGTGGGAGCGATGCTTTGGAGGCGAGACTCAGAAATGTGGCTGTGTGAACAGATTTATGTGCCTACAATGTGATTAATACACACACATACAGACACACAGAGTCTCTCTCTCACACTCGCTCTCTCTCTGTCTCTCTCTCCAGCTCCCTCGCTCGCTCTCCCTCATTCTGGCTCTGTTGCCAAGGCTACCTACCGTACAGCCTCTTGCTGCATATACCTAGACGAAGCTGCCGCCTGTGGATCTCTCTCTCTCTCTCCCCTCCAGGATACAAACAAAAGAAAACACTTCAGACTTTTTAATTCCTCTATTTCTCCCACGAACACACATTCTCAGATTCTGCCTTTCCTACCCTCACACACGTCCTCTGCCTCTCGCTGTCAGTCTGTCTCCTTCTTACATGCAAACACGCTCCCTCTTCTCCCAGACAGAGGAGCAGTAAAGGGATTGCCGTGGTTCTTGGTGTTTGGCTCCTGGTCTTTGGCTCAACGGGAGCAGAGCAGCAGATGGCGATGTGAAGACGGGCTCAGCCAGGTAAGAGGACTTATCCTAACCAGACTTAGGGCTCTGGGTGAGTGACTGTTCCAGCCCTCGTCTGCTCCCTCCGTCTCTCCCTCATTCCCCCTCAGTGGCTGTGCGACATGAGGTGAATACCAATTCCTCAGCAAAGCCCCCACTGTTCATATGGCTGCTGCGCTTCCCTGGCTGTGACTAGGTAGGGATGTGTGATGTAGCCTCTGTATGTGCGTGTTCATTTTCTCATTATCAAAACTGATTATTTGCCAACATGTCGGTTCTTTGGCGCTGCTCTCACTGAGTGTTTCCTCTCTCATCTATTATTATTCGAAGCTTGATTTCCTCTGTGTTGTATCATGTCTCTGTGACAATGTGGGAGTTACCAGAGCGGGATGCAACAGTCCACCTCCCTGGGTGACTCATTACTAATCCATCCAGCTCTGCACTGTGTGGTCCCTCTAGCTCTCCGTAGCCATGTACGGGATATGAACGGTGTTTTGTCTCAACATGAATGACTGCCAGAGAATGCCATTCCTGCACTGGTGTTTTGATACAGTGCAATCATGTAACACAGTCCTTTGTCACCGGGAATCCATATGTATCTTCAGCAGCCTGTGAATCAATTCCCTATGCAGCACATTTCAATTATTCATACAGTATAGCTTGGGCTGCATTGTAAGTTTGTACGTGTGTTAATAAAATGCATCTTTGAAATGGCCCTGGAGCTGCTCTGAGAATTTGTAGGAGTGTATGTAAACAATAGAGCTGATTGATTATCTGTCTCTGGGATGTACATGAGGAAGCTGCAGGCTTGCTAGGTATTTCATTCTAAGGTCATTGTGAGCTTATGTGTGTATTGATATACCAGGATGTTATCTGTGTGAGTGTGTATGCCAGAGAAAGGTTGACAAGGCAGGTCTTGGCCCTCGTGACTTTCTCTCAAGTTACCATCCCGTCATCACTTTCAGTAAGAGCTTCCTCTTACCCCGTCTCCCTGCCACATTCAGCACCTCGACAACGCGCTCGATACTTCAACCTCGACGTGCTTTTGATTCACCTGGAAAGAGGAAATGCTGCTCTGCCTGAGAGTTCTGCTGTAATGGCAGGGACAAAGTGCAAACAAATCCTGCACATTTATAAAGATGGAGCAGATTTGAACACATTATGTTTCCAGACGGACACGCTGATGGGAGCCTTAGGAATGTCCATTAAAACACGAGCCAGCTGTCACCAAAAGAGAAAAAATAAATAAACCAGGTTAATTCCCCTTGTTCCTAATTGCAGGAACTGAGCTTTACACAGCTGCCAGCAGACAGCGCTTCCTGGTCCTGTGGTTCTGCTGGGGCTTATTGTATGGCTCCGTTCAGACTCAGCTGGATGTTGGGTGCTTTGAATGGACGCAGATCAATGGAAACTCTACACACATACTCTATTTGAAGACTGAGGGGGTGGTGTTTGTAAGGACCCAAAGACAGTAGACCTTCAGTGAGGAGTGAGGCTGAATCTGTTGTCAGGATTCATGACAAATTTGACATGAATACATTTTTCCCAGAATACTGGATTATGGCTAATTGGAGTTTACGTGTCATTAGACTGTCAAAGGTGTAACGGCAAACTGCCTCCCTCTACGACTCGTTACTGCAGCTTGGTATTGTCCGCCACGCTCTGATTTTGTGTCATTTTGAATACCAACTTTATTGTGAGCTCACCAACAATCGACAGGGACATTGTGTCTGAGGTTAAAAGAGCCGGTTTGTTATCAGTTATGGGTGTTTATAAGAATCATCATCATCGTTCAAACCCACAGAACTTTATCTTAAATTCTCGTGGGGATCCCAAAGTCTCCAAAGGTACCAAATGTGTGTCAAATGAGGCTCCATGTAGAATATTTCCGTCTGATGGATTGTAAAAACAAGTGAGTCTTGGTTTGTGGTTTTTTTTTGTCAGTGTTAACATCTTACAGCTAAAATACATGAAACTGACAGGCAACATTTTAAACATAAAATAAAAAACAAAAGAGAAAGAAGGGTCAAATGCAGGGCCTTATTTACCATCGAGGACACTGAGGTCATGTCCTCAGTAATGTTTCCTGTGCTTGGGGGACTGATTTTAGTTTTTTATATAAAATGTATGTAAATAAGAATGTATTTATTCTAGAATTCCTGTCAGTGAGAAGAGAGTTTGACACATGTTGGGATGTAAAATACGATGGTTAACCAAACGTCAGACGTTTGGTTCCGGTGTCTTGTGAAAAGGTGTGAATCATGACCTCAGTATTTGTAAAATCCGAGCTACAGCCCTGGAAAAATGTACCAAACATTTCACCAAGCGATCACTCAGCAGCCAAAGCGAGCAACAGAAACAACAAAGATATTTACCTCAAAGAATCAAAGCAAAGAGAGGACGGTATTTTCTTTTCGACAAACGTGAATATTGTCACTGCTCTCCCAGTGCAGATGTATGTTTGTGCTTTTTATTTTTCATGCAGTGTGTCTGCCAAAGTGTGTGTGTGTGTGTGTGCTACAGTATATGTTGGTTGCCACAGTTACCAAAACGCCAACCTCACTGCGTCATTGCCTCAGACAACCTTCACACATAAAGAGAGCTGCTTCTCCTCCCATTCATCCCGCCATCAACTCATCTCCTCGTCCAGCTATTGTTTGAAAACGGAAGCAAGCTGAACTTTCTCAGCTCCTCTTATACAACACAATCCATGTGTGCGTGTGTGCGTGTGTGTGTGTGTGTGTGTGTACGTTATATGTGTGTGTGTACGTTATATGTGTGTGTGTACATTGTATGTATGCACGTTGCCAAGACTACAGGGCGGCCTAACAGGCGTCATCACTTCAAAACCACCTTCGCAGCAAGCAAAGAGAGATAGAAAAGGACTCAAAGCAGCTCCCCTCTGGTCAACACCTGCACTGTCTCTCTCTCTCTCTCTCTCTAACACACCACACACACACACACTGAGACTCATCTCCTGCTGCTGGTGTGGTCTCATATTCCGCTGAGCTCACCTCATTCGTTCAACAGGGTCCAGTGGCACAGAAGCAGAGGAGGGGAGATGAGAGAGAGGAGAGGAGAGCAGAGAAGGCTTGACTTCATGCATACTGATTCAACTGGAGCAATCTAAATGTATTTCTGAGGGTGTCTGCTTAGTCTGGCTCAAATCATCCCCGCCTCGTAGGGAGGGAGGGAGAGGCAGAGAAAGAAAGAGAGGGGGAGAAATATTGACAGTATACTGTGTCACCTTACATCACCATCCTCCGCTCATGAAACCACAGCTGGGAGCTGACAAGGGTGCTACTTAGATCCATCTTTTGATGGAACAAGATTCAAAACCTGAACCAGTTGAGTTTGAGTCCCAAGGTGTCTCTACCGTATGTGTTTAGATGACCCGTAACATATTTCTCTTTTCTTTATTTTCACGTTTTCAACACATGTAGTGTGTGGCTGTTGTCTTCTGTCCTTCAGATTTGACTCTGCCAGACAATGGCTGACAACGGCTGGTTGCCACGGGATACAGGATTTATCTTGATCATGTGATCTGACTCCCACCAGTTCCCTGCCATCTATCATAGGTGAGTCATGTGACAGGCTGTTCAGTGTTTTGATATCCCAGTAAGCCAACTGGAAAGTCATTTTCGTCTGCATTGTTAGTTGATTAAATTGAAGAAGAAAAAAAACAACTTCCAAACTCACTGCTGACAAATTTAGCCATCAGCAACACATTCAGATAAAACACTACACCACCACTCTCACCGGCCTCCGCATTCACACAGCCGCGCACACACACCACGTGGTGGTGATCAGCAAAATGTACAAAACACCTTTATTAATGGTTGAAGGACAAAAGTGCAGGGCGGAAAAGGGCTTTGAATACACTTTCTGACTGATACAGAGAGACTGTGTGTGTGTGTGATTGTGTGTGCGTGTGATTGTGTGCGTGCGTTTTTGTGTGTGTGTGTGTGTGTGTGTGCATGCGTGCGTGCGTGTTTGTGTGTGTGTTGTCAGTAGATGATAATGCTCAGGACGAATGAGAGGGATGAGAGCCACTCTGTTGCCAAGGCGACGGACAGGGCTGTAAACACGCTACCCCTGACTCATCTCTCCACAATAGCGCCTCTCTCTCGCTCTCTCTCTCTCTCAAACACACGCACACACACATTCACCCAATTGAGTCCCATCTGAGGGAGACAAGAGGATCCGGGGATGAGAGCCACTCCAAGCCGCTTAGCTGTACATCTGAATAGGCCTGTGGAACAAACACAACTCTCTCTGTCATATCCACGCTCATTTAAAACACAACCTGACAAACACAGGCAACATGTAATTGAACTAGAAATCAATACGTAATTTGGTTGAATTTTTTTCTGTAGTAAAGCAACTAAGACAAAAAGCATTAAAGTGTGATTGCTTATGAAAGACAAAAGTGTGATATGTCTTCATTTTATTCACGCGGGATGTCTTATAATCTAAAACTGTGAAGAAAAAAGAAAGAAAACAACTTTACCCGCAGTGGACTTTTTGTGTTCATAAGGGGTTAAAGGTGCTTGTTTAAAAATGAAGAGCAGATCAATGATTGATGGATCATCCCCACACAGCTCTCATCATGGCGATGGCTACGCTGACGTCTAACAGCCAACGGTGCTAACAGCACAAATGGTGCAAACAAAGGCAACAGTGCAGATAGAGCTAACATCGTTTACCTGGAAGGGAACCACAGGGCTACTCTTCCAGAGCGACTGCATATTGAATTTACCACCTTTAAAGCAACAACTAAAGCACACACTGTATTTATCTTGTTTTAACAGTGTTTTTTTGGGACGATCTTCATTTAACAGGAGTATCATGACCCGTCGGCTGAGCAGCTCCACCCGATCCCACACTGAGGACTCCATCTTCCTGAGGCCCGACGAGGACCCCGTCTGGCTAGATGAGCCCACCAAGACTGATAAAATAGGCGACAGAGCCCTTAAAAAAGACAGGCTCCCAAAGTGCAAAGATGGACCTGCAGGGGGCCAAAGCCCACAGGGAGAGGAAGTGTTTATGCACAAGGTGTATGCGCTGGTGATTGAGATCTACTGCTGGGCTGCACTGTTCGCCATCTCCCAAGTCACGGTATGCGAATGGCCGTCAGTTGAAACCAGTGGAGAAAATCTTTACTTGTCTGATGTATTTCTCAAATGTCAGCTTTAAATTCGATTATGATGACCTTCCTGCACACGCTTTGGTTTTCAGCTCAGCACAGACTCGTAAAATCCACAGTAGTTTAACTGCAACATTAGCAATGCAATAGTTACTTGAGCACCAGGTGTTCTCTCTTGACCCTTATTTTGCCTCACAGATTTTCTTATCATGTGCGTTGTTACATTGTCTCCAAGGTGCTTTGGTCGACAACCAAAGCACCTCCATGTTTGGGCTAGAACTTGACACTTGCATTACCATATGTAATAAATATATTACAAATTAGGGCTTTTTAAACGCCGCAATGATTATGACACTAGTTCTGCATGAGGTCAGTTTACATATTCTTTGTGCCTGCGCGATAGGCCGATATTCTTTTCTTCTCGGCTCCTTTTCACCTGAGAGAAGCCACAGCGCTGCCTGATTACCAGTGCATGAATGACCGGTGAGTTCACGGTGACAGTCTGCCTTCCCTCTCTCCCTCCCAGGGGTACTGGGTGTTTTTTGTGGTGGAAGGAAATGGACCTCTCTCTTCCATCTACAAAGCCCTGCAGGTCATTGACTTCTACCTTGGCTTCATCTTGCCCTGCCACCCGATTTTTGGAATGGACGTAAGTGTCCGTCCTGGAACTCACCGATAGAGCTGTTTGTTTTGGACGGAGAGTGCAAAAAAGAAACCTTGACGATATGCTGACTCGAGTGTTGTCTGTGTCTAACTGCCTCTCCCCCTGTCTTTTTCTCTCTGCACTGCTCAGTCCATCGTGTTGATGAGGGAGGTTGTGAACACCGAAGAGCACAACTGGATTGTCTATGGAACTGCAGGCATTGGCGTGGCCATCTGTGTTATCATGGTAAAACGCTGGAGAAACCAGTCAATTCCTGCCCATTTATTTCCGCATGAATGTGAGAAATATAGTAGATGTTGAATTTTTGTAATTCACCATAAAGAACCATGAAGACTTTGGAAGAAACTAGATTGACTGGATTTTCCACTTCTCGATTTGCAGATTGGCCAGTTTCCTGCTTGATTGATGTGTTTATTGGCTGATGAATGGATACACGTTGACTGCTTTCTTCCATTAACCTCTCTGCAGGTTGTCCACATGGTGTGTAAGTGGCGTTACGGCACTGGCTTGTGGTCGTCAGGAACTGCGTCGCGGGACATTGGTGACCGGCGTCAGTCTGTGAGCCGCCAGCCCTCCTTCACCCTGTCGGAGTGGACAGACGCTCAGGAGGATCTGCTGGACATGGACCCTGAGCCCCAGACGCCGGTCTTTGAAATAGGCACCGACACCAGGATGGAGGGAGACGCCGCCACCCTCACCGTCACACCAGTGGGGCTTCAGGAGAGGTTAGGGCGGGCGGCAGAGGGCTGGGAGTATTTTTGGAAATAATTGACGGACAAACGTTTTATTGTGACTAGTTTTATTTGTTGCCATTGTTATCTGGAAGACAAACGTTGCATACTTGGATTTTAAATCCACAATGCACGTTGCAGATGGGTAAACCCGTATAGCTAAATACATTTGTATGATTCAATATGTGTCACACAGGAGGGGCTCCAATGTTTCCCTGACCTTGGACATGTGTTCACCGGGCTGCACTGAGCCCTACGGCTACGGAGGACAGCTCTCCCCCAGAGACCAGACGGCCAAGGAGTACCTCCGGCAGGGAACAAACACCTTGACCCCTGCCATGCTACACACACGGGCCATAGATGACCAAAGCCTGCAGGCTGAGTTTTATGTAGGTGCAGCAACAGCAGCTCACCCACCTACTCGCTTTCAATTAACAGGGATGAACACCGGAAAAGATGTACGCTGACACTCACACATAGAGACAGCCACTACTGCACACACACACACACACACACACACACACACACACCCAGCGGAGCTCTGCACACACCCGTAAGCTTTTACACTGTGTGTTAGTGGGCGAAGGAAGGATAGATACAGGCATATTTGCATACGAAAACCCTCAGAGGATCCTAGTGTCTGCTAGGCAGAAAGATGCACGTTCAAGACCACACACAAGTAGTTCGTAGAATCACATCACACACAATGAAGGCCAGTGGATGACTTAATTCATGTTGGATATAGTTATCTTACAGTAGAAGGCATCGTTAGGACTTCCCCTTCATTTCTGCAAGGACTGATTGTTATTGCACCCATTGTTCTGTGTCCATCGGCAGGAAACTCCCATGAACTTTGTGGACCCTAAGGAGTACAACTACCCAGGGCTGGTGAGAAAGAACCGCTACAAAACCATCTTACCCAGTGAGTACAGCTGCAACACGAGTCGGAACAGCCGGCAAAAGAGATTGTGCGGCTGTAAATATTGTGAAAACTGCTTTTTTTTGTGCTGCTCCTCTTGAATAATTTCACATGCTCATCAACTATTTAGCTCGGATGCGTTTGTAAAAGGTCTGTCTCTGTGCACCAGAATATTGATATTCACACTGAGACACAGCACCACAGCATCTTCTTCTGCTGTCATCTTTTTGAATTACAACAAATCTGTCTCCCTTTCTTCACGGTAACCAGACACACACAGCAGAGTGATCTTGAAGTCACAGGATGAAGACGATTTCCTCACTACTTACATCAATGCTAATTCTCTCAAAGTAAGTGAAAATATGTGTATTTGTAAGCTCTTGTGCACAGCTTTGTGATGTAGCCACTTCATTCATGCTCCATGGATAAAATCTTGTGTTCTCAATGTGTCTTACTGACGACTGGTAGTAACTGATTATATGTATATAAGACTGGGCATGTTTCTGTGTGTGTGTGTGTGTGTGTGTGTGTGTGTGTGTGTGTGTGTGTGTGTGTGTGTGTGTGTGTGTGTGTGTGTGTGTGTGTGTGTGTGTGTGTGTGTGTGTGTGCGTGCGTGCGTCGCTCTGCAGGGTTATGGGGATGAGGAGTGTGCCTACATTGCCACCCAGGGTCCCACCGTGAACACAGTGGGGGACTTCTGGAGGATGGTGTGGCAGGAGAGAAGCCCAATCATAGTGATGATCACCAACCTGGAGGAGAAAAACGAGGTCAGGCAGGGCGACGATGATGATGGACGCATTAATCGATAAACGGATAAGATAAGTTGATAGTCGGATGGGTAAACATTTCCACTTGACTGTTCATTGTGTCTCGCAGAAATGTGCAGAGTACTGGCCTGAGGACACTGTGACCCACGAGGGCATCGAGATCACTGTCGTCACAGTAACCCAGGAGGATGACTACAGTCTGAGGGTGTTTACTTTAAAGGTAACACACAGACAGAGTGTTTACAATAACTCACAAAAAGGGCAAATACAGTGCACAACATTGGTGAAAACAAGTTGAGGTGTGAATTCAAACCAATTGCAAAATTACTATTTTGGCATCATGCTGAATTGAAGAAGACTTTAAACTAGAAAACCAGACCATAATCTCATGTTTATAATGTTTACTGAGGTAATAAATCAAGTGAGAATTAGGGTAATATTTTCTTAGACTTCGAAACAATCTGACTTGTTTCTGCAGCCAGAGCAGTCGCCCCCTGATGTCCATTGTAAAGCACGCAAGTTTAAGACACTTCTGCATTGGCTTCTTTTCAGACCTGGAGGTGGTCGCCTGGTTAGCCATCTTTTGGACAAAGACAAATTATGACCAGACGACAGTACCGATGAAAAGTTCAGGGATTCATCCTGAGGGGAACATGAATGTGTGTACTACACTTCATGCCAATCCATCCAAAAGTTCAAAACATTTCACTTAAAACTACAATTTAAACCTGGTGGCACTAGAGGAAAGGTCACTGAATAACCAGAGTCCTTGTGATTCATCATTGACCATAAATGTCTCGAACAAATGTCATGGCAATTCATCACATAATTAGAAAAAGAGAGATTTGAGTGTGGACAAAGAGGTGGATCTACAGGCCAACATTGCCATTCTTCGAGCCACACTACCAATGTGACTTAAAATGCAACGGCAAGTTGATGGATTCGATTATTTTACAGTACGGGAAAGGGAGGAGTAGACTATAAAACCTCTTCTTCAAAAGCATTCATTGTTGTCGTAGGAACTAACACCAAGGTAACAATTTGGGTATGCATGCAGAGCAACAGGCTGATCAGAAATCGTTCTCAGTGTGTCTGTCTCGTCTACGTGTGTACGCAACATGATCACATCAGTTTCTGTCTGAATACCCGTCTCTGTGTTTATGTTTATGTGTGTGTGAGCGCGCGTGTGTGCGTGTGTGTGTGTGTGTGTGTGTGTGTGTGTGTGTGTGTGTGTGTGTGTGTGTGTGCCAGTGTGGGGGAGAGGAGCGCAGTCTGCAGCAGTACTGGTACACCTCGTGGCCTGATCAGAAGACTCCAGACAAGGCTCCACCTCTTCTGGAACTGGTGCAGGAAGTGGAAAGGGCCCGAGAGGAAGCCCCGCCCTCCAGTGGCCCTATAATTGTCCACTGCAGGTACAAAAGTGGCATGTTTGAAATATAAGGAAAGATACATAGTTAAAATGTGTTCCCATGGCTGCGTCAAAAGGCCTATGTTAACACTATTTTAATAATATACATGCATAGGGAAAATTGCCCAGCTTAATGTTAGAGGAACACTTTTTACTTTTATGATAGAAACCACTTGGCAGAGCAGAGCATTTGTCTTCTTCCATTTCTCTGCTGTCTGATTTCCCCGAGGAGGATTCGACATTAATCAAATGAATGGTGTGCTAATCAATACACCAATCCATCCATTTTCTCCTGTGTCCCTTTACCCCTCTAACTTTTGATCCGCAGTGCTGGAATTGGTCGAACTGGCTGCTTCATTGCCACCTCCATCCTGTGCAAGCAGCTGAGGACTGAGGGTGTGGTTGACATCCTGAGAACCACCTGCCAGCTCCGTCTGGACAGGTGAGATATTCTTAGCCCTTATCCATGCTCATGTCTTTCTTTAGTTCTTGGCATCAAATCTAAATCTGTTGTCGGAAAAAAAGCCTACAGTCTACGTAGATTCAGTTGATCTGGTTTCAAATCACGAGTTGTGATTTGAAAGTTGTGGTGAGCTTAATTTTCAATACAACAACAAAATTGAAAGTTTCAACCAGTGTGTCCACAGCCTTCTTGCGATATGCAGCGTAATTCTAAACGTTTTCTTCCAGCCGAGTAAAGTGGTCATGAGAAAGCCCTTGAAGTTAGCCAGAGTATTAATGAGACAAATGTGGCCTTAACTGTTTTAAACTACAAAACATTTCAAGATCTTTCGGTCATAATAGACTTTGGAACTTATTACAGCAAGAAAATCATCTGAAACTAATAACTAATAACTGGCTTTATTCCAGAGTCCCGGTAAGACATTCTAGCTATTTTACAAGCACAATAACTTTGCTCTGAACCAGGCACACCCAAGTAGAATGCAGCCATTATACTGCAGTGTTATAATTTACACCTGTGTTTGACAAGTCAAAATGTCCTGGTCCGTTGTGTTGAATGGTCGGTTTCATCACTGTTTTGAATTACAATACCAAGAAAGTAATTTTCAAATTTGGGTGAACTGCTCCTTACTACAAGACAGAGCCAAATACAAAGCTCTGAGCTACAGCTACAAACTATCTTCAGAAACAAATAGTCTCACACGAAATTGAAAGACAGAATGCCATAAGATCTAGCATACTTTGACCTTATACTTTATCCGTACTCTGTACTAAAAACAAGAATGAGAGTCTACAGCTCTGCTACCTGCTTTGTGAGACTGGCTTCTGCCACTGAGCTTAATGCTTCCGTCAGCCTGCTAACATGCTCACAGCGAAAATGCTAACCCGCTGATGTTCAACAGGCATACGTTTAGCATGCTAGCATTTGCTGTTGAAAATGAACACAAAGTACAAGTTAGGAATGTTACAGGTATAAAGCAGAATTATGGAATAATTCAACTGTTTCCCTGATGATAGTGATAGAGCTAACGTTATGGGTCATCAAAGTTAAAATAATTTGTACTGTGGAGAACTCAAATGGCTTTATCTTATGTCATGGCAATCCATCTAACAGTTGAGACATATACAATAGTGATATCTCAGTCTGGACCAATGTGGTGAACCGACTGACCAACCATTCTGTCTGTGTGTGTGTGTGTGTGTGTGTGTGTGTGTGTGTGTGTGTGTGTGTGTGTGTGTGTGTGTGTGTGTATGTGTGTGTGTGTGTGTGTGTGTGTGTGTGCGTGTGTGTGTGTGTGTCTTTCTGTGTATGTTCCTCAGGGGTGGGATGATCCAGACAAGCGAGCAGTACCAGTTTGTGCATCACGTCCTCAGCCTGTATGAGAAGCAGCTGCCTCACGCTGCTGAGGAGTAGAGTGAGCGCTACAGCCACACCCAGACCGAGACACACCACTGTACACTGTACCGCCTCCGGTGGTATGCACCACTGTACCTAGCATCATCTCAATCTCACCCTTTAACAAGTTCCAACCCTGTAGATCCCTTCACCCAAGACAGGCTCGTTCAGACAGGACTGAATGGTTGACACACAATATGTGCGTACTGTGTGTCCATGAGCAGAACAAAGACAGGGATCAACTCCTAATCAGACACTTAATTGATCCACACAGTCCTGGGGAGTCGTAACAGTTAGGCCCCAAAATAATCCAAGCCAACTCCTGACATCCTTTCATTTGCACTGTTTAAAACAAAAAACAATCATATTGCTGTTAATGAGTCTCAGTCATCAAGGCCTCATTTAGTATTTAGCCCCCTCACATATTGTATCTACAGTTATCAAAAGGTTAAACTGGAGCTGAAGTATAATCAGTTCACCTGCAGCGGTGTCACTTTGCAAGGAGGAAATTGAAGTTCCGTCTCCCAAAGTATAGTGTCGATGATAAGGGCCCATGCAGTGATGCCAGCATAATTCAAATCTACGGAGAAATGATCAAATGCCAGCCTGTTATTAAACACCATATAGATGTAAAATTTCACATGGAATTTAAGTTAACTTACATCTTTTCTCATTGACTCTCACTTTCAATGTAAAAAACAACAATAAAAAAACATGATAGAAGGCCCGTTTCAACTTCTGATGCATTCAGGAGCCACCTCATCTTCAGGTTGCATGGTGCTAAGTGTTCATTAAAGGCATGTGCAATGTTATGGAACATAGGAATGTATAACAAATAGGTTATTAATTAAATAATTAGGATTTATGTGCAATCTACAGTATTACAGTTGTACCACGCTGCCTGTGCAGTCCTCATGGCCCATGATGTTTACAGTAGACATGTACACACAGCGAAGTGTAATGCACAGGGAAGCAAAACGTTGCATTAAGAAAATGAAATGCATGTGTTGATGACGTACGGTCACATAAAGCTAATCTTCTTGCAAATGTCATATTCCCATCATTATCGCCCTTGGAGTCGGGTGCTCCGTGATGCCTCTGCTTTCAACAGTAGCTTGAACACATCCGTGAAGCGAGAAGCCCATGATTGTTGTAGACAGGCCAGACCTAATCTGTATGAAGCACAATAGACCAACTGAGGTTGTCTCTGATGTTCAGCTGTAAAAGTTCTTTTTTTTCCCGTATTGTGTTTTGATTGTGTTGAGTTTAATGGATTGCATGTGCTGTATGGGACTCCATAGGTCCACAATCAAAGCGACGTGATTGGTTGTCCTGCTTTTTGTTGTGTAAAAGGGTTTCAGCCTATTATATTGCTTGCTCTCGGCCAATGCTTTTGATACAGTTTGCTTTTGTGACACCAACCAGAGATATTTTTAGAACATTTTGATACAATCCTTTCGAGTAGATGCCTTGTGTATATTTCCGTTTACACCATGATGGAATGTAGCTCATACTGTGGATCAAACCATCGGTTTATATTGCAAGATTTGACAGAACAAAATGTGACAACTACCTAAGTTACCTTACGGTGAAGAAAATAAATAGATTATGTTCAGTCTTCAGTATTATTACTTTACGCCTCTAGGCTTTGCTTTAATATGCTTTGCTTTCTGTGAATGTTTTTATTGTTTTTCTTGGAAAATTTTACCTCAGACTGAGTTTTTACGCAGTCCCCACTCGATTCCATCTGTGACTCTATAGGCCCCTCTCAGTTGACAACACGAGAAATAATTGCTATGTGTAAGGCAGCTAAAACAGTGAAGACAGTTTTCTAACAAAAATCTGATTAAAACAACTTCTATCTTGACTCAATGCATCAAATCAACAGTCATGAACATTATCAGAGGATGGAGTTAACTGTGTGGGGCTCGGACCAATTAACAGACATCGAATAAACTAGCAAATTAAACTGCCAAAATTAACTTGTACCGGAAAATAAGACTGGGATGGATAAGAAAAGCTACAATTTTTTGTTAGACTTTTGACATAATCCTCTGATAATGTCCAGTCTACTCGATTGAAAAAGCTATTATTTTGAGTGCTTATTTTCTATGCTTACCTACCTGGTCCTCCTCCGGTGATCAAAATGGGGATGACGAAATAGCCAAACAATCAGACATACAACCAACCAGCAATCAGTATTCATCTTCCCTGCTACAGTATCGCTTTAAGTTGTGAGTTTTTGCATCCAAATAAAGGTAGATTTTCATGAATCTGTGTTCCTCTCTCTGTGACTCTCAATCACTCAACGAGACACAAAGCTCCTTTTAAACCGGAGCACCAGTGAAGCTGATTACTGTGGTAATAAATAAAAAATATGAATGAAATTTGTAATCGAAATATGGCTTTGAGATTTAAAGATTGATGACAAAGCTATATTGGCTTTGTGTTCTGGAGACGTGATATCCACTACTGCACCACAGAGTGCAGTTAAATATTTCTACCACTTGGTGTCAGTATATACAATGTAATTACACATAGTGCCAGTAGCTTTTTTTTATCCTGCATTCATCAGCGAGCTCACTGACACGTGTAGTTGGCAGAGCAACAGAACAAAGGCTTTCAATCAAACAAAAGAGATTAGGCCTTTTTCAAGGCAGACATTTTGATATGTCATAGTAAGGAAAAGCCCAGGTGTATTAAATACTATAATGATAACACTTAGTAGCATTACCGGTATGCATTCCACTGAGGCATGTTGGATCTCTGGAATAGCTCAGACAATGGAACTGAGCCATCATGGATGTTATCATTATCACCTGTGCTTTTCCTACTAAAACATGTCAAAATGTCTGCAGTGAAAAGGTCCATTCATGACACTGAATTCAAACACCCACTTATTTCAACTGTTTTATTAGTGGTTAGTACAAATGTGATACTTTGGATAAGTAAATTTATGTTACCATATATAAGATCAGAATGTGTTTTTATTAATATTCTTGATGTCTCTTAAAGTCCCTACATACCGACAACACACCCACACAGGTGTTTTCACTTATGTTCCCTGCTTAGAGCTTTTCTCAGGGCCGTGTGAGCTACAGACTGTGCTCTGTTGGCATCCTCCCTCACTCTCCTGTTAGTTCTGTTGTTACAAATTACACCTCTAAACTTATATTTAGTACAGTGACATAATGTAAATCCCAGCATAGCCTCACCCAATTTCCACCTAATTAGAGGTATAATCAGCCAGGGTAATTGAAAACACCTGTGTGGGTGTGTACGGCCTTTAAATCCCTATAAAACATGTGTAATGTTGCAATACCTGTGAGAAAGTCGGGCTTTATTGTGTCCACATAAAAACACAAAGTCAGCCTTTGTATATTTTTGTAGCAATCTGTGTGAAACAAATAAACAACTCAAAGCAACATTCCTGTAAGGGATCGTTATGAAATAATATAATAATCAGCACATTATGACGCTGATTTGCTTGGAAAGACAATCTCATGTTAGTAGTAATTCTTGTTTTGTTTTTTCCTCACTGGGACTGACTTCTTGTAATGGCAGCCCAGTGACTGCACCATAGACTGTGGACTGCACGAGTTATTGCGCGTCTCCTTTAAAAAAACCGAACTGTCCATTTAATCCGCGGATCACAACGTTGACGTCACCCGGTCCCTGAGCCTTCTCCCCTGAGCCGCCTGCGCTGATTGGCTCGAGGTGACGTCAACCCCATAGTTTTTTCCTTTTTTTCCGCTCTCTATACTGAACCATGACCTCATCGCTTTAGTTCAAGAAAGTGCTAAAGTGCACCTTCTGTAACTAGCCCCCCCTCCTCCTCCCCAACACACACATGCACAGCTATTACCTAGCAAAGCGAATCTATCCCTCCACGAGCTGACCGACTACTGGGGAGGTTTGCTGCCTGTCACCGCGCTTTCATGTCTCGTTTGTTCCTGGCGGTGTCACCCTCCGTCAGCTGCACTGTCCCCCGCCACACAGCCAGGTAAACACCGGCCAGCCCCATGAAGACACCGCGGCTCTCCCCCCTAACACACGGAGGCCAGTTGAATACACAGGAGCCGCGTGGAGCCCGAGGTGAGTGTGCGCGCGCGCGCGTGCGTGTGTGTATGCATTCGTATGAACGAGAAGTGTTGTTATCTATAGTGTGTTGCTGCCCACAGAGCTAGCTCACGTTAGCAGTGGTTGCTCGCTATCTGTGCTCGTGCCCCCCACCCCCCGCTGCGGCGAGCCTGTCAGCGTGCACTCCCCCCTTTATGTGCGCTCCCGTCTTATTATGGGAATTAAACCCGTCCAGGCTGAAGTTATCGATTCTTCTATTTTGACCAACATCTGGTCATTTACCGTCCGACCATTTCAAGGTAGGTAGAATACATGTTTTATATATTTCCCTGTTTAATTTGAGCGCTGTTGTTCAAAATCATCATCGTCCGATCAATGGAGTACGTGGTTCATTTTTCGCATGCAGACATATCCACGCGTCACAACAATACAGTGCAGGTTTCCCACTCAGACAACGCGCAGTGAACCTGCACATAAACGTGTATTTTAATATTGCTTGATGCTAATTGTGCAACGTTTGTAAAGGCAATGGCCGCTAGTCCGCATTGTGTTCTATTCTTATTTCTAATCTAGGTCGGTTTATTATGGTGCGCTATGACCGCTTACCGGCCATCATTGTTATTAAACGGGCCACAATGTCTCATGTATCTCTTTGTGCGCCCCATCTCAATATCTGAGGATGAGTGGATTTTCCACGTTTTTATTTATACGCTATTTATAGGCAGTGTATTTCATGTCAGGTATTCTTGGTATTATTTTCATCAGTATCTATATCGTGATTGTTGTTATGTTAGATTCCTATGTAGTCCCAGCTTGTTATATGATCCGGCCGTTTGCAGCAGCCTACTGGGAGCGTATTGATTAGAGGTCACCAGAAGGCTTTAAACCAGGTTATGTTGTTTACAGTATGATGACGCTTCTGCTCCAACATGGCTTTGACCAGGAATTGATTTTGTCCAAATTACATGATCACCGTAACAGCACTTCTCTTGTTACACTATTTTTTTCCCTCATGGAGCCCATTTCCTTGTTGCTCACTTCAGGCCTGTCACTCTAAGCTTTTTGTTATAACAACACATTTATTATTCACATCCAGCTGCTGGGGTATATTGCTATCAGACACACAGGCATTCATAAATAAGGGTTTGCAGTTGAATTTCAAGTCAGTTCATTCAAGTAGATTTTATCCATTAGTCTATTGACATAAAATTGAATTGCAGCCATTTTGATAATCCATTAACTGTGATTTTCTTTCTAGAAACGAACCAAACATTACAGTTCCAGCTTCTCAACTTGATGATTTTCTGGGTTTTCTTTCTCTTATGTGATAGTAAACTAAATATACTTGAGTTATTCAGAAAAAACAGGCAATATTTACACAGCAACTCGGGTTTTAGGAAAATGAGATCAGTCAAGAGGATTAAATTGAAAGCCCTCAATTTAAGGTTATTTTCCTTTATTTCAAAGACTAATTTAGTCTTAGAAATCAGCGAATGTAACGAAAGCTGTCAGGAAATGGGTTAGAAATGCTCTTATCAGACCAGATATCTGATGCCTAATAACTAATCCAGCAGTGCTTTGAAGGCATACCAGCACACCCAAACACAATCTGTTCTTGTTACTTAATTCTCCACTGTAAACCGGCGGCCCTATAATCCTCCAGCAGCCCCGTGTTGACGGTGTTGGCTGCGGAGTCCCTTGCTGTGGTCGCATGTAAGAAAGTGCGTAAACACACGCAGACGCAAGCTTTCCGTTCATGAGAGAGAGAGCCTGTGTTACGGGTGAAGGGCGTGAGGTGCTCTGATGATGTAATTCTTTGTGGTCTAAACAAAACATTTCCTGTCTCCCATTGTATAAACCGAAGCGCCGGCTTTATATCGGTCTACTCCAGGCTCTGGCCACAGGTGACGTGATACAGCGAGTTAATGAATAACCTGGATGGTATTACATCAGCGCTGGTTGCCCTCCAGTTGCTCTCTTTGTGTTTGCTTCTCTCACCGATGTCTGATATGGCAATCAATCCACAGTATGGCGTTATTGGGCTATCGTCACGCTTCGCTCATTGTTTTGTACGAAGGGCCGAAAGTCTTCGGACGTTTTGCACTTGTTTGCAAGTGTCTCCGTTTTATGGAGATAAAGTTACTTCCCCAATTTTTTTTTGTTTTATTGACTCATTACAAAGAGGCTTCTTTCATTATCACTCTTTTGTTATCAGAGAGTAACAGTGAAGTCTGTTGATGTTGAAACAAAGTAAATAAGAAAAAGTATCGCACCTGTTCAGTATAGCAGCTTAGACATGAGAATGGCAATTTTTTTGTAGTATGGGTTGATACATGTGTAAGCTTCTTTTGCGTTTAATGATGCACAACTGGTAGTTCCATTCCCTCTGAGTCACCGTAGGTAAATTCACATTTTAAAATTCCCCAACAGCATAAAAACTAAAAAATCCTTCAAAATGAACCCGTTGATCGGCTTCTTCTGCCGAGCCGAGGTGTAACTGCATCGCTTCATCTTCAAGATGCACACAACCTTGTCCGCCTAAAGTCTTCGGAGTTTTTTTTGGAAAAGCACTCGTATATTGTTGTTTCTTGAGCCAGTTCATACAGCTCGAGTTGTGAGAATTTACATAAGTGTGTGTGCAGCATTGTCAGTTTTAGCTCCCCCCCCAACCTCCCCCCTCTTGCATCCTGATCCACCATCAGCACCAGTAGCATCCCATCATCATCATCATCACCATCACCCTCCCCGTACCCCCTTGCTCACCAACCGGGGCTGTTTCTATGGCAACAACAGAATCTGCTCCGGGCCTGTACACGCTGTCTCCGTCTCTCTGCCTTCTCTCCTCTCTGCTTGTTTTCCTTCTGTTCAGCCAGAGCCTCACAGCGAGCTCCTGGCTGCTGCCTATTTTAGTGCGAAGGGCTTGTTTGTTCTTTTCCTATTTGGGGTGGTGGGGGGGGGGGGGGGGGGGAAGAAAGATGGTTTTGCATAAGGGGGTCGTGTTTGTGGTCGTTATGCTGAGTAAGCATACTGAGGTTTGCGCTCCCTCTTTGTAACATTTCTATTTCCCCTCCCTTTCCATATGCTGATTCCCGTCTCCACCTTTCTCTCTCTTTCCTTCACTCCCTCCTCTTATCCCCGCTCTTTATTCCCCATCTTGGGCCCAATGAGAGCGTCCTAGTGGCGTAGAGGATGCAGAGCACCGGTCTCTCTCTCCCTTTCACTATACCGCCGCACATGTAAACCTGCGCACTCCGCCCCTCCCCGTCCCCCTGTTCACTGCACAAGAGCAAGAAAGGAGAGTGATCGAGGAGGAAGGAGGGATTCAGAGAGAAAAAAGTGAGAGGGGCGGGTGGTGGGGCGAGCTGTCGCCATTAGACATATGCAGCGTCAGATGTGCTCAGCGGCGGGGGGGGGGGGGGGGACAGAATAGAGAGAGAGAGAAAGATTCACACCCCTGGAAGCTGTGTTGTTGGCTGCCTCGGCTAAAAGGGCTCCGCACCATAAAAGGTATGATATAACAGGTGATGGGGCAGGTCGTAATGTAGCATGCAAGCGGCTGTTTGTAGTAGGGGAGCACTGGCGTTGCTGCAGAATAGCTGCCGGGGGTGCACATTGGGGGAAAAGTGAGGGAATGTCTGCATGTGTGCTGTGTCGCTGTAGGTCACGCATTGTGTTAACGCAGAAATCCGCATCCAGTCATCACTGTGACACAGACGGGCAGATGAGGTTAACTGGATTAACTGCGTTGCTTTCTTAAAAGAAGTCTTCACTGTCCGACTTTACTCTCTTGTCTTGTCCAACATGTGTCTGGTGTGCCTTGTTTTTGTCTGCACAGCCATGCCTTCGCTGCTGCTGCTGCTGCTCTTGCATCAGGCAGGTTGCCAAGCGGTAGCAGCAGCAGCATGTGTGCATCTATGTTCAGGCTCGGCCAGCAGCCTGTGGGAGATACAGGCCTCGGCAGTGGGTGACGGAAAGCGAATATCTCGGTGATCCGTGGAGGAATGATGCGCGTCCTTCTGCCGTTATGAATGGCACTGCAACACGACCCGCTCCGCGTCCACGTCTCTTTAAGTTTGGTGCAGTCGTCTGCGGGTTAGTTTGTGAGTGTTTTTAAGCAAAAGATCCTCTTTCGCTTCTCAGTGTGTCGCTCAGCTTCTCCCTTTATGCGTCTCCTTTCTCTTCATCTCTGTCCTCCCCGCTCGATCTTCACAACTGTCCCCTCCCTTACCTTGAGCTGGCCGAGTTGCTAGGCTGGAGCGATCTCCCCCCCCACCGCCCTCATCTCCCCCCCCCCCCCCCCCCCCCCTCCCCCTCTCTCCACAGCAGTGGTGTCAGAACAGAGGTGAAGAGTTGCAGAGCTGCCTGAACGTCTTCCCAACACACTACCGATCAGAGGACGCCGTTTCTCTCCCTTTACTCTCTCTCCGTCTCTGTTTCCTCGCCCACCTTCTCACCACTGTTCTGCTTCACACAGACCGGTCTCTTCTGTTTCTATTAGCATAACGTGACACATTTCTTTTTGCCTGCCAAAGAAATAATGCCATTTCCACGCCGTCTTTTCACGCTCTGTGATTTCTTTTGAGCATATATACTGCTGGTGTTATTCAGTTGATCGTGTGTTTCTTCTGTTAAGTAGTTTTGTGTTTTTCTACTTCATCTCCCTTCGCTGTCTGTCTGCACATTGCTATCATGTCGTACTCTCCCTTTTCAACCGCGGTTTAACCCTCCATTTAGGCTTTGGGGTAAATGAGAGGAGGCCCATTCGTTTTTTCATGACGCCGTGTGCCTCCGAGATGAATAAAACAACACGACGGCATTCACATTCTGACCTTCTCACTTGTCGCATGACACCTGGTTAACCAAGGAAATGGTCCTTGATCCACACAGGGTTTCTGTTGATATGTTCAAACAAATGGCACTTTGGTTTTTTGCAACGACCGTGTGTAGCATAGCACTCTTTTGCACATGCAGCCAATGATCTCTCTACCTTGATGAGTAATTGCATGTGTGTGTGTGTGTGTGTGTCACATTAAATGTACAAGCGCTGTGGTGACCGTGAGCAGGTCTAAATATCAGAGTGATTAGCAATAGACAGGAGGAGGCAGTTCATCAGGTTTATGGATGGCTCTCTGTAACACACACACGCATACACAGGATGTCAGACGGGCCGCTTGCCTGTGTCCAGACCTGCTCTCTGAATTCCCCTAGCTTAATTTATCTCACGCCCTCAGTTTCCTGTTTCATGAGCTACCGAGAGACCCTCGATCAACAACAACAACCAGCCCTCACACACACTTATGCCGACGCACACGCACGTTTTATTGATGTCCGTGTCTATCTTAAGTCCTAGGCTTTGTGTTTGGATGTGTGATATTTCTACACATCTCAGGACTGATACATCTCAGGGGATGATTCAGTTGGCTTTGAAGCCTTTAAATAACTTTTTATATTCATCTTTAGCATTGTGGCTATTTTTGGTGCTTGAAGTCTGCCAGTAAAAGATAATACGATGCATAAAAATACAACGTGCACTTGACTGTGGTTTTGGAAATTTATACGCAAATTCTGTCGTTGTTGCTTTGCAGCAGTGGGGTTTAAATGATTGTATTTGTTGCACTGAGTTGGCTGAAGCTCGGGACGAGAGGTGGCCGTGATGTCTGATCATCAGCATCTCAAAACTCAGACTTTTCTTCTTCTTCCTCTCTCTTTGTCTCCTCCTTTTACAGGCACCATGGATCTCTCAGCACCTGCTTCGGTGGTAGCCTTCCTCCACTGACCTCCTCCTCCTCCTCCACCACTTCGTCTCTCATCCACCGCTCTACGTCCACGCCCCATCCCTTACTCCCCACCCGTGTCTGTGACCGCTCCGGCCCTCCTACATCATGGCGGGCGAGAAAGGGCCGACTAAGCGAAGCGCTATGGACATCAAGCGCCTGGCGAGCCTCATCCAGAGAGGAACGGGCCGTTTGCTGGTGATCGACAGCAGAACCTTTTCCGAGTACAATGCGTCGCACGTGCAAGGCGCGGTCAACGTGTGCTGCTCCAAGCTGGTGAAGAGGCGACTGCAGCAGGACAAGGTGTCCGTCACTGAGCTGCTGCAACCCAACAGCAAGGTGAAGGTGAGCAGACCTGACAGTTGATGCTTTTTGTGTGTGGGGGGGGGGGGGATTCAAAGCTTCCAGCTTGCTGATAAAGACAAGAAACTGGATACCATTTTAATAATCTGCCACATTATCCCGGCAAATAGTTGTGAGCTTCGGAGTTTCCCCATGTTCCCAGTCTTTCTTAGCTAAGCTAACTGGCTGCTGGTTGTAGCCCTGTTATGACCGTATGGACATGAGAGTACTTGAGTGTTCGTATTCTCTTCAACTAACTCTTCATCCTTCAAATGCAAATATGTGCATTTCCCAAAATGCTGTACTGTTTTTTTCAACATGGATTTTATCCTTTTATGTCTCTTTTTTTTTAATGTTAAACATGGAGTTTATCCTTTTATGTCTCTTTTTTTTTAATGTTCAACATGGATTTTATCCTTTTATGTCTCTTTTTTTTTAATGTTCAACATGGAGTTTATCCTTTTATGTCTCTTTTTTTTTTAATGCAGTGTTTTCTTTATCCAGACCAACAAGACCCAGTTAGGGATCTGATTATTCAACTGTAAAAGGCATGGTTACTCGTAGACTTTTGGGATTAAATCATTTTTCCTGTGACATACAAAGAAAAATAAAGTGACTCTTCTTGCAAATGCGGGTTGTTAGTTGAAATGGTGCATTTAAAGTACAGAGCGTTGGACACGTCCGCATAATCTCGCTTGTTTCGGCATCAGTAGCAGAATCCGCACGGGAATGAAAACAGGAATACAGCAAAGAGACTTTTTTGTTTAAATGGACGTAGAGACACGGGCAATATGTTGGTCTACAGCTCTATGTTCAAGGGTTAAAGTTCAGGGTATTCTCTTAAGTTGTACAGACATGTTGTGTGTGTCGTGCATATGACAGAAAGGAAGTCCAGTAGCTGGAACAAGTTGGGCGTTGAGGAGAGACTTTGCCTCGCCAACATCTCCAAACATTTCCAACAGCCTTTGCTGTCGTGGATCCGGATTAGCCTCATCTGTGCTAGCTCAAGCCTGCTGCACATCAGTGGGGTTATATTTGGCGGGCAGGCGGGCGTACTGTATGTTTGTTGCTTATCAGTGGCCCTGAAATCGGATCCTCCTGTTTTCCATGACTTCTCCTCCGAATATGACAGCCTTTTTTCCATGGCCTGTCCTGGGGGGGGGGGGGGATTATGTGCGCGATGTATGTTGTGCCCTCGTAGGCGTGCATACTTCACCCAACAGTTTTTCACGATGGGACAAATTCATCAACAAAGCTGTGGAGGTGATAGATGGGATTCTTCTTCCCGGCTGCACTCACTCACCAAATGTTATTTTTAGGTATTTCATTTTTTTAAGCACAGTGCACCCAAAGCTGTAAAACGCTGATTCACAGTGGCCGATGACACATAACAGGTGATTGAAATGTCTTTGTCGGGTGTGACACATTGGGTTTTAAATGGCAGTATTTATTGCTTTTGTTGTTTTACTTCCTGGTTGCCAGGAATCCGACTTGCAACACCTCAGTCTGTCAAATCTACTTATGAATGTGGTTCATGACCTGCTACCATTTCGTGCCCTTTAGATACGGCACCAGTCCCCGGAGTTGCAGAGAACAAACTGACTCTGTATTTCCATTTGGTGCTCAGCAAGAGAACTTTAATCACCAGAAACACGCCCTGCTCACAAAACGGCAAATAATTATACATTATTGCTTCAGATTATTGCTTTGCACTCCTTGCTGGATGACAGTTCACACTTGTAGGTGACTGACACTTTCCTTATGGTCAGACGGTTAAATGGAGGAGAACTGTGGATTATTGTTACTTTCTCACGTCAAATGAACTGCGGTTCAGCTAATAGCGTTTGCATAATTGGTACATTGGCTGAGAGTCCCCATGCGCCTGCTGTTTCTCACCGCCTCTCTGTTATACCAATTAGTTTTAATTCAGCTTTATTGCCCTGGCTTCTGGCAGTCAAACCCGCATGACTTTCTTCTCACCAAAATGTACCACTGTTAGCTGGACAACGATCTTGTGTAAGAACTCTTGTATTGGTGTGTTCTGCCAGCCTGAGTTACGCAGGTACCAGCACACCACAGATGCTGCGACGCCTGAAGGCCACATGGGAGATCCTGCGTCTCAGAAATGTGTGATCATCCCGACCAACAGATTCAGTTTTGCTTTAGATAATGCTTTTATTTTTCGGGTGGTGACGATGCATCACCCCGCTCTGGTAGTCTACGGATTTAGACCGAAACAGGAACAAAAGCAGGAGCTGGAGAGCTGTGAAGTGTGAGAGGTTTTGGTTGTTCTTGAGTGTGTTTCAAAGCTTGGTCTATTGGGTCCATCTCGGTGTGGGGCCCTGTGGTTGGCAGGGCTCACGCTGTGGCACCCCATGGAGTCGTGCTTCCTCTTGATTTCTCTCACTTTCGATCTCATGACTGTCTGTCCGTCTCCCACAACTACAGCCTGCAGCTTCCCCCCACCGACGACATGCCGTCATCATTTATTCCTTCTTCCTCTCCCTATCTTGTGTTGCCCCGTGGCTGGTTTGTTATTATCCATTCCCCACCCCCAGCAAAGAGGATAAGGCTTGCGATTAATGCTCGGCTGGATAAAGCTGGAACTATCCGTGTGAGAGAGGAGGGCCCAACGGACCCAGACTCTTTTGTTATTGGCTAAGCATGACATCATCCCTTTTGTGCGGCCACTGGCAGGCCGCGGGCTGGGCACGTGCAGACGGGCTGTGCGATGTTAAAGCCGGCTCCCAGCTAACCCCTCACACACACACACACACACACACACACACACACACTATCCTCTCTACCCCCCACATGGCTCTGAGCATCGCCAGGAGCCGCCTCAACCAGCCAAGACAGCAAAGGACACCATTGTGGCTCTTTGTTGGGGAAGTGAATGCAGGAAGCGGGAGAGCAGCACTGAGGGTATTCATGGCTGTGCTGCTGCCTCCGCCTCCTCCCTGGCTGCCTCCCGCCTCACATCCCATTGAGCACTAATAGCCTGCATCCCCCAAGGCGCTGCACTCACCCTCTTTCATAGAAGCTCCCAACGCTTCAGTTAACTGAGCTGAATGAACATCCATGACCAGCGCAGCAGCAATCAAAAACGGTGTCCTCTTTCTTCTCCCTTTCACAGCTCCATCCCTCCATAACCTCTTTATTAATGCTCTCTATTAATGTGGGTCAGGGAGAGCTGGATACAGTAGGTTAGGTGGTGGTGGTGGTGGTGGACCTCTGCTGGGAGAGGGATGGCACAGGCTTAGTCGGGGATGGGGCTTCCTCGTGCCTTTCCCGACCAGGTGGGCAGGCCGGTTTCTTGGCTTAAGCCTGGCTAATCCCTGCTGCTGTGACAAGGACAGCCGGCCAGGCAGGCCCTGACAGATGGACCAGAGGTTTTCACTGCCGGCAGCCAGCCTTGGGGAAGCACCCGTCATCATGTATGCAGGCATGGAGGACAGACCTCAATGGAACCCAGAGTAGTGGAGAGAATACAGCAAGCCTCCTCGCAGTGACAGAAGTTACTCGTACAAGCTGTCACATGGCAGAATGTGGAGGAACGGACGTATTTAAATTCACGAGCATGTTTCAAGTTTTGTAGTTTCTGTGTGAGAGGACACAAATAGAGCCATGAAGGTTGATGCGAGTCAGCATTTTTGTGGTTCTGCTAACAAAATCTAATTATGAGTTCCAGACATTTTGGGAGTAAGAGAGTTTTGTACTGGCCGATACTAGAATCAGCACGGGGGGGGGGGGGAATTGGGTTGGTGCATCCTTATCAGCCAGTTAGGGACTGATCATTGATGTAAAAAAATAACCAAGGGTGGTGAATCAATGACACTGATGTAGCTTTAAACCAATTAGTGGATGAATCAATAAGTAGATCGACAGCAAATTAATCAACAACAATTTGAAAAGCAAATGATCATTTTGAAAAATGAGGGAAGTTGTGATGTGCGGCACTTTAAACAATAAACTGTTGTTTTACTGTATGAGCTTAAAGATAACAGTCTCACACCTGTAATTCCACTCTCGTATATCTGCAACTGTTAACGAACAGTAGCCCAATTGTTGTTGTTGGCTATAATGACGTCGTAGCGATGGAGAGATCCAGCTGCTGGATCTGTGATCTTGTCTGTGCTCTTAATTGGGAGGATTGGCTGAGTCCCCTGCTGCCGAGCACAGGGGGAGACTGCACGTGATCAACTAATGCGTTTATGCAACATAGAAGATCCCCGTCCATTCCACTTATGACGCAGGCTGAGGCTGTCATGATCCGTGAGTCGAGGATGAGTTTGAAGATTTAAGGGCGTGTATTCCTGTGATTGTGTGGAAAAAAAGAAAAGTGGTGGCAGACGTCGGGCAAAGACACTGGTAAGAACTTTGGGAAACCCCGTACAGTTTTCGTAATAGTATTGTTCCGGACACAGACATCTCCAGTTACCACAAATCATTTCAAAATAAAGGAAAGAACATGAAAGTTTCACGTGTGCTCTGTCTCGACAGCCGCAGCAGATCCCAGAACTTAGTCGGTGACTCACCGCGTGGATTGTTTTCCCGAGTACCCAGAGGGCGAACTCGGGGAGTTTCTCTTTTTTTTGTACGTTTCATTCACATTTTTACTCTTTGCCAAGTTCAAACAAAGAACCCGGCAGTGTTTTTTCTACAGAGCAGGATATGTCATGTGTTTACTTTGATGAGGTCATGGCATGAATCATTGTTTGCTTTAAAGATCCTACTGTTTGACATAGACACACACACACTTACATACTGTATGTAGTTTCAGACACTGCCCCACTGCACCACAAAGAAGGAGTGACATTTATGTTAAAATAGATTTGTTAGGCCATGGGGGTAAATGGAAAATGGAGGGAATTATTCATTCATGATCTGCAGATATGAAATGCGTCTTTCATTGTATGCAAAGCCAGGAGGACGGCGCGGTAGAACCGGATCCACAGCATGCATGTGCTTCTTGGAAGACGCCAATTTAGTCTGAGTCCGACGGGGAAATTGGACACTTCTATGTAAATGTCTGCAGGCACCATCTGAATGTGTAAGTCTGGTGTGCGTCTGTATGTTCATGTCTTAAAGGTCCTCTGACATTTAGCGGTGTGAGTGTGTGACCAGATCAGGTGACCACATCTCTGAAACGATCAGTGACGATGACCTCTCACTGCACATGGGCATCGGGGACTTTCAACACTGTGCCACACCTTCACATCCCTGTCTGAAACACACACACACAGCGATCATTTTGAGATCTTTCCACGAACTAAATTATGTCCCTAACCTTTAAACTAGTCAACTATAATGCCGACTCTAAACACAAACCTGTTACCTAAACCTGTGACTACTTTGTATTTGGTCCTCGCAAGGATAGAAGTAGAGGAACGCTGCGACACACTCGTCACACCTATACAAGCATACATGTAAGTGGCAGCTGCCGGTGCCAGTCAGTGACGTCATCGTGTGTGTGTGTGTGTGTGTGTGTGTGTGTGTGGTGTGTGTGTGTGTGGCTTAAGATGACACTGCCTGTTTCAGCAGCTCCTCTATCAGCATGTAATGAACTTTAGGGAGTGTCCAACCATTTAGCCGGTCGTGGCCACATTGACATAATAACCCTATTAAAAATATGCATACAAATCCATTATGAGTTAGCGAATGAAAGAGTGATTTGAACTGTGTTTTTTCTGCATTTGGTGAATCAACTTAAGGGCTGACTCTTGCACACAGTGCCATCTTGTGCCCTCAATTGGCTGAAGCCAGTTCATACTGCAGTCGACTTGTTTTCTATGGGACATCCCCGAGAGGACGCATTGAGAGGACCCGGACTGCGCTTCAGGAATGTGGGGCCATTTTTAGACAGTTTGTGCTGATGTTGTGTCACAGCCGGCCAGTTCACACACAAACACACGTACTGTCCCGCTCAGCACTGACCTGGTCACTGGTCAGGAGCACTGCTGAGGTCGGGGGAAACCGTGTTTCACTTTCTTACACAAGCACTTACCGTACGCCGGGGCTGTGTTTCCGCAATTCCACTGATATCTGTTGTTGCCCCCTGTCATCTTTGTTTCATGTTGTGTGTGTGTGTGTGTGTGTGTGTGTGTGTGTGTGTGCAGACGTTTTATTGAGCGTTGACGGTAAGGCCAAGCCTTGACTCGCAGCCTTCTGTCAGATCTTGTTTTTCTCCCGCTCCTTCTATATTTTATAACACAGGGTCAGTAAGAAACATGCAGAGACTTCTGTCTCTTGCCCAACACCTTCATTCTTGTCTCTTTTACACCCACATTTTCTCTTTCTCCAACACAAGAGTACACATTTCTTCAGCTCTGTCTCTTGCTTCCCCTGCAATCTCCCTCTTTATTTTTTGCTATTTCCGTCTGCTAATGACAGGATAATAAAAATATCCTCTCCCCCCGATATGACCAATCTTTGTTTCTGCCCTCTTGTGACGCCAGCCTTCCGACCCTTAAGAGAAAGCTTGGGTGCTAAAGGACCATAGCAATTGTTCTGCCAGTGCCACCTTCCGATCCTCTATGCACCCTCCTCCCCTCTTTATTCCTCTCTTTATATTTGATCGTCCTCCTGCCTCTGATCACCTCCTTGGCCTTCCTTTCCCTCCACTCTGTCTCCATGCCTTCTCTCTGCCAGTGGCATTCCTTGTTTACCTGCAGTGTGCATGCATCAGAGCAGCACAGTAGTAGTAGCGATGCCGTAGCACTGCAGAGGGATGAGAGTTCTGTGCTGATGCTGCAGTCTGACAGCCGGCCTCGGGTCGTTGACCTCTAACACTGCAGCAACCTCTATTACACACTGAGCTGGAGGTACAGCTTCACCCCGTCATCATAAGCACAATCTACACAGCAGCTGATGCCACACTATTATTTACTATCGCTCACACACTTCTATTAAATATTGAGGTAGCTGTTGTTTCCTAACTCACAGGGTTCAGGGTCGAGATCAGGCTCCCAAATTAGATGGGATCCCATTAGGATCATTAGCCAAGATTACGCAGGGTTAGTAAAGATGGAGGGTGTAGGGGATTTTAAACAAAGGAAGAGAGGCATGACGATGAACATGTGAGAAGGAAACATAACAAAGAAATGAGTGCTTTGAGCAGGTAAAGACTAAAAATAGGGTGAACACTGTATTTTGAATGTGTAGCACTGCATTGATGTCTTTCACTGACAAATGAAAGGCTGTACAGTTTTCTATGAGCGCCTGTAAAGGGCTCGATGCTGTCACATGGCATCTGTGTTAAGTGTTTGAGGGGCTAATATATAACTTTATTGTACAATCGACGGTAGAGAAATGAGGGGATCGACGTGTGACATGTGTAATGAAGTCTTTTAACCACACTCAAACCAGGAGCATTGTATTTAAAGGTCTGTGCTTTAAACCCCTCGACAAGCAGCGGAGAACAGATAAAACTCTGAAGTCATCCGTGGTAACCTCTGTGCATCGTAGAGGTGTCATCGAATAATGTTAAGTTGTTTGAAGTCCCTCACGATCGATGCTACGGGTCAGGCTTTCTGCCTCAGCTTTCCATTGCCTTTGTGTCTGGATGCAGGCGGGCAGAGCTTAGCCGCTCTTTTACTTGTAACCGGACTTCAGAGGCTGACCTTGTCCTGTCTAACTCACCTGCATGGCTGTCTGCCCAGGCGCTGGGCCACAGCTGCTCTGTAAGCAGAAACATAATCAGTCACTATGCACACTGTATAGCTGTGTGTACATGAGCTCTCATCACCAGCGGGCCTTTCAGCATACACACAGGGCGATGAAGGGCTGGTGGCCACGCTGAGAGAAAGTGCGGTTTCGCCTTGAAGCTAGAGCGGCTGTTCAACGTTCACGTTTTTAGATGAGGGTGGTGCGCCCTGCGTTACGTTTTTGAGTTTCCTCGTCTTCCCTCTCTTGCTCTTCCTTTTCCTCTAGCATCTTTCTCATCTCCATCTCTCCCTGCCCCACTACTCCACTATCCCCACCCTCTTTATCCCTCTCTTCAGCTCGCTCGCCCTCCTCCCTCTCTCCTCTCTCCTCTCTCCTCTCTCCTCTCTCCTCTCCTGTCCAGTGGCGGCTCAATGATGCAGTGATTCATAGCTGCAGTGATGGTCACGTGACCAAAGCCTGCCTGACAACATGGGGAACAACACAGCCTGGCTGGTGTGTGCGCAGGCACACTATCTCACACACACACACACACACACACAGAGGCATACTCTATCACACTGGCGCATGCTCAGACTTCCTCATCTTGCTCACTGTCTGATACACTGATGGATCCAAACCCTTCACAACGTAGTCAGCTTTTTGGATTTCATCAGTTTTACCTCAGATTATGAGACAACCCTCTCCGCAGTATCTGCTCAGTAAATATTACCGCCGCAGTTGCACAGTGCAAACTCCGCCCTAATGCATTTTTCATGAACCTGTGCTTTATCTTCATAACTTACTCCAGCATCACCTGTAGTTCATCCTGCTTACTGGTGCAGTCACTGGCATCCATGAAGCCAGTGTTTAGTGTTTAGAGTTCCTTTTGTTTGCCTTGTTGCTGCTTCCTGGTGGGTATCAGATAAGCAGAGTTGTCAAGTTTTTGGGGAAACTACCTCAGGGTCAGACAGCCCTGCAGCAGCTCATTTGCATTTCTTTTGTCACAAGTTTGATAGAAAAGACTTTGCTCAGCCGAGAGGGAATACGCTTCATTTTCCTTTTAAGGATCGGCTGGTCTGATAAAATGTATTTTGTGTGTGTGTGTGTGTGTGTGTGCGTGCCACATGCAATGCATTCTCAGTTACACTCTTCCAGTATTAGATTATTCTAATTCTGGTCATATTAACCAACTCTTTCTTCCTTGTTGGCAATGGATGCTTGTTGTACTTTTCACAGTGGCACTGGAAAATAACTCTCTTCTCTTCCTTGTTGTTTATCTGTTGTGCAGGTGGAGCTGGGCAGGAAGCAGGAAGTGGTGGTTTATGACCAGAGTTCCAAAGAGGCGGGGCATCTGTCCAAAGACAGCTTTGTGCACATTCTCATGGGGAAGTTGGAGGGCACCTTCCACAAAGTCTCCCTGCTCACTGGTACGTGACGGTGTGACGAGCATGAGTGCGATGAAGGCAGTGTTTCTTTTTCTTTATTTTTCCCCGATGTAAACAAAAGATGAGTCCCTTCATCCAGAATGGACATGTCTCTTTTAATTACCCACTTCTTATTGCACAGCGGGCAAGTGTGCCTCACCTCGCCCCGCTTGACTGATTTGATTGTAGTTCCACGGTTTGGTCAGCAGATGACACCGATGAGCCCAACAAGCGTTCGTCTCCTCACATCATTCGAGTTGTTCCTCATTAATTAACCGGCAGTAATCACGGATTCACAGGTTCACAGGTATGTGTGAAGACAGGAGCGAGAGGAAGAAGTATCAAAGCCCGGCTACAAAGCCTCTCTGATGACTCTTTGATGTTTAAGCTTCCCCCGGAGTCGTTCTCTTCCCCAGCACCACTGAAGTAAAGCTGGAGCTTAATTTCAATCCTCTGGTCTTATTTACCACATATATATATCCTGTCATAGTGTCCACTAAGCACACTAAGACTTATAATTGAGCCCCAGCACGACCGTTAATAGCCTAGTTGAGTTAATAACATCTCGATTGCGGTGACAGTACGCACACACCGACCAGCGGCGGCTTCTGAGTCCGTCTCCAATGTGTCAGAATAGGGAGCGTAATCTGCCTCAGTCAGGATTGGGAATGAGACGGCAGAAGCACGCTGCTTGGGCAAATCTTCTCCTCTTCTCAGTTCTCTCCCCTCCGCTGGGAGATTAGCGCTTCTTCATGAGTCATTCATAGATTTTGAGGATTGTCTCAAAGCACCCGGGCTCCACAATTAGTCACAGAGATGTACTGAGCACATGCTTAGGCTGGGCACGCCCACAATGCATGTTCAATATCACACATACTCTCCCGAAAGCCAGGACTTTCCTCCTCAGCTTTTCTGATTAGACGTCATACCCGTCTTAATGAAAGACCCCCTGTCAGCGATTCCCTCCTCTTCCTCTTTATCGGTCTCCTCGGCTTACTGTCGCTGCGTTTCATCAGGAAAAAGAAGGAATCGCACTTCTTCCGTTTCTGTCCCCGCTTTTCTGCTGTTTCCACGACAACAGTGGCAGAGAATATTCCCCAGAAGGACTCAGCCAATGGCGTCGGCTGTTGTTCGGGTGGTTGTATTATTGGGGTCAGTGGAGCTATGCAGCCTCCGTCCGTGCACACTTGATGTTTGTGTGTTTATGCGTGTAGGTAGAAGGGGGGCGTTGCGTGTCCACGTATGCACGCTTGCATGTCTGCACGTTGTGCATGATAACATGCGGATGAGTGCTGCAGGATGTGTTTGTGTGTCAAAGGAAGCTGCAGAGTTATCATGAGAGAGATGTCGTGAGAGACAAGAAGGGGACATGGTGGCCGGGGAATAAGGCTTTTGAACAATGCTTATTAAATCATTTTAATTAACGAGACATGATGCTTATTGGAAAATATATGTGGGAACTATTTCAACCATCAGTTCTTTGTTTAACAATCATCAAAAGATAAGAGTCTGTGGTCTAAAAGGTTGTCAGTTTTTCTTTCTACTTTCTACTCTATTTTTAGCAATCAACTGCTGAAGCAATCGATCATAAGTGTGTTTGCTACAATTCAATTAATGACCAGTCATTTATCAAGCATAAATATCAAACAATCCCCGGTTGCAGCGGCTCAAAGCTGAGAACGTGCGACTGCTCAGACAAAACAAGTAATTTGAGGACGTCCCCACGGGCTCCAGGACATTTTTACAGGCTTGTTTCACTACTTTTACAGCCTAAAACCTGATAGCTACACAATAAATGTTATTATTAGCTGAGGCCCTTCTTTTTTCCCTCCTTCCCTTTTTCTCTTTCCCCTCATTCTTGGCTTTGATTGTCTTTACTCCCCTCTCACTCTCTTAAAGATTCAAGGTAAAAACAGTAATCATTCTCTCTCTCTCTCTCTCTCTCTCTCTCTCTCTCTCTCTCTCTCTCTCTCTCTCTCTCTCTCTCTCTCTCTCTCTCTCTCCCTCTCTCCCATTACCTCCCTCTTCTCCCCCTGTCCCTCTACTGAACCTCAGATTTACGATGCTGATAATTCCTGCGATGACTTCATATCTGACGGGACTTATTTTCAGCCTCACGTACGCAGACCACACACGTACAGTGCTCACCATGCATACGCTTTTGCTGCAAATCAAGTGAAGGGTACTGCGAGTGGGAATGAGGGTCAGATGGATGGAAAATAATCCATAAATGGGATGGACAGGGTGAATAAAAGATGAATCACTGAGCTCCCTACCAGAGGCCTTAACTGTTACTTATGCAGAAGCTTGCCAAAAGGAGATTAGGGCACAGTCTTGCAGAAACACACATCTCTCAGTAGATTTGTGTTTTTTCACATTTTGACTTGAACTGTCCATAAATAAGGGGACGTCATTGCAGGAAAGATGTGTGTGTGTGTGTGTGTGTGTGTGTGTGTGTACTGGGAACACATTGATCTAAAAAACAATCGGTGACTCCTCTTCGGTTTCTCTCCATTCACGATCTAATCAATAGCTCCGGCTCAGAGAGCACACCACTTCCTACATGTGGATGATGTCATGGAGCAAGCCATGTCCCAACAGGACTATATCTGGTCAGCCAGTGACTCTCACCTAGGGCTGGGCGATATGGCCTAAAAAAAAAATCTCCGATTTTTTTACAAAAAATCCGATTCACGATTTAAATCGATTTTTTTCCCCCAAAATTTTTTGCAGATGACAGAAGCTGTTGAAAACAATTTTTTCTTTTATTTTGTGATGATTTTCCCAAGTAGGTTGATAAAAATAAAGTGCAAACAAAACCTGAACATTGTAGAAAGGTGCCTGTAGTATACAAAAAGTATTTGGTCACTCTTTTGTTTGCCTGAATCATTTAAATATAAAATTAAATTAAACATAACATTAAATGGCATTAAATAGTAGCCTTCCATTGTAAACAACTGTGCAAATGTAACTTTTTACAGTAAGCTTTTCTAACTGAATACACTGATACAAACACAGCATGAAATAAAATGTATGTGACCCTTTAACATTCACATTTTCAAAAGTGCAACATCTGATCTAACATCAACATAACATATTTTGCACAGTAAATAAGTGCATGTAAACAAAATCAAGTGCATTCACAACATAACCAACAGTATTAAACAGTAGTGCATGTTTTTTCTAAATATTTTTTGCCAGGAAGACAAGCCTGTCTACTACCTCTGGCTTCAGGCATGCACGGTGGCATGTAACAATGCCCCCCCCCACACACTGAAAAGCCTCTCAGAGGGGGCACTTGTAGCTGGCACAGAGAGGTATTTCTTTGCTAAAGTACTTAGCCTTGGAAAGTTAAGTTGGTGACGCTTCCACCAGTCAAGTGGATCGGTGTCTGGGTCAACCTGCTGGACCACAGGTCAGTTGTTGCGGAGTAGAATGACATCCCCTCCAGCTCCGCAGAGATCCTTTGGCGTGTACTATTGTACAGCCGAGGCAAGGCAACGTCAGAAAAATGTTTACGGCTTGGTAGCACGTACCTGGGGTCCAAAGCTTTGAGAAGGTGAATAAACCCCGGCTTTTCCACGGTGTATATGGGCACCATATCTTTTGCGATATACATCGCGACTGCATCCGTGATGGCTTTCCACCGGGCACTCTTCTTCTCATGCGGAGTACAGTTGGTGAATGTCTCCAAAATGCTGGGTTGTTTTTGTGAGGTGGCGGCGGCAGCAGTGAAGCTGCTAGCCGCCATTGTTTTAGTTTGTAAACAATGCGCGCGCACTCTACTACGGGAAAAAGGGGTGGGGGCGATTTTCTCGATTTTCAATAAAACACATCGCCTTAAAGCACACATTCGAATTAATCGATTAAATCGATTTATCGCCCAGCCCTACTCTCACCCTGTGTTTTGTTTGAAATATATATTCAGGCAGGATGTTGTGGTGGCAGTTGGAAGATGATTATGTATGTGCATGCATCTGGATACGTGTGTGCATGTGTACGCGTGTATTTGTGCGTTATTACTTCCTTGACTGTGTGAAAGTGTTTGTGAGAAACATGTCTCTCTGAGGGCAGCAGTATTTTTACCACAGTAATGATCTCACCCAGTTGGAGCTCAGGCTGATGTGTCTTGCCTTTTTCAGAGTTGTGTGTGTGTGTGTGTGTGTGTGTGTGTGTGTGTGTGTGTGTGTGTGTGTGTGTGTGTGTGTGTGTGTGTGTGTGTGTGTGTGTGTGTGTGTGTGTGTGTGTGTGTGTGTGTGTGTGTGTGTGTGTGTGTGTGTGTGTGTGTGTGTGTGTGTGTGTGTGTGGAGGTGGAGGAGGAGGAGGAGGAGAACGTCGCTTGGCCGGAGCCAGCTGCCTCCCCAGCGGGTCTAAAGTTTGCATGTTTCCCACCAATCTGCAGCACACAGCCAAAACCAGAGACAACACTGCCTGCTAGCGTGTAGCTATAGGTGGTGTGTTAGCCGGTGCCGACTGCGTAGCTGAGTCATGCGTCACATCGGCTCTGATGTAAGCCTGCCAGGAGGAAATGTTTTGATGCTGCCATCAAAACCTCATGTTCCAGTTTAAGACAGAATAAAGAGAATAATAATAAAACAGTTTGAGGAAAAAGTGTGTGAAACGCACTTATGCTCTGCAGATGAAAGAAGCGTTTTATTCTTATTTTGTTGAAATACTGGAAAAACTGGAAAATAGAATTTTAAAACAAAAATTGGTGAAGGATCTGACAGGAAATAGAGTTACTGTCGGTCATGAAGCAGGAAATGAAAGTGTAGGTGCAGGTGTGTATTTTATCCATCTAATGTGTGTGTGTGTGTGTGTGTGGAGTTTGCAGATGTGCAACGCTGCTCCTAATCTTCCCTAGCGCCATCTGCCAGTGTTTTTTGCCGGATTACACGACTGGGTCAGAGAGAGAGAGAGAGAGAGAGAGAGAGAGCGAAGGAGAGAAAAGGGAAATGAGATCGAGAGGAGGGATGATGGCACGTGTCTAGATTCTCATGAAGGGCAGCGTGTACTTAACCTACAGTCTCCGATTATCCTTGGTGATGAGTACTAAAACGATGAGTTATTCAACAGAACAATTTTTATAAGGAATTAACTGTTGAGGGTATTTATTAGAAACAAATATTGAAAAAATGTCTGGTTCCAAACTCCCAAATGAGAAAATGTCCCGCTATCCTCTGTCTATTTTCTCATACTTATTGACGACATGACAAATGAATTCATTTCAAATATATCGACAGATTCACTGATAATGAAAACGATTGTTAGTTGCAGAACTAGCTGCTCACCAGGTCGGTATGTGGACCCGACAGCTAAACAGGCTTGGTGACATGTGAGCCCGGTCACATTCCATACTACGTACAAACTAAGTCTAACTTTTTAACGTTTGGGCTTTCCCACTGAAAAGTGACACAATTAAGTCATTCATTTAATTGCTGAGTGTACGCTGGTACATTTTCCCCTAGATGCTCACAACCGGAGAAGAAATCTATTGACGTGGTGAGACCATACGTACTGCAGTATTAGTACGTTTATAGCTGGGAAGTAGTTTATTTGTTTTTATGGGTTAGCATGTGGACTCTCACGCTGTCAGCCTGCCAGCTCAATGCGAAAGCACACAGGACAAGACATGGCGATGACATACTGATGGGAGGTATTAGGAGATGAAAGGTGCCTCTCTCTCATTTTCCTCCGCTAGCGCTGTCTTTGGCTCGCACACACTAAGAACACACGGGAGCTGCTGTGGGCCCCGGGGCTCTGATGAGATCAGGTTAGGGTGTGACTGCACCGACTGAGGTACAAAGGTCAACTCAGTTATGTATCATTCTTCTGTGCTGTTATACAACTGGGCGGTCCCTGTGTGTGTGTGTGTGTGTGTGTGTATGTATGTATGTATGTATACGTGTGCGTGTGTGTGCGCGCGTGTGTGTGCGCGTGTGCATCAGAGAGACGCTGAAGAAGTGAGGTCATCGTGGGAGGCCGAATCTCACAATGCAACCGTTCACAGAGACATTCCAATGAGCTACATAAGGAGGTCTGTTTGTGTCAGTGTGTGTGTGTGTGTCTGTGCGCATTTCTGCATGAATATGTGCATATGAAGTAGTGCGTGCACGCGCATGAGGCAATGTTTGAGAGTGCAAGTGTGCGAAAAAGAAAAACACAAAACAGACGGAGGAGTGGCATTGAGGAGATGAGGTCATACTCCTCATTTCACTCCTCAGTGTGTGTGTGTGTGTGGGGGGGGGGGGGTGTCTGTGTGTTCAAGTGTTCAATTAGTTACATTAATGTGCATTCATGTGTGTGCATGAGTTGTCAGAGTGTGTGTGGTCGGGGAGGCCGTCGTGCTGACCCGTGTTTGTCAGCCTCCTCAGAGCTGAAAGTCTTTAAGGTTTCCTCTTCTTCTCCTTCTGGAGTCCAGCAGGAGGTTTCCACATCCTCTGAACCCGGAACACACACACACACACACACACACACACACACACGCGCGTGCATGCACACCTGTGTGTGCACACCTGTGTGTGCTCCCGCCAGGGATCACACATTTATCTGTGATTAGAAGCTGCAGAATGCGTGAATGTTTTCACAGGAAGTGCATTCTCTGTAGTCGCTGCAAACAGGGCCGTCTCAAGTTGGGAACATAAATTGCCGTGGATACCTGTGTGATTGAGATCGGGGTGACGTGATCAATCAGTGGCAGTTATTTCCCGCTCTGTGCCTCTGGCTGTGTTGTGATTGGCTGCAGTGCAGGTCGGTGAGGTTGCACATCAATTGTGGCTTTGTTTTGCCCGAGGGCCACGTTCTTCATGCCGCCATCCTTCGGCTTTCCTCTCTCCACCTTCTCCGTCATCTCCCTTCGTGACCTTCTAACCTGCCCTCTCGGCACCTCCTTGCCCCTTCCCTCCCCCTCCACTTCCCCTCTCCATTACGCCGTGGGGAGCTTCAGCAGATCAATGATTTCATTGAGAAGTTGCCAGTGGTGCCATTAGGAGGTGAGCTCACCTTCCCCGGGGAGATCTGACACATTATTCTGAATGACCTCGCCTACCTCTCCATCCCTCCTTTACCTTCCCCCCCTGTTTCTTCCTCTCTTTTCCACTCCTCCTCCTCCCTCTCTCCTCTCTTCTGTTTCACGGTGCTGAGAACAGAGCTCTATTTTTAGTTCCAGACTCCTGCGGTCGTCACATCTGGCGCCAGTGGCCTCGGTGCTCTCACCCCGGCCTGTAGATACACAAACACACAAGGACATACACACACGCCAGCCCCACCCCAAGCAGCACCAAGGGAGCACAAAGGTCAAAGGAAAGGGCCCTGCAGAATAATCTGTGACATCACCTCCCTGCTCGATAACTGTTACAGACTTGGAGAAGCCTTGGAGCCAAGCGGTGGCGCTCTGTTTTCTGCAGTCACTCTGCAGGTATTTAATGATCTCCTTTTTTAGGCTCACACCATGAAGAGGGATTGTGCAAATGCTTAACTCGCGCACACACACACACACATACACACCCACACTTTGAAGCGTGCAAATGCATGCACATGTGGACAGACTCACGCACACACATAATATGGTAACAGGGCCCAGAGGAGGCCTGTACCGAGTTGAGTTGTATGTAACAATGTTTTGTTTCTGCCAGTGTTCTCACCCCCTCCCTCGTCTGTCTCATTGGCCTCACATGATGAGCTTGATGTCATTTTCTCCTTCTTTCCCTCAAAACCGAAGAACAACAACAGGCCAGCGTGTGTGTGTGTGTGTGTGTGTGTGCATGTGTGTGTGTGTGTGTGTATTTATGTGTGTCGTTGCCAAATGTTTCCACCATGACGTGATCTCACTGCTCTGCTTGCCTCCTGCTCCTCTTCCCCTTCTCCTCCATCACTCAGACGCCCTTGCTGGCTCGGAGAGGCCACGCACGCACGCACACACACACACACACACGCACACACACACACACACACGTAATGCACAAAAGGGAAACAGTCATACATATACTATAGCGTGCAAAGATAGAGAACGCCATTTTCTCCCAGATGCACGCATAGGATATGTGCATTGATTCTAAGCAGTGCGGATAAAGATTGGAGCTCAAGACGTCAGTGCAGACATATTAACACACACACACGCACACACATATATGAAGGCTTAGATGTGCAAAGTGACCAACATTTCTGATCATCTCGTGTATTGTATACATACAGAATGAACAGCACGTACTACGATTTCATTAAACTCACAATTTCGGTGTAGAATAGAATTCGACCATCACTCAAATGATCTTAATTCACCATTCCCAGGCACATAAAATAAAGTCTTAGATATGTTGCAAAATGACCCTTTAGTATGGTGCAGTCTATCACAATTAAGCAGATAAACTCACTGAATAACATGTGCAACACGATAGACAAATTAGATACTTGGATTTGTTTCAGGAAACAGACAAAGAACTGTAAAGCATGACTGCATTCACAAAAATGAACAAGCAGGTTTAAGCCTTATAATAAGATATGCCACGCATAATAACCTTTCTTACCAGATGCAGTTTGCCTGTGTTATACAAAGTAAAGCTTGTGGGTAAAACCTGTAGGCCGGTGCTTGTATACCACGGTGCCCTAAATACTTCCAGCGTACTTGTTTAAGCTGCTTGTGTATACAGTCCATTCACAGTGCATACCTTCTGGCCCCTGCTGCATTTGAAATCTATCTGGAAGCCTTTTGAACGTCCCAACCCGCCCCTGTCACGGGAGTCATCCAGCATGGAATAAAAATAGTTTGTTTAAACTGTTACCTAGGCAGTGTCAACACATCAGGTCAACAGGAGCTGAAGTTGAACAGCGTGCTAACCCAGGCCGGTTTCTCCGCGCTACGCCCCCCCCCCCCCTCCCTCCACCAGCACCTCATAACTCGAACTTCACCATGAATTTGGGCCAAGCGCTCCGGCATCAGTTTACCGCCGCAGCAGCATTTATCCCGCTGACTCTGACACACATGTGGAGTGGAAATTTTCAAGGGCAGAAGAAAGGAGTAGCTAAAATCACGATGCTAGTTTATGCTCCCCAGAGCTGGCCTGCATCCACCGAATTCCATTCGTGCTCGGACTGCCCACTGCTGCTCCTGTCGTAGCACCATTCCCTGGAACAATGGTGGATTCCTGTTTATCACTGTGCCGTCTTAATGCTTGATGCCCTTTATCTATGGCGTACCGCTGCATCCTCGTTTACCTAATTTGTTGCCATGGGGGTTTTTTTCAGCTGTTTTAATCCGATTTAGACACTACCTCCAACATTTGAGTGAGGTTATATTTCTTGGCAGCCTTCTGACATGTGTTACACTATGAGGAAAATCTATTTTATTGTGCAGTTTCCTAATAATGTTCCAAAAAATAAAGATGTCTCATTGGCATTGAGTAGCATAGCTGCCTTTAACAGAGCAGAGAGTTTAAATCCTCTGCGGTTTAACACTTCCCCCGGTATGTACACGGACTTGTAACAGAGGTCTTATTACCGTGATTTCATGCTGACCACACACAAACTTTTGAGCTGAACCTCTGGGGCTGCCGCTGCTTCCTGATAAAAGCGGGAGATTTTCCATCGCCACAGCAACAGGCTAATTTTGGAGTTCCAGGCAAGCCCACGGCCCCCAGATTGAGGAATGCAGCACTTTGTGATCATTCCTGGTCCTCTTGATATCTTTGCGCACACATAAACACTAACACACTCGAACGCACACACCCACATGCATAGTTGAAGGCAGCCTACAAAGAGGTCACTTCCCCCTTCTGTTGTGTAACTGCTTCCTGTTTCTGATAACGTGACATCAGGGCTCTCTGGGGTGAAATAGGACGCCAAGGAGACTCAGCATGTATGTATACAAGTCTGTGTTTGTGTGTTTGTACTTTAACTGTGTCTTTTGATTTAGGAGTAAAAAAGAGGATCCAGAAGTCCTACCATTCGCTTTAAAACGTCATTTGAAAAGCGGCGTGAAGGCGTTGGTGGGGAGCACACAGAAACGGCTTGCCCAGTTCCTCTCACGGCATCACGTCATTCCTTCTCTATTGTTCTTTTGTAGCTGTTTGAGTGATGTCACTGCAGCATTGTGGATGTGACACAATCACACGCACACACACACACACACACACACACACAGTCTCCAGGGCCTGTAATGGCAGGAAAGCCAAGCCTGACCGCGGGTGTTGCGATAACCACTGTCACCAAGTCCTGTACGCCCAAAATGCAGTCTCCAGGGTGTAACGCCTCACTTCTGCTGCATGTCCATGTGTAAGAAGGCACCGCTGAATGACTACAAGTTCAGTCATGTGTTTGCGTTCTGTGACTTAATGTGCACCCTATTGTTTTATAAAATCTGTTCCATAGACTTTGATTTTAAATTAGTTTTTGATTGAATTCATTTAAATGTTGTCACACTGTCAGCAGAAATATTTATTCAACATTTCTGTTGGGAAAAGATTTATTTGAAAATAAGCACTGTTGTGCATTTGAGGCCATGAGTCATGCTGTGTGTGCTGATGAGATTGTAAGAGTTGTTGAGTAAAGGAATATTGGGGGTAAACTGATCTTACCAGTCCCTGGTACAGTTTGAGCTAATTATGAGACAGGTAGACAAGGGGTGTGTGTGTGTGTGTGTGTGTGTGTGTGTGTGTGTGTGTGTGTGTGTGAGTGAAACCAACAGAGGACCAGATGGCTTGGCTTCCAGCACTGGTGTCAGGACAGTGTGTCTCTCAGTGTGTTTGCCAGACATGTGAGAGACAGAGCTGAGGTGTGTGCAGGGTGTTGTTGCCTTCAAGTGCTGCAAGGAAACCCTGTGCATCCCAGCTCAGGCCTATTAGCATTTAGAAGAACTATCCATCTGTTATGCTCAAGTGAGCCTGTGTAGACAAACTCACCTCTGGGGAAATTAGAGGAAAACACAGTTTACACACACACACACACACACACATTGTTCATCTTTTCATTCCTGCAGACTGGTATGCATGGTTCCTGCTCTTATTTACCCTTTTATTCTTCCTCTCATGCGCACACACACACACACACACACACACGTATTACTCCTCTATATACCTCCTCAGAAAACAGCTGCGAGCCTCTCGGCTAAAATTAACATCCCCCTTATACATTCACACTTTTACACAAAGTGAATGCCAGGCTTTACATGCATACAAACATACTGTAAGCACATGCCTGTGGTGGCCAGCAGCATTTCATTTTGAGCCTTAACAGCCCCCCCCCCCCTATTCTCCACGCACACACACCGCTGAACATCTCCAACTGGGATTTTTAAGTAGTTCATCTGGTTTATGAGGGCCCGTCTGGTCCTGAAAGCCCCCCTTGGTGTGTTTGATAGCTCACCCTCTTCTCTTTCTCTCTCTGTGTGTGTGTGTGTGTGTGTGTGTGTGTGTGTGTGTGTGTGTGTGTGTGTGTGTGTGTGTGTGTGTGTGTGTGTGTGTGTGTGTGTGTGTGTGTGTGTGTGTGTGTGTGTGTGTACGCACTTGAGTGTATCTGTCTGTGTGTGTAAACTGATTTCTTGCCTGCGAGTTAGATTTACTGCTGCAGAAGCCCCAGGTGCTGAGCTCCTCCAGGGGGTTAAGTTGTTTGGAGGGCAGGGGGTCTTCTGCATGACTGATGCGTGCAGGCCTAACCTCCAGGCTGCACAGATAGAAATGAAGCTACCGCATGCATGAGCACACATGCATGACCGAGTGGTGCATCAGTGCTGCCTTAATCGCATACACCCCTCCTCCCGCCTGCTCTTTACATCACACAGGTGCTCCCCTCCATCCTCCTCTCGTGTTCGCCTCCTCAACTTCCTCAACAATTTTTTTTACGTCATCGGCTCACTGTCTGAAAAGTGGAGGAAGGAAGTCCTAATAAATGTAGGTGGGAAGGCACTTCATAGCGACGTTTTGAAATGTTTGATATTGGTGCAATACGAAACCATTAGCAATGTTTTGCTTCCTCAGTTTGGGGAATATAAATGTGTTTTAACTTTTTTTTAGCGCAATGCACCAGTGTTAAATTTAGACATTTGCCTAAATAAAATTGTAAAAGGTCTTCATTTTGAAAAAAGCTTCCTGATTCAATCCAATCATTATTGAAATAGCCTTACAATCACTCCAGATTGCACTTTTTCATCCACACAGGCTTAGTCACTGCACCAGTAATGTCCCCTCGCAATACGACTACGTCATTTCAGTTACCATCTCCCTATGGACTCAAACACCCCCCAATTACATCCAGAACCCCCAGCTACCTAAACCTCCCCCTTCTCTCCTCCACCACCTCCCCCACCCTCAATTGCCCTCCATCCATCCTCCCCTGTTGACTACCTCACCCCCCAGGCATGGCAGCTGCGTTCTCCTGTAGGCATTACATCACTGCAAGAGCAGCCTCGTTACTGATCCCCTGACAACCAGCACTATCAACACACACACACACACACACACACACACCAATACACACGCACACACACATATGCTTGTGTTTACGCATGTTGGAGCAAATAACTGTCCACCCCGTCCCATCAGACCCCCCAGCTATGTCCTCTCTTGTCTTCCTCTCACCTTGCTCCGTTCATCCTCTTCCCACATGGTCTCAACACATGGGTGCACACACACACACACACACACAGATGAACTCACACACACATTAACTCATCACCCTAACCTGCCCTATCCGGAGAGAATGACGTCTCTCTTTCCCGTGATATCCTGACAGATGATCTGTGGTGTCGGATGACGCTCCTGTCGCTGCCTGTCTCAGCGGGGAGGGAACGGTGTACGGGCGCTGACAGAATATGCTAAATGAAAATATTTTATTTATGTTATGATATTAGTACCTTCGCTTTTTTGCACAGATTGTTAATGTACATAGACTTTTGGGGAATTATTGTTTGCAAAGCTTCAACTTCACAGACATAAGACTCGATTACAATGTGAAAAAATGCAATCCAAAGATATATTTCCTTGTTTTCTCTCCAGTTGTCGGGTGCAGACAAAGTCTCTCATATGTTCATCTAACATCTGACAGTCTTAGCGCCTCCAGTGCAGAGAGGCTGCGCCATGTTGTTCTGGTCTCCAAGGCCCCTTTGGCCTTTCTACACCTTCTCTCTTTCTGTCTTACGCCACAATCTCAAGCTCATCTCCACTTCTCTCCCCGTCTGTTTTGGCTGGTCTCTGTGTAAACGGTGCGTTGTCCCAGTAACTCCACCATAAAAGCACCCTCTAAATCTAAGAGATGTCAGTGGAGGGGGGGGGGGGGTGACCGTCCTACCTATTTCTGTCGCAGCAGGGCACACATGTACAGTCGATAAAAAAAGGCCTGACTGTCATTTATAGCGTCTTGGCTGTAATCCTCTAATTAACAAGCCTTCTATTCTGAGCCTTGTTACCCTGCTGAGGACCAGAGGAGGAGGAGGAGGAGAGAAGTGTAAAGAGGAGGAGGGCACGGTGTTTGCTCGAGGAACTCCAACGAGTTTGAACACCAGCAGCTACTTTGCTTTGTTGCTGTTGGCTTCCAGCGCTGTGGGTTTGCAGGGTGTTAGGAAGTCGTGTGTTCCAAAAGCTGGTTTCATGGCTTCGAGCCACACAGACGGAAACAACCAAACGGAGGTGTTCGAAACAGTTCAAAGCGAGGTGATGAGCGCTGCGTTTGGAGTGTAGTGACCCTAGTCGACCACTGTGGAGTGCCACACCTGAAAACAGCGTGAATGTGAGAAATCCCCCTTATTTGTTCTTCGCTTCGACGTCCTCCCAAAACCAAAGTCTGCATTTTTCACAAAGCTCATCATCACCAAGTGACCGATTTCCTGTCCCGCTCTCAGTGACCCGTGGTTGAACAGAGGGTGACGTAAGGCTGTTCTCACCCGAGCGCAATCGTTCAGGGGTCTGCAGTGATGAGATGAGGTCAGTCAGTTAGCATGCAGCTGGCCCCCTAACTAGACAGCTTGTATCAGCTTATTTGCCTCTTTTTTTTGTGCGTGTCTGTGTGGCGATGACTGAATGTACTTGAAGCCCATGTGACCTGGTTTGAATGTAATCAGTGTGCTGTGATGTCTCAACCTGGGACTGAACAGACAATCAGACAGGACATTTCACTGGCCCACTCATGGCAGGTGCTGTTTCAGCATCTGTGCTCTGTATTACCAGCAAGATGTTGAATGACCTAAAAACATTTTTAGATTTTTTTTTTTTGGGCTTAATAATGTATTTATAACAGCTGTATTTGCATAATAATTAGTTCACGTTCAGTTAACATTTAGGCCTGTCCAGCGGTTACGTTGAGGCCTGTGCTGCTTTGTTTCCATAGCTGGACTTGTGGCCGACATGTTTGTCATTCCATAGTAAAGTACCAGAAGTCTGTGGCCTGTCAAACGGGATGATGGCTGCCGACCACAAGCTTGTTTGGTCTTTTTATCACCTCTAGTCTCCTCTCCCTCTTTTGTCAGCTTTCTTTTTTTTCCCCTCCTCCTCCCTTCTCTGTAGCTTCAATTTATTTCGCTCTCCTCTCCTCTCATTCATCATCCAACACGAGGACACCGTGTCCAAAGACATGAACCAGTGCAGGAAACATGGTGAAGTCGCACACATTCCCTCACCTTCAGAGACAAATCAGCTCTCAACACACTGACAGTCGTAATCCTCCTCTGCAGTGAGTGATATGCTCCGAAGCTACAGTACATTTAAGGCAAGCGACCGAATGTAGGTATGCAGCTTCTGCCTACTGTTAAGCTGTAAAGCTTTATTAAAGGGACAGAATCGTATTTAGTAAGAATTAAATGTGAAAATGATATGGGATATTTAAAAAGCAAAAGTCTGCATCCCATGTATCTTATTTTGAAACCGTCCAGTTCACAAAACCCTCAGCAAAAGAAATATCATCTCAAGAAGCGAATTGTGATGCACATCGACGCAGGCGCTTTCCTTTCTCTCCTGTAATCGACAACACGGATACTACGCAGTGTTGTAGCGACTAGTGTGTGTCTGCTACACAGCCTTAGAGCTGTGTCTTAGCCTCCATCCTGCTCCGCAGCGAGGCCCCTGAGGTGGCCGCATATTTGTTGGGTGAGTAAGGAATGCAGTTACATGCCTTAGACATTAGCTATGACGGAGCGCTGGCTCCACAAGGGAGGGAGGGTGCAAGGGAAGGTAGCAGAGGATGAGGAAGGGAGGGAGGGAAGAGTCTGAGCTCACGTCAAGTGAGCTCATTCACCCCCAGAGCTCGAGGAGAGAGTGCAGCTCCGTCATCCTCTTTGCTGAGAGAGAGAGAGAGAGAGAGAGAGGGGGGAGGAGAGGGAGAGGGAGGAGTGTAAGCCAACGACTGAGCGAATGAGAGACGGGGAGAGTGAAGCAGCACAACAATAGTGGGCTGCTCTTCTGGCTGTGGACTCACAGACAGAGAGAGCGCTCAGAGAGACACACAGACGCTCTGTAAACCAGCTGCAGGCACGTTACAGCTGGCTCCTACGTACAGACTCACTCACTTTTGTTCTTCCTCTTGCTTCTCTGTGCGGCAACCGTTCTTCACAACACCACAAAATAGCTGAATTTTGCCGCAGGAGCATTTTAGGAATTTTTTTGGGGGTCATTTCGTGGGATTTTCGCCCGTTGGTGGACTTGAGGAGCGTGCCCACAGACATTTTGGACTAGTTTTTGTTATACCGGGTCTGTTTTCAGAGGGTCACCGATTGGACACTGTAACCGCTGACTTGAGTGGACTTGAACTTCAGCAGGAGTGTTTGTCTCCTCGGGATTGTTACACTCAGACTGTGGGCTCACCTCAATCAGCCCTCTAAGCAGAACACCTCCGTTTGTTTGTTCTGACTCTTTTTTTTGCGGGGCAAAGGGCTCACTCCATCCCTGAAGGAAGGGGGACCAGAACTGTGTGTGTGTGTGTGTGTGTGTGTGTTTGTGTGTGTGTGTGTGTGTGTGTGCGGGACACAGAGTGTGTTCTGGGGGATGCCTCTGGATGTGGTGATTGCCCCAGCGGAGGACTGTTTTTGGCCGGACCGGCAGGACACAGACATGAGGCTGAAGATCAGGGTCCGCCGAATGAAAGAGGGGAGAGAGCTAAGAGGTGTGTATCCACCTGGACACAGAGCAAGCAGGAGAAGTGATGTATGTGTGTGTGTGTGTGTGTGTGTGTGTGTGTGTGTGTGTGTGTGTGTGTGTGTGTGTGTGTGTGTGTGAGAACATCCCTTTCTGGCTAGTAACATGTTGAGGATGTAGGCCTTTGTGTACAGACGTTACAGAGCAAACAGGGTGAACGTGCAAAGAGTGTGGAGTCTGAGTTTATACGATATAAACACAGATGCTGCTGGCTGTAAAAATGCACCACTGTCATATCCAGCTGAAGGTGTGTATGAGTGCGGGGGAACCACTGATAACAGTCAGTGCACTGCAGATGAGTACAAAGGCACATCGGGCGCCCAGGTAATGAGGTATTCCAGTCCACGCGTGCTGCAAGTGAAAGATGGATGTGCTTTGAGTTTTAAGGACATCTAGTGGATCAATAGTGAGATGTGCTGCTACAGGCTGAAAGAATCCGTCTCCAAACGCCGCCAATTGTTTTCTCACCTTTATGTGTTTGTGCAGTTAATGTGTTCAGAGAGAAAGAATAGGAAGAAGGGGGATTAAAGGGATGACATTATGAAGACGAGAAGCGATGAAGAGGAAAGAGCGGAAAGAAAAAGGGTTCTGGGGGGGTGGGGGGGTGAGAGCCGTGACCTGCGGTATGACATAGTGCTCATGCTCTCTCAGCCTGTGGTCATTGAGATGTAAAACTATCACAAAGGCTCTTTCTGTTTCTCTTTCTTCTCCACTGCTCTTGGCTTTTGTCTCACTTCTGCTCTCTCTCTCTCTCTCTCTCTCTCTCTCTCTCTCTCGCTCTCTCTCTGCAGAAGGGTGTCTTGTGGAGATTATGTGTGCAGTGTGCACTGCAGGTGTTTAACATAACACCTTTCACACAGAGCGATGAGGCAATGCAGAGCTGTGGTGCTGTGGAATCTCATCTTTTTTTTATGTAACAAACTTGCATGCGATATTGCACAAAATATCGAGTCAGTCATTGAAATGCTGGTGTTATAGTTAGATCCTTTGGGTCATAAATGTGTGACAGTTTGGGTGTAAAGTTTGTCTGCAAATGGAGACGCTACATGCATATCAGAAGGCTGGTCTCAAAGCAGTCAGCATAGCAGCCCTCCACACCTGCCACATTGTTAGGTGTGTGTTTCTTTGTGTGTGTTTCTTTGTGTGTGTGTGTGTGCACATGTGCATGTACAGTCCGGAGAAAAGAAATCACACATATGCCATCAGCAGGTGAAAATAGAATTGTGTCTGTCACAGGTTATTTTGAGGCGCCGCAACACATCTCTGTGGAAATAGATGGGCTGAATTACGGGAGGGTTTATAGTCCAGTGTTGCAATAACACGGTACTGCTGAACCAGCAGTTGATCAAAGTGACATGCTCCCGCTATCTGTCTGCAAAGATAGAGGAACAATAAACAGTTCACCCATCAGCCGGGGGGGCGACGTGTTAATGACACATTCCCGGCCGTCATCCACCTGACGCCCTGCCTGAAAAGCGATGACATCACCCCCACTACCTCATCAATGGTCTGTCAGTCAGACAGACTCTACCCCCTAAAACACACACACACTCCAGTCGCTTCTCCAGGCTGCAGCACTGCCTTTGTGAAGCTGAGTGGGACATGTGTGCAATGATGTCATGTTGGGGGGGGGTGAGGGATGAAGGGGGGTGGGGGGGGGGGGTCACATTGAGATGCTAATGTCCCCTCATAGTGGAGGGGACAGCTGGAGGGGCACAGAGGATGGCGTCATGTCTCCCCCGATATGAACCACAGAGGAGAGCGATGGAGGGGTGCGGGGGACTCATTCAGGCAGATCAATGCCTCCAGGCTGCCGCGGGCTGTGTACGTGTGTGTGTGTGTGTGTGTGTGTGCGTGTGTGTGTGTGTGTGCGTGTGTGTATGTACACGTCTGCCTTGTTTGTGTGTGCCCGTCCCCCCCCGTCCCCGTCCCCCCGTCCATTAACAGACGAGTTAAAAGCTACACAGCGACTGAAATACACAGAGGCGAGAGGGAGAGGGTGGGGGGTGAGCTTGTATTGATGAGGCAGTCAATTGCTCCAACTGCAGTGATGTAACAGCAGAGCTCCCATTAACCATAATAGCCGGGCAGGTGTTGTGTGTCTCTGCTCGTCCGCTCAATATCTCCGGGATTCCATTTCCATTCGTCTCTCAGCTTTCCCGCATCGATTCTCACAGCAGCGCGGCCCTCAAAAAAAAGCTCGAATTTGATCCAAATATCTTCCACCAAACGCACACTTTTCACGTCAGTGGGATAATAACCTGCACTCTTCAACTGAAATGTGAATATTTAGTTGGAGGAAGATAAGATAAGATAAGATAATCCTTTATTATTCCCTCAATGGGGAAATTACAGGATTACAGTAGCATTGCTCACAAGTAATAAAATAAAAGATACAAATCAAGTAATACAATAAACTAAACAGTAATAAAATAAGACAGTAAAGAAGAGTATTAAATATACCTTCAATCACTGAAGTGATTGATGAGGAGGAGGAGGAGGGAACCGGCGAACAAAGGGGGCCTGAGTGCTCGGCTCTGACAGGGCAAGAGAGGAAAATAAGCAGTTGCATAAGTGATGGAGTGGGCAGAGGAAAACGGAAAAAGGAAGTCACTGCTGGCTAGCACTGCCAATGGCGACACAGTGCCCTCTTTCCCGGTTGTGTGTTTTCTTTCTACCCAAAAGATTTTCTTTTTTTCTCTCCGAGTGTGTTCAAAATTGAGTTAGTCACATCCTGTCCAAGTACATTTTCCAGAAGTACATGATACACCGCTGACTGTAGCGCTGTGCAAAACATGATCTGGATGAATGTTATTTCTGTGTGGCAAAAAGATCATGACTTTAGCATGTGACTGGAAATGACAGCAGCCTTCATATCTGTTCAGCAGAATGTGTGTTTCTGTTCATTTTCAAGTTTAAAATGTTGGATATGACCTAGGAGACGAGCATGAAGACACCTCTTAAAATAATGGAGTTAGCCTGACTTGTGCAGCCGGAAAGTTGGCTTTATCTCTGGAGTTTAATGTAGCAGTGTGTTTGTCTCTGCTGGTTATCATGCTGCACTGAAGGTGAACTCATCTCTCCCAGTTGACTTTCTGATGTCATCTTCATGGACAGCTGGGCTGGTGTGTGTGTGTCACAGGGTATTTCCAGTGACCTCAGTGTGAGTGAACAGTGTGTTTATGCGTGTGCTTATATTGGAATGGACGGATGTGTCATCGTCGTCTTTTGGAGAATGTGAGGCCATGTCTCTTTGGGTTATTTGATTATCACTGTTGTACGTATGACTCTCTGTGTGTGTGTGTGTGTGTGTGTGTGTGTGTGTGTGTGTGTGTGTGTGTGTGTGTGTGTGTGTGTGTGTGTGTGTGTGTGTGTGTGTGTGTGTGTGTGTGTGTGTGTGTGTGTGTCCGTGTGTCTCTGTGTGTGTGTTTTTGTGCCCTTTGAAGGCTCAGTGTGTGTTTTACGACATCTTGACACCACTCTTGGAAGAGGGAGAGTGTGACTGTCATCACCATCACTGCCCTTCCTCGCCGCCATGGCAACCTTAAGTAGAGTGGGGTCAGGTGACGAGGTGACAATAGCGCGCTATCTCCTGTGTGACTGACGTCCATTTGCGGCGGCCGTGTCAAGCTTTGACTACAAGGAAGGTGTTTGTAATTGTGTTGACGTAATGTCACTGTAATGTAGGAGCAGGCCGGCACACTCAGTCCTGCTCTCTTATCTCTGACTTCAGTCTCCCTTCATGCCAGTAACTCCTTTACTCACCCAGTCACACACTGGCTCACCATGTCTTCCTGCCGTTTGCATGCTTATTCAACACGAGACGAGGTCAGCCACAGTAACCACGGCTATAATTATTAATCCAGACGCACACACAAAGGGCGACAGTATGTTCATTCATATGTTCACTTCCCTTCACACACACTTTCTCTTCGGTGTTAAACACACACACACACACACACTGTCTCCACCGTGGAACGTCCTGTCTTCTGTCCTTCTAACAACTTTCTAACAATATCCTCGCACCGAAAGGGAAATGGTTGATGTGTGACGTGAGGCGTTTCCTGTTGATTCAACGGTCTCCAGGAACATAGCGCTTCCTCTACGCTGATACAGTACACATGCCTGTGGTGGGAGCTATATGTAGCGCCATTTATTTTCTTTGCATACGGGTGTGCTCCACCAGGAAGAAACCCTTCAAAGAACTACCCTTCCTCTCGCTGTTTTATCAATTACTATCACTGGAGCACCACCCATAGGATCACTAGAAAGAGGCTCTGGTGGACATTTTACAATGCCAGCACAGTCTAAAGCCAAACTGTGAACTACAATTGGCTGTTTAGTCTACTTTCTACAGGCCCAAAAGGTTAAATCACACACACACACACACACACACACACACACACACACACACACACACACACACACACCAGCATAGCAGCCTCTACTTCTTTGCATGAAGCTTTCCTTCCTGTATCTTACTTATCTGATCACTCCTTCTACATCAGGGGTCTCAAACTCCCGGCCCGCGGGCCAAATTCGGCCCGCGGGCCAAATTCGGCCCGCTACGTCATTTTATGTGGCCCGCGAATCCGCCAGTAAAAGAAAAAAAAAAGTTTAAATTGTTTTTTTGTTTTTGTTTTTGTTTTTTTAAGTTAGACTTGATAATAAAAATATCCCCATAGTCGAAATTATGAGATAGAAAGTCGAAGTTATGAGACAGAAAGTCATAACTATGATAGAAGGTCATAATTCTGAGATTGAAAGTCAAAATGATGAGATTGAAAGTCAAAATGATGAGATTGAAAGTCAAAATTATGAGATTGAAAGTCAAAATTATGAGATACTTAAACAGTTAGAAGCAGCTCTTTGGCTGGTTACTGTACATTTAACATGGAAATGTATTGTGAGTACATTGAAGACTACTTTAAACTGTGAATGCAGAGAGTTATTTAACAATATGTTACGAGTAGTGACATTTACAACCGGCCCTTTGTGGGCGACCATGATGCTGATGTGGCCCGGAGTGAAAATGAGTTTGAGACCCCTGTTCTACATCCATGTAGAGCGCTGATGTCATTGCGCCGCCGGGTTGCGATTAATAGCTGGAAACAGACAACACTTCTTCACTTTGCACTTAAAGGGACAGTGCACCCATAATAGCTCTGGATCGTGAGCATGCACCCAGCCTCAGAAGCTGTGCTGTTGTGTAATAGCGCCAAAATACCAAAGTACCAAATACCAAAGTATCTATCCTCCGAGGGTTTGCACAACTTGAATTTTGCAGCTTTTTAGACCTCATTTCTGTTGATGCACTGTGTGTATGTGTGTGTGTCAGTCGGCCAGACGTTGCTACACGAGTAGTGCAGCTGGGTGTGTTACAACAGAAGGCAATGTCATGCCTGCACTGTGCTGCGTGTGCGACTTTAGAACAGTGATGTCATGTCTCACTCACTCTCACTCTGTGCGCGCGGTTGTACTTCGACCCAGATTGGGTCAGGTAGGGCTGGACCAAGATTAGGTTCTAATCTCCTTTCTGGGGCTCAGGGTTTCCTTGAAGCACTCCACTCCGTTCTACACACTCCTTAGCGAGGTCATTACCCACTCCTCAACACACACACACACTTCACCCCCACCTCCTCTCGTTGGCCCCCACCCTGTAGTTATACAACCGCGGTACTGCAGAGTAATGATGAGTGTGGGTATTTATGCATGTGCGTGTGTGCAGAAGTGGGGGCAAGCAGTGCCTATGTGTGTGTGAGTGGACAGAGAGGTACAAACAGTGGGAGTGGAAATTGAGCATATGTTAACTGCAAGATTATGTGATCATGTCTGTAGATTGTATCTTCTTGGAGAGTATCATCGTGTGTGTGTGTGTGTGTGTGTGTGTGTGTGTGTGTGTGTGTGTGTGTGTGTGTGTGTGTGTGTGTGTGTGTGTGTGTGTGTGTGTGTGTGTGTGTGTGTGTGTGTGTGTGTGTGTGTGTGTGTGTGTGTGTGTGTGTGTGTGTGTGTGTGTTGTGTAGTTGTCAGGGGGATGTTACTGGGCCTCTGTCCTGGCCCTGCACCTGTGGCCTCTCTCATTCCCCCAGCCTGACGCAATGCACTGCTACAGGACATGAGCTCATGCAGGAAACAGAGCCACACACATACACATGTGCCAAAAGTGGAGCCGCCTGCCTCTTAAAGGGCCAGGCATGCACATTCCTGGCCGCCCAGCAAGTCAACCTAACTCGCACACAGAAGCACAGAGAGCCTCTTTTTTTGCTCCTGTTGCACCAACAAAGACCCAAACATTGTAGCCCAGATTCACCTCTGAAAGCCTACAGAGTGTCTGTTTGCGCTGGTAATGGTGTTCTTGATTGGTTCACAAGAGTCTTTGCAGAGTTCCCAGGGTGTTGTGTGACTGCTCTGTGGATAATCATTTGTGTACCTAACCAGGTCTCCTCTTCTCTTCCTTCTCTGCAGGAGGTTTTGCTGCTTTCTCCTCCTGTTTTCCTGGCCTGTGTGAAGGGAAACCTGCCACTGCTCTACCTATGAGCTTGTCCCAGCCCTGCTTGCCTGTGGCTAATGTAGGGCCCACTCGCATCCTGCCACACCTCTACCTGGGCTCACAGAAGGACGTCCTCAACAAGGTAGAATGTAGTTTGCATCTGTTCACTCGTTTTATCGCCGTCATTGAAAGATAGCTATCTTGTTGTTTTTACCTGGCAACAAAACGTGTCCTTGAACCACTTTATCTCTCTCTGTCCAGGATCTGATGGCTCAGAATGGTATTACCTATGTGCTGAATGCCAGCAACACCTGCCCCAAGCCAGACTTCATCAGTGAGAGCCACTTCATGCGCATCCCAGTCAACGACAACTACTGCGAGAAGTTGCTTCCCTGGCTGGAAAAAACGAATGAATTCATAGGTATGAGGAGGGGAAATGTAATAAAACAAGAATGTGATTGGAATGAAGATTGGCAGTTCAAAGCACAATAGCCACTCAGGGAAGTGTCTTTATAAGGAAGTGAATTCATCTCAAGTTGTGTGTCGAAGAATTCAAAACAACATCTCCGCACATTGTCACAGTTAATAAAAGTTCACGTGCGGCTTAGGTAACAGGTATAACACACCCGTTCAGGTGTCCCCCCCCCCCCCCAGTACTCTTCCAGGAAATGTCAGTTTGCTTTCAATAGCCTTTGATTGTCTCCAGACACTTTGTGCTAAACATGCGTATTCATACCTGTTCGCTTTCCCCCCACAACAGATAAAGCTAAGGTGTCAAACTGCAGAGTCATTGTGCACTGCCTGGCTGGAATCTCGCGTTCAGCAACCATCGCCATTGCATACATCATGAAGACAATGGGCTTGTCATCAGATGATGCCTACAGGTACGCTTGCTCCTCCCACCCACCTCCAGCTCAGCTAAGGTGTCAGTCCCAGTGAAAGGACAACTCACTGTTGCAAGTAATGCCTGATGTAATGCTTGTAATGTTCCTATTCTCAATTTCCAACTCTTTTCCTCCTTTCAGGTTTGTAAAGGACCGAAGACCGTCCATATCCCCCAACTTCAACTTCCTGGGTCAGCTTCTGGAGTTTGAGAAGGGCCTGCGATTACTGCAAGCTTTGACTTCCACCTCTGATGACAAGATATCCGAAATCAACACCATGCAAAGCTCAGAGGTTAATCGAGGTTTCGAGATGAACGGTCACCACAGCAACTATGACTCATCTGTGGCAGATGCACACATCCCACCAGAACCCAAGCTGCCATCACCCACCTCCCTCCAGCAAGGCTTCAACGGCCTAAACCTCTCCGCAGAAAGGATCATGGACACTAACCGGCTTAAACGCTCCTTCTCCCTTGACATTAAGTCGGTCTACTCCCCAAACAGTCCCAGCCTCTGCCCCAGCCAGGCACCCACACACTCTGAAGACGTCCCAAAGCTCTGCAAGCTTGACAGCCCAGGAACCGGCTCCTCCAACGGTGTCTGCTCTCAGTCTCCCGTCCTTGACAGCCCCTGCTCCGCTGACTCACCGTTCCCCTCACCGGGCAGCGGGGGCAGCATTGGAGGTTTGGGACTCCGAGGAAGTGAAGGAGTCCATCGCACCGGTTCTTCCTCGTCCAGACCCAGGAGGAAACCCAAGCATTGCTCCGGCAGTTCCCCAGTCCACTTCCAACCCCACCAACCTCCACAGTCCCTCAGCTTGTCGCTGGACCCCAAGAGCCCCAGCCTGGACGAGAACCTAAAGGGCTCCCTGCTCCTTTCACTACCCTCCCTGCCCAGCGTGGAGTCTGGGACCATGTGGACCAAACACAGAGACACTGTCCAGGCCACAACTCCCGTCACTCCCCCCACAGATGCCCCCTGGCACTTTGGGGCAGTGGAGGGTGGTGAGGGAGAGATGGAGCTGGGAGGAGGAGGGGATGGACGGGGAGAGGAGTCGTCGGTGAGGTTTGGGAGCAGCTCGGCGTATGTGGCGTTTGGGTGCAGCGAAGGTGTGCGGTTACGAGACAAATCCCAGAGGGAGAAGTCCTCAGCGCCACTGACACAGAGAGACCACCGAGACTCCATGTCGTCCACAGTGACCCTCTCCAACAGTGCGAACAACAGCGGGCCTGCATCAGAAAAGCAGTTCAAGCGGCGCAGCTGCCAGATGGAGTTCGAGGAGGGCATCTCCGAGACGCGATCCCGAGAAGAACTGGGGAAGATCGGGAAGCAGTCGAGCTTCTCCGGGAGCATGGAGATCATCGAGGTATCCTGACAGATAATGGACCTGATCGGGGCGGTCCCTTGGGGGCAAAAATGGACCTGGTTAGAGGGAGGGCAAGAGGAGGACATATGACGAAGTAGAAGAGGCTTTTATTTTGCTCCCCTCACAGACAGTGTTAAAGACTCCAACTGAGAGAAGGACAAATAGATACACAAGCAGAGAGGTAATGTGAAACGGTCAGCAAGCGGACGAGCATTCGCACCTGGAGAGACAGAGCCTGTGATGTGGTGCTTTGCCATCCTGAACTCTCGTGCAAATCTGAATAAAAGTCTGGGGGAGGGTGGGGGTAAAGGGGGGGAGGGACTGTAGGTACTGAAACTCTTAATTTTCTGAGCTCTGTCGCAGATTAAAAAAAAAAAAGAAACGACCCAGGACAAGTGTCATGTTGCATCCTCACTATATAGAATATCCTTATTTTGACAGAGTTCGGACACAAACTGCTTGCCTGCGGTCAAATGTATTGTTCTTCAATGGGTGTATAGCTTGTGATTTGAACCAAGCCCCATGTTTCCTCCCAAAGCTTCACCCCAGTGTCAGAAAGCCTCAGAACCTCGCACGGCTACACCCCCCTCCCAGTGGCTCTGCCTGCTACGGACTCTGCAAAGCAACATCAGACAATAATAACAGACTCCTTAACAGCACCGTCTCCTCACATCACCACAGCACAAGGCAGAGAGATCCCAAGGACTTCATCTAACAGCGGTACTGTATCCAAACAATGAAGCATCCTCAGCATGTTGTTGCTGAAAAGACTTTTGAAGACTCGCAGTGCTGGGCAGTGTTCCCCCCCCCCCCCCCCCTTAAAGCACAGGGTGTCTTTCCTGACTTTGGTTCCCTTGTTTCCAGTGTTAACAGCGCGATGAGACTGAGGTTTCGTGAGGGTGGCGAGGGTTTCGCTTTAACGGCCATTCAGCTCCTTAATAGACACCCCCACTGCTCCCAGTCACCATCTATGGTCACCACTGAGCATGCATCAGAAAGGCTGACTACAGACAGACAAATACTATATATACAATATGAATATATATAGCAATTTTAATGGACTTCTAATGGACTTTGTTCAGTTATAGTTTTAATTTATTGTATTGGTTCATTCTGGCAATGAGAAACAATATAATGTTTTGTGGATTTATTTCTTTTTTTTTCTTGTTGAATTATTATTATTTGCTGTATGGTATTTATGAACACACACTCAAACAAATACATACATTCAACAAAATCAAGCAAGCAATACGTGCTGTTCCTTCTTTGGGGAGAGTGATGTTTGACTTTGAAATGCACTTTTCTGCTTTCTGATAACCAAGTTCAGTTACCCCTCACTCCCATGGCAGCAAGATACTCCGGAAGCACAGGCTTGAGTATCGAAGGTGCAAATATAGAACTTCTGTTTTATATTTGGAGGATGGTACAGACATCCCACTGGAACCGGATCTCTGTAGTGCGTAATCACGGATTCATCACAATCCAGGGCTCCAGCGTGAACTAAAAACATTGTTTTGTTGTGCAGAGGAACAAAGTAGCCGCACACTCTCTGGTCGCTCATACACAGTAAAACATGTCCTGCCAGTGTCATGATTTCTTGCATAACAACAACTATATGCAAACAAATGCGCGCTCTTTCATAAGATTAACTGAGTGTCCTCCCTGAGCCAGCACCAGTTCTTCATCCAACACACACACACACGCCCTATTCTGTTACACATCTTTTCACACATGTAAAGCATAGGAGGCCCTACACACCCTTTTGTTCATTCTCAGGGGATCTTTCAGTGAGCCAAGCCCAGCACAGGGTACACACATCAGCACAATGCATGTCCGTAAGGCTCCCTCTCTTTCTGTCTTTTTTTTTGCTCTTATTTCTCACTTTCCAAAGCT